>NC_133535.1:60309120-60962643 GCF_048544455.1 Silene latifolia | reverse complement strand
TGTCCTTGTTTTTTAGTTCTTGTGACTCGTTGTGTAAACCATTTGTCCTTGTTATTGTGACTTGTTGTGTGAACCATTTTTCCTTGCTCATTAGTCCTTGTGACTCGTTGTGTAAACTTATTGTCCTTGTTCATTAGTCCTTGTGACTAGTTGTGTGAACCATTTGTCCTTGTTCTTTAGTCCTTGTGACTCGTTGTTTAAACAATTTGTCCTTGTTGTTTAGTTCTTGTGACTCGTTGTGTAAACCATTTGTCCTTGTTATTGTGACTTATTATGTGAACCATTTTTCCTTGTTCATTAGTCCTTGTGACTCGTTGTTTGAATCATTTGTCCATGTTCATTAAACCTTCTAACTCGTTGTGTAAACTATTTGCCCTTGTAAATTAGTCCTTCTATATCGTTGTGTGAGCCATTTGTCCTTGTTCTTTAGTCCATGTGACTCGTTGTGTGAACCATTTGTCCTTATTCATTAGCCTTGTGACTCTTTGTGTAAACCATTTGTCTTTGTGACTCGTTGTGTAAACCCTTTGTCCTTGTTTGTTAGTCTATGTGACTCGTTGTTTAAACCATTTGTCCTTGTTTATTAGTCCTTGTGATTCGTTGTGTAAACCATTTGTCCTTGTTATAGTGACTTGTTGTGTGAATCATTTATCCTTACTCCTTAGTCCTTGTGACTCGTTGCGTGAACCATTTGTCCTTTGTCATTAGTCCTTGTGACTCGTTGTGTAAAGTATTTGTCCTTGTTCTTTAGACCTTGTGACTCGTTGTGTGAACCATTTGTATTTGTTCTTTAGTCCTTGTGACTCGTTGTTTAAACCATGTGCCATTGTTTATTAGTCCTTGTGACTCATTGTGTAAACCATTTGTCCTTGTTATTGTGACTTGTTGTGTGAACCATTTTTCCTTTTTCATTAGTCCTTGTGACTCGTTGTGTGAACCAATTGTCCTTGTTCATTAGTCCTTATGACTCGTTGTGTAAACTATTTGTCCTTGTTCTTTAGTCCTTGTGACTCGTTGTTTAAACAATTTGTCCTTGTTCATTAGTCTTGTGACTCGTTGTGTAAACCATTTGTCCTTGTGACTCGTTGTGCAAACTATTTATCCTTGTTCTTTAGTCCTTGTGAATCGTTGTGTAAACTATTTATCCTTGTTCTTTAAACCTTGTGACTCGTTGTGTGAACCATTTGTCCTTGTTCTTTAGTCCTTGTGACTCGTTGTTTAAACAATTTTTCCTTGTTTTTTAGTTCTTGCGACTCGTTGTGTAAACCATTTGTCCTTGTTATTGTGACTTGTTATGTGAACCATTTTTCCTCGTTCATTAGTCCTTGTGACTCGTTGTTTGAATCATTTGTCCATGTTCATTAGTCCTTCTAACTCGTTGTGTAAACTATTTTCCCTTGTTTATTAGTCCTTCTAAATCGTTGTGTGAGCCATTTGTCCTTGTTCTTTAGTCCATGTGACTCGTTGTGTGAACAATTTGTCCTTGTTCATTAGTCTTGTGACTCTTTGTGTAAACCATTTGTCCTTGTGACTCGTTTTGTAAACCATTTGTCCTTGTTCGTTAGTCTATGTGACTCGTTGTTTAAACCATTTGTCCTTGTTTATTAGTCTTTGTGATTCGTTGTGTAAACCATTTGTCCTTGTTGTAGTGACTTGTTGTGTGAATCATTTATCCTTGCTCCATATTCCTTGTAACTCGTTGCGTGAATCATTTGTCCTTTGTCATTAGTCCTTGTGACTCGTTGTGTAAATTATTTGTCCTTGTTCTTTAGACCTTGTGACTCGTTGTGTAAACCATTTGTCCTTGTTATTGTGACTTGTCGTGTGAACCATTTTTCCTTTTTCATTAGTCCTTGTGACTCGTTGTGTGAACCAATTGTCCTTGTTCATTAGTCCTTATGACTCGTTGTGTAAATTATTTGTCCTTGTTCTTTAGACCTTGTGACTCGTTGTGTGAACCATTTGTCCTTGTTCTTTAGTCCTTGTGACTCGTTGTTTAAACAATTTGTCCTTGTTCATTAGTCTTGTGACTCGTTGTGTAAACCATTTATCCTTGTGACTCGTTGTGTAAACCATTTGTCCTTGTTCATTAGTCCTTGTGACTCATTGTGTAAACTATTTGTCCTTGTTCTTTAGACCTTGTGACTCGTTGTGTGAACCATTTTTCCTTGTTCTTTAGTCCTTCTGACTCGTTGTTTAAACAATTTGTCCTTGTTTTTTAGTTCTTGTGACTCGTTGTGTAAACCATTTGTCCTTGTTATTGTGACTTGTCGTGTGAACCATTTTTCCTTGTTCATTAGTCCTTGTGACTCGTTGTGTGAATCATTTGTCCTTGTTCATTAGTGTTTCTAACTTGTTGTGTAAACTATTTGCTCTTGTTCATCAGTCCTTATATATCGTTGTGTGAACCAACTGTCCTTGTTCTTTAGTCCATGTGACTCATTGTGTGAGCCATTTGTCCTTGTTCATTAGTCCTTGTGACTCGTTGTGTGAACCATTTGTCCTTGTTCATTAGTTTTGTGACTCGTTGTGTAAACCATTTGACCTTGTTCATTAGTCCTTGTGACTCGTTGTATGAACCATTTGTCCTTGTTCTTTAGTCCTTGTGAATCGTTGTGTAAACTATTTGTCCTTGTTCTTTAGACCTTGTGACTCGTTGTGTGAACCATTTGTCCTTTGTCTTTAGTCCTTGTGACTCGTTGTTTAAACAATTTGTCCTTGTTTTTTAGTTCTTGCGACTCGTTGTGTAAACCATTTGTCCTTGTTATTGTGACTTGTTATGTGAACCATTTTTCCTTGTTCATTAGTCCTTGTGACTCGTTATTTGAATCATTTGTCCATGTTCATTAGTCCTTCTAATTCGTTGTGTAAACTATTTTCCCTTGTTCATTAGTCCTTCTAAATCATTGTGTGAGCCATTTGTCCTTGTTCTTTAGGCCATGTGACTCGTTGTGTGAATAATTTGTCCTTGTTCATTAGTCTTGTGACTCTTTGTGTAAACCATTTGTCCTTGTGACTCGTTGTGTAAACCATTTGTCCTTGTTCGTTAGTCTATGTGACTCGTTGTTTAAACCATTTGTCCTTGTTTATTAGTCCTTGTGATTCGTTGTGTAAACCATTTGTCCTTGTTATAGTGACTTGTTGTGTGAATCATTTATCCTTGCTCCTTAGTCCTTGTGACTCGTTGCGTGAACCATTTGTCCTTTGTCATTAGTCCTTGTGACTCGTTGTGTAAACTATTTGTTCTTGTTCTTTAGACCTTGGGACTCGTTGTGTGAACCATTTGTATTTGTTCTTTAGTCCTTGTGACTCGTTGTTTAAACCATTTGCCCTTGTTTATTAGTCCTTGTGACTCGTTGTGTAAACCATTTGTCCTTGTTATTGTGACTTGTCGTGTGAAGCATTTTTCCTTTTTCATTAGTCCTTGTGACTCGTTGTGTGAACCAATTGTCCTTGTTCATTAGTCCTTATGACTCGTTGTGTAAACTATTTGTCCTTGTTCTTTAGACCTTGTGACTCGTTGTGTGAACCAATTGTCCTTGTTCTTTAGTCCTTGTGACTCGTTGTTTAAACAATTTGTCCTTGTTCATTAGTCTTGTGACTCGTTGTGTAATTCATTTGTCCTTGTGACTCGTTGTGTAAACCATTTGTCCTTGTTCATTAGTCCTTGTGACACATTGTGTAAACTATTTGTCCTTGTTCTCTAGACCTTGTGACTCGTTGTGTGAACCATTTATCCTTGTTCTTTAGTCCTAGTGACTCGTTGTTTAAACAATTTGTCCTTGTTTTTTAGTTCTTGTGACTCGTTGTGTAAACCACTTGTCCTTGTTATTGTGACTTGTTGTGTGAACCATTTTTCCTTGTTCATTAGTCCATGTGACTCGTTGTGTGAATCATTTGTCCTTGTTCATTAGTCTTTCTAACTCGTTGTGTAAACTATTTGCCCTTGTTCATCAGTCCTTATATATCATTATGTGAACTAACTGTCCTTGTTCTTTAGTCCATGTGACTCGTTGTGTGAGCCATTTGTCCTTGTTCATTAGTCCTTGTGACTCGTTGTGTGAACCATTTGTCCTTGTTCATTAGTTTTGTGACTCGTTGTGTAAACCATTTGTCCTTGTTCATTAGTCTATGTGACTCGTTGTTTAAACCATTTGTCCTTGTGACTCGTTGTGTAAACTTGATGCAGGAGCATACTCGGAGGATAAATCAAATGGTAAAAGGATTCGGGTTTGTTCCAACGGGCAAGATTATGCTAAAATGTGGTTTGCATCAAGACATCAAGAAGTTCAAAATCGGCCACATAGTCTTTGGACACGGTTCCCTAGGCCAGTAGGATACACGATTTCCTAAATCGTGTAGGATTTATTATTTAGATTAATTTATCAATTTGAATAAAGTTAGGAAAGCTAGATGTTTCCTAATCCTAGTTTAATTAGAATACCCTAAATCTGATTGTATTTTAATTATTATTAGTTTAATAACTTTCCTAGTTAGCTAAGGGAAGGAGTAGATAGCTTGAGGAGCAAGCTAAGGAATTAGATCTCGAGTCGGATTTCTGACATCGAGTAGAATTAGGAAAGATAGCTTATTAGTCAAGCTAAGTAGAAGTATAAATAAGGACCGTGTATGACATTGTTCAACACGTGAGATTCAGAATTTTAATAGAAGTTTCCATTGTGAACTTTGTTTTGATTAGGCTTGCGAGTTTAGTCTTTAATCTTCCTTGCGAGGTTGTTTGTGAGTGTTTCGAGTTCGTACCTTGCGAGGCGGAGAGCGAGATTCACCATACTATCCAGGTTACATCCAAATTCACGAAATATATAGTACAACAAACACAATTCCGCTGCCAATTTACCCATTACATCTACAAACATACACGAATTTATCCTATCCTGAGAACGAACAGTCTGTCGCACTGTTTAATCACGTTTGTTCATACAGTTTTACATCAAATTGGTTACCAGAGCTAAGTTCAGATTTATTCCTTAATAGATCTGTCTTGGGACGTTGCTAATCATGGTTAAAGACGGTGATGAGGGTCCGAAAACATGGGAAGATGGTCATAACGAGCTGAAGATAGAGATGGCTCAGATGGCTTATGTGTTAAAAAACATAGCAAGCATGTTGAAGGCTAAAGAGAAGAAAAAAGAATCGGACACTCCATCCGAATCTGAAGAAGAAGACGAGCAGCCAAAGAGGAAGTCAAAAAAATAAGAACGATGATGATCGGGGTTTAAAACTCGATATTCCAGACTTTGATGGCGAGATGGATCCGGAAAAATTTCTGGATTGGGTAAGACAAGCTGAGAGGGTTTTCGAGTATAAAGAGTATGATGACAAGAAGCAATTTAAATTTGCAATCTTGAAGCTTACAAAGTATGCATCTTTATGGTACGAGAACTTAAAGAAGCAAAGAAAGAAAGAAGGTAAAGCAAAGATCGAATCTTGGCTGAAATTGAAGAAGCATCTCCTGAAACGGTTAGTGCCAAAGGACTATGAACAAGATAACTACTTAAAGCTCCAATCTTTAGAGCAAGAAAGCATGTCCGTGACTGATTATATCAAAGAATTCGAAAAGATGTCAATCGTGTGCGATCTTGAGGAGAAAGAAGAGCTAAGAGTGGCGAGATTTGTCAAGGGCCTAACACCCGCGCTTGCTAAAAGAGTCGAGAACCAGAATTATGAAGGTTTTAATGATGTGTGCCGATTAGCATTGAAGTTCGAAAAACATGATAAGGCACAAAAACCTCATGCTTATTCGAAAGGGACGAGCTCTTATTCAATGCCAGCAACTAGCGAGTCCAAGGATATCCAAGCAGAAGACGTGAAGGACAAGGGAACGAGCGTGATCGTGGAATCTAAAAGTGCTAGTTCAAGACGGTGTTTCAAGTGCCAAGGATATGGACACATAGCAAGTGAATGTCCACAAAAGAGAGCCCTTACAATACACGAGTTAAGCGAGATGGTACCTTGTTTTTGTTCTACCGAAACAGTCAAAAGACTGTCCAATCCAAAGACAAAGAAGCAAAAGAGGACGGTGAGTCCGTCACATACGATGTTGAGCCAATGATGAGTGACGATGACCAACCAGAGACGGTGATTCGTAATCTGCATATTCATCTTTGGTCCGTTCAAGGAGGAAAAGTTCGAGTCTTGCAATGATGCTATTGACGAGGATGAGCAACAGGTTGAAAGGGGCTTGGTTGACGAACTAATTGTCAGTGAGCACGAGGTATTTTCGAATCTGTCCAAGGCTGAAACAATTGATGATAATAAACTGATATTGGGTAGGGCATTGTCACATGTTAATGATTGTTCAAACTTTCAAGATAAAGAACTTTATCAATCACCACTTGATAAATCGATTAACAAGAAGCTAGGTGTTGAAGATTATCAGTGCTGTTGGTTTTTGAGTTCGGTACTAGTAGATGCTCACGGTGAACTTACTAGCCAAAGCAAGTGCTATTTCAATTTTTCATTACTTGTGCAAGGAGGGAGGCGGGGTGGAAGGCACAAGCAGGAGTGGTTCGAAGATCATAAAAGCCACAAGAAGATTGCTACTACAGAGGAAGTCGAAAGAATCTTAACTAAGACTGTCATTAGAATTATGATTCGGCTTGTGCGGTACGTTTTTTGATCCGGTGGCAAAGCATGCATGATCGAAATTTGAGGTCAAATTTAAAATCAAAAGAAGGAGAGTATGATGCAGAAGCATACTCGGAGGATAAATCAAATGGTAAAAGGATTCGGGTTTGTTCCAACGAGCAAGATTATGCTAAAATGTGGTTTGCATCAAGACATCAAGAAGCTCAAAATCGGCCACATAGCTGCTGGACACGGTTCCCTAGGCCAAGTAGGATACACGATTTCCTAAATCGTGTAGGATTTATTATTTAGATTAATTTACTGTTTCTGAATAAAGTTAGGAAAGCTAGATATTTCCTAATCCTAGTTTAATTAGAATACCCTAAATCTGATTGTATTTTAATTATTATTAGTTTAATAACTTTCCTAGTTAGTTTAGGGAAGGAGTAGATAGCTTGAGGAGCAAGCTAAGGAATTAGATCTCGAGTCGGATTTCTAACATCGAGTAGAATTAGGAAAGATAGCTTATTAGTCAAGCTAAGTAGAAGTATAAATAAGGACCGTGTATGACATTGTTCAACACGTGAGATTCAGAATTTTAATAGAAGTTTCCATTGTGAACTTTGTTTTGATTAGGCTTGCGAGTTTAGTCTTTAATCTTCCTTGCGAGGTTGTTTGTGAGTGTTTCGAGTTCGTACCTTGCGAGGCGGAGAGCGAGATTCACCATACTATCCAGGTTACATCCAAATTCACGAAATATACAAAGACAACAAACACAATTCCGCTGCCAATTTACCCATTACATCTACAAACATACACGAATTTATCCTATCCTGAGAACGAACAGTCTGTCGCACTGTTTAATCACGTTTGTTCATATAGTTTTACATCAAAACTATTTGTCCTTGTTCATTAGTCCTTGTGACTCGTTGTATGAACCATTTGTCCTTGTTCTTTAGTCCTTGTGAATCATTGTGTAAACTATTTGTCCTTGTTCTTTAGACTTTGTGACTCGTTGTGTGAACCATTTGTCTTTGTTCTTTAGTCCTTGTGACTCGTTGTTTAAACAATTTGTCCTTGTTTTTTAGTTCTTGCGACTCGTTGTGTAAACCATTTGTCCTTGTTATTGTGACTTGTTATGTGAACCATTTTTCCTTGTTCATTAGTCCTTGTGACTCGTTGTTTGAATCATTTGTCCATGTTCATTAGTCCTTCTAACTCATTGTGTAAACTATTTTCCCTTGTTCATTAGTCCTTCTAAATCGTTGTGTGAGCCATTTGTCCTTGTTCTTTAGTCCATGTGACTTGTTGTGTGAACAATTTGTCCTTGTTCATTAGTCTTGTGACTCTTTGTGTAAACCATTTGTCCTTGTGACTCGTTGTGTAAACCATTTGTCCTTGTTCGTTAGTCCATGTGACTCGTTGTTTAAACCATTTGATGCAGGAGCATGTTCGGAACAAGCAAATGAGATCCTTATTAGTCGAAATGTAACTCAACTAGTAAAAGGATTTGAGCTTGGATCGAGTAATGTGTTGATGCTAAAATGGGAAGGCATGGGAGCCGCATAACACGGCTCGGAGCCGCATATCACGACCCCTAGGATGATTAGGATACACGGTTTCCTAAATCGTGTAGAATAATAAGTTAGTTAATCACTATTTCTAATAAAGTTAGGAAAGCTAGATTTTCCTAATCCTAGTCAAATTAGAATACCCTAAATCTGATTGTATTCTAGTTATTAGTATTTTAATTACTTTCCTAGTTAGTTTAGGAAAGGGGAATAATTTTCCTAGTTAGTTTAGGAAAGGGAAAGATAGCTTAATTTCCAAGCTAGGGTTTGGGTCGAATTGTGACCTCGTTTAAGAGTATATTAGGCCGTGTATGATCAGGGAAACACCATCGAATTTCCAGCAATAAAATTGTTTACATTTGTGAGCATTATTCTGATTAGGTTTGCGAGCTTAATCTTTAGATCTTCCTTGCGAGGTTGATTGCGTGAATCTGCGTTTGACACCTTGCGAGGTTAGGACTAGGAATTCACCATACTATCCAGGTTACATCCATAATCACGAAATAATCAGTCCAAACAAATCAATTTCGCGCAAATTTACCAAATATCACGACATACACAATCACAGAATTAACAAACTCAAACGAACAGTTCAACGATCTGTTCATTCTCGTTTTTCCATCCTGTTTTACATCAAATTGGTTACGTGAGCTAAGTTGATTTATTCCTTAATAGATCTGTCTTGGGACGTTGCTAATCATGGTTAAAGATGGTGAAGAAGGTCCGAAAACATGGGAAGATGGTCATAACGAGCTGAAGTTGGAGATGGCTCAGATGGCTTATGTGTTAAAAAAACATAGCAAGCATGTTGAAGGCTAAAGAGAAGAAAAAAGAATCGGACACTCCATCCGAATCTGAAGAAGAGGACGAGTAGCCAAAGAGGAAGTCAAAAAATAAGAACGATGATGATCGGGGTTTAAAACTCGATATTCCAGACTTTGATGGCGAGATGGATCCGGAAAAATTTCTGGATTGGGTAAGACAAGCTGAGAGGGTTTTCGAATATAAAGAATACGATGACAAGAAGCAATTTAAAGTTGCAATCCTGAAGCTTACAAAGTATGCATCTTTATGGTACGAAAATCTGAAAAAACAGAGGAGAAAGGAAGGCAAAGACAAGATCGAATCTTGGATCAAATTAAAAAAGCACTTGATGAGGCGATTCCTGCCAAGGGATTATGAACAAGATAACTACTTAAAGCTCCAATCTTTAGAGCAAGGAAGCATGTCCGTGACTGATTATATCAAAGAATTCGAAAAGATGTCAATCGTATGCGATCTTGAGGAGAAAGAAGAGCTAAGAGTGGCGAGATTCATCAAGGGCCTAACACCCGCAATTTCAACGAAGGTAGAAATTCAGAATTTCGATGGATTTAGCGATGTCTGCAGATTGGCGTTAAAATTTGAAAAGCATGATAAGGCACGAAAACCTTATACTTACTCCAAGGGACAAAGTTCGGGAACAAATTCGTATTCCGGCCGACTCTAGCAAGGCTAAAGAAACCCCGAAAGAAGAACCCAAGGACAAAGGAAAGGATGTTGCCGAGCCAAAAGGGAGTTCTTTGAGGCGTTGTTTCAAGTGTCAAGGCTATGGTCATATAGCAAACGAATGTCCTCAGAAACGAGCCCTAACAGCGCAAGAATTGTATGATATGATTCCTGTATTTGTCACGCCAGAGGAGGAAACAGCTCAAGAGAATGTTGAAGCTGATGGTAAAGGAATAGTCTATGATTTGGATCCGTTGAGTGACGAGGAGTGTTTAGTGCTGCGTAATTTACATATGGAAACGGGTTCAGCTGAGAATGAACAACGGGAGCAAATCTTCCATACTCGGTGCAAGGTAAACCGTAAAATTTGCAATCTTATTATTGATAGTGGATCGTGTGCTAATGTAGTAGCAAGGGATCTTGTTGATGAACTGAAATTGCAAACTAAAGACCGAGTTAAACCATATAAATTACATTGGCTGAATGGGGAGAATGGGATCCAAGTTAAGAAACAAGCCTTAGTTTCGTTGAGTCTAGGACCCTATACTGATGAGGTGTGGTGCGATATAATTCCTATGAATGCATGCCACATTCTGTTGGGTAGGCCTTGGCAATTCGATAGAAAGGTTGAACATGACGGGAGAGCCAATGTGTATAGCGTGATGAAGGGTAATGTGAGATATAATCTGAAACCTATGTCACCTAATAAGATTAAAGAGTCTAAAACAAAGAAGGGGAGTATGTTTATGGAGGCTCGGGAGGTTGAAGAGGCTTTAGCTCGTGGGGAACGAACTTATGTCTTTGCTGGTTCGTGAATTGGGGTCCGTTGGTGTGTGTGATGACCGTGAGGTACAGGGGTTGTTAGAAGAGTTCCGGGATGTGTTTCCGGATGAATTACCGGATGGGTTACCTCCTTTACGTGGTATTGAACACCAAATAGATCTGATTCCAGGGGCGGCATTGCCTAATAAGCCGGCCTATCGCTGTAATCCAGAGGAAGCAAAGGAGTTACAGAGACAAGTCCAAGAATTGATAGATAGGGGATATGTTCAAGAGAGCTTAAGTCCATGTGCGGTGCCTGCGTTATTAGTGCCAAAGAAGGAAGGGACTTGGAGAATGTGCATTGATAGTAGAGCGGTAAATAACATTACAATCAAATATCGCTTTCCTATGCCAAGACTTGATGATATGCTTGACGAACTTTCTGGTTCGAGTGTCTTTTCTAAACTGGATTTGAGGAGTGGCTACCATCAAATGAGGATTAGAGAAGGGGATGAGTGGAAGACCGCGTTTAAAACGAAGCAAGGGTTATATGAATGGCTTGTGATGCCGTTTGGATTGTGCAATGCTCCTAGTTCGTTTATTTGGTTGATGAATGAAGTGTTAAGGCCATTCCTTAACAAATTTGTGGTGGTCTATCTTGACGACATCCTGATTTATAGCAAAGATGAAGAGTCGCACAAACGACATTTGCGAGCTGTGTTTGAAGTTTTGCGAGATCAGAAGCTTTATGGTAAGATGGAAAAATGTACTTTTATGGTCTCAAGTGTTGTCTTTCTTGGTTATATTGTGGGAAAAGACGGAGTAAGTATGGACCCATCTAAGGTCGATGCTATTCAAGCCTGGCCAGTTCCGAAATCAACTACAGAGGTGCGAAGCTTTCATGGTTTAGCATCATTTTATAGACGGTTCATCCAGGGTTTTAGCTCGATTGTGGCTCCAATTACAGAGCTAACCAAGAAGGGAGAGTTCGTGTGGACTAACAGCGCCCAAAAGGCGTTTGAAGAAGTGAAACGCAAGCTATGCTCCGGACCTGTTTTAGCACTACCTGATTTTAATAAATTGTTTGAAGTCGAGTGTGATGCAAGTGGTGTTGGGATTGGTGCCGTGTTAATACAAGAAAAGAGACCTATTGCATATTTCAGCGAGAAATTAAACGGTGCAAGGTTGAACTATTCAACCTATGACAAGGAGTTTTATGCAATCGTGAGAGCATTGGATCATTGGAGTCATTATCTGCGTCCGAAACCGTTTATTTTACATTCTGATCACGAGGCTCTTAAACACATCCATGGACAGCAAAAGTTAAATCAAAGACATGTCAAATGGGTAGAATTCTTGCAATCATTCACGTTTTCTTCAAAATATAAGACGGGAAGTTCTAATATCGTGGCTGATGCATTATCACGAAGGCATTCATTGTTGATTGAGTTGGATGCAAGGATTCTTGGTTTCGAACATATCAAGGAACTGTACAAGTCTGATCCAGAATTTTCAAAGGAAATCATTGATCCGACAGGTTTGTATACTGTTCAGGATGGCTATCTCTTCAAGGGTAATCGGCTATGCATTCCGAATGGGTCGATTAGGGAGTTGTTGGTACGTGAAGCTCATGGCGGGGCTATTGCTGGACACTTTGGAGTTAATAAGACGAGTGACATCCTAAGTGAACATTTCTTTGGCCGAGAATGATTAAGGACGTACAAGAAATCGTGGCGAAATGCGTGGTATGTCAAAAGGCTAAAAGTACGTTCAACAAAGGCTTGTATACACCTGCCCTGCACGTGCAACCGTGGAATGAGGTAAGCATGGATTTTATCCTTGGTTTGCCGAGAACTCGGAGGGGTAAGGACTCGATTATGGTGGTAGTTGATCGATTCTCGAAGATGGCGCATTTTATTCCGTGTCACAAGACTGATGATGCAACTAAAGTGGTTGATTTGTACTATAGAGAGATCGTTCGATTACATGGAATACCTCTTACTATTGTTTCAGATCGAGATGTGAAGTTTCTTAGTTACTTCGGGAAAACGTTATGGCGTTTGATGGGAACTAAGCTTCTTTTCAGTACATCACACCATCCACAAACCGATGGTCAGACCGAGGTAACCAACCGTACTCTAGGGAGTCTATTGCGAGGATTGGTTAGTAAAAGCACAAAGGATTGGGATATCAAATTGGCGCATCTTTGAATTCGCTTATAATCGTACACCATCAATGACGACGGGGACGAGCTCCCTTCGAGATTGTCTATGGCGTGAATCCATACCTGCCAATCGATTTAGTGCCCATTCCAAAGAAAGATGTGTTAAGTTTTGAAGCCAAAGAAAGACAAGCTGCATTTCTCCGAGTATGTGAACAAGTTCGAGCTCAAATTGAGAAGGCAAATGCTAAATACAAAGAGAAGGCTAATAAACATCGAAAGCAAACTGTTTTCAAGGAAGGTGATCTTGTGTGGTTACATTTGAGAAAGGAACGATTTCCGTCCAAAAGGAAGAATAAGTTGATGCCGCGAGCAGATGGTCCATTCAAGATCCTCGAATGTTATGGTTCTAACGCATACAAGCTGGAGTTACCGAGTGAATATGGTGGGGTGAGCGCGACATTCAATGTAGGCGACCTATCACCGTATCTAGAAGACGAGGATTTGAGGGCAAATTCTCAAAAAGAAGGAGAGAATGATGCAGGAGCATGTTCGGAACAAGCAAATGAGATCCTTATTAGTCGAAATGTAACTCAACTAGTAAAAGGATTTGAGCTTGGATCGAGTAATGTGTTGATGCTAAAATGGGAAGGCATGGGAGCTGCATAACACGGCTGCGGGAGCCGCATATCACGGCCCCTAGGATGATTAGGATACACGGTTTCCTAAATCGTGTAGAATAATAAGTTAGTTAATCACTATTTCTAATAAAGTTAGGAAAGCTAGATTTTCCTAATCCTAGTCAAATTAGAATACCCTAAATCTGATTGTATTCTAGTTATTAGTATTTTAATTACTTTCCTAGTTAGTTTAGGAAAGGGGAATAATTTTCCTAGTTAGTTTAGGAAAGGGAAAGATAGCTTAATTTCCAAGCTAGGGTTTGGGTCGAATTGTGACCTCGTTTAAGAGTATATTAGGCCGTGTATGATCAGGGAAACACCATCGAATTTCCAGCAATAAAATTGTTTACATTTGTGAGCATTATTCTGATTAGGTTTGCGAGCTTAATCTTTAGATCTTCCTTGCGAGGTTGATTGCGTGAATCTGCGTTTGACACCTTGCGAGGTTAGGACTAGGAATTCACCATACTATCCAGGTTACATCCATAATCACGAAATAATCAGTCCAAACAAATCAATTTCCGCTGCAAATTTACCAAATATCACGACATACACAATCACAGAATTAACAAACTCAAACGAACAGTTCAACGATCTGTTCATTCTCGTTTTTCCATACTGTTTTACATCACCATTTGTCCTTGTTTATTAGTCCTTGTGATTCGTTGTGTAAACCATTTGTCGTTGTTATAGTGACTTGTTGTGTGAATCATTTATCCTTGCTCCTTAGTCCTTGTGACTCGTTGCGTGAACCATTTGTCCTTTGTCATTAGTCCTTGTGACTCGTTGTGTTAACTATTTGTCCTTGTTCTTTAGACCTTGTGACTCGTTGTGTGAACCATTTGTATTTGTTCGTTAGTCCTTGTGACTCGTTGTTTAAACCATTTGCCCTTGTTTATTAGTCCTTGTGACTCGTTGTGTAAACCATTTGTCCTTGTTATTGTGACTTGTCGTGTGAACCATTTTTCCTTTTTCAAAAGTCCTTGTGACTCGTTGTGTGAACCAAATTTCCCTGTTCATTAGTCCTTATGACTCGTTGTGTAAATTATTTGTCCTTGTTCTTTAGACCTTGTGACTCGTTGTGTGAACCATTTGTCCTTGTTCTTTAGTCCTTGTGACTCGTTGTTTAAACAATTTGTCCTTGTTCATTAGTCTTGTGACTCGTCGTGTAAACCATTTGTCCTTGTGACTCGTTGTGTAAACCATTTGTCCTTGTTCATTAGTCCTTGTGACACATTGTGTAAACTATTTGTCGTTGTTCTTTAGACCTTGTGACTCGTTGTGTGAACCATTTGTCCTTGTTCTTTAGTCCTTGTGACTCGTTGTTTAAACAATTTGTCCTTGTTTTTTAATTCTTGTGACTCGTTGTGTAAACCATTTGTCCTTGTTATTGTGACTTGTTGTGTGAACCATTTTTCCTTGTTCATTAGTCCTTGTGACTCGTTGTATGAATCATTTGTCCTTGTTCTTTAGTCTTTCTAACTCGTTGTGTAAACTATTTGCCCTTGTTCATCAGTCCTTATAGATCTTTGTGTGAACCAACTGTCCTTGTTCTTTAATCCATGTGACTCGTTGTGTGAGCCATTTGTCCTTGTTCATTAATCCTTGTGACTCATTGTGTGAACCATTTGTCCTTGTTCATTAGTCTTGTGACTCGTTGTGTAAACCATTTGTCCTTGTGACTCGTTGTGTAAACCATTTGTCCTTGTTCATTAGTCCTTGTGACACATTGTGTAAACTATTTGTCCTTGTTCTTTAGACCTTGTGACTCGTTGTGTGAACCATTTGTACTTGTTCTTTAGTCCTTGTGACTCGTTGTTTAAACAATTTGTCCTTGTTTTTTAGTTCTTGTGACTCGTTGTGTAAACCATTTGTCCTTGTTCGTTAGTCCATGTGACTCGTTGTTTAAACCATTTGTCCTTGTTTATTAATCCTTGTGATTCGTTGTGTAAACCATTTGTCGTTGTTATAGTGACTTGTTGTGTGAATCATTTATCCTTGCTCCTTAGTCCTTGTGACTGGTTGCGTGAACCATTTGTCCTTTGTCATTAGTCCTTGTGACTCGTTGTGTTAACTATTTGTCCTTGTTCTTTAGACCTTGTGACTCGTTGTGTGAACCATTTGTATTTGTTCTTTAGTCCTTGTGACTCGTTGTTTAAACCATTTGCCCTTGTTTATTAGTCCTTGTGACTCGTTGTGTAAACCATTTGTCCTTGTTATTGTGACTTGTAGTGTGAACCATTTTTCCTTTTTCATTAGTCCTTGTGACTCGTTGTGTGAACCAATTTTCCTTGTTCATTAGTCCTTATGACTCGTTGTGTAAACTATTTGTCCTTGTTCTTTAGACCTTGTGACTCGTTGTGTAAACCATTTGTCCTTGTTCTTTAGTCCTTGTGACTCGTTGTTTAAACAATTTGTCCTTGTTCATTAGTCTTGTGACTCGTTGTGTAAACCATTTGTCCTTGTGACTCGTTGTGTAAACCATTTGTCCTTTTTCATTAGTCCTTGTGACACATTGTGTAAACTATTTGTCCTTGTTCTTTCGACCTTGTGACTCGTTGTGTGAACCATTTGTCCTTGTTCTTTAGTCCTTATGACTCGTTGTGTAAACTATTTGTCCTTATTCTTTAGACCTTGTGACTCGTTGTGTGAACCATTTGTCCTTATTCTTTAGTCCTTGTGACTCGTTGTTTAAACAATTTGTCCTTGTTCATTAGTCTTGTGACTCGTCGTGTAAACCATTTGTCCTTGTGACTCGTTGTGTAAACCATTTGTCCTTGTTCATTAGTCCTTGTGACACATTGTGTAAACTATTTGTCGTTGTTCTTTAGACCTTGTGACTCGTTGTGTGAACCATTTGTCCTTGTTCTTTAGTCCTTGTGACTCGTTGTTTAAACAATTTGTCCTTGTTTTTTAATTCTTGTGACTCGTTGTGTAAACCATTTGTCCTTGTTATTGTGACTTGTTGTGTGAACCATTTTTCCTTGTTCATTAGTCCTTGTGACTCGTTGTGTGAATCATTTGTCCTTGTTCATTAGTCTTTCTAACTCGTTGTGTAAACTATTTGCCCTTGTTCATCGATCCTTATATATCGTTGTGTGAACCAACTGTCCTTGTTCTTTAGTCCATGTGACTCGTTGTGTGAGCCATTTGTCCTTGTTCATTAATCCTTGTGACTCATTGTGTGAACCATTTGTCCTTGTTCATTAGTCTTGTGACTCGTTGTGTAAACCATTTGTCCTTGTGACTCGTTGTGTAAACCATTTGTCCTTGTTCATTAGTCCTTGTGACACATTGTGTAAACTATTTGTCCTTGTTCTTTAGACCTTGTGACTCGTTGTGTGAACCATTTGTACTTGTTCTTTAGTCCTTGTGACTCGTTGTTTAAACAATTTGTCCTTGTTTTTTAGTTCTTGTGACTCGTTGTGTAAACCATTTGTCCTTGTTCGTTAGTCCATGTGACTCGTTGTTTAAACCATTTGTCCTTGTTTATTAGTCCTTGTGATTCGTTGTGTAAACCATTTGTCGTTGTTATAGTGACTTGTTGTGTGAATCATTTATCCTTGCTCCTTAGTCCTTGTGGTGGTTGCGTGAACCATTTGTCCTTTGTCATTAGTCCTTGTGACTCGTTGTGTTAACTATTTGTCCTTGTTCTTTAGACCTTGTGACTCGTTGTGTGAACCATTTGTATTTGTTCTTTAGTCCTTGTGACTCGTTGTTTAAACCATTTGCCCTTGTTTATTAGTCCTTGTGACTCGTTGTGTAAACCATTTGTCCTTGTTATTGTGACTTGTAGTGTGAACCATTTTTCCTTTTTCATTAGTCCTTGTGACTCGTTGTGTGAACCAATTTTCCTTGTTCATTAGTCCTTATGACTCGTTGTGTAAACTATTTGTCCTTGTTCTTTAGACCTTGTGACTCGTTGTGTGAACCATTTGTCCTTGTTCTTTAGTCCTTGTGACTCGTTGTTTAAACAATTTGTCCTTGTTCATTAGTCTTGTGACTCGTTGTGTAAACCATTTGTCCTTGTGACTCGTTGTGTAAACCATTTGTCCTTTTTCATTAGTCCTTGTGACACATTGTGTAAACTATTTGTCCTTGTTCTTTCGACCTTGTGACTCGTTGTGTGAACCATTTGTCCTTGTTGTTTAGTCCTTATGACTCGTTGTGTAAACTATTTGTCCTTATTCTTTAGACCTTGTGACTCGTTGTGTGAACCATTTGTCCTTGTTCTTTAGTCCTTGTGACTCGTTGTTTAAACAATTTGTCCTTGTTCATTAGTCTTGTGACTCGTCGTGTAAACCATTTGTCCTTGTGACTCGTTGTGTAAACCATTTGTCCTTGTTCATTAGTCCTTGTGACACATTGTGTAAACTATTTGTCGTTGTTCTTTAGA
The DNA here is from genome assembly GCF_048544455.1 of Silene latifolia. Taxonomy (NCBI): domain Eukaryota; kingdom Viridiplantae; phylum Streptophyta; class Magnoliopsida; order Caryophyllales; family Caryophyllaceae; genus Silene; species Silene latifolia. The sequence continues at coordinate 60,944,997 of NC_133535.1, read as the reverse complement.
CCTTGTGACTCGTTGTGTGAACCATTTGTCCTTGTTCTTTAGTCCTTGTGACTCGTTGTTTAAACAATTTGTCCTTGTTTTTTAATTCTTGTGACTCGTTGTGTAAACCATTTGTCCTTGTTATTGTGACTTGTTGTGTGAACCATTTTTCCTTGTTCATTAGTCCTTGTGACTCGTTGTGTGAATCATTTGTCCTTGTTCATTAGTCTTTCTAACTCGTTGTGTAAACTATTTGCCCTTGTTCATCGATCCTTATATATCGTTGTGTGAACCAACTGTCCTTGTTCTTTAGTCCATGTGACTCGTTGTGTGAGCCATTTGTCCTTGTTCATTAATCCTTGTGACTCATTGTGTGAACCATTTGTCCTTGTTCATTAGTCTTGTGACTCGTTGTGTAAACCATTTGTCCTTGTGACTCGTTGTGTAAACCATTTGTCCTTGTTCATTAGTCCTTGTGACACATTGTGTAAACTATTTGTCCTTGTTCTTTAGACCTTGTGACTCGTTGTGTGAACCATTTGTACTTGTTCTTTAGTCCTTGTGACTCGTTGTTTAAACAATTTGTCCTTGTTTTTAGTTCTTGTGACTCGTTGTGTAAACCATTTGTCCTTGTTCGTTAGTCCATGTGACTCGTTGTTTAAACCATTTGTCCTTGTTTATTAGTCCTTGTGATTCGTTGTGTAAACCATTTGTCGTTGTTATAGTGACTTGTTGTGTGAATCATTTATCCTTGCTCCTTAGTCCTTGTGACTGGTTGCGTGAACCATTTGTCCTTTGTCATTAGTCCTTGTGACTCGTTGTGTTAACTATTTGTCCTTGTTCTTTAGACCTTGTGACTCGTTGTGTGAACCATTTGTATTTGTTCTTTAGTCCTTGTGACTCGTTGTTTAAACCATTTGCCCTTGTTTATTAGTCCTTGTGACTCGTTGTGTAAACCATTTGTCCTTGTTATTGTGACTTGTAGTGTGAACCATTTTTCCTTTTTCATTAGTCCTTGTGACTCGTTGTGTGAACCAATTTTCCTTGTTCATTAGTCCTTATGACTCGTTGTGTAAACTATTTGTCCTTGTTCTTTAGACCTTGTGACTCGTTGTGTGAACCATTTGTCCTTGTTCTTTAGTCCTTGTGACTCGTTGTTTAAACAATTTGTCCTTGTTCATTAGTCTTGTGACTCGTTGTGTAAACCATTTGTCCTTGTGACTCGTTGTGTAAACCATTTGTCCTTTTTCATTAGTCCTTGTGACACATTGTGTAAACTATTTGTCCTTGTTCTTTCGACCTTGTGACTCGTTGTGAGAACCATTTGTCCTTGTTCTTTAGCCCTTGTGACTCGTTGTTTAAACAATTTGTCCTTGTTTTTTAGTTCTTGTGGCTCGTTGTGTAAACCATTTGTCCTTGTTATTGTGTGAACCATTTTTCGTTGTTCATTAGTCCTTGTGACTCGTTGTGTGAATCATTTGTCCTTATTCATTAGTCTTTCTAACTCGTTGTGTAAACTATTTGCCCTTGTTCATCAGTCCTTATATATCGTTGTGTGAACCAACTGTCCTTGTTCTTTAGTCAATGTGACTCGTTGTGTGAGCCATTTGTCCTTGTTCATTAATCCTTGTGACTCATTGTGTGAACCATTTGTCCTTGTTCATTAGTCTTGTGACTCGTTGTGTAAACCATTTGTCCTTGTGACTTGTTGTGTAAACCATTTGTCCTTGTTCATTAGTCCTTGTGACAAATTGTGTAAACTATTTGTCCTTGTTCTTTAGACCTTGTGACTCGTTGTGTGAACCATTTGTACTTGTTCTTTAGTCCTTGTGACTCGTTGTTTAAACCATTTGTCCTTGTTTATTAGTCCTTGTGATTCGTTGTGTAAACCATTTGTCGTTGTTATAATGACTTGTTGTGTGAATCATTTATCCTTGCTCCTTAGTCCTTGTGGATTGGTTGCGTGAACCATTTGTCCTTTGTCATTAGTCCTTGTGACTCGTTGTGTTAACTATTTGTCCTTGTTCTTTAGACCTTGTGACTCATTGTGTGAACCATAGGTATTTGTTCTTTAGTCCTTGTGACTCGTTGTTTAAACCATTTGCCCTTGTTTATTAGTCCTTGTGACTCGTTGTGTAAACCATTTGTCCTTGTTCTTTAGACTTTGTGACTCGTTGTGTGAACCATTTGTCTTTGTTCTTTAGTCCTTGTGACTCGTTGTTTAAACAATTTGTCCTTGTTTTTTAGTTCTTGCGACTCGTTGTGTAAACCAATGTCCTTGTTATTGTGACTTGTTATGTGAACCATTTTTCCTTGTTCATTAGTCCTTGTGACTCGTTGTTTGAATCATTTGTCCATGTTCATTAGTCCTTCTAACTCATTGTGTAAACTATTTTCCCTTGTTCATTAGTCCATCTAAATCGTTGTGTGAGCCATTTGTCCTTGTTCTTTAGTCCATGTGACTTGTTGTGTGAACAATTTGTCCTTGTTCATTAGTCTTGTGACTCTTTGTGTAAACCATTTGTCCTTGTGACTCGTTGTGTAAACCATTTGTCCTTGTTCGTTAGTCCATGTGACTCGTTGTTTAAACCATTTGTCCTTGTTTATTAGTCCTTGTGATTCGTTGTGTAAACCATTTGTCGTTGTTATAGTGACTTGTTGTGTGAATCATTTATCCTTGCTCCTTAGTCCTTGTGACTCGTTGCGTGAACCATTTGTCCTTTGTCATTAGTCCTTGTGACTCGTTGTGTTAACTATTTGTCCTTGTTCTTTAGACCTTGTGACTCGTTGTGTGAACCATTTGTATTTGTTCGTTAGTCCTTGTGACTCGTTGTTTAAACCATTTGCCCTTGTTTATTAGTCCTTGTGACTCGTTGTGTAAACCATTTGTCCTTGTTATTGTGACTTGTCGTGTGAACCATTTTTCCTTTTTCAAAAGTCCTTGTGACTCGTTGTGTGAACCAATTTTCCTTGTTCATTAGTCCTTATGACTCGTTGTGTAAACTATTTGTCCTTGTTCTTTAGACCTTGTGACTTGTTGTGTGAACCATTTGTCCTTGTTCTTTAGTCCTTGTGACTCGTTGTTTAAACATTTTGTCCTTGTTCATTAGTCTTGTGACTCGTCGTGTAAACCATTTGTCCTTGTGATTCGTTGTGTAAACCATTTGTCCTTGTTCATTACTCCTTGTGACACATTGTGTAAACTATTTGTCGTTGTTCTTTAGACCTTGTGACTCGTTGTGTGAACCATTTGTCCTTGTTCTTTAGTCCTTGTGACTCGTTGTTTAAACAATTTGTCCTTGTTTTTTAATTCTTGTGACTCGTTGTGTAAAACATTTGTCCTTGTTATTGTGACTTGTTGTGTGAACCATTTTTCCATGTTCATTAGTCCTTGTGACTCGTTGTGTGAATCATTTGTCCTTGTTCATTAGTCTTTCTAACTCGTTGTGTAAACTATTTGCCCTTGTTCATCAGTCCTTATATATCTTTGTGTGAACCAACTGTCCTTGTTCTTTAGTCCATGTGACTCGTTGTGTGAGCCATTTGTCCTTGTTCATTAATCCTTGTGACTCATTGTGTGAACCATTTGTCCTTGTTCATTAGTCTTGTGACTCGTTGTGTAAACCATTTGTCCTTGTGACTCGTTGTGTAAACCATTTGTCCTTGTTCATTAGTCCTTGTGACACATTGTGTAAACTATTTGTCCTTGTTCTTTAGACCTTGTGACTCGTTGTGTGAACCATTTGTACTTGTTCTTTAGTCCTTGTGACTCGTTGTTTAAACAATTTGTCCTTGTTTTTTAGTTCTTGTGACTCGTTGTGTAAACCATTTGTCCTTGTTCGTTAGTCCATGTGACTCGTTGTTTAAACCATTTGTCCTTATTTATTAGTCCTTGTGATTCGTTGTGTAAACCATTTGTCGTTGTTATAGTGACTTGTTGTGTGAATCATTTATCCTTGCTCCTCAGTCCTTGTGACTGGTTGCGTGAACCATTTGTCCTTTGTCATTAGTCCTTGTGACTCGTTGTGTTAACTATTTGTCCTTGTTCTTTAGACCTTGTGACTCGTTGTGTGAACCATTAGTATTTGTTCTTTAGTCCTTGTGACTCGTTGTTTAAACCATTTGCCCTTGTTTATTAGTCCTTGTGACTCGTTGTGTAAACCATTTGTCCTTGTTATTGTGACTTGTCGAGTGAACCATTTTTCCTATTTCATTAGTCCTTGTGACTCGTTGTGTGAACCAATTTTCCTTGTTTATTAGTCCTTATGACTCGTTGTGTAAACTATTTGTCCTTGTTCTTTAGACCTTGTGACTCGTTGTGTGAACCATTTGTCCTTGTTCTTTAGTCCTTGTGACTCGTTGTTTAAACAATATGTCCTTGTTCATTAGTCTTGTGACTCGTTGTGTAAACCATTTGTCCTTGTGACTCATTGTGTAAACCAATTGTCCTTGTTCATTAGTCCTTGTGACACATTGTGTAAACTATTTGTCCTTGTGACTCGTTGTGTAAACCATTTGTCCTTGTGACTCGTTGTGTAAACCATTTGTCCTTGTTCATTAGTCCTTGTGACACATTGTGTAAACTATTTGTCCTTGTTCTTTAGACCTTGTGACTCGTTGTGTGAACCATTTGTCCTTGTTCTTTAGTCCTTGTGACTCGTTGTTTAAACAATTTGTCCTTGTTTTTTAATTCTTGTGACTCGTTGTGTAAAACATTTGTCCTTGTTATTGTGACTTGTTGTGTGAACCATTTTTCCATGTTCATTAGTCCTTGTGACTCGTTGTGTGAATCATTTGTCCTTGTTCATTAGTCTTTCTAACTCGTTGTGTAAACTATTTGCCCTTGTTCATCAGTCCTTATATATCTTTGTGTGAACTAACTGTCCTTGTTCTTTAGTCCATGTGACTCGTTGTGTGAGCCATTTGTCCTTGTTCATTAATCCTTGTGACTCATTGTGTGAACCATTTGTCCTTGTTCATTAGTCTTGTGACTCGTTGTGTAAACCATTTGTCCTTGTGACTCGTTGTGTAAACCATTTGTCCTTGTTCATTAGTCCTTGTGACACATTGTGTAAACTATTTGTCCTTGTTCTTTAGACCTTGTGACTCGTTGTGTGAACCATTTGTACTTGTTCTTTAGTCCTTGTGACTCGTTGTTTAAACAATTTGTCCTTGTTTTTTAGTTCTTGTGACTCGTTGTGTAAACCATTTGTCCTTGTTCGTTAGTCCATGTGACTCGTTGTTTAAACCATTTGTCCTTATTTATTAGTCCTTGTGATTCGTTGTGTAAACCATTTGTCGTTGTTATAGTGACTTGTTGTGTGAATCATTTATCCTTGCTCCTCGGTCCTTGTGGATGGTTGCGTGAACCATTTGTCCTTTGTCATTAGTCCTTGTCACTCGTTGTGTTAACTATTTGTCCTTGTTCTTTAGACCTTGTGACTCGTTGTGTGAACCATTAGTATTTGTTCTTTAGTCCTTGTGACTCGTTGTTTAAACCATTTGCCCTTGTTTATTAGTCCTTGTGACTCGTTGTGTAAACCATTTGTCCTTGTTATTGTGACTTGTCGAGTGAACCATTTTTCCTATTTCATTAGTCCTTGTGACTCGTTGTGTGAACCAATTTTCCTTGTTTATTAGTCCTTATGACTCGTTGTGTAAACTATTTGTCCTTGTTCTTTAGACCTTGTGACTCGTTGTGTGAACCATTTGTCCTTGTTCTTTAGTCCTTGTGACTCGTTGTTTAAACAATATGTCCTTGTTCATTAGTCTTGTGACTCGTTGTGTAAAACATTTGTCCTTGTGACTCATTGTGTAAACCAATTGTCCTTGTTCATTAGTCCTTGTGACACATTGTGTAAACTATTTGTCCTTGTTCTTTAGACCTTGTGACTCGTTGTGTGAAACATTTGTACTTGTTCTTTAGTCCTTGTGACTCGTTGTTTAAACAATTTGTCCTTGTTTTTTAGTTCTTGTGACTCGTTGTGTAAACCATTTGTCATTGTTATTGTGACTTGTTGTGTGAACCATTTTTCCTTGTTCATTAGTCCTTGTGACTCGTTGTGTGAATCATTTGTCCTTATTCATTAGTCTTTCTAACTCGTTGTGTAAACTATTTGCCCTTGTTCCTCAGTCCTTATATATCGTTGTGTGAACCAACTGTCCTTGTTCTTTAGTCCATGTGACTCGTTGTGTGAGCCATTTGTCCTTGTTCATTAGTCCTTGTGACTCATTGTGTGAACCATTTGTCCTTGTTCATTAGTTTTGTGACTCGTTGTGTAAACCATTTGTCCATGTTCATTAGTCTATGTGACTCCATTTGTCCTTGTTCTTTAGTCCTTGTGAATCGTTGTGTAAACTATTTGTCCTTGTTCTTTAGACTTTGTGACTCGTTGTGTGAACCATTTGTCCATGTTCTTTAGTCCTTGTGACTCGTTGTTTAAACAATTTGTCCTTGTTTTTTAGTTCTTGCGACTCGTTGTGTAAACCATTGGTCCTTGTTATTGTGACTTGTTATGTGAACCATTTTTCCTTGTTCATTAGTCCTTGTGACTTGTTGTTTGAATCATTTGTCCATGTTCATTAGTCCTTCTAACTCGTTGTGTAAACTATTTCCCTTGTTAATTAGTCCTTCTAATTCGTTGTGTGAGCCATTTGTCCTTGTTCTTTAGTCCATGTGACTCGTTGTGTGAACAATTTGTCCTTCTTCATTAGTCTTGTGACTCTTTGTGTAAACCATTTTTCCTTGTGACTCGTTGTGTAAACCATTTGTCCTTGTTTGTTAGTCCATGTGACTCGTTGTTTAAACCATTTGTCCTTGTTTATTAGTCCTTGTGATTCGTTGTGTAAACCATTTGTCCTTGTTATAGTGACTTGTTGTGTGAATCATTTATCCTTGCTCCTTAGTCCTTGTGACTCGTTGCGTGAACCATTTGTCCTTTGTCATTAGTCCTTGTGACTCGTTGTGTTAACTATTTGTCCTTGTTCTTTAGACCTTGTGACTCGTTGTGTCAACCAATTTTATTTGTTCTTTAGTCCTTGTGACTCGTTTTTTAAACCATTTGTCCTTGTTCATTAGTCTTGTGACTTGTTGTTTAAACCATTTGTCCTTGTGACTCGTTATGTAAACTATTTGTCCTTGTTCATTAGTCCTTGTGACTCGTTGTTTGAACCATTTGTCCTTGTTCTTTAGTCCTTGTGAATCGTTGTGTAAACAATTTGTCCTTGTTTTTTAGTTCTTGTGACTCGTTGTGTAAACCATTTGTCCTTGTTATTGTGACTTGTTGTGTGAACCATTTTTCCTTGTTCATTAGTCCTTGTGACTCGTTTGTGTGAACCATTTGTCCTTTGTCATTAGTCCTTGTGACACATTGTGTAAACTATTTGTCCTTGTTCTTTAGACCTTGTGACTCGTTGTGTGAACCATTTGTCCTTGTTCTTTAGTCCTTGTGACTCTTTGTTTAAACAATTTGTCCTTGTTTTTTAGTTCTTGTGACTCGTTGTGTAAACCATTTGTCCTTGTTATTGTGACTTGTTGTGTGAACCATTTTTCCTTGTTCATTAGTCCTTGTGACTCGTTGTGTGAATCATTTGTCCTTGTTCATTAGTCTTTCTAACTCGTTGTGTAAACTATTTGCCCTTGTTCATCAGTCCTTATATATCTTTGTGTGAACCAACTGTCCTTGTTCTTTAGTCCATGTGACTCGTTGTGTGAGCCATTTGTCTTTGTTCATTAATCCTTGTGACTCATTGTGTGAACCATTTGTCCTTGTGACACATTGTGTAAACTATTTGTCCTTGTTCTTTAGACCTTGTGACTCGTTGTGTGAACCATTTGTACTTGTTCTTTAGTCCTTGTGACTCGTTGTTTAAACAATTTGTCCTTGTTTTTTAGTTCTTGTGACTCGTTGTGTAAACCATTTGTCCTTGTTCGTTAGTCCATGTGACTCGTTGTTTAAACCATTTGTCCTTGTTTATTAGTCCTTGTGATTCGTTGTGTAAACCATTTGTCGTTGTTATAGTGACTTGTTGTGTGAATCATTTATCCTTGCTCCTCAGTCCTTGTGACGGGTTGCGTGAACCATTTGTCCTTTGTCATTAGTCCTTGTGACTCGTTGTGTTAACTATTTGTCCTTGTTCTTTAGACCTTGTGACTCATTGTGTGAACCATTTGTATTTGTTCTTTAGTCCTTGTGACTCGTTGTTTAAACCATTTGCCCTTGTTTATTAGTCCTTGTGACTCGTTGTGTAAACCATTTGTCCTTGTTATTGTGACTTGTCGTGTGAACCATTTTTCCTTTTTCATTAGTCCTTGTGACTCGTTGTGTGAACCAATTTTCCTTGTTCATTAGTCCTTATGACTCGTTGTGTAAACTATTTGTCCTTGTTCTTTAGACCTTGTGACTCGTTGTGTGAACCATTTGTCCTTGTTCTTTAGTCCTTGTGACTCGTTGTTTAAAAAATTTGTCCTTGTTCATTATGAAGGAAATGTAGATTCATATACATATTTAACATACTCTTATATGTCTAAATAATTTGTCATAAAATTAAAACGGATCTTATGCATGCAAACAATAAAATAAATAGAGGAGAAATCATGTCCATACATTGTAAATTTCGGCTATTAGGGCACAAGAGAGATCTCCTTTCTCTTCTTGTTCTTGAGCTTTTCCAATGGAAGAACAAAGATCTAAGTGTAAGATCTCTCCCTATGTATTATACCCAAGGCTCCTCTTAATTAAAATTAATATTACAAGTACTAGTTATAATATTAATCAAGGTAGAAAAATGGAACCAAAATATTTATAAACTTCTTATGTATTTCGGTTTTTAGAGAGATAATTAGGAGGATTTTTCTTCTCTCTAAAACAATATTTTGGATGATAGAATGAGAGTGAAAATAATACACTACCTTTAGTATATTATTAGGCAAAATAAAAGAAAAACAATGATCACATTTTTCTTCCCAAAACCGTGTAAGAGGAGAAGGAAAAGGAAGCCAATGCATGGACTTGTTGCTCTTAACAATGTTCATAGGCTTGCATGGCTAGACCTCTAGTTCATCATTATGTTTTCCACTAATTACACACAACTTATAATTAGCTAAAACACCTTCTAATTTTCGGCCCTTTGCATAATATGGTGTCCATATTATTTTTGTCAATTGTCTATATGTTACATGTCACATGTCACATATATTTGTTATGTATTTTTAACTTATTAAAAATCAACGTATTATTAAAAATACGTCATATACAAAATCGACTTAGTAATATCATAATTACTTGTACCAAAAATATTTTACCATTTATAAATCACAACAGATTGTATTTATAACAATTCATTCAAATTTAATTGTTACATTAAACAATTTATTTCATCCGAGTAATTATACAATTTAATCACTCAGACCGTATCTTATTTAATCACATTTCAATATGATACGTAAATTATACTTCCAAAATCGTCCGTCAATTTTCTAGTAATTTAATTAACTCGTAACATTATACGATTAATTAAATAATCAATTAAGAGTATTGCCCTTTAGGTATGACCTAGGGGTCAATCGATCACCACCGTCACACGACAAGTAATGTCAAACTCTAGTCACCAATCATTACCGATATATGTTGACCGGTTGACAAGTAATAAAATTACTTCCCAATTGTATTCATTTTAATGAGACTTAAACATGTGATCATCATGATCAATGATCGTGATCGCATTATTGTCGGAGGACACATATTCCAACAATCTCCCACTTGTCCTCGACAAGTGTGCGTCACCAATTCTCTTGTCCTATTACTATCTCCCACTCAATGCAAGGTGTCTTTCAGGTCGTGCTTGCAAGTGATCATATCGAGAGTGGTTTCCTCGATCTGGAGAATAATCGATTGACCGGATTTATCCACTCGGATACCTTCCGAGCGTGGCCACGCATTTCCGATTCATTACTCCTCGAGTGGCCCCGAGATATTGTTATAACCCTGACTAGGGGTGGACAATTCCTATCGCACTCATTCCCTTCGACTAGCCACGACCATCATAACCCAAAATATGCCCATTTGACCCCATTTACGAAGGTCGTAGTAACACAAATCAAAGTTAATCAAACTGTGCCATCTTAGGTGAATAGTCTTTAGTCAAAAGAATCGACTCATTTGAATACTATAGTAGCTCTCGCCACGACCAGGTGTATAAATTTGCGTAACTCTATAAGCGGTCATTTGGCCCGACAAAATGTTCCTAACAATCTGCCTATGTGATCGACTAGTCATCTCACATGACCGTATGGCACTTGAACTTGCCATCAATCGCCTCACACTCTAGTCACTTCGAGACGTCACCTCATATAAGTAACTATGGGCAAAACAATGTTAATCCATGTTCACTTTAACGGGGTTCAATTGTCTCTACAACCCGTTTGGATATAACAATGTTCAAGGTGAGTTAATAATAACTCAAACGACAAGTGTCGACATCACACTCGGGTAGTCAATATCATATTACAACCTTGTGATGTTTATCATAAGTGTAAACACTTATTGATTGCAATAGAAGTTTAACATCCCATGTGTCCACGTGTTCAAACTTCTTACACTTGCAATTTCCTTCACATTCATGTTCTCATACCATGAATTTTACCAAGCACACATTAAGGTTCTTGACCTTGGTTTTGGTTCTTTAACTTGAAAGAACTTTCTCATCGCTCATCTCATAACGAACGAATTTGCGATGAATAATATAACTTGTACCGATCAAGTATTCCATCCACACACAATGCACTAGGTATATGTTTTGTAGAATCTTGTAACAATTGACAAGATTATTAGCTTAGTACTTCTCACAAGTCCTAGCTTTATTAGGAAAGATTGTTTTGAATAACCTCTTACTTAACCAAGCATCTTTCCAAAACTTCTCATTTCTCTTTTCCGGGCTTGAAAGATTTGGGATTCTCATGAATCCTCATATGTGTTCGGATTTTCTACAATTTGTGCAACCTTTTGACACACAATAGAACATTCCGTCAAACACTGAAATCGCTCATCGGATTCTACTTGAGAATTCATGACGTTTCTATTTTAGCTCACCAAGTCTATCATCATGCTCTTATGCATATGATTTATGATTGGACATGTACATGATTATTCTAATGGCGGAAACATTAGTTACTAATAATCATGAGATCAACCGTTCTTAGGTTCAATGAACTACCATGACTGCTAATGGTAATCCCATTTTCATTCATACGAATAACCTACGCGTATGTTGATGTGATGTGTATCTCTTAATACTAATCCAACATCCCATGATGTAATTGGATTCATCATTGTCCATTTTCATCCAGAATTGAAAACTCGAAAGCTTCTTTATGAAAGAAGGTATTAGCTCGTCATTCTTTAATGAGTAATGAGTTTTATACATTCAAGGATGATAGCTCCCACTAAATCCCATGTCTTCACAACTCCCACTCAATTCTACATATTTCGAAATTGACTTCTCAATCGAAATTTGTCAAGAATATAAATATAAATCGCTTTGCCAAGTTACTAGGATAAAACCATATATGTTCCCATCATATCCTTTCAAAATGCCTATTTTGAAGTGGTCTCATCTCAACCTTACGGAAAGAGATTTTAAATCTCTAACACACTCATGTCATAATGATGTGTAGCAATGTCATTATTCAAATACAAATAATATTTAGAATAGGTCCTTTGGAATACCCTTTCGGAAGGAGGTTTAACCATTTCATAGCGAGGTTAAACAATGACATTTGCGTGGTTAAAACGTTGGCTATTGAAGATATCGGAATATCAATCTTTGCAACTTGATCATAACTAATATGTTACTATGACTCATTTAGGCTCTTAAGTAAAACTCATGATTGAAACTATTGGTCAATTGATTCATAACCTTAGTCAAAAGCTTGTTAAGACTTTACATTAGTCATTTTTTCTTCCAAAACTTCTTTTGGTCTCCTCGTGTAGTTATCTTGAGAATAAACTCTTATGATTACTTCACTTGGTCTCTTAAGTCATTTAGAACTAACTTGAGACTATAGATCTCATCTATTTGGTATGCTATGTAAATAGATATACCTTCATTCAAATCATTCTCTCTTGCGTAGATCTTCATTTACACAAGTACACAATTATATCTTGCCTTGTGTGTTGTGTCCTCATTTTTCTCCCACTCTATCTTTAGAATAAATACACTATCGATTCAAAGATAGCATATGAGACACAAATTAATGATGTTGAAGTATAAGGAGAACTACCTCATAGGTTGACTAATAAAGAAAAAGGATTTCATATATGTACTTGGTGATTGACATTCCTTTAAGAGAGTTCATAGACTCAAAATCGCTTTATAAATGATCATACACAAGCATTAAGCATGTGGACATATAATGAAACCCGTCATTATATTTGTCTATTAGATCACTTTAAGTGAATAATCTTATGTTTCAAAACGCAAGCAATTTAAAGATGAATTTTAGAACAACAAAAGGATAAATGATAAAACGGGTGACTTGGGTTGCAAACCAAGTCACCATCATCCAAAATACAAACCATTATCCAAAATACCTTTCCATGTCGAACACGGAAACTTAAAGTTCTAAAAATTCAAAACATAACTTAAAATAAGACAATGAAAAACAAAGCTCCATAAAAGCTATCCTTAGCTTCTCCATGGTTTATCATGCTTGTTTTTCTTTTCCCTTGTCTTTGCTTGGTGGAGGCCCTATTTACAATAAAAAGGGAGATACATTATCACAACTTTGCATCATAATACCATAGTTGAATTAGAAACATAAAAGAAGGTTAGTCATTTACCTACTGGAGTGATCTTTCCAGCTTTGATATCACCAAGGTATTTGGAACAATTCCTCTTCCAATGTCCCATGCCATTACAATAATGGCATTTGTCAAGAGGACCCTTCTTGACTTTGGAGGTGCTAGCTTCACAAGACTTAGCTTTGGTGAATGTGGGAGCTTGCTTCTTGCCCTTTCTCCCATTCTTCTTGAACTTCCCCTTACTCTTAGTGCTTATGTTAAGCACATCCTTGGGAGGGTTCACATTTAACCCCATGTCCCTCTCGGCTTGCACAAGTAACTTGTGCAACTCCTTAAGAGACACATCCTTGTCTTGCATATTGAAATTCACCCGGAATTGCACATATGCCTTAACCTTAGACAAGGAGTGTAGAATCCTATCTACGATGAGTTCTTTGGGGATTTCAACCTTTTGAATCTTCAAGGTCTCGACAAGCTCCATGAGTTTGAGCACATGAGGGCTAACCTTTTGGCCCTCTTTGAAGTCGAGATCAAAGAATGCCGCGGCCGCCTCATATTGGACGATCCGCGGAGTTTATGAAAACATGGTCACAAGTTTGGAGTAAATCTCATTAGCATTGCCCATTTTGAAGGCTCTCCTTTGGAGTTCCGCCTCCATCGCAAATATCAATACATTTTTCATTGCGGCGGACTCCTTTTGGTAAGCCTCATAGGCTTCCCTAGTGGCCGCGGTGGACCTAGTGGAGGGCTCGGGTGGAGAGGCCTCGGTAAGGTAACGAAGCTTGTCGTCACCCTCGGCGGCTAATTTGAGTTGGGCATCCCACTCGGAGAAATTTGACCCATTCTTTTCAAGTTTACATCGATCCATAAAGGATCGGAGCCAAGATGAAGTAGCGAGAGGTGTAGCATTAGGAGTTGGTGTTGGTGTTGCCATTTGTTATGAAAAAGAAGTGGTCTACAAAACAAAATATAAGGAGTAAAACAATTGTCGTTTTAATAATACTCGTAAAAATGTATGATTTAAACAAGTTTTAAGCATTTTTCTAGTGACCTCTACCCAACTAGATAAATGATTCCAAGACCCAAATTCATATCGATTTAGGCACGGTAGGGCCGATTCATCCTTTATCAATATAACTCGGTGGATTAACGTTTAATCGATTCTACTCTTAGAACTCTTGGTCGATAATATTACATTAACATATATCTTTAGCCCAAAACACATTCGACAAGGGCACGGTAGGGCCGATACATCCCTTATCAAAAACTTTTGTTGAGGTCAATCCAAATTTCGAATAAATGTGTCCATGATCCAAATCCATATCAACTTGGGCACGGTAGGGCCGATACATCCCTTATCAACATGAATTCGGTGGATTAACATTCATCACCCACTTCCCCTACGTAACAAGGTTTGTACCCGGTAGGGCCGAGTGCACTCCCTCGCGAAATAGGTTTTCATGGTTTCTACTATTTGGTAAGGCTATATCTCAATTAATTGTTTTAGCGAGAGGTCATGTCAATTTATTATCTATCACGTTTTAAGTGAACTAAAGTGGTGAACTACGATAATTCTAATTGACACGGTCGATGAACTCGATCAAATGACGATGCATGTTTAGTTATGGCGATTTAGCAATGCATGTAACATAAAATAAAATGCAAGCATAAAAGAATAAATAAATCCTAGTATGGCCTTTCCTAAAATAGAAAAACTATTAATCTATTACATATTCGGAAACCAACTCCATTGGTCCCTTGAACTTCGGTTGTGGCACGCATCTCGAGGTAACACCGTCTTTATGTAACGCCATTCTTGAAGAAATCCGTCTTTAGGAATTAGGAATGAATAAAATTACATAATAAATTACATAAATCCTATTATACATTTGTAACTAAAATAAAATAAATCTATTAAAATTACAAAACGGTGATACGAGATCACAATAAAAATTACAACCGAATCGATATTCCCATTCATTTCGGGAAATACCAATTAAAATCTAAGGCCATACTAAGTAAAATTACATAATTCAAAATTACATAAATTAAAATTATGACAATCATAAAGGAAAAATGCAGCATTATAATATGAATGAACATGCTCAATTTTTATGCTAAATCGCCTTTAATTAGCCAATATCGTATATTACTCGGTTTTTACGGATTTGCGTGATTTCAACATTTTATAATCACAAAAATACATAAACTCATATTTATGCATGAGTTAATTACCCTAACCTCTTAGGACTCAAAATATAGTCTTCACTAATTATTTTGACCATAATTAACTTTTATTTACAAAATTGTTCATAAATGGACCAAAATTACAAAAATAAGCTATTAAACTTCAAATAAATCCAAAAATTTCAAATAAATTCAAAATTTGAAATTTAAATTCATGAACATTCTGGAAAAATTCCATGACACTCATAATGTTCAAAATCTCAGGTTAAAAATTTGAAAATTTTAGGAAAAACAATGTTGCGGTTTATCGATATTTAATAAAATAATCATAAAAACATGGAAAAATTATTTTCATTAACTTTTCAATTTTAGATCTGCAAAA
The DNA here is from genome assembly GCF_048544455.1 of Silene latifolia. Classification (NCBI taxonomy): domain Eukaryota; kingdom Viridiplantae; phylum Streptophyta; class Magnoliopsida; order Caryophyllales; family Caryophyllaceae; genus Silene; species Silene latifolia. The sequence continues at coordinate 60,929,649 of NC_133535.1, read as the reverse complement.
TATAATAAAATGCAACATTAGACGTTTTTCCTATGTCATAGATTATATTTTATTAATTTTCATTAATAATGTCACTATTTATGCCATTTTTCTTCAAAAATTCATAAATCATGCTAAAAGACTTCTTTATAGCCAATTATTTTACACACATCTTGTAAAATTGCATGTGACAACATATAAATTTTCTATGACCAGATTCGAAATTTAACTCATATTAACCTATTTTTCTCTTAAATCCATATTTAATAATGAAAAATTCATTTTTCGAGCATAACAAGTGCAAAAATTATGAAAAATTACAGGTTATCTCAAAATAATATGTGTGACAACATATCCAAAAACCAACTTAAAATTCGAAGTATAGCTAATTTTCGACCAAAAATGACATTTTTACTCATAAAATCACATTTAAATGTCATTATAATGAAATATGAACAATAAAAATCCGTAAAATTAACCAAAAAATCCTAAAACATTTTAGGACCAGAAATATTAACATGCATGGATTTATTTCGTGATATATCATAATAACACAAATTTTACAAGTTTTATTTGTTATTCATATAACTCGGAAAAACTTTTAACCAATTTGCATGCAAACAACCGTGGCTCTTGATACCGATGGAAGGAAATGTAGATTCATATACATATTTAACATACTCTTATATGTCTAAATAATTTGTCATAAAATTAAAACGGATCTTATGCATGCAAACAATAAAATAAATAGAGGAGAAATCATGTCCATACATTGTAAATTTCGGCTATTAGGGCACAAGAGATATCTCCTTTCTCTTCTTGTTCTTGAGCTTTTCCAATGGAAGAACAAAGATCTAAGTGTAAGATCTCTCCCTATGTATTATACCCAAGGCTCCTCTTAATTAAAATTAATATTACAAGTACTAGTTATAATATTAATCAAGGTAGAAAAATGGAACCAAAATATTTATAAACTTCTTATGTATTTCGGTTTTTAGAGAGATAATTAGGAGGATTTTTCTTCTCTCTAAAACAATATTTTGGATGATAGAATGAGAGTGAAAATAATACACTACCTTTAGTATATTATTAGGCAAAATAAAAGAAAAACAATGATCACATTTTTCTTCCCAAAACCGTGTAAGAGGAGAAGGAAAAGGAAGCCAATGCATGGACTTGTTGCTCTTAACAATGTTCATAGGCTTGCATGGCTAGACCTCTAGTTCATCATTATGTTTTCCACTAATTACACACAACTTATAATTAGCTAAAACACCTTCTAATTTTCGGCCCTTTGCATAATATGGTGTCCATATTATTTTTGTCAATTGTCTATATGTTACATGTCACATGTCACATATATTTGTTATGTATTTTTAACTTATTAAAAATCAACGTATTATTAAAAATACGTCATATACAAAATCGACTTAGTAATATCATAATTACTTGTACCAAAAATATTTTACCATTTATAAATCACAACAGATTGTATTTATAACAATTCATTCAAATTTAATTGTTACATTAAACAATTTATTTCATCCGAGTAATTATACAATTTAATCACTCAGACCGTATCTTATTTAATCACATTTCAATATGATACGTAAATTATACTTCCAAAATCGTCCGTCAATTTTCTAGTAATTTAATTAACTCGTAACATTATACGATTAATTAAATAATCAATTAAGAGTATTGCCCTTTAGGTATGACCTAGGGGTCAATCGATCACCACCGTCACACGACATGTAATGTCAAACTCTAGTCACCAATCATTACCGATATATGTTGACCAGTTGACAGTAACAAAATTACTTCCCAATTGTATTCATTTTAATGAGACTTAAACATGTGATCATCATGATCAACAGTCGTGATCGCATTATTGTCGGAGGACACATATTCCAACACATTAGTCTTGTGACTCGTTGTGTAAACCATTTGTCCTTGTGGCTCATTGTGTAAACCAATTGTCCTTGTTCATTAGTCCTTGTGACACATTGTGTAAACTATTTGTCCTTGTTCTTTAGACCTTGTGACTTTTTGTGTGAACCATTTGTACTTGTTCTTTAGTCCTTGTGACTCGTTGTTTAAACAATTTGTCCTTGTTTTTTAGTTCTTGTGACTCGTTGTGTAAACCATTTGTCCTTGTTATTGTGACTTGTTGTGTGAACCATTTTTCCTTGTTCATTAGTCCTTGTGACTCGTTGTGTGAATCATTTGTCCTTATTCATTAGTCTTTCTAACTCGTTGTGTAAACTATTTGCCCTTGTTCATCAGTCCTTATATATCGTTGTGTGAACCAACTGTCCTTGTTCTTTAGTCCATGTGACTCGTTGTGTGAGCCATTTGTCCTTGTTCATTAGTCCTTGTGACTCATTGTGTGAACCATTTGTCCTTGTTCATTAGTTTTGTGACTCGTTGTGTAAACCATTTGTCCATGTTCATTAGTCTATGTGACTCGTTGTTTAAACCATTTGTCCTTGTGACTCGTTGTGTAAACTATTTGTCCTTGTTCATTAGTCCTTGTGCTCGTTGTTTGAACCATTTGTCCTTGTTCTTTAGTCTTTGTGAATCGTTGTGTAAACTATTTGTCCTTGTTCTTTAGACTTTGTGACTCGTTGTGTGAACCATTTGTCCATGTTCTTTAGTCCTTGTGACTCGTTGTTTAAACAATTTGTCCTTGTTTTTTAGTTCTTGCGACTCGTTGTGTAAACCATTTGTCCTTGTTATTGTGACTTGTTATGTGAACCATTTTTCCTTGTTCATTAGTCCTTGTGACTCGTTGTTTGAATCATTTGTCCATGTTCATTAGTCCTTCTAACTCGTTGTGTAAACTATTTCCCTTGTTCATTAGTCCTTCTAATTCGTTGTGTGAGCCATTTGTCCTTGTTCTTTAGTCCATGTGACTCGTTGTGTGAACAATTTGTCCTTGTTCATTAGTCTTGTGACTCTTTGTGTAAACCATTTGTCCTTGTGACTCCTTGTGTAAACCATTTGTCCTTGTTTGTTAGTCCATGTGACTCGTTGTTTAAACCATTTGTCCTTGTTTATTAGTCCTTGTGATTCGTTGTGTAAACCATTTGTCCTTGTTATAGTGACTTGTTGTGTGAATCATTTATCCTTGCTCCTTAGTCCTTGTGACTTGTTGCGTGAACCATTTGTCCTTTGTCATTAGTCCTTGTGACTCGTTGTGTTAACTATTTGTCCTTGTTCTTTAGACCTTGTGACTCGTTGTGTCAACCATTTGTATTTGTTCTTTAGTCCTTGTGACTCGTTGTTTAAACCATTTGCCCTTGTTTATTAGTCCTTGTGACTCGTTGTGTAAAACTATTTGTCCTTGTTATTGTGACTTGTCGTGTGAACCATTTTTCCTTTTTCATTAGTCCTTGTGACTCGTTGTGTGAACCAATTTTCCTTGTTCATTAGTCCTTATGACTCGTTGTGTAAACTATTTGTCCTTGTTCTTTAGACCATGTGACTTGTTGTGTGAACCATTTGTCCTTGTTCTTTAGTCCTTGTGACTCGTTGTTTAAACAATTTGTCCTTGTTCATTAGTCTTGTGACTCGTTGTGTAAACCATTTGTCCTTGTGACTCGTTGTGTAAACCATTTGTCCTTGTTCATTAGTCCTTGTGACTCATTGTGTAAACTATTTGTCCTTGTTCTTTAGACCTCGTGACTCGTTGTGTAAACCATTTATCCTTGTTCATTAGTCTATGTGACTCGGTGTTTAAACCATTTGTCCTTGTTTATTAGTACTTGTGATTCGTTGTGTAAACCATTTGTCCTTGTTATTGTTACTTGTTGTGTGAACCATTTATCCTTCCTCATTAGTCCTTGTGACTCGTTGTGTGAACCATTTGTATTTGTTCTTTAGTCCTTGTGACTCGTTGTTTAAACCATTTGCCATTGTTTATTAGTCCTTGTGACTCGTTGTGTAAACCATTTGTCTTTGTTATTGTGACTTGTCGTGTGAACCCTTTTTCCTTTTTCATTAGGTCTTGTGACTCGTTGTGTGAACTAATTGTCCTTGTTCATTAGTCCTTGTGAGTCTTTGTGTAAACTATTTGTCCTTGTTCATAAGTCCTTGTGACTCGTTGTTTAAACCATTTGTCCTTGTTTATTAGTACTTGTGATTCGTTGTGTAAACCATTTGTCCTTGTTATTGTGACTTGTTGTGTGAACCATTTATCCTTCCTAATTAGTCCTTGTGACTCGTTGTGTGAACCATTTGTATTTGTTCTTTAGTCCTTGTGATTCGTTGTGTAAACCATTTGTCCTTTTTATTGTGACTTGTTGTGTGAACCATTTTTCCTTTTTCATTAGTCCTTGTGACTCGTTGTGTGAACCAATTGTCCTTGTTCTTTAGTCCTTGTGACTCGTTGTGTAAACTATTTGTCCTTGTTCATTAGTCCTTGTGACTCGTTGTATGAACCATTTGTCATTGTTCTTTGGTCCTTGTGAATCGTTGTGTAAACTATTTGTCCTTGTTCTTTAGACCTTGTGACTCGTTGTGTGAACCTTTTGACCTTGTTTATTAGTCCTTGTGATTCGTTGTGTAAACAATTTGTCCTTGTTATTGTGACTTGTTGTGTGAATCATTTATCCTTGCTCATTAGTCCTTGTGACTCGTTGTGTGAACCATTTGTCCTTGTTCATTAGTCTTTGTGACTCGTTGTGTAAACTATTTGTCCTTGTTCTTTAGACCTTGTGACTCGTTGTGTGAACCATTTGTCCTTGTTCTTTAGTCTCTGTGACTCGTTGTTTAAACACTTTGTCCTTGTATTTTAGTTCTTGTGACTCGTTGTGTAAACCATTTGTCCTTGTTATTGTGACTTGTTGTGTGAACCATTTTTCCTTGCTCATTAGTCCTTGTGACTCGTTGTGTAAACTATTTGTCCTTGTTCATTAGTCCTTGTGACTAGTTGTGTGAACCATTTGTCCTTGTTCTTTAGTCCTTGTGACTCGTTGTTTAAACAATTTGTCCTTGTTGTTTAGTTCTTGTGACTCGTTGTGTAAACCATTTGTCCTTGTTATTGTGACTTGTTATGTGAACCATTTTTCCTTGTTCATTAGTCCTTGTGACTCGTTTTTTGAATCATTTGTCCATGTTCATTAGTCCTTCTAACTCGTTGTGTAAACTATTTGCCCTTGTTCATTAGTCCTTCTAAATCGTTGTGTGAGCCATTTCTCCTTGTTCTTTAGTCCATGTAACTCGTTGTGTGAACAATTTGTCCTTGTTCATTAGTCTTGTGACTCTTTGTGTAAACCATTTGTCCTTGTGACTCGTTGTGTAAACCATTTGTCCTTGTTCAGTAGTTAGTCTATGTGACTCGTTGTTTAAACCATTTGTCCTTGTTTATTAGTCCTTGTGATTCGTTGTGTAAACCATTTGTCCTTGTTATAGTGACTTGTTGTGTGAATCATTTATCCTTGCTCCTTAGTCCTTGTGACTCGTTGCGTGAACCATTTGTCCTTTGTCATTAGTCCTTGTGACTCGTTGTGTTAACTATTTGTCCTTGTTCTTTAGACCTTGTGACTCGTTGTGTGAACCATTTGTATTTGTTCTTTAGTCCTTGTGACTCGTTGTTTAAACCATTTGCCCTTGTTTATTAGTCCTTGTGACTCGTTGTGTAAACCATTTGTCCTTGTTATTGTGACTTGTCGTGTGAACCATTTTTCCTTTTTCATTAGTCCTTGTGACTCGTTGTGTGAACCAATTTTCCTTGTTCAGTAGTCCTTATGACTCGTTTTGTAAACTATTTGTCCTTGTTCTTTAGACCTTATGACTCGTTGTTTGAACCATTTGTCCTTGTTCTTTAGTCCTTGTGACTCGTTGTTTAAACAATTTGTCGTTGTTCATTAGTCTTGTGACTCGTTGTGTAAACCATTTGTCCTTGTGACTCGTTGTGTGAACCATTTGTCCTTGTTCATTAGTCCTTGTGACTCATTGTGTAAACTATTTGTCCTTGTTCTTTAGACCTTGTGACTCGTTGTGTAAACCATTTGTCCTTGTTCATTAGTCTATGTGACTCGTTGTTTAAACCATTTGTCCTTGTTTATTAGTACTTGTGATTCGTTGTGTAAACCATTTGTCCTTGTTATTGTGACTTGTTGTGTGAACCATTTATCCTTCCTCATTAGTCCTTGTGACTCGTTTTGTGAACCATTTGATTTGTTCTTTAGTCCTTGTGACTCGTTGTTTAAACCATTTGCCATTGTTTATTAGTCCTTGTGACTCGTTGTGTAAACCATTTGTCTTTGTTATTGTGACTTGTCGTGTGAACCCTTTTTCCTTTTTCATTAGGTCTTGTGACTCGTTGTGTGAACCAATTGTCCTTGTTCATTAGTGCTTGTGAGTCTTTGTGTAAACTATTTGTCCTTGTTCATAAGTCCTTGTGACTCGTTTTTTAAACCATTTGTCCTTGTTTATTAGTACTTGTGACTCGTTGTGTAAACCATTTGTCCTTGTTATTGTGACTTGTTATGTGAACCATTTTTCCTTGTTCATTAGTCCTTGTGACTCGTTGTTTGAATCATTTGTCCATGTTCATTAGTCCTTCTAACTCGTTGTGTAAACTATTTGCCCTTGTTCATTAGTCCTTCTAAATCATTGTGTGAGCCATTTGTCCTTGTTCTTTAGTCCATGTGACTCGTTGTGTGAACCATTTGTCCTTGTTCATTTGTCTTGTGACACTTTGTGTAAATTATTTGTCCTTGTGACTCGTTGTGTAAACCATTTGTCCTTGTTCAGTAGTCTATGTGACTCGTTGTTTAAACCATTTGTCCTTGTTTATTAGTCCTTGTGATTCGTTGTGTAAACCATTTCCTTGTTATAGTGACTTGTTGTGTGAATCATTTATCCTTGCTCCTTAGTCCTTGTGACTCGTTGCGTGAACCATTTGTCCTTTGTCATTAGTCCTTGTGACTCGTTGTGTTAACTATTTGTCCTTGTTCTTTAGACCTTGTGACTCGTTGTGTGAACCATTTGTATTTTTTCTTTAGTCCTTGTGACTCGTTGTTTAAACCATTTGCCCTTGTTTATTAGTCCTTGTGACTCGTTGTGTAAACCATTTGTCCTTGTTATTGTGACTTGTCGTGTGAACCATTTTTCCTTTTTCACTAGTCCTTGTGACTCGTTGTGTGAACCAACTTTCCTTGTTCATTAGTCCTTATGACTCGTTGTGTAAACTATTTGTCCTTGTTCTTTAGACCTTGTGACTCGTTGTGTGAACCATTTGTCCTTGTTCTTTAGTCCTTGTGACTCGTTGTTTAAACAATTTGTCCTTGTTCATTAGTCTTGTGACTCGTTGTGTAAACCATTTGTCCTTGTGACTCGTCGTGTAAACCATTTGTCCTTGTTCATTAGTCCTTGTGACTCATTGTGTAAACTATTTGTCCTTGTTCTTTAGACCTTGTGACTCGTTGTGTAAACCATTTGTCCTTGTTTATTAGTACTTGTGATTCGTTGTGTAAACCATTTTTCCTTGTTATTGTGACTTGTTGTGTGAACCATTTATCCTTCCTCATTAGTCCTTGTGACTCGTTGTGTGAACCATTTGTATTTGTTCTTTAGTCCTTGTGACTCGTTGTTTAAACCATTTGCCATTGTTTATTAGTCTTTGTGACCCGTTGTGTAAACCATTTGTCTTTGTTATTGTGACTTGTCGTGTGAAACCTTTTTCCTTTTTCATTAGGTCTTGTGACTCGTTGTGTGAACCAATTGTCCTTGTTCATTAGTCCTTGTGAGTCTTTGTGTAAACTATTTGTCCTTGTTCATAAGTCCTTGTGACTCGTTGTTTAAACCATTTGTCCTTGTTTATTAGTACTTGTGATTCGTTGTGTAAACCATTTGTCCTTGTTATTGTGACTTGTTGTGTGAACCATTTATCCTTCCTAATTAGTCCTTGTGACTCGTTGTGTGAACCATTTTTATTTGTTCTTTAGTCCTTGTGACTCGTTGTGTAAACCATTTGTCCTTGTTGTGTGAACCATTTTTCCTTTTTCATTAGTCCTTGTGACTCGTTGTGTGTGTTGGGAAATGTGTCCTCAACAATAGTGCGATCACATGATTTAAATATCATTATTAAATCTCATTTTGAAGAATACAATTGGGAAGTAATTGTGTTTCTTGTCAATCGGTCAACATATATCGGTAATGATTGGTCGACTAGAGTTTGACATTCTTTCGTCGTGTGACGGTGGTGATCAGTTGACCCCCTAGGTCATACCTATAGGGCGATACTCTTAATTTATCATTTAATTAATCGTATAATGTTACGAGTTAATTAAATTACTTGAAAAATTGACGGACGATTTTGGAAGTAAAATTTACGTATCAAATTGAAATGTGATTAAATGAGATACGGTCTGAGTAATCGAATTGTATCATTACTCGGATGAAATTATTGTTTAAAGAAACGATTGGATTTGAATGAATCATTATAAATGCGATTTATAAGTTGGTAAAATTTTGGTACTAGTAATTATGATATTACTAAGTCGATTTTTGTATGTGACGTATTTTGACAATACGTTGATTTTTAATATGTTAAAAATACATAACAAATTTATGTGACATGTAACATGTGACATATTGACAATTGACAAAATAATATTGAATTCATATTATACAAATGTGCCGAAAATTTGGAGGAGGATTAGGATTAATATTGTGTTTACAATTAGTGGTAAACATAATGATTATATTAGGAGAGTAGGCATGCAACCCTATTTACCTTGTGAAGGCAAACTAATGCATGCATTGGGTCTTTCTCTTCCCCTCTCCTCTCCTCTTACACGGTTGAAAAAGAAAAAGGGCAAAGTGTTTTTGTCTTTTAATTTTTTAACATACACTACATGCAAGAGTGAATTATTCATTCATTACATTACACTTCTAAAAGTATTAAGTTTTAGAAAGATAAAATTCTCCAAAATCTCTCTCTCTCAACCGGTTTTTGAGAACCCAAAAACAAACATTTTGGTTCAATTTTTCTATAAGATTAATATTATACTAGATCAAATAATATTAATTAGATTAAGAGAAAGCCTTGGGTATAAAGCATAGGGAGAGATCTTACACTTAGATCTTTGTTCTTCCATTGGAAAAGCTCAAGAACAAGAAGAGAAAGGTGATCTCTCTTGTGCCCTAATAGCCGAAATCTACTATGTATGGACATGATTTCTCCTCTATTTTATTATATTGTTTGCATGCATAAGATCCGTTTTAATTTTATGACAAATTATTTAGACATATAAGAGTATGTTTTATGTATATGAATCTACATTTCCTTCAATCGGTATCATGAGCCACGGTTGTTTGCATGCAAATTGGTTAAAAGTTTTTCCGAGTTATATGAATAACAAAATAAAACTTGTAAAATTTGTGTTATTATGATATATCACGAAATCATTACATGCATGTTAATATTTCTGGTCCTAAAATGTTTTAGGATATTTTGGTTAATTTTTCGGATTTTTATTGTTCATAATTTACAATAATGGCATTTAAATGTGATTTTATGAGTAAAAATGTCATTTTTGGTCTAAAAATAGCTATACTTCGAATTTTCACTTGGTTTTTGGATATGTTGTTACATATATTATTTTGAGATAACCTGTAAATTTTCATAATTTTTGGACTTGTTATGCTCGAAAAATGAATTTTTCATCATTAAACTCGGATTTAAGAGAAAAATAGGTTAATATGAGTTAAATTTCGAATCTGGTCATAGAAAATTAATATGTTGTCACATGCAATTTTACAAGATGTGTGTAAAATAATTGGCTATAAAGAAGTCTTTTTGCATGATTTATGAATTTTTGAAGAAAAATGGCATAAATAGTGACATTATTAGTGAAAATTAATAAAAACATAATCTATGACTTAGGAAAAACGTCTAATGTTGCATTTTATTATATTTTTCAGATCTAAAATTGAAAAGTTAATGAAAATAATTTTTCCATGTTTTTATGATTATTTTATTAAAAAATCGATAAACCGCAACATTGTTTTTCCGGGAAAAATTTCGAAATTTTTGACCTAAGATTTTGAACATTATGAGTGTCATGGAATTTTTTCAGAATGTTCATGAATTTAAATTTCAAATTTTGAATTTATTTGAAATTTTTCGATTTATTTGAAGTTTAATGGCTTATTTTTGTAATTTTTGGTCCATTTATGAACAATTTTATAAATAAAGGTTAATTATGGTCAAATTATTAGTGAAGACTATATTTTGAGTCCTAAGAGGTTAGGGTAATTAACTTATGCATAAATATGAGTTTATGCATTTTTGTGATTATAAAATGTTAAAATCACGCAAATCCGTAAAAACCGAGTAATATACGATATTGGCTAATTAAAAGGCGATTTAGCATAAAAATTGAGCATGTTCATACATATTATAATGCTGCATTTTCTTTATGATTGTCATAATTTTAATTTATGTAATTTTTGAATTATGTAATTTTACTTAGTATGGCCTTAGATTTTAATTGGTATTTCCCGAAATGTATGGGAATATCGATTCGGTTGTAATTTTTATTGTGATCTCGTATCACCGTTTTGTAATTTAATAGATTTATTTTATTTTAGTTACAAATGTATAATAGGAAATTATGTAATTTATTATGTAATTTTATTCATTAGGAGTTCCAAAAGACGGATTACTTCAAGAATGGCGATACATAAAGACGGTGTTACCTCGAGATGTGTGCCACAACCGAAGTACAAGGGACCAATGGAGTTGGTTTCCGAATATGTAATAGATTAATAGTTTTTCTATTTTAGGAAAGGCCATACTAGGATTTATTTATCTTTATGCTTGCATTTTATTTTATGTCACATGCATCGCTAAATCGCCATAACTAAACATGCATCCTTATTTTATTGAGTTTATCGACCGTGTCAATTCGAATTATCGTAGTTCACCGCTTTAGTTCACTTAAAACGTGATAGATAATAAATTGACATGACCTCTCGCTAAAACAATCAATTGAGACATAGCCTTACCAAATAGTAGAAACCATGAAAACCTATTTCGCGAGGGAGTGCACTCGGCCACACCGGGGTACAAACCTTGTTACGTAGGGGAAGTGGGTGATGAATGTTTATCCACCGAGTTCATGTTAATGAGGGGTATTTCGGCACACCGTGCCCTAAATTGATATGGGTTTGGATTATGGACACATTTATTCGAAATTTGGGTTGTACTCAACGAAAGTATTCACGACGATTTCCGGATGTGTTTCGGGCTAGAGATGAATATTAATGTAAATATCATCGACCAAGAATTCTAAAAGTAGAATCGATTAAAAAGTTAATCCACCGAGTTATGTTAATAAAGGGTAATTCGGCACACCGTGCCCTAAGTTAATATGAATTTGGGTCTTGGAATCATTTATTATAGTTGGGTAGAGGTCACTATATAAATGTTCATATCTTGTTTATTTGCAAGTATGATTTAAAAAGACAAATGTTAATATTTCCTTTCCTCCATATTTGTAGTTTTTACAATGAATCCAACAAATGCTACCGCACCAATAACTATTGAGTCATATCACCATGTTCTTGACGACGTATGCTCCAACAATAATTTCGATACAACTAGAGAACTTCATTTCGGGATAGGTTCGGATGGAAACCTTAATTTCATCACCACTTCTAAACCACCCACTACTACTAGACCTCGTGTGAGTCCGTCTCGGGAAGACTACCTCATACGATCTATAGGATCTTTGTCTCTGGAAGATAAAGATGCCAAAGCTAGTGGGAGCTCTAGCAATCAAGTTCTTGCATCAAAGGGTAAGAGGTTCAAGAAGAAAGGAAAGAAAGTCAAAAACTTCAAGCAAGTTAATGATGAGTGCCATTATTGCTATGGCATGGGACATTGGCTTAGGAATTGCCCTATGTATTTGCGAAATATAAGGGAAGGACTCATTACTCCAAAAGGTACAATTCCTAAAGAAATTTATGTTATTGATATAAATTATACTTCCACTACGACATGGGTACTAGATACCGGTTGTGGTTCTCACCTTTGTAATCATTTACAGGGTTTAAGAGATGTGGAGAGGCTTAGCAAGGGAGATGTGGATCTACGCCTTGGAAATGGAGCTCGGGTAGCGGCTGAATCCAAAGGAACTTATGTTCTAGCTTTGCCAAATGGATTTGAGTTGTATTTGCATAATTGTTTTTATGTACCTACACTCTCTAAAAACATTATTTCAATCGCCATGCTAGACGTGGACGGTTTTTGTTTTGTCATTAAGAACAATCGTTGCTCTATTTCTAGGAATGATTTGGTTATTGGCCAAGCTACTTCTATCAATGGCATTTACATTTTAGAGACCTCAAATCCAATTAATGATATCTATAACATACAATCAAAGAAACTCAAAACAAGTGACCCAAGTGAAGCGTTCATTTGGCATTGTCGATTAGGTCACATAAACGAGAATCGCATCAAAAGATTAATTTCGACTAATGTGATTACACCATTTGATTATCAATCATATGGTACATGCGAATATTGCCTACTTGGCAAGATGACTCGTAATCCTTTTAGTGGTAAAGGGACACGAGCTAGTGAACTATTGGGACTCATACACACCGATGTATGTGGACCAATGAGTATCACCGCTCGTGGTAATTATGACTACTTTATAACCTTCACCGATGACTTAAGTAGATATGGGTATATCTATTTAATGAAACATAAGAGTGAAGCATTTGAGAAATTCAAAGAATTTCAAAACGAAGTAGAGAACCAATTGAACAAAAGGATTAAGGCACTACGATCCGATCGTGGTGGAGAATACCTTAGCCTTGAATTTGATTCACACTTGAAAGGTTGTGGCATTATATCACAACTTACTCCACCCGGAACACCACAACTCAATGGTGTTGCCGAAAGGAGGAATCGAACCTTACTTGATATGGTTCGATCCATGATGAGTCAAACCGAGTTACCGAACTCGTTTTGGGGATTTGCAATTCAAACCGCAATAAAATCTTTGAACGTGAGTCCAACCAAAGCAACTGAAAAGACTCCATATGAGATATGGAAAGAAAAGGTTCCAAATCTATCCCACATGAAGATTTGGGGATGTGATGCTTACGTCAAAACTAAGAACGACAACAAGCTTGCCCCAAGATCCGAAAAATGCATTTTTGTAGGTTATCCCATGGCCTCACGAGGCTATTACTTCTATAAGCCTCAAGAGAACAAAGTATTTGTGTCTCGATGATCTTTGTCTTCCTAGAAAGTGATTTTATTTCTAGGAGACAGAGTGGGAGAAATTTTGAACTTGATGAAGTTCAAGAGCCACAAACCGAAATAGAGGCGCAAGAAGAAGTTCCTTCGTCATCTAACGCGGTTGTTCCTCCTCCTCTTAGAAGAACGGGCCGAGTTATTCGCCATCCCGATCGATATGTGGGACTTATCGAGGAAGATGGAACACTCGATGTGTTACTTATGGAAAGTGACGAGCCCGCCACCTACAAGGCCGCAATCTCTAGTCCAAATTCCTCCTTATGGCTTGAAGCCATGAAGTCCAAAATGGATTCTATGCATGAAAACCAAGTTTGGGACTTGGTAGATTTGCCTAAAGGGGCAAGACCCCTTCAATGCAAATGGATATTCAAAGTCAAGAATGGCATAGAAGGACATGATGATGTCTACAAAGCTAGGCTAGTGGCAAAGGGATTTACCCAAGTCCAAGGTCTACATTATGATGAGACCTTCGCCCCCGTAGCCATGCTAAGATCCATACGGATTTTGTTAGCGATCGCCGCATTTCATGATTATGAAATATGGCAAATGGATGTCAAAACCGCTTTTCTAAATGGGCATTTAGAAGAGGAGGTGTACATGATACAACCCGAAGGTTTTGTTGATTCTAAAAATCCTAACAAAGTGTGCAAGCTTAAGAGATCCATATATGGTCTTAAGCAAGCATCTAGAAGTTGGAATCATCGATTCAATCATGTTATAAAGGAAAATGGTTTCACTCGAAATATTGAGGAACCATGTTTATACATGAAATTCAGTGGGAGCAATGTTGTGTTCCTAATCTTGTATGTCGATGACATACTACTCATTGGAAATGATATTCCAATGTTGTCTTGTGTTAAGAAGTGGTTAGGTAACCACTTCCAAATGAAGGATTTAGGAGAGGCACAACGCATATTAGGTATCCGGATCTATAGAGATAGACCCAAGAGGATATTGGCACTAAGTCAAGAGTCTTATGTTGATAAGATTCTTCGACGATTCAGCATGGACAAATCCAAAAGGGGTTTGGTACCTATGGTAACCGGAACGATATTGAGCCAGACTCAATGTCCCTCCGAACCCCATGATGTTGAACGCATGAAGTTGATCCCTTACGCTTCCGCTGTTGGATCAATCATGTATGCCATGATATGCACACGTCTCGATGTCTCGTATGCCTTGAGCATGACGAGTAGATATCAAGGAAATCCAGGTGAGAGTCACTGGATTGCTGTCAAGAACATCCTTAAGTACTTGAGAAGAACTAAGGACTCTATCCTTGTGTTTGGAGGAGACACTGAGTTGCGTGTTACAGGATACACGGACTCAAGTTTTCAAACAGATAGAGATGACATGAAATCACAAGTTGGTTTCGTGTTTATGCTCAATGGTGGTGCCGTAAGCTGGAGAAGCTTCAAGGAAGTCAGAATCGCGGATTCAACAACGGAGGCTGAGTACATAGCAAAGCATCGAAGCTCGCCAAGGAAGCTATGTGGATCAAGCAATTCACGGAAGGTCTAAAAGTAGTACCTACCGCCGATGATCCCATCACTCTCTATTGTGATAATAGTGGGACGATCTTCCAAGCTAAGGAGCCAAAGTCTAGTAATAGATCTAGACATGTACTTAGAAAGTATCATGTAATAAGAGATTTCATTGAAAGAAAGGAAATTGCGATTTGTAAGGTTGGGACGGATGACAACATAGCCGATCCGCTCACCAAGCCTTTATCGCAGGCTAAGCATGATGGGCATGTTGCGTCCATGGGACTTAAACGTGTACCAAATTTTTATTAGATTTTGAAATGAAATAAAAGTGTTGTTTTTGTTCATGTTCATAATCGCATTTGTCTTTTAATCCTTAATTTATACTTTGTTACATCCAAACGGGTTGTAGAGACAATTGAACCCCGTTAAAGTGAACATGGATTGACATTGTTTTGCCCATAGTTACTTATATGAGGTGACGTCTCGAAGTGACTAGAGTGTGAGGCGATTGATGGCAAGTTCAAGTGCCATACAATCATGTGAGATGACTAGTCGATCACATAGGCAAATTGTTAGGAACATTTTGTCGGGCCTAATGACCGCTTATAGAGTTCTGGCAAATTTATATAGCCTGGTCGTGGCGAGAGCTACTATAGTATTCGAATGAGTCGATTCTTTTGACTAAAGACTATTCACCTAAGATGGCACGATTTCAGATTAACTTTGATTTATGTTACTACGACCTTCGTAAATGGGGTCAAATGGGCATATTTTGGGTTATGATGGCTGTGGCTAGTCGAAGGGAATGAGTGCGATAGGAATTGTCCACCCCTTGTCGGTTATAACAATATCTCGGGGCCACTCGAGGAGTAATGAATTGGAAATGCGTGGCCACGCTCGGAAAGTATCTATGACAGATAAGTCCGGTCAATCAGTTATTCTCCGGATCGAGGAAACCACTCTCGATATGATCACTTGCAAGTACGACCGAAAGACACCTTGCATTGAGTGGGAGATAGTAATAGGACAAGAGAATTGGTGACGCACACTTGTCGAGGACAAGTGGGAGATTGTTGGGAAATGTGTCCTCAACAATAGTGCGATCACATGATTTAAATATCATTATTAAATCTCATTTTGAAGAATACAATTGGGAAGTAATTGTGTTATCTTGTCAATGGTCAACATATATCGGTAATGATTGGTGACTAGAGTTTGACATTACTGTCGTGTGACGGTGGTGATCGAGTTGACCCCTAGGTCATACCTATAGGGCGATACTCTTAATTGATCATTTAATTAATCGTATAATGTTACGAGTTAATTAAATTACTTGAAAAATTGACGGACGATTTTGAAGTAAAATTTACGTATCAAATTGAAATGTGATTAAATGAGATACGGATCGAGTAATCGAATTGTATCATTACTCGGATGAAATTATTGTTTAAAGAAACGATTGGATTTGAATGAATCATTATAAATGCGATTTATAAGTTGGTAAAATTTTGGTACTAGTAATTATGATATTACTAAGTCGATTTTTGTATGTGACGTATTTTGACAATACGTTGATTTTTAATATGTTAAAAATACATAACAAATTTATGTGACATGTAACATGTGACATATTGACAATTGACAAAATAATATGGAATCCATATTATACAAATGTGCCGAAAATTTGGAGGAGGATTAGGATTAATATTGTGTTTACAATTAGTGGTAAACATAATGATTATATTAGGAGAGTAGGCATGCAACCCTATTTACCTTGTGAAGGCAAACTAATGCATGCATTGGGTCTTTCTCTTCCCCTCTCCTCTCCTCTTACACGGTTGAAAAAGAAAAAGGGCAAAGTGTTTTTGTCTTTTAGTTTTTTAACATACACTACATGCAAGAGTGAATTATTCATTCATTACATTACACTTCTAAAAGTATTAAGTTTTAGAAAGATAAAATTCTCCAAAATCTCTCTCTCTCAACCGGTTTTTGAGAACCCAAAAACAAACATTTTGGTTCAATTTTTCTATAAGATTAATATTATACTAGATCAAATAATATTAATTAGATTAAGAGAAAGCCTTGGGTATAAAGCATAGGGAGAGATCTTACACTTAGATCTTTGTTCTTCCATTGGAAAAGCTCAAGAACAAGAAGAGAAAGGTGATCTCTCTTGTGCCCTAATAGCCGAAATCTACTATGTAAGGACATGATTTCTCCTCTATTTTATTATATTGTTTGCATGCATAAGATCCGTTTTAATTTTATGACAAATTATTTAGACATATAAGAGTATGTTTTATATATATGAATCTACATTTCCTTCAGTGTGAACCAATTGTCCTTGTTCATTAGTCCTTATGACTCGTTGTGTAAACTATTTGTCCTTGTTCATTAGTCCTTGTGACTCGTTGTATGAACCATTTGTCATTGTTCTTTGGTCCTTATGAATCGTTGTGTAAACTATTTGTCCTTGTTCTTTAGACCTTGTGACTCGTTGTTTGAACCATTTGTCCTTGTTCTTTAGTCCTTGTGACTCGTTGTTTAAACAATTTGTCGTTGTTCATTAGTCTTGTGACTCGTTGTGTAAACCATTTGTCTTTGTGACTCGTTGTGTAAACCATTTGTCCTTGTTCATTAGTCCTTGTGACTCATTGTGTAAACTATTTGTCCTTGTTCTTTAGACCTTGTGACTCGTTGTGTAAACCATTTGTCCTTGTTCATTAGTCTATGTGACTCGTTGTTTAAACCATTTGTCCTTGTTTATTAGTACTTGTCATTCGTTGTGTAAACCATTTGTCCTTGTTATTGTGACTTGTTGTGTGAACCATTTATCCTTCCTCATTAGTCCTTGTGACTCGTTGTGTGAACCATTTGAATTTGTTCTTTAGTCCTTGTGACTCGTTGTTTAAACCATTTGCCATTGTTTATTAGTCCTTGTGACTCGTTGTGTAAACCTTTTGTCTTTGTTATTGTGACTTGTCGTGTGAACCCTTTTTCCTTTTTCATTAGGTCTTGTGACTCGTTGTGTGAACCAATTGTCCTTGTTCATTAGTCCTTGTGAGTCTTTGTGTAAACTATTTGTCCTTGTTCATAAGTCCTTGTGACTCGTTGTTTAAACCATTTGTCCTTGTTTATTAGTACTTGTGACTCGTTGTGTAAACCATTTGTCCTTGTTATTGTGACTTGTTATGTGAACCATTTTTCCTTGTTCATTAGTCCTTGTGACTCGTTGTTTGAATCATTTGTCCATGTTCATTAGTCCTTTTAACTCGTTGTGTAAACTATTTGCCCTTGATCATTAGTCCTTCTAAATCGTTGTGTGAGCCATTTGTCCTTGTTCTTTAGTCCATGTGACTCGTTGTGTGAACCATTTGTCCTTGTTCATTAGTCTTGTGACTCTTTGTGTAAACCATTTGTCCTTGTGGCTCGATGTGTAAACCATTTGTCCTTGTTCAGTAGTCTATGTGACTCGTTGTTTAAACCATTTGTCCTTGTTTATTAGTCCTTGTGATTCGTTGTGTAAACCATTTGTCCTTGTTATAGTGACTTGTTGTGTGAATTATTTATCCTTGCTCCTTAGTCCTTGTGACTCGTTGCGTGAACCATTTGTCCTTTGTCATTAGTCCTTGTGACTCGTTGTGTAAACTATTTGTCCTTGTTCTTTAGACCTTGTGACTCGTTGTGTGAACCATTTGTATTTGTTCTTTAGTCCTTGTGACTCGTTGTTTAAACAATTTGCCATTGTTTATTAGTCCTTGTGACTCGTTGTGTAAACCATTTGTCCTTGTTATTGTGACTTGTCGTGTGAACCATTTTTCCTTTTTCATTAGTCCTTGTGACTCGTTGTGTGAACCAATTGTCCTTGTTCATTAGTCCTTATGACTCGTTGTGTAAACTATTTGTCCTTGTTCTTTAGACCTTGTGACTCGTTGTGTGAACCATTTGTCCTTGTTCTTTAGTCCTTGTGACTCGTTGTTTAAACAATTCGTCCTTCTTCATTAGTCTTGTGACTCGGTGTGTAAACCATTTGTCCTTGTGACTCGTTGTGTAAACTATTTGTCCTTGTTCATGATACGAAAATTACTCAAAAGAATAAGATTCGGTAGAGTTGCAGCGGAATTAACGAAACTGGACTGTGCTGAAGACTGTCTGATTGTCGAATTTAATCTGATTTGAACAGTTTTGAGAACTGTCTGATTAAGAACTCAGAAATCGGGTAATTTTTGAGGTTTTGATTTTTGTAAACGAAATAAAGAACAAGGGATATTTGTTTCGAAATATGTGAATAAATCGAACCAATGTGATATTTGCTTGAGCTAGACCTATAACTCAACCAATGGTGACTATAATCAAGACCTATTGATTATAACTCGGGTTAATGCTTGAAAACGCGTCAAACAATAACAATTTGGAACGAAACGCGTCGAACCTAGGGTTTACAAAACTTGCAAACACAATAAAGCAACAGCTTCAATTTTCTTAATTCAATATATCATATCATGCTTAAAATAAGAATACAATGACTCCTATTTATACTAACTAAAAAGACTCTTAAACCGATTAAGGAAACAAGCTTCCTTAAACCGATCTCCTAGATCTACTCGTGTAGATTAAGACTTCTATGGCAATTCTAATTGCCTTATTACAACTCCTTAAAGATATAGGAAATACTTCCCTAAAACATAATAGGTAAACTGAATTTAGGAAACTAGTAAACTTTCCTAAAACCGAATAAGCTACTAATTAGGAAAGTAGAACTTCTAACATAAATAGGAAATAAATAACTTATACTAATTTAACTAAGATATGACTTCTTTTAGGAAACAAGTCTCGACCCTCTTCCTTGGGCGCCAAGTAACCGAGTAAAAAACTACTAAGACTGCTTCTTCTGCGCATATAACTGAACAGTCACGGAGATTGTACATTTCGACCAGTTCTGGCATCATTTTCGTATCAGTTCATTAGTCCTTGTGACTCGTTGTATGAACCATTTGTCCTTGTTCTTTAGTCCTTGTGAATCGTTGTGTAAACTATTTGTCCTTGTTCTTTAGACCTTGTGACTCGTTGTGTGAACCATTTGTCCTTGTTCTTTAGTCCTTGTGACTCGTTGTTTAAACAATTTGTCCTTGTTTTTTAGTTCTTGCGACTCGTTGTGTAAACCATTTGTCCTTGTTATTGTGACTTGTTATGTGAACCATTTTTCCTTGTTCATTAGTCCTTGTGACTCGTTGTTTGAATCATTTGTCCATGTTCATTAGTCCTTCTAACTCGTTGTGTAAACTATTTTCCCTTGTTCATTAGTCCTTCTAAATCGTTGTGTGAGCCATTTGTCCTTGTTCTTTAGTCCATGTGACTCGTTGTGTGAACAATTTGTCCATGTTCATTAGTCTTGTGACTCTTTGTGTAAACCATTTGTCCTTGTGACTCGTTGTGTAAACCATTTGTCCTTGTTCGTTAGTCTATGTGACTCGTTGTTTAAACCATTTGTCCTTGTTTATTAGTCCTTGTGATTCGTTGTGTAAACCATTTGTCCTTGTTATAGTGACTTGTTGTGTGAATCATTTATCCTTGCTCCTTAGTCCTTGTGACTCGTTGCGTGAACCATTAATCCTTTGTCATTAGTCCTTGTGACTCGTTGTGTAAACTATTTGTCCTTGTTCTTTAGACCTTGTGACTCGTTGTGTGAACCATTTGTATTTGGGTTCTTCCTTTTTGGCTTCCTTATTGAACGATGATGTAGCGCTTGACTTATAAAAAGGATTAACACCCTTAGAACCATCACGAGCAACCAGGGGTTTCTTTCCTTTGTCCTGCTTTTCAAACTTAAGAGCAAGCTTACACACATCATTAAAATCAAGGAAATTCTGAACTTCAACTCGTTGGGCCAATGAAGGACTCAAACCCTTAATGAATCGAGCAATTTGCATCTCCTCCCGTTCCTCAAGGTCACACACCATAATTAGTCTTTCAAACTCCTTAATGTAATCAGTCACACTTAAATTACCTTGAGAAAGAGATGTAAGCATCAAGTACTGCTCTTGTTCATAGTCTCTTGGCATGAAGCGTTTTTGCAAGTGCTTCTTCAACTTATTCCAAGTCTCAATCTTACTCTTTCTTTCACGCCTTCTTTTCTTCTTAAGGTTCTCATACCACAAGGATGCATACTTGGTCATTTTCAAGGTAGCAACCTTGAATTGCTTGTGTTCATCATAGCCTTTATATTCAAAGACTCTCTCCGCTTGTCTCACCCAATCTAGCAATTTTTCAGCATCAAGTTCCCCTTCAAACTCCGGGATATCAAGTTTTAATCCACGATCATCATCATTATTCCTCCTTGGTTCAGGAATGGAATGATGGCTCTCATCGGAATCTGAACTTTCAACATGCCTTCTCCCCTTCTTTCTAAGAGTATGATTATAAATCTGATCAATCTTGTAATTCATTTGTGCCATTCGTTTTGTTAAGTCATCCATACGTTCCTCCCATGGTTCTTGATATGAACCATCATGATACATCTTTTTTTTTTTCTCACGGGTGAACAGTACCAGACGTGAACAGTAAGAATTTTTTTTTTTTTTAACACTAGCAATGGATCGTCTTGTTTATGGAAAATCAAGAGGCGAAGCTCTGATAACCAATTTGATGTAAAACCGGGTACCAAATCGGTGTGAATGTTAGACACGAAAAGGCCTGATTTGGTAAAGTATTGTGAGTGATATTTTTGGTGTTTTATGAGTTTAAATTGCAGCGGAAAATGTTAAGTAAAATGGATATGGATTAGCTAAGAAACCTCGCAAGATAACTCAACTAAAACTGAAATCTCCAACCAAGACCACACAGGAACAAGGAGGGAAACAAAGGATATTTTAACCAAGAACACACAGTAAACAAGGATGAAATAAGGCGCCGGCCTCGCAAGGAAGACAAGAACATTCGCAAGCGTTCAAAGTTTGAGAGAAAATCTCTACACTTGGGTTTATATTTCTGAAAATTGGATTATTACAAATGAGGTATTTTGGCCCTTATATAGCAAAGATGTACTTGGGCTCCAAGGCAACATTAAATGCTAAAAAGCATTTCCTAGGTGCTTATTCAAAGTCCTTGATTTTGTAGAAAATAATGCTAGACTTTTTAGAAAACTAGGTGATGAAAACTAGAAGAGAAAAACTAGGTGCATCCTCTTCCTTGGGCGGCACTCCTTGGACCATACGGTTCTTAGTGCGTTCCCACGCGGGTCTCGTATTCTTGAGTCGAGATCATGCATACTTCTTGTCCCTTGTTCGTTCCAATCCACGATTGATGTGCTAAAATTGATGGGCTTGGGTTCGACCCATTCTTGCTGCCCATATGACCTCCTGATTCGAGTACTACCCCGCCCAATGTGTCGATATCCGTATCAACTCGCACCAATCGAACTAGAACCGTTCATGTTTTCAAATCTCCTTAAGCCTTTATTAACTATAAATAAGAAAAATAAGCTACTCAATTATTCATAAACTTGTCTTGAATTTTATGATGCGTGGTCATTTATTAACCGTCTCGCCACCCGCATCACTCGTTGTGTGAATCATTTATCCTTGTTCATTAGTCCTTCTAACTCGTTGTGTAAACTATTTGCCCTTGTTCATTAGTCCTTCTAAATCGTTGTGTGAGCCATTTGTCCTTGTTCTTTAGTCCATGTCGTTTGTTGTGTGAACCATTTGTCCTTGTTCAATGTCTTGTGACTCGTTGTGTAAACCACTTGTCCTTGTGACTCATTGTGTAAACAATTTGTCCTTGTTCATTAGTCTATGTGACTCGTTGTTTAAACCATTTGTCCTTGTTTATTAGTCCTTGTGATTCGTTGTGTAAACCATTTGTCCTTGTTATTGTGACTTCTTGTGTGAATCATTTATCCTTGCTCATTAGTCCTTGTGACTCGTTGTGTGAACCATTTGTCCTTGTTCATTAGTCCTTGTATCTCGTTGTGTCAACTATTTGTCCTTGTTCTTTAGACCTTGTGACTCGTTGTGTGAACCATTTGTATTTGTTCTTTAGTCCTTGTGACTCGTTGTTTAAACCATTTGCCATTGTTTATTAGTCCTTGTGACTCGTTGTGTAAACCATTTGTCCTTGTTATTGTGACTTGTCGTGTGAACCCTTTTTCCTTTTTCATTAGTCCTTGTGACTCGTTGTGTGAACCAATTGTCCTTGTTCATTAGTCCTTGTGACTCATTGTGTAAACTATTTGTCTTTGTTTTTTTGACCTCGTGACTCGTTGTGTGAACCATTTGTCCTTGTTCTTTAGTCCCTGTGACTCGTTGTTTAAAAAATTTGTCCTTGTTTTTTAGTTCTTGTGACTCGTTTTGTAAACCATTTGTCCTTGTTATTGTGACTTGTTGTGTGAACCATTTTTCCTTGCTCTTTAGTCCTTGTGACTCGTTGTGTAAACTATTTGTCCTTGTTCAATAGTCCTTGTGACTAGTTGTGTGAACCATTTGTCCTTGTTCTTTAGTCTTTGTGACTCGTTGTTTAAACAATTTGTCCTTGTTGTTTAGTTCTTGTGACTCGTTGTGTAAACCATTTGTCCTTGTTATTGTGATTTGTTATGTGAACCATTTTTCCTTGTTCATTAGTCCTTGTGACTCGTTGTGTGAATCATTTGTCCTTGTTCATTTGTCCTTCTAACTCGTTGTGTAAACGTTTTGCCCTTGTTCATTAGTCCTTCTAAATCGTTGTGTGAGCAATTTGTCCTTGTTCTTTAGTCCATGTGACTCGTTGTGTGAACCATTTGTCCTTGTTCATTTGTCTTGTGACTCTTTGTGTAAACCATTTGTCCTTGTGACTCGTTGTGTAAACCATTTATCCTTGTTCGTTAGTCTATGTGACTCGTTGTTTAAACCATTTGTCCTTGTTTATTAGTCCTTGTGATTCGTTGTGTAAACCATTTGTCCTTGTTATAGTGACTTGTTGTGTAAATCACTTATCCTTGCTGCTTAGTCCTTGTAATTCGTTCCGTGAACCATTTGTCCTTTGTCATTAGTCCTTGTGACTCGTTGTGTTAACTATTTGTCCTTGTTCTTTAGACCTTGTGACTCGTTGTGCAAACCATTTGTCTTTGTTATTGTGACTTGTCGTGTGAACCATTTTTCCTTTTTCATTAGTCCTTTTGACTCGTTGTGTGAACCAATTGTCCTTGTTCATTAGTCCCTGTGACTCGTTGTGTAAACTATTTGTATTTGTTCTTTAGTCCTTGTGACTCGTTGTTTAAACCATTTGCCCTTGTTTATTAGTCCTTGTGACTCGTTGTGAAAACCATTTGTCCTTGTTATTGTGACTTGTCGTGTGAACCATTTTTCCTTTTTCATTAGTCCTTTTGACTCGTTGTGTGAACCAATTGTCCTTATTCGTTAGTCTATGTGACTCGTTGTTTAAACCATTTGTCCTTGTTTATTAGTCCTTGTGATTCATTGTGTAAACCATTTGTCCTTGTTATAGTGACTTGTTGTGTGAATCATTTATCCTTGCTCCTTAGTCCTTGTGACTCGTTGCGTGAACCATTTGTCCTTTTGACTCGTTGTGTGAACCAATTGTCCTTGTTCATTAGTCCCTGTGACTCGTTGTGTAAACTATTTGTCCTTGTTCATTAGTCCTTGTGACTCGTTGTATGAACCGTTTGTCCTTGTTCTTTAGTCCTTGTGAATCATTGTGTAAACTATTTGTCCTTGTTCTTTAGTCCTTGTGACTCGTTGTGTGAACCATTTCTCCTTTGTTCTTTAGTCCTTGTGACTCGTTGTTTAAACAATTTGTCCTTGTTCATTAGTCTTGTGACTCGTTGTGTAAACCATTTGTCCTTGTGACTCGTTGTGTAAACAATTTGTCCTTGTTCATTAGTCCTTGTGAATCAAGGTGTAAACTATTTCTCCTTGTTCTTTAGACCTTGTGACTCGTTGTGTGAACCATTTGTCCTTTGTTCTTTAGTCCTTGTGACTCGTTGTTTAAACAATTTATCCTTGTTCATTAGTCTTGTGACTCGTTGTGTAAACCATTTGTCCTTGTGACTCGTTGTGTAAACAATTTGTCCTTGTTCATTAGTCCTTGTGAATCAAGGTGTAAACTATTTCTCCTTGATCTTTAGACCTTGTGACTCGTTGTGTGAACCATTTGTCCTTGTTCTTTAGTTCTTGTGACTCGTTGTTTAAACAATTTGTCCTTATTTTTTAGTTCTTGTGACTCATTGTGTAAACTATTTGTCCTTGTTATTGTGACTTGTTATGTGAACCATTTTTCCTTGTTCATTAGTCCTTGTGACTCGTTGTTTCAATCATTTGTCCTTGTTCATTAGTCCTTCTAACTCGTTGTGTAAACTATTTGCCATTGTTCATTAGTCCTTCTAAATCGTTGTGTGAGCCATTTTTCCTTGTTCTTTAGTCCATGTGACTCGTTATGTGACCATTTGTCCTTGTTCATTAGTCTTAAGACTCTTTGTGTAAACCATTTGTCCTTGTGACTCGTTGTGTAAACCATTTGTCCTTGTTCGTTTGTCTATGTGACTCGTTGTTTAAACCATTTGTCCTTGTTTATTAGTCCTTGTGATTCGTTGTGTAAACCATTTTCCTTGTTATAGTGACTTGTTGTGTGAATCATTTATCCTTGCTCCTTAGTCCTTGTGACTCGTTGCGTGAACTATTTGTCCTTTGTCATTAAACCTTGTAACTCGTTGTGTAAACTATTTGTCCTTGTTCTTTAGACCTTGTGACTCGTTGTGTAAACCATTTGTCTTTGTTATTGTGACTTGTCGTGTGAACCATTTTTCCTTTTTCATTAGTCCTTTTGACTCGTTGTGTGAACCAATTGTCCTTATTCATTAGTCCCTGTGACTCGTTGTGTAAACTATTTGTCCTTGTCCATTAGTCCTTGTGACTCGTTGTATGAACCGTTTGTCCTTGTTCTTTAGTCCTTCTGAATCATTGTGTAAACTATTTGTTCTTGTTCTTTAGACCTTGTGACTCGTTGTGTGAACCATTTGTCCTTGTTCTTTAGTCCTTGTGACTCGTTGTTTAAACAATTTGTCCTTGTTTTTTTAGTTCTTGTGACTCGTTGTGTAAACCATTTGTCCTTGTTATTGTGACTTGTTGTGTGAACCATATTTCCTTGCTCATTAGTCCTTGTGACTCGTTGTGTAATCTATTTGTCCTTGTTCAATAGTCCTTGTGACTAGTTGTGTGAACCATTTGCCCTTGTTCTTTAGTCTTTGTGACTCGTTGTTTAAACAATTTGTCCTTGTTGTTTAGTTCTTGTGACTCGTTGTGTAAACCATTTGTCCTTGTTATTGTGATTTGTTATGTAAACCATTTTTCCTTGTTCATTAGTCCTTGTGACTCGTTGTGTGAATCATTTGTCCTTGTTCATTTGTCCTTCTAACTCGTTGTGTAAACGTTTTGCCCTTGTTCATTAGTCCTTCTAAATCGTTGTGTGAGCCATTTGTCCTTGTTCTTTAGTCCATGTGACTCGTTGTGTGAACCATTTGTCCTTGTTCATTTGTCTTGTGACTCTTTGTGTAAACCATTTGTCCTTGTGACTCGTTGTGTAAACCATTTATCCTTGTTCGTTAGTCTATGTGACTCGTTGTTTAAACCATTTGTCCTTGTTTATTAGTCCTTGTGATTCGTTGTGTAAACCATTTGTCCTTGTTATAGTGACTTGTTGTGTAAATCATTTATCCTTGCTGCTTAGTCCTTGTAATTCGTTCCGTGAACCATTTGTCCTTTGTCATTAAACCTTGTAACTCGTTGTGTAAACTATTTGTCCTTGTTCTTTAGTTCTTGTGACTCGTTGTGCAAACCATTTGTCTTTGTTATTGTGACTTGTCGTGTGAACCATTTTTCCTTTTTCATTAGTCCTTTTGACTCGTTGTGTGAACCAATTGTCCTTGTTCATTAGTCCCTGTGACTCGTTGTGTAAACTATTTGTATTTGTTCTTTAGTCCTTGTGACTCGTTGTTTAAACCATTTGCCCTTGTTTATTAGTCCTTGTGACTCGTTGTGAAAACCATTTGTCCTTGTTATTGTGACTTGTCGTGTGAACCATTTTTCCTTTTTCATTAGTCCTTTTGACTCGTTGTGTGAACCAATTGTCCTTGTTCGTTAGTCTATGTGACTCGTTGTTTAAACCATTTGTCCTTGTTTATTAGTCCTTGTGATTCACTGTGTAAACCATTTGTCCTTGTTATAGTGACTTGTTGTGTGAATCATTTATCCTTGCTCCTTAGTCCTTGTGACTCGTTGCGTGAACCATTTGTCCTTTTGACTCGTTGTGTGAACCAATTGTCCTTGTTCATTAGTCCCTGTGACTCGTTGTGTAAACTATTTGTCCTTGTTCATTAGTCCTTGTGACTCGTTGTATGAACCGTTTGTCCTTGTTCTTTAGTCCTTGTGAATAATTGTGTAAACTATTTGTCCTTGTTCTTTAGACCTTGTGACTCGTTGTGTGAACCATTTGTCCTTTGTTCTTTAGTCCTTGTGACTCGTTGTTTAAACAATTTGTCCTTGTTCATTAGTCTTGTGACTCGTTGTGTAAACCATTTGTCCTTGTGACTCGTTGTGTAAACAATTTGTCCTTGTTCATTAGTCCTTGTGAATCAAGGTGTAAACTATTTCTCCTTGTTCTTTAGACCTTGTGACTCGTTGTGTGAACCATTTGTCCTTTGTTCTTTAGTCCTTGTGACTCGTTGTTTAAACAATTTGTCCTTGTTCATTAGTCTTGTGACTCGTTGTGTAAACCATTTGTCCTTGTGACTCGTTGTGTAAACAATTTGTCCTTGTTCATTAGTCCTTGTGAATCAAGGTGTAAACTATTTCTCCTTGATCTTTAGACCTTGTGACTCGTTGTGTGAACCATTTGTCCTTGTTCTTTAGTTCTTGTGACTCGTTGTTTAAACAATTTGTCCTTATTTTTTAGTTCTTGTGACTCATTGTGTAAACTATTTGTCCTTGTTATTGTGACTTGTTATGTGAACCATTTTTCCTTGTTCATTAGTCCTTGTGACTCGTTGTTTCAATCATTTGTCCTTGTTCATTAGTCCTTCTAACTCGTTGTGTAAACTATTTGCCCTTGTTCATTAGTCCTTCTAAATCGTTGTGTGAGCCATTTTTCCTTGTTCTTTAGTCCATGTGACTCGTTGTGTGACCATTTGTCCTTGTTCATTAGTCTTAAGACTCTTTGTGTAAACCATTTGTCCTTGTGAGTCGTTGTGTAAACCATTTGTCCTTGTTCGTTTGTCTATGTGACTCGTTGTTTAAACCATTTGTCCTTGTTTATTAGTCCTTGTGATTCGTTGTGTAAACCATTTTCCTTGTTATAGTGACTTGTTGTGTGAATCATTTATCCTTGCTCCTTAGTCCTTGTGACTCGTTGCGTGAACCATTTGTCCTTTGTCATTAAACCTTGTAACTCGTTGTGTAAACTATTTGTCCTTGTTCTTTAGACCTTGTGACTCGTTGTGTAAACCATTTGTCTTTGTTATTGTGACTTGTCGTGTGAACCATTTTTCCTTTTTCATTAGTCCTTTTGACTCGTTGTGTGAACCAATTGTCCTTATTCATTAGTCCCTGTGACTCGTTGTGTTAATTTTTTGTCCTTGTTCATTAGTCCTTGTGACTCGTTGTATGAACCGTTTGTCCTTGTTCTTTAGTCCTTCTGAATCATTGTGTAAACTATTTGTTCTTGTTCTTTAGACCTTGTGACTCGTTGTGTGAACCATTTGTCCTTGTTCTGTAGTCCTTGTGACTCGTTGTTTAAACAATTTGACCTTGTTCGTTAGTCTTGTGACTCGTTGTGTAAACCATTTGTCCTTGTGACTCGTTGTGTAAATAATTTGTCCTTGTTCATTAGTCCTTGTGAATCAAGGTGTAAACTATTTCTCCTTGTTCTTTAGACCTTGTGACTCGTTGTGTGAACCATTTGTCCTTGTTCTTTAGTTCTTGTGACTCGTTGTTTAAACAATTTGTCCTTATTTTTTAGTTCTTGTGACTCGTTGTGTAAACCATTTGTCCTTGTTATTGTGACTTGTTATGTGAACCATTTTTCCTTGTTCATTAGTCTTTGTGACTCGTTGTGTGAATCATTTGTCCTTGTTCATTTGTCCTTCTAACTCGTTGTGTAAACTATTTGCCCTTGTTCATTAGTCCTTCTAAATCGTTGTGTGAGCCATTTGTCCTTGTTCTTTTGTCCATGTGACTCGTTGTGTGAACCATTTGTCCTTTTTCATTTGTCTTGTGACTCTTTGTGTAAACCATTTGTCCTTGTGACTCGTTGTGTAAACCATTTATCCTTGTTCGTTAGTCTATGTGACTCGTTGCTTAAACCTGATAATGAATAACTTTTATCTATACTCTTCACAAGAGATTCTTAGCAATGGTTCATATGAGGTTTTCGAAGAAAAATCATATTTGTCTTTAGGTACGATGTTTTAATGGAGATTTGAACTAAAAATCGAAATGATATCGTATATGAATTGTGGTAAAGAAATAGAACAATATAATAACGGAATAGTGGAAAACTTAACATTTATCGTTTTATTAATACTTGTAAATAACAAGGCATTTACATAGTGACCTCTACCCAACTATGATAAATGATTCCGAGATCCAAATTCATATTAACTTGGGCACGGGATAGCCGATGAAACCCTTATCAATATAACTCGGTGGACTAACTCTTTAATCGATTCTACTTTTAGAATTCTCGGTCGATAAAATTACTCTAATATTTATCTATAGCCCGGAACACATGCGACTACGCTCACGAATACTTCCGTTGAGCTCAATCCAAATTTCAAATAAATGTGTCCATGATCCAAATTCACATCAACTTGGGCACGGGATAGCCGATGAAACCCTCATCAACACGAATTCGGTGGATAGACATTTATCACCCACTTCCCCTACCTAACAAGGTTTGTACCCCGGGATGGCCGAGTGCACTCCCTCGCGAAATAGGTTTTCATGGTTTCTACTTTTTGGTAAGGCTATGTCTCAATTGTTTATTTTTAGCGAGAGGTCATGTCAATATATTATCTATCACGTTTTAAGTGAACTAAAGTGGTGAACTACGATAATTACAATTGACACGGTCGATAAACTCGATTAAAATGACAATGCATGTTTAAGTTATGGCGATTTAGCGATGCATGCAACATATAAATAAAATGCAAAGCATAAATTAAATCCTACTATGGCCTTCCTAAAATAGAAAATCTAATTAACTATTACAAATTCGGAAACCAACTCCATTGGTCCCTTGAACTTCGGTTATAGCACGCATCTCGAGGTAACACCGTCTTTATGTATCGCCTTCTTGAGTGACACCGTCTTCAAGGAACTCCGAAATAAATAAATTACATAACAAATTACATAATTTCCTATTATACATTTGTAATTAAAATAAAATAAATCTATTAAATTACAAAATGGTGATACGAGATCACAATAAATTACAACCGAATCGATATTCCCATACATTTCAGGTAATACCAATTAAAAACTAAGACCATACGAAGTAAAATTACATAATTCAAAAATTACATAAAATAAAATTTTGACAATCATAAATAAAATGCAGCATTATAATATGTATGAACATGCCCAATTTTATGCTAAATCGCCTTTAAGGAGCCAATATCGTATATTAAACGTTTTTTACGGATTTGCGTGATTCAACCTTTTAAAATCACAATAATTACATAAAATCATATTTATGCACAAGTTAATTACCCTAACCAACTTAGGACTCAAAATTAGTCTCCACTAACATTTGACAATAATTAACTTATATTTCTAAATATTGTTCATAAAAGGACTTAAAATTACAATATAATGCCATAAACTTCAAATAAATCACAAAAATTTCAAATAAATTCAAAATTCAAAATTTAAACTCATGAACATTATGGAAAAATACCATGACACTCATAATGTTCAAAAACTTAGGTTAAAAATTTCGAAAATTATCTAGCAAAAACTATGTTGCGATTTACCGGATTTATCAAATATTATCATAAAAACATGAGAAAAATTATATTTATCAACTTTTCAATTTTAGATCTGAAATAGGTAATAAAATGCAACATGTGACGTTTTTCCTTAGTCATGAAGTATGTTTTAGCAATTATTCACTAATTAAGTCACTATTTATGCTATTTTTCATCAAAAATTTATAAATCATGCAAAAAGACTTCATTATAGCCTATTATTTTACACACATCTTGTAAAATTGCATGTGACAACATACTAAATTTCTATGACCAGATTCGAAATATTTCTCATATTAATTTATTTTTCATTTAAATTCGATTTTTATCATGAAAAATCCATATTTCGAGCATAAAAACTGCAAAAATTCTGAACATTTCCAGATCATCTAAAAATAATATATGTGAAAACATATCCAAAAACCACTGGAAAATTCGAAATTTAGCTAATTTTAGTCCGAAAATGACATTTTTATCATAAAATCACATTTTAATGCCATTATTAAATAAAATGAACAATAAAAATCCATAAATTAACCAAAATATCCTAAATAAATTTTAGGATCAGAAACTTTAACATGCATAATAAATTTCGTGATATATCATAATAAACACAAATTTATAAGTTTTATATGTTAATCGTATAACTCGGAAAAACTATAACCGATTTGCATGCAAACAACCTAAGGCTCTTGATATCGCTTGTTGGAAATCTATATCTCATAATACAACATATTCATATATGTGATGAATTAATTTAGTCATAAAATTAAATACAAATCTTATGCATGCAAACTTAATAATAAAAGATGAGAAAATCGTTTTCTCACCAACAAGTTTTCGGTCATATTGGGCACCAACAAGATCTCCTTCTTGTTAGTTCTTGAGCTTTCCATGAATATAAGGATGATCCTCCAAAATCTCATAATAGAGATTCTCCTCTTGATTGCACCCAAGATTATCCCTTATCCTCACTAAATAATATTAGCTAGATATTAGTTTAGTAGTTTACCTTAAAATTGATTACTAACACTCATATATTACACTAATAATATTAGTAATTTGATTTGAACAATTTGATCATAGTTTCTCTAATTTTTGAAAAGATGAACAAAAGAGAGAGTTTTTGCATGTATATTGAGTGGTTGAGTGTATTAGAAAATATAAGAGAACAAAACTCCCTTGATGAGAGAGTGGCCACCGGTTTTGGTGAGGAAAGGGGCCAATATATGGTCCTTCACTTTTCTTTTTGTTCTTTTCTATACCTTAGGCTTGTAAGGCTAGGTGTAGGTTAGCTATCATTAGCTTATTTTATCTCATAAAGTAATTCACCAACTAACACCCTTTACACTCTTATTTCGGTCCATCTATATAAAATGGACTACCATTTTATTTTGTCAATTTGTCAATTGTCACACTATGTCACATGTAGTATGATACATGTTTATTAATTAATTTAAAGCATATTTATCACATAAATATCATTTCATGAATTAATTAAATTACATACAACAAATTGATTAGTGATACTTGATCACATAAATAAAATGGGTCATATAATTATAATTCACAACATCTTGTAATTATAATTAACCATTCATTCTTATCTCTATTGTTTCTCAAACAATAAATAATTTTAGTAACAAAGCATTTTATTACTAAAATAAATCTCATTTAATCTCATTACAATAAGATGATTATTCTCTCTCACAAATTGAATTGTTCAATTTTAAGGAATTGATCAGCTTGTATCGTCATACAATTAATCAACTTTACAGATAAGGGCATCATCCTTTAGGTGTGACCTTAAGGGATCAACTGACCACCACCGTCCCACGACAGTAACGTCAAACTCTAGCAAGCCAATCGTTACCGATTTATGTTGATCAGTTGACTATAAAATGAATCATCCCTTACGTATTCTTAAAAATGAGATTTAAACATGTGATCAATATGAACGACAATTGTGATCGCATTATTGTCGGAGGACACATATTCCAATAGTTTAAACCATTTGCCATTGTTTATTAGTCCTTGTGACTCGTTGTGTAAACCATTTGTCCTTGTTATTGTGACTTGTCGTGTGAACCCTTTTTCCTTTTTTCATTAGTCCTTGTGACTCGTTGTGTGAACCAATTGTCCTTGTTCATTAGTCCTTGTGACTCGTTGTGTAAACTATTTGTCCTTGTTCATTAGTCCTTGTGCCTCGTTGTATGAACCGTTTGTCCTTGTTCATTAGTACTTGTGACTCGTTGTGTAAACTATTTGTCCTTGTTCTTTAGACCTTGTGACTCGTTGTGTGAACCATTTGTCCTTGTTCTTTAGTCCCTCTGACTCGTTGTTTAAACAATTTGTCCTTGTTTTTTAGTTCTTGTGACTCGTTGTGTAAACCATTTGTCCTTGTTATTGTGACTTGTTGTGTGAACCATTTTTCCTTGCTCATTAGTCCTTGTGACTCGTTGTGTAAACTATTTGTCCTTTTTCATTAGTCCTTGTGACTAGTTGTGTGAACCATTTGTCCTTGTTCTTTAGTCCTTGTGACTCGCTGTTTAAACAATTTGTCCTTGTTGTTTAGTTCTTGTGACTCGTTGTGTAAACAATTTGTCCTTGTTATTGTGATTTGTTATGTGAACCATTATTCCTTGTTCATTAGTCCTTGTGACTCGTTGTGTGAATCATTTGTCCTTTGTTCATTTGTCCTTCTAACTCGTTGTGTAAACAATTTACCCTTGTTCATTAGTCCTTCTAAATCGTTGTGTGAGCCATTTGTCCTTGTTCTTTAGTCCATGTGACTCGTTGTGTGAACCATTTGTCCTTGTTCATTAGTCTTGTGACTCTTTGTGTAAACCATTTGTCCTTGTGACTCGTTGTGTAAACCATTTGTCCTTGTTCGTTAGTCTATGTGACTCGTTGTTTAAACCATTTGTCCTTGTTTATTAGTCCTTGTGATTCGTTGTGTAAACCATTTGTCCTTGTTATAGTGACTTGTTGTGTGAATCATTTATCCTTGCTCCTTAGTCCTTGTGACTCGTTGCGTGAACCATTTGTCCTTTGTCATTAGTCCTTGTGACTCGTTGTGTAAACTATTTGTCCTTGTTCTTTAGACCTTGTGACTCGTTGTGTAAACCATTTGTATTTGTTCTTTAGTCCTTGTGACTCGTTGTTTAAACCATTTGCCCTTGTTTATTAGTCCTTGTGACTCGTTGTGTAAACCATTTGTCCTTGTTATTGTGACTTTTCGTGTGAACCATTTTTCCTTTTTCATTAGTCCTTGTGACTCGTTGTGTGTACCAATTGTCCTTGTTCATTAGTCCTTGTGACTCGTTGTGTAAACTATCTGTCCTTGTTCTTTAGACCTTGTGACTCGTTATGTGAACCATTTGTCGTTGTTCTTTAGTCCTTGTGACTCGTTGTTTAAACAATTTGTCCTTGTTTTTTAGTTCTTGTGACTCGTTGAGTAAACCATTTGTCCTTGTTATTGTGACTTGTTATGTCAACCATTTTTCCTAGTTCATTAGTCCTTATGACTCGTAGTGTGAATCATTTGTCCGTGTTCATTAGTCTTTCTAACTCCTTGTGTAAACTATTTGCCCTTGTTCATTAGTCCTTATAAATAGTTGTGTGAACCAACTGTCCTTGTTCTTTAGTCCATAAGACTCGTTGTGTGAGCCATTTGTCCTTGTTCATTAGTCCTTGTGACTCGTTGTGTGAACCATTTGTCCTTGTTCATTAGTCTTATGACTCGTTGTGTAAACCATTTGTCCTTGTTCATTAGTCTATGTGACTCGTTGTTTAAACCATTTGTCCTTGTTTATTAGTACTTGTGATTCGTTGTGTAAACCATTTGTCCTTGCTATTGTGACTTGTTGTGTGAACCATTTATCCTTCCTCATTTGTCCTTGTGACTCGTTGTGTGATCCATTTGTCCTTGTTCATAAGTCCTTGTGACTCATTGTGTAAACTATTTGTCCTTGTTCTTTAGACCTTGTGACTCGTTATGTGAACCATTTGTCCTTGTTCTTTAGTCCTTGTGACTCGTTGTTTAAACAATTTGTCCTTGTTCATTAGTCTTGTGACTCATTGTGTAAACCATTTGTCCTTGTGATTCGTTGTGTAAACCATTTATCCTTGTTATTGTGACTTGTTGTGTGAACCATTTATCCTTGCTCATTAGTCCTTGTGGCTCGTTTTGTAAACCGTTTGTCCTTGTCCATTAGTCTTGGGACTCGTTGTGTAAATCATTTGTACTTGTTACTTATTGTGCAAACCATTTGTCCTTGTTCATTAGTCTATGTGACTCGTTGTTTAAACCATTTGTCCTTATTTATTAGTCCTTGTGATTCGTTGTGTAAACCATTTGTCCTTGTTATTGTGACTTGTTGTGTGAATCATTTATCCTTGCTCATTAGTCCATGTGACTCGTTGTGTGAACCATTTGTCCTTGTTCATTAGTCCTTGTGACTCGTTGTTTAAACTATTTGTCCTTGTTCTTTAGACATTGTGACTCGTTGTGTGAACCATTTGTATTTGTTCTTTACTCCTTTTGACTCGTTGTTTAAACCATTTGCCATTATAAATTAGTCCTTGTGACTCGTTGTGTAAACCATTTGTCCTTGTTATTATGACTTGTCGTGTTAATCATTTATCCTTGCTCATTAGTCCTTGTGACTCGTTGTGTGAACCATTTGTCCTTGTTCATTAGTCCTTGTGACTCGTTGTGTAAACTATTTGTCCTTGTTCTTTAGACCTTGTGACTCGTTGTGTGAACCATTTGTATTTGTTCTTTAGTACTTGTGACTCGTTGTTTAAACCATTTGCCATTGTTTATTAGTCCTTGTGACTCGTTGTGTAAACCACTTCTCCTTGTTATTGTGACTTGTCGTGTGGACCCTTTTTCCTTTTTCATTAGTCCTTCTGACTCGTTGTGTAAACTAATTGTCCTTGTTCATTAGTCCTTGTGAATCGTTGTGTAAACTATTTATCCTTGTTTAGTAGTCCTTGTGCCTCGTTGTATGAACCGTTTGTCCTTGTTCATTAGTCCTTGTGCCTCGTTGTTTGAACCATTTGTCCTTGTTCTTTAGTCCATGTGACTCGTTGTTTAAACAATTTGTATTTGTTTTTTAGTTCTTGTGACTCGGTGTGTAAACCATTTGTCCTTGTTATTGTGATTTGTTATGTGAACCATTTTTCCTTGTTCATTAGTCCTTGTGACTCGTTGTGTGAATCATTTGTCCTTGTTCATTTGTCCTTCTAACTCGTTGTGTAAACTATTTTCCCTTGTTCAATAGCCCTTCTAAATCGTTGTGTGAGCAATTTGTCCTTGTTCTTTAGTCCATGTCACTTGTTGTGTGAACCATTTGTCCTTGTCCATTAGTCTTGGGACTCGTTGTGTAAACCATTTGTACTTGTGACTTATTGTGTAAACCATTTGTCCTTGTTCATAGTCTATGTGACTCGTTGTTTAAACCATTTGTCCTTGTTTATTAGTCCTTATGATTCGTTGTGTAAACCATTTATCCTTGTCATTGTGACTTGTTGTGTGAATCATTTATCCTTGCTCATTAATCCATGTGACTCGTTGTGTGAACCATTTGTCCTTGTTCATTAGTCCTTGTGACTTGTTGTTTAAACTATTTGTCCTTGTTCTTTAGACCTTGTGACTCGTTGTGTGAACCATTTGTATTTATTCTTTAGTCCTTGTGACTCGTTGTTTAAACCATTTTCCATTATAAATTAGTCCTTGTGACTCGTTGTGTAAACCATTTGTCCTTGTTATTGTGACTTGTTGTGTGAACCATTTTTCCTTTTTCATTAGTCCTTGTGACTCGTTGTGTGAACCAATTGTCCTTGTGACTCTTTGTGTAAAATATTTGTCCTTGTTCATTTGTCCTTGTGACTCGTTGTATGAACCATTTGTCCTTGTTCTTTAGTCCTTGTGAATCGTTGTGTAAACTATTTGTCCTTGTTCTTTAGACCTTGTGACTCGTTGTGTGAACCATTTGTCCTTGTTCTTTAGTCCTTTTGACTCGTTGTTTAAACAATTTGTCCTTGTTCATTAGTCTTGTGACTCATTGTGTAAACCATTTGTCCTTGTGACTCGTTGTGTAAACCATTTGTCCTTGTTCATTAGTCCTTGTGAATCATTGTGTAAACTATTTGTCCTTGTTCTTTAGACCTTGTGACTCGTTGTGTGAACCATTTGTCCTTGTTCTTTAGTCCTTGTGACTCGTTGTTTAAACAATTTGTCCTTGTTTTTTAGTTCTTGTGACTCGTTGTGTAAACCATTTGTCCTTGTTACTCTGACTTGTTATGTGAACCATTTTTCCTTGTTCATTAGTCCTTGTGACTCGTTGTTTGAATCATTTGTCCTTGTTCATTAGTCCTTCTAACTCGTTGTTTAAACTATTTGCCCTTGTTCATTAGCCTATTTAAATCATTGTGTGAGCCATTTGCCCTTGTTCTTTAGTCCATGTGACACGTTGTGTGAACCATTTGTCCTTGTTCATTAGTCTTGTGACTCTTTGTGTAAACCATTTGTCCTCGTGACTTATTGTGTAAACCATTTGTCCTTGTTTGTTAGTCTATGTGACTCGTTGTTTAAACCATTTGTCCTTGTTTATTAGTCCTTGTGATTCGTTGTGTAAACCATTTGTCCTTGTTATAGTGACTTG
Source organism: Silene latifolia (assembly GCF_048544455.1). Lineage (NCBI taxonomy): Eukaryota > Viridiplantae > Streptophyta > Magnoliopsida > Caryophyllales > Caryophyllaceae > Silene > Silene latifolia. The sequence continues at coordinate 60,892,212 of NC_133535.1, read as the reverse complement.
TTGTGTGAATCATTTATCCTTGCTCCTTAGTCCTTGTGACTCGTTGCGTGAACCATTTGTCCTTTGTCGTTAGTTCTTGTGACTCGTTGTGTAAACTATTTGTCCTTGTTCTTTAGTCCTTGTGACTCGTTGTTTAAACAATTTGTCCTTGTTCATTAGTCTTGTGACTCATTGTGTAAACCATTTGTCCTTGTGACTCGTTGTGTAAATCATTTGTCCTTGTTCATTAGTCCTTGTGACTCGTTGTTTAAACCATTTGTCCTTGTTTATTAGTCCGAGTTATTCGTTGTGTAAACCATTTGTCCTTGTTATTGTGACTTGTTGTGTGAACCATTTATCCTTGCTCATTAGTCCTTGTGGATCGTTTTGTAAACCGTTTGTCCTTATCCATTAGTCCTTGTGACTCGTTGTGTAAACTATTTGTCCTTGTTCTTTAGACCTTGTGACTCGTTGTGTGAACCATTTGTCCTTGTTCTTTAGTCCTTGTGACTCGTTGTTTAAACAATTTGTCCTTGTTTTTAGTTCTTCGACTCGTTGTGTAAGCCATTTGTCCTTGTTATTGTGACTTGTTGTGTGAACCATTATTCCTTGCTCATTAGTCCTTGTGACTCGTTGTGTAAACTATTTGTCCTTGTTCATTAGTCCTTGTGACTAGTTGTGTGAACCATTTGTCCTTTTTCTTTAGTCCTTGTGACTCGTTGTTTAAACAATTTGTCCTTGTTGTTTGGTTCTTGTGACTCGTTGTGTAAACCATTTGTCCTTGTTATTGTGACTTGTTATGTGAACCATTTTTCCTTGTTCATTAGTCCTTGTGACTCGTTGTGTGAATAATTTGTCCTTGTTCATTAGTCCTTCTAACTCGTTGTGTAAACTATTTGCCCTTGTTCATTAGTCCTTCTAAATCGTTGTGTGAGACATTTGTCCTTGTTCTTTAGTCCATGTCACTTGTAGTGTGAACCATTTGTCCTTGTCCATTAGTCTTGGGACTCGTTGTGTAAACCATTTGTACTTGTGACTTATTGTGTAAACCATTTGTCCTTGTTCATTAGTCTATGTGACTCGTTGTTTAAACCATTTGTCCTTATTTATTAGTCCTTGTGATTCGTTGTGTAAACCATTTGTCCTTGTTATTGTGACTTGTTGTGTGAATCATTTATCCTTGCTCATTAATCCATGTGACTCGTTGTGTGAACCATTTGTCCTTGTTCATTAGTCCTTGTGACTTGTTGTTTAAACTATTTGTCCTTGTTCTTTAGACCTTGTGACTCGTTGTGTGAACCATTTGTATTTATTCTTTAGTCCTTGTGACTCGTTGTTTAAACCATTTTCCATTATAAATTAGTCCTTGTGACTCGTTGTGTAAACCATTTGTCCTTGTTATTGTGACTTGTTGTGTGAACCATTTTTCCTTTTTCATTAGTCCTTGTGACTCGTTGTGTGAACCAATTGTCCTTGTGACTCTTTGTGTAAAATATTTGTCCTTGTTCATTTGTCCTTGTGACTCGTTGTATGAACCATTTGTCCTTGTTCTTTAGTCCTTGTGAATCGTTGTGTAAACTATTTGTCCTTGTTCTTTAGACCTTGTGACTCGTTGTGTGAACCATTTGTCCTTGTTCTTTAGTCCTTTTGACTCGTTGTTTAAACAATTTGTCCTTGTTCATTAGTCTTGTGACTCATTGTGTAAACCATTTGTCCTTGTGACTCGTTGTGTAAACCATTTGTCCTTGTTCATTAGTCCTTGTGAATCATTGTGTAAACTATTTGTCCTTGTTCTTTAGACCTTGTGACTCGTTGTGTGAACCATTTGTCCTTGTTCTTTAGTCCTTGTGACTCGTTGTTTAAACAATTTGTCCTTGTTTTTTAGTTCTTGTGACTCGTTGTGTAAACCATTTGTCCTTGTTACTCTGACTTGTTATGTGAACCATTTTTCCTTGTTCATTAGTCCTTGTGACTCGTTGTTTGAATCATTTGTCCTTGTTCATTAGTCCTTCTAACTCGTTGTTTAAACTATTTGCCCTTGTTCATTAGCCTATTTAAATCATTGTGTGAGCCATTTGCCCTTGTTCTTTAGTCCATGTGACACGTTGTGTGAACCATTTGTCCTTGTTCATTAGTCTTGTGACTCTTTGTGTAAACCATTTGTCCTCGTGACTTATTGTGTAAACCATTTGTCCTTGTTTGTTAGTCTATGTGACTCGTTGTTTAAACCATTTGTCCTTGTTTATTAGTCCTTGTGATTCGTTGTGTAAACCATTTGTCCTTGTTATAGTGACTTGTTGTGTGAATCATTTATCCTTGCTCCTTAGTCCTTGTGACTCGTTGCGTGAACCATTTGTCCTTTGTCGTTAGTTCTTGTGACTCGTTGTGTAAACTATTTGTCCTTGTTCTTTAGTCCTTGTGACTCGTTGTTTAAACAATTTGTCCTTGTTCATTAGTCTTGTGACTCATTGTGTAAACCATTTGTCCTTGTGACTCGTTGTGTAAATCATTTGTCCTTGTTCATTAGTCCTTGTGACTCGTTGTTTAAACCATTTGTCCTTGTTTATTAGTCCGAGTTATTCGTTGTGTAAACCATTTGTCCTTGTTATTGTGACTTGTTGTGTGAACCATTTATCCTTGCTCATTAGTCCTTGTGGATCGTTTTGTAAACCGTTTGTCCTTATCCATTAGTCCTTGTGACTCGTTGTGTAAACTATTTGTCCTTGTTCTTTAGACCTTGTGACTCGTTGTGTGAACCATTTGTCCTTGTTCTTTAGTCCTTGTGACTCGTTGTTTAAACAATTTGTCCTTGTTTTTTAGTTCTTCTGACTCGTTGTGTAAGCCATTTGTCCTTGTTATTGTGACTTGTTGTGTGAACCATTATTCCTTGCTCATTAGTCCTTGTGACTCGTTGTGTAAACTATTTGTCCTTGTTCATTAGTCCTTGTGACTAGTTGTGTGAACCATTTGTCCTTTTTCTTTAGTCCTTGTGACTCGTTGTTTAAACAATTTGTCCTTGTTGTTTGGTTCTTGTGACTCGTTGTGTAAACCATTTGTCCTTGTTATTGTGACTTGTTATGTGAACCATTTTTCCTTGTTCATTAGTCCTTGTGACTCGTTGTGTGAATAATTTGTCCTTGTTCATTAGTCCTTCTAACTCGTTGTGTAAACTATTTGCCCTTGTTCATTAGTCCTTCTAAATCGTTGTGTGAGACATTTGTCCTTGTTCTTTAGTCCATGTCACTTGTAGTGTGAACCATTTGTCCTTGTCCATTAGTCTTGGGACTCGTTGTGTAAACCATTTGTACTTGTGACTTATTGTGTAAACCATTTGTCCTTGTTCATTAGTCTATGTGACTCGTTGTTTAAACCATTTGTCCTTATTTATTAGTCCTTGTGATTCGTTGTGTAAACCATTTGTCCTTGTTATTGTGACTTGTTGTGTGAATCATTTATCCTTGCTCATTAGTCCATGTGACTTGTTGTGTGAACCATTTGTCCTTGTTCATTAGTCCTTGTGACTCGTTGTTTAAACTATTTGTCCTTTTTCTTTAGACCTTGTGACTCGTTGTGTGAACCATTTGTATTTGTTCTTTAGTCCTTGTAACTCGTTGTTTAAACCATTTGCCATTATAAATTAGTCCTTGTGACTCGTTGTGTAAACCATTTGTCCTTGTTATTGTGACTTGTCGTGTGAATCATTTATCCTTGCTCATTAGTCCTTGTGACTCGTTGTGTGAACCATTTGTCCTTGTTCATTAGTCCTTGTGACTCGTTGTGTAAACTATTTGTCCTTGTTCTTTAGACCTTGTGACTCGTTGTGTGAACCATTTGTATTTGTTCTTTAGTCCTTGTGACTCGTTGTTTAAACAATTTGTCCTTGTTGTTTAGTTCTTGTGACTCGTTGTGTAAACCATTTGCCCTTGTTATTGTGATTTGTTATGTGAACCATTTTTCCTTGTTCATTAGTCCTTGTGACTCGTTGTGTGATTCATTTGTCCTTGTTCATTAGTCCTTCTAACTCGTTGTGTAAACTATTTGCCCTTGTTCATTAGTCCTTCTAAATCGTTGTGTGAGCCATTTGTCCTTGTTCTTTAGTCCATGTCACTTGTTGTGTGAACCATTTGTCCTTGTCCATTAGTCTTGGGACTCGTTGTGTAAACCATTTGTACTTGTGACTTATTGTGTAAACCATTTGTCCTTGTTCATTAGTCTATGTGACTCGTTGTTTAAACCATTTGTCCTTATTTATTAGTCCTTGTGATTCGTTGTGTAAACCATTTGTCCTTGTTATTGTGACTTGTTGTGTGAATCATTTATCCTTGCTCATTAGTCCATGTGACTTGTTGTGTGAACCATTTGTCCTTGTTCATTAGTCCTTGTGACTCGTTGTTTAAACTATTTGTCCTTTTTCTTTAGACCTTGTGACTCGTTTTGTGAACCATTTGTATTTGTTCTTTAGTCCTTGTGACTCGTTGTTTAAACCATTTGCCATTATAAATTAGTCCTTGTGACTCGTTGTGTAAACCATTTGTCTTTGTTATTGTGACTTGTCGTGTGAATCATTTATCCTTGCTCATTAGTCCTTGTGACTCGTTGTGTGAACCATTTGTCCTTGTTCATTAGTCCTTGTGACTCGTTGTGTAAACTATTTGTCCTTGTTCTTTAGACCTTGTGACTCGTTGTGTGAACCATTTGTATTTGTTCTTTAGTCCTTGTGACTCGTTGTTTAAACAATTTGTCCTTGTTGTTTAGTTCTTGTGACTCGTTGTGTAAACCATTTGCCCTTGTTATTGTGATTTGTTATGTGAACCATTTTCCTTGTTCATTAGTCCTTGTGACTCGTTGTGTGAATCATTTGTCCTTGTTCATTTGTCCTTCTAACTCGTTGTGTAAACTATTTTCCCTTGTTCAATAGTCCTTCTAAATCGTTGTGTGAGCAATTTGTCCTTGTTCTTTAGTCCATGTCACTTGTTGTGTGAACCATTTGTCCTTGTCCATTAGTCTTGGGACTCGTTGTGTAAACCATTTCACTTGTGACTTATTGTGTAAACCATTTGTCCTTGTTCATAGTCTATGTGACTCGTTGTTTAAACCATTTGTCCTTGTTTATTAGTCCTTGTGATTCGTTGTGTAAACCATTTATCCTTGTTATTGTGACTTGTTGTGTGAATCAATTATCCTTGCTCATTAGTCCATGTGACTCGTTGTGTGAACCATTTGTCCTTGTTCATTAGTCCTTGTGAATCGTTGTTTAAACTATTTGTCCTTGTTCTTTAGACCTTGTGACTCGTTGTGTGAACCATTTGTATTTGTTCTTTAGTCCTTGTGACTCGTTGTTTAAACCATTTGTCCTTGTTTATTAGTCCTTGTGATTCGTTGTGTAAACCATTTATCCTTGTTATTGTGACTTGTTGTGTGAATCAATTATCCTTGCTCATTAGTCCATGTGACTCGTTGTGTGAACCATTTGTCCTTGTTCATTAGTCCTTGTGAATCGTTGTTTAAACTATTTGTCCTTGTTCTTTAGACCTTGTGACTCGTTGTGTGAACCATTTGTATTTGTTCTTTAGTCCTTGTGACTCGTTGTTTAAACCATTTTCCATTATAAATTAGTCCTTGTGACTCGTTGTGTAAACCATTTGTCCTTGTTATTGTGACTTGTCGTGTGAACCATTTTTCCTTTTTAACTAGTCCTTGTGACTTGTTGTGTGAACCAATTGTCCTTGTGACTCTTTGTGTAAAATATTTGTCCTTGTTCATTTGTCCTTGTGACTCGTTGATACGAAAATGATGCCAGAACTGGTCGAAATGTACAGTCTCCGGGACTGTTCAGTTATATGCGCAGAAGAAGCAGTCTTAGTAGTTGTTTACTCGGTTACTTGGCACCCAAGGAAGAGGTGTCGAGACTTGTTTCCTAAAAGAAGTCATATCTTAGTTAAATTAGTATAAGTTATTTATTTCCTATTTATGTTAGAAGTTCTACTTTCCTAATTAGTAGCTTATTCGGTTTTAGGAAAGTTTACTAGTTTCCTAAATTCAGTTTCCCTATTATGTTTTAGGGAAGTATTTCCTATATCTTTAAGGAGTGTTTAATAAGGCAATTAGAATTGCCATAGAAGTCTTCATCTACACGAGTAGATCTAGGAGATCGGTTTAAGGAAGCTTGTTTCCTTAATCGGTTTAGGAGTCATTCTAGTTAGTATAAATAGGAGTTATTGTATTCTTATTTTAAGCATGATATGATATATTGATTAAGAAAATTGAAGCTGTTGCTTTATTGTGTTTGCAAGTTTTGTAAACCCTAGGTTCGACGCGTTTCGTTCCAAATTGTTATTGTTTGTCGCGTTTTCAAGCATTAACCCGAGTTATAATCAATAGGTCTTGATTATAGTTCACCATTGGTTGAGTTATAGGTCTAGCTCAAGCAAATATCCCATTGGTTCGATTTATTCACATATTTCGAAACAAATATCCTTTTATTTTCTTGTTCGTTTATATTACAAAAAAACACAAAAATTACAAAGTCCACGTTCTGATTCAAACAGTTCAATAGACCGTTCAAATCTCATAAATCCGACAATCGAGGCAGGTCTTGAGATTGTCGATTTTTTAGTAATTCCGCTGCAACTCTAACGAATCTTATTCTTTTGAGTAATTTTCGTATCATTTGGCATCAGAGACAGATTTGTTGATCCAGGACGGTGATCATGGATTTTAATGATCCAAATTTTCTTCAAAATCTCCAAGAGGCTTTAAAGAACATCAACTTTACCCCAGGACAACCTATGCAACCACGGAGAGAACCGATCAAGTACATGGATGAGTTCAAAATCAATGAACTTCCAGAGTTTGTTGGTGGCACGGATCCCGAGGAATATTTTGAATGGGAAAGACAGATGGAGAGGATGTTCGACTTCAAGGACATTGATGATGAGAAGCGTTGCAAATATGCAATCTTGAAGCTACGCAAGAATGCATCTTTATGGTATGAAAGTTTGAAGGCTGCTAGGGCACGTGAAGGGAAGGAAAAGCTAGCTTCATGGGAGTCTTTAAAACGTAAGCTACGAAAGTGGTTTGTTCCTAGAACTCATAAGATTGATTTATATCGTAAATTGGCTGAGTTAATGCAAGGGAGCTTGAGTATTGCCGATTATATTGCTGAGTTTGAAAGAATAACCCTTATGAGCGAAGTAGAGGAGATTGAGGAACAAAAGATGGCTCGTTTCTTTCGAGGGCTAAACCTTAATATTGCTCATGCGGTCGAGATGCACCCTTATTCTTCTTTTGATATGTTATGTGATCTTTGTATCAAGGCAGAAGGACAAATCAAGTCAAGTCGTGTTACTTCTAGGTCAAGTAGTTAGGAAAGACCCGAGGTGATTGAATACGAAGAAACTAGTTCGAGCACAAGTGCGAAATCTGTGGTTTCAGCAACCCCTGTCGTTCAAACAGTTTCTAAGACTGTTCAGGAGTCGAAAGAGAAGAGCTTGACCAAAGTTCGATGTTTCAAGTGCCAAGGGTTAGGACATTATCAAAGTGAGTGCCCTAATCAAAGAAGTATAACGCTATGTGAAGCAATTGCCATTCGAGACAAATTATATGATGAAGAATTGCAAGAAAGAGGGTTGTTTATTATCAATGGCGAAGAACGAGACGACGAAGAAATTGAAGTATATGAAGCTCCAACCTATGATACGTTCTTAGACCTAAGGCATACCCTTCAAACAAGGAAGGAATCTATGGAGGATGAATTTGAACAAGTGCTAAACAATGAGAAGCTACACAATAACATTTATCCTTCCTTATGTGTAAATCGTTCCCCAATAGTTGATGATTATGAAGACGACGAGACGGTTGATGCTATTGATGATGAAGTTTCAAAGATTGTCAATTTTGATAAGGATGATTATCAAAAAGAAGAGAAAAAAGAAATTGTTGAAGAATTGACATTGGACATTAATTCGATTCGTAGCAATCTAATTCATGTCAAACCAACATTGATGAAGGGAAAATATAAATCACCATTGGAATCGTATATAGATGAGTTCTTATATGGCGATAGGTATTCTGATCTTACTGTCTTCACTTCGGTGTTAATGGTGAATTATGAAGATATTAAAGGAAATGATAACTTCTTATTTGGCTCAATAAAGTTGAAAGAGGTGCATAGTTCTTATGTGGTCGGTATTCTAATGGATGTGAATGCTGCAACTGTTAAAAGATCATCATGTTCACTTGATCTTGAATATGCAGATATTAACAAGTTTCTAATTCTTGTGCACGGAGGGTGGAGGGATGGAAGGCACGAGAGGAGTTTGGAAGCAAACAAGATAGATGAGCTTGAAGTTTTTATTGAAGATGATGAACTAAAAGATAATTCAAGTTTATTACTATTTCTTATAAATGAATTTGCATCCAGGTTTGTGAAGTTCATATTTGATCCCGGAGGATAGAAGCATCATGAATTGAGGACAATTCCTTTCGAAGGGGGAGGGGATGATACGAAAATGATGCAGAATCGGTCGAAATGTACGAGTCTCCGGACTGTTCAGTTATATCTTGTGAGAAGAAGCGAGTCTTAGTAGTTGTTTACTCGGTTACTTGGCGCCCAAGGAAGAGGTGTCGAGACTTGTTTCCTAAAAGAAGTCATATCTTAGTTAAATTAGTATAAGTTATTTATTTCCTATTTATGTTAGAAGTTCTACTTTCCTAATTAGTAGCTTATTCGGTTTTAGGAAAGTTTACTAGTTTCCTAAATTCAGTTTACCTATTATGTTTTAGGGAAGTATTTCCTATATCTTTAAGGAGTGTGTAATAAGGCAATTAGAATTGCCATAGAAGTCTTAATCTACACGAGTAGATCTAGGAGATCGGTTTAAGGAAGCTTGTTTCCTTAATCGGTTTAGGAGTCATTCTAGTTAGTATAAATAGGAGTTATTGTATTCTTATTTTAAGCATGATATGATATATTGATTAAGAAAATTGAAGCTGTTGCTTTATTGTGTTTGCAAGTTTTGTAAACCCTAGGTTCGACGCGTTTCGTTCCAAATTGTTATTGTTTGACGCGTTTTCAAGCATTAACCCGAGTTATAATCAATAGATCTTGATTATAGTTCACCATTGGTTGAGTTATAGGTCTAGCTCAAGCAAATATCCCATTGGTTCGATTTATTCACATATTTCGAAACAAATATCCTTTTATTTTCTTGTTCGTTTATATTACAAAAAAACACAAAAATTACAAAGTCCACGTTCTGATTCAAAAAGTTCAATAGACCGTTCAAATCTCATAAATCCGACAATCAGACAGTCCTCGGCACTGTCCAGTTTTAGTAATTCCGCTGCAACTCTAACGAATCTTATTCTTTTGAGTAATTTTCGTATCACTCGTTGTATGAACCATTTGTCCTTGTTCTTTAGTCCTTGTGAATCGTTGTGTAAACTATTTGTCCATGTTCTTTAGACCTTGTGACTCGTTGTGTGAACCATTTGTCCTTGTTCTTTAGTCCTTGTGACTCGTTGTTTAAACAATTTGTCCTTGTTCATTAGTCTTGTGACTCGTTGTGTAAACCATTTGTCCTTGTGACTCGTTGTGTAAACCATTTGTCTTTGTTCATTAGTCCTTGTGAATCATTGTGTAAACTATTTGTCCTTGTTCTTTAGACCTTGTGACTCGTTGTGTGAACCATTTGTCCTTGTTCTTTAGTCCTTGTGACTAGTTGTTTAAACAATTTGTCCTTGTTTTTAGTTCTTGTGACTCGTTGTGTAAACCATTTGTCCTTGTTACTCTGACTTGTTATGTGAACCATTTTTCCTTGTTCATTAGTCCTTGTGACTTGTAGTTTGAATCATTTGTCCTTGTTCATTAGTCCTTCTAACTCGTTGTTTAAACTATTTGTCCTTGTTCATTAGCCTTTCTAAATCATTGTGTGAGCCATTTGCCCTTGTTCTTTAGTCCATGTGACACGTTGTGTAAACCATTTGTCCTTGTTCATTAGTCTTGTGACTCTTTGTGTAAACCATTTGTCCTCGTGACTCGTTGTATAAACCATTTGTCCTTGTTTGTTAGTCTATGTGACTCGTTGTTTAAACCATTTTTCCTTGTTTATTAGTCCTTGTGATTCGTTGTGTAAACCATTTGTCCTTGTTATAGTGACTTGTTGTGTGAATCATTTATCCTTGCTCCTTAGTCCTTGTGACTCGTTGCGTGAACCATTTGTCCTTTGTCATTAGTCCTTGTGACTCGTTGTGTAAACTATTTGTCCTTGTTCTTTAGTCCTTGTGACTCGTTGTTTAAACAATTTGTCATTGTTCATTAGTCTTGTGACTCATTGTGTAAACCATTTGTCCTTGTGACTCGTTGTGTAAATCATTTGTCCTTGTTCATTAGTCCTTGTGACTCGTTGTTTAAATCATTTGTCCTTGTTTATTAGTCCTTGTTATTCGTTGTGTAAACCATTTGTCCTTGTTATTGTGACTTGTTGTGTGAACCATTTATCCTTGCTCATTAGTCCTTGTGGATCATTTTGTAAACCGTTTGTCCTTGTCCTTTAGTCCTTGTGACTCGTTGTGTAAACTATTTATCCTTGTTCTTTAGACCTTGTGACTCGTTGTGTGAACCATTTGTCCTTGTTCTTTAGTCCTTGTGACTCGTTGTTTAAACAATTTGACCTTGTTTTTTAGTTCTTGTGACTCGTTGTGTAAACCATTTGTCCTTGTTATTGTGACTAGTTGTGTGAACCATTTTTCCTTGCTCATTAGTCCTTGTGACTCGTTGTGTAAACTATTTGTCCTTGTTCTTTAGTCCTTGTGACTAGTTGTGTGAACCATTTGTCCTTGTTCTTTAGTCCTTGTGACTCGTTGTTTAAACAATTTGTCCTTGTTGTTTGGTTCTTGTGACTCGTTGTGTAAACCATTTGTCCTTGTTATTGTGACTTGTTATGTGAACCATTTTTCCTTGTTCATTAGTCCTTGTGACTCGTTGTGTGAATAATTTGTCCTTGTTCATTAGTCCTTCTAACTCGTTGTTTAAACTATTTGTCCTTGTTCATTAGCCTTTCTAAATCATTGTGTGAGCCATTTGCCCTTGTTCTTTAGTCCATGTGACACGTTGTGTGAACCATTTGTCCTTGTTCATTAGTCTTGTGACTCTTTGTGTAAACCATTTGTTCTCGTGACTCGTTGTGTAAACCATTTGTCCTTGTTTGTTAGTCTATGTGACTCGTTGTTTAAACCATTTTTCCTTGTTTATTAGTCCTTCTGATTCGTTGTGTAAACCATTTGTCCTTGTTATAGTGACTTGTTGTGTGAATCATTTATCCTTGCTCCTTAGTCCCTGTGACTCGTTGCGTGAACCATTTGTCCTTTGTCATTAGTCCTTGTGACTCGTTGTGTAAACTATTTGTCCTTGTTCTTTAGTCCTTGTGACTAGTTGTTTAAACAATTTGTCCTTGTTCATTAGTCTTGTGACTCATTGTGTAAACCATTTGTCCTTGTGACTCGTTGCGTAAATCATTTGTCCTTGTTCATTAGTCCTTGTGACTCGTTGTTTAAACCATTTGTCCTTGTTTATTAGTCCTTGTTATTCGTTGTGTAAACCATTTGTCCTTGTTATTGTGACTTGTTGTGTGAACCATTTATCCTTGCTCATTAGTCCTTGTGGATCATTTTGTAAACCGTTTGTCCTTGTCCTTTAGTCCTTGTGACTCGTTGTGTAAACTATTTGTCCCTGTTCTTTAGACCTTGTGACTCGTTGTGTGAACCATTTGTCCTTGTTCTTCAGTCCTTGTGACTCGCTGTTTAAACAATTTGTCCTTGTTTCATAGTTCTTGTGACTCGTTGTGTAAACCATTTGTCCTTGTTATTGTGACTTGTTGTGTGAACCATTTTTCCTTGCTCATTAGTCTTGTGACTCGTTGTGTAAACTATTTGTCTTTGTTCATTAGTCCTTGTGACTAGTTGTGTGAACCATTTGTCCTTGATCTTTAGTCCTTGTGACTCGTTGTTTAAACAATTTGTCCTTGTTGTTTGGTTCTTGTGACTCGTTGTGTAAACCATTTGTCCTTGTTATTGTGACTTGTTATGTGAACCATTTTTCCTTGTTCATTAGTCCTTGTGACTCGTTGTGTGAATAATTTGTCCTTGTTCATTAGTCCTTCTAACTCGTTGTGTAAACTATTTGCCCTTGTTCATTAGTCCTTCTAAATCGTTGTGTGAGCCATTTGTCCTTGTTCTTTAGTCCATGTCACTTGTTGTGTGAACCATTTGTCCTTGTCCATTAGTCTTGGGACTCGTTGTGTAAACCATTTGTACTTGTGACTTATTGTGTAAACCATTTGTCCTTGTTCATTACTCTATGTGACTCGTTGTTTAAACCATTTGTCCTTATTTATTAGTCCTTGTGATTCGTTGTGTAAACCATTTGTCCTTGTTATTGTGACTTGTTGTGTGAATCATTTATCCTTGCTCATTAGTCCATGTGACTCGTTGTGTGAACCATTTCTCCTTGTTCATTAGTCCTTGTGACTCGTTGTTTAAACTATTTGTCCTTTTTCTTTAGACCTTGTGACTCGTTGTGTGAACCATTTGTATTTGTTCTTTAGTCCTTGTGACTCGTTGTTTAAAACATTTGCCATTATAAATTAGTCCTTGTGACTCGTTGTGTAAACCATTTGTCCTTGTTATTGTGACTTGTCGTGTGAATCATTTATCCTTGCTCATTAGTCCTTGTGACTCGTTGTGTGAACCATTTGTCCTTGTTCATAAGTCCTTGTGACTCGTTGTGTAAACTATTTGTCCTTGTTCTTTAGACCTTGTGACTCGTTGTGTGAACCATTTGTATTTGTTCTTTAGTCCTTGTGACTCGTTGTTTAAACCATTTGCCATTGTTTATTAGTCCTTGTGACTCGTTGTGTAAACCACTTCTCCTTGTTATTGTGACTTGTCGTGTGAACCCTTTTTCCTTTTTCATTAGTCCTTCTGACTCGTTGTGTGAACTAATTGTCCTTGTTCATTAGTCCTTGTGACTCGTTGTGTAAACTATTTATCCTTGTTCAGTAGTCCTTGTGCCTCGTTGTATGAACCGTTTGTCCTTGTTCATTAGTCCTTGTGACTCGTTGTGTAAACTATTTGTCCTTGTTCTTTAGACCTTGTGACTCGTTGTGTGAACCATTTGTCCTTGTTCTTTAGTCCATGTGACTCGTTGTTTAAACAATTTGTATTTGTTTTTTAGTTCTTGTGACTCGGTGTGTAAACCATTTGTCCTTGTTATTGTGACTTGTTGTGTGAACCATTTTTCCTTGCTCATTAGTCCTTGTGACTAGTTGTGTGAACCATTTGTCCTTGTTCTTTAGTCCTTGTGACTCGCTGTTTAAACAATTTGTCATTGTTGTTTAGTTCTTGTGACTCGTTGTGTAAACCATTTGTCCTTGTTATTGTGATTTGTTATGTGAACCATTATTCCTTGTTCATTAGTCCTTGTGACTCGTTGTGTGAATCATTTGTCCTTTGTTCATTTGTCCTTCTAACTCGTTGTGTAAACTATTTGCCCTTGTTCATTAGTCCTTCTAAATCGTTGTGTGAGCCATTTGTCCTTGTTCTTTAGTCCATGTGACTCGTTGTGTGAACCATTTGTCCTTGTTCATTAGTCTTGTGACTCTTTGTGTAAACCATTTTTTCTTGTGACTCGTTGTGTAAACCATTTGTCCTTGTTCGTTAGTCTATGTGACTCGTTGTTTAAACCATTTGTCCTTGTTTATTAGTCCTTGTGATTCGTTGTGTAAACCATTTGTCCTTGTTATAGTGACTTGTTGTGTGAATCATTTATCCATGCTCCTTAGTCCTTGTGACTCGTTGCGTGAACCATTTGTCCTTTGTCATTAGTCCTTGTGACTCGTTGTGTAAACTATTTTTCCTTGTTCTTTATACCTTTTGACTCGTTGTGTGAACCATTTGTATTTGTTCTTTAGTCCTTGTGACTCGTTGTTTAAACCATTTGCCCTTGTTTATTAGTCCTTGTGACTCGTTGTGTAAACCATTTGTCCTTGTTATTGTGACTTGTCGTGTGAACCATTTTTCCTTTTTCATTAGTCCTTGTGACTCGTTGTGTGAACCAATTGTCCTTGTTCATTAGTCCTTGTGACTCGTTGTGTAAACTATCTGTCCTTGTTCTTTAGACCTTGTGACTCGTTGTGTGAACCATTTGTCGTTGTTCTTTAGTCCTTGTGACTCGTTGTTTAAACATTTTGTCCTTGTTTTTTAGTTCTTGTGACTCGTTAAGTAAACCATTTGTCCTTGTTATTGTGACTTGTTATGTCAACCATTTTTCCTTATTCATTAGTCCTTATGACTCGTTGTGTGAATCATTTGTCCTTGTTCATTAGTCTTTCTAACTCCTTGTGTAAACTATTTGCCCTTGTTCATTAGTCCTTATAAATCGTTGTGTGAACCAACTGTCCTTGTTCTTTAGTCCATAAGACTCGTTGTGTGAGCCATTTGTCCTTGTTCATTAGTCCTTGTGACTCGTTGTGTGAACTATTTGTCCTTGTTCATTAGTCTTGTGACTCGTTGTGTAAACCATTTGTCCTTGTTCATTAGTCTATGTGACTCGTTGTTTAAACCATTTGTCCTTGTTTATTAGTACTTGTGATTCGTTGTGTAAACCATTTGTCCTTGTTATTGTGACTTGTTGTGTGAACCAACTGTCCTTGTTCTTTAGTCCATAAGACTCGTTGTGTGAGCCATTTGTCCTTGTTCATAAGTCCTTGTGACTCATTGTGTAAACTATTTGTTCTTATTCTTTAGACCTTGTGACTCGTTATGTGAACCATTTGTCCTTGTTCTTTAGTCCTTGTGCCTCGTTGTTTAAACAATTTGTCCTTGTTCATTAGTCTTGTGACTCATTGTGTAAACCATTTGTCCTTGTGACTCCTTGTGTAAATCATTTGTCCTTGTTCATTAGTCCTTGTGACTCGTTGTTTAAACCATTTGTCCTTTTTTATTAGTCCTTGTGATTCGTTGTGTAAACCATTTGTCCTTGTTATTGTGACTTGTTGTGTGAACCATTTATCCTTGCTCATTAGTCCTTGTGGCTTGTTTTGTAAACCGTTTGTCCTTGTCCATTAGTCCTTGTGACTCGTTGTGTAAACTATTTGTCCTTGTTCTTTAGACCTTGTGACTCGTTGTATGAACCATTTGTCCTTGTTCTTTAGACCTTGTGACTCGTTGTATGAACCATTTGTCCTTGTTCATTAGTCCTTGTGACTCGTTGTGTAAACTATTTGTCCTTGTTCTTTAGACCTTATGACTCGTTGTGTGACCCATTTGTCCTTGTTCTTTAGTCTCTGTGACTCGTTGTTTAAACAATTTGTCCTTGTTTTTTTGTTCTTGTGACTCGTTGTGTAAACCATTTGTCCTTGTTATTGTGACTTGTTGTGTGAACCATTTTTCCTTGCTCATTAGTCCTTGTGACTCGTTGTGTAAACTATTTGTCCTTGTTCATTAGTCCTTGTGACTAGTTGTGTGAACCATTTGTCCTTGTTCTTTAGTCCTTGTGACTCGTTGTTTAAACAATTTGACCTTGTTGTTTGGTTCTTGTGACTCGTTGTGTAAACCATTTGTCCTTGTTATTGTGACTTGTTATGTGAACCATTTTTCCTTGTTCATTAGTCCTTGTGACTCGTTGTGTGAATAATTTGTCCTTGTTCATTAGTCCTTCTAACTCGTTGTGTAAACTATTTGCCCTTGTTCATTAGTCCTTCTAAATCGTTGTGTGAGCCATTTGTCCTTGTTCTTTAGTCCATGTCACTTGTTGTGTGAACCATTTGTCCTTGTCCATTAGTCTTGGGACTCGTTGTGTAAACCATTTGTACTTGTGACTTATTGTGTAAACCATTTGTCCTTGTTCATTAGTCTATGTGACTCGTTGTTTAAACCATTTGTCCTTGTTTATTAGTCCTTGTGATTCGTTGTGTAAACCATTTATCCTTGTTATTGTGACTTGTTGTGTGAATCATTTATCCTTGCTCATTAGTCCATGTGACTCGTTGTGTGAACCATTTGTCCTTGTTCATTAGTCCTTGTGACTCGTTGTTTAAACTATTTGTCCTTGTTCGTGATGCGTATGGCGGGACGATTAATAAACGACCTGATTCAAATATCGACCACATGGAAGAGGTTGTGCTTAATTTAGAGGACCAAGCAAAACCAAGCCCAAGTAATGCGTTATTCACACACAAAAATTGGATGGGCTAAAATAAAAGAATGGAAATATGCGCAGTCGAGACTCAAGGCCGTGTGAACGTTGAAACCGTGTGGGAACGAGGGAAGTGGCGGCATCAAGCAAGGGGAGAGGGAAGTGGCGGCATCCAACAAGGGGAGAAGAATCTTATTCTTAGTTTTTGCATTTTCAAACTAGGTAGAATAAAAGTTGACAAAATAGTCTAGTTTGTGAGTTCTATGTTCATTCATCCTAGAAACTTACAAACTAGCATTAAATGCTTGCTTGGAGGCCAAGGTTTTTTATCCTATATAAGGACCTAACCTCCTCATTTGTAAACCATCCAAGTTGAAGAAAAAACCTTTTAGAGAGAGAAACTTGTTGTTTCAATCTTTTCAAAGAGTCGATGATTTCGAGTCTTGCCTTGAACTAAGGACGCGCTCCATGATTTAAGTTGAATTACTTGACGCGTTTTCGAGTAATTCCCCATTGTTATCACTATAGGTCTAGTGATAGCAAATATCCCATTGGTTCGATCTCTTCACAAGAAATCGAAGCAAATATCCTTTTATTCTTGCACAACATAAACACAAAAACCAAACAAAAAGACTTCCGCTTCGCCAATATCACGCCAAGTGACACGAACTGGTCGGGTTGCACCTAGTGCATTCGGATCTTCCGTCTCACTTGAATCCACAATTAAGTCTTCCGCTCCGTATACGCTTCAAGTGGTATCAGAGCTTCGGCTCTTGATCACCCCAAAAAAAATCAAGACGGTCCTAAGGAGGTCCCAATCAGTTGATAGTTGAATATCCAACGCGCTTGGTATTCAAAGATTAAACTCGGCGAGGTAGTTGAGGTTTAATCGATTGGATCTTGAAGGCACGAATTGAACAAAAAAAAAAAAAACACTATTCACGGTACTGTTCACTGTACTGTTCACGGTACTGTTCACCATCAAAAAAAAAAAAGAGATCTTCGAAATTTCAAACAACCAACATCAAAATGAACTTCGACGATCCCAACTTTCTTGAGAATCTTCAAAGAGCCTTGAAAAAGTTACAAGAAAACGATTCCAAGTGGTAGCCTAGACAAGAACGAACCGTTGAAGAGTTCGAAGTGAGTGAACTACCCGAGTTCACGGGAGGCTGGACCCAAAGGACTACCTCGAATGGGAACGGAAAATCGAACGAATGTTTGATTTTGAAGTTCTGGATGACGCGAAACGCTGCAAGTACGCTATTCAAAGACTTAGTGGAGGGGCTTCACTATGGTACGAGAGTTTGAAAGCAAGGCGTGCTCGCGCCGGGAAAAGGAAATTATCTTCTTGGGATTCTCTTAAATGCAAGTTGCGTAAGAAATATGTTCCAGCAACTTATACGCTTACGACTTATCGTAAGATCGCCCATCTCAAACAATGGAGCACGACGAATAGTGTTGGCGAACCCAAGTCGGCTGCCACCCCAAGTTCCGAGGCAAGAACGCCCGATTCCAAGGAAACAAGTCTCTCCAAAGTACGATGTTTAAAGTGTCCGGGGTGTGGGCACTATCAAAGCGCGTGTCCAAATGAACGATTGAACACCTTGAGAGACACCGTTGCTTATCAGGATGAGTTGTTTGATGAGGAGGAACGAATGAGTGATGCGTTCAATCTCGAAGAAGGAGAAAAGGACGAGATTATTACAATAGAGCCATTGAGTGATGATGATCAACTTAAAGATGTGATTGAAGAGGACTTATTTTCTTTTGAGGATGAACCTCATACGAAAGGTACTTCTTTATTTGATCCAAATCAACCAATTATTTTTGATGAAGAATTGGAAGGAGTTTATGATGAAACTCACATCGAAGAAAGTGATCATACAAGTTATGACGATGCAACTCAAGACAATCCTAATCTTGTGCCAATCTCGGATGAGGAATTCAAGGATGTCTTTCCCAAGAACCTACCCGTTGGTTTACCAACTATTAGAGGGATCGAACGCCAAATTGACCTCATTCCCGAAGCGTCGTTACCGAACAAAGCGGCCTATCGATGCAACCCGTTGGAAACAAAAGAGTTGCAACGACAAATGGAGGAGCTGATGGATCGAGGCTATGTTCGTGAAAACCTGATTCCATGTGCCGTCCCTACTCTACTTGTCCCAAAGAAGGATGGGACGTGGCGAATGTGCATTGATAGTCAAGCCATGACCAACATAACTATCAAATATCGTTTTCCTACCCCAAGGCTTAACGACATGCTTGATGAGTTACATGGGTCCGAGATCTTTTCTAAGATCGACTTGAGGAGTGGTTATCACCAGATGCGAATGAGAGAAAGGGATAGGTGGAAAACCGCGTTCAAGAATAGACATGGGTTATACGAGTGGGCCGTCATGCCATTCGGATTAACCAATGCTCCGAGTACTTTTATGCGACTCATGAACGAGGTACTCAAACCTTTCTTGAGCAGATTTGTTGTCGTCTATTTGGATGACATTTTGGGGTACAATCGAACTGAGAAAGAACATTCCCTACACCTTCGAGAGGTGTCCGACATACTTCGAGGGCAGAAACTCTATGAAAAGAAGGAGAAGTGGTCGTTGTGGGTCGAGAGTGTCATCTTTCTCGACTATATCAAACTTGAAGCAATCAAGTCATGGCCTACTCCTGAGACCACCACGGAGGTCCGATCATTTCATGGACTCGCATCATTCTATCGGAGGTTCATTCGGGACTTTAGTACCATTACTAGTCCTATCACCGAGTGTACGAAAAGGGGAACCTTCGTATGGACCCCAGCCGCTCAAAAGGAGTTCGAAACCATTATTCCGAAACTTTGCGAAGCACCGTTATTGGCACTCCCGGATTTCACTCAACCATTTGAGATGGAATGTGACGCAAGCGGTGTTAGAATTGGAGCCGTACTAATACAAGGAAAGCGACCCATCGCTTATTTCTCTGAGAAATTGAATGGAGCCCGGCTCAATCACTCGACGTACGACAAAGAATTTTATGCTATCGTGAGAGCTCTTCAACGTTGGAGTCACTACCTTTGGCCGAGTCATTTCATCCTCCACTCGGACCACGAATCACTGAAGCACATCAATGGACAACAAAAGTTAAATCCACGGCATGCCAAGTGGGTGGAGTTCCTACAATCCTTTCACTTTTCATCAAAGTGTAAACGTGGCAAGAGTAATGTGGTGGCCGATGCTCTCTCACGACGGTACTCATTATTGAACGTGCACGATGTCCGATCACTTGGATTTGAGGCATTGAAGGATTACTACGAGCATGATCCCGACTTTGGAGAAACCTTCGAGATTTGCAAGTCCGGAACTCATGATGAGTTCGTTAGTCCAGGTGGTTTCCTCTTCAAGGATAATAGACTTTGTGTTCCAAAACTTCCAACTCGGGAGCTCCTTACTCGAGAAGCTCATGGAGGTGGACTTGGAGGGCATTTCGGGGTAAACAAAAATGTAGATATTCTCAAGGAGCATTTTCATTGGCCCCAACTGCAGAAAGACGTGCAGGATGTGATACGAAGGTGGGAACCGTATCAAGTCAAAGAACCGTATCAATCACCAATTGACAAATACATTGACGAGAAGCTACATGGTGGGAACTCTAATTTCTTATTAAAGTCAATTTTCGTGGAAGCTCATGATGATCTTGTTGCTTCGAGTAGAATTGTGCATGGAAGGTGGTGGAAAGGAAATCACAAGAAAGTAAAGCACAAGCAAAGATGGCACAAAAACAAAATGGTTGTGATTTACAATACTCATTACAAATTCAAATCACCGGAGATGGATAAACGTGAAGACTACATTGAAGATGATGAGCTGAAGGAAAGATCAACGGGTGCGTAAAGCGCTTCATGTTCTTAATCAAGTTTGAATCTAACTTCCAGATTTGTTTTGATCCCGGTGGCATCAAAGATTCGACTACGTGTTCGGGGTTGTTCGGGTTTATAATATTCATCTTTGATCCCGGCATACGGAGGCAAGAATTGAGGACAATTCTTTTTTAAGGGAGAGAATTTGATGCGTATGGCGGGACGATTAATAAACGACCTGATTCAAATATCGACCACATGGAAGAGGTTGTGCTTAATTTAGAGGACCAAGCAAAACCAAGCCCAAGTAATGCGTTATTCACACACAAAAATTGGATGGGCTAAAATAAAAGAATGGAAATATGCGCAGTCGAGACTCAAGGCCGTGTGAACGTTGAAACCGTGTGGGAACGAGGGAAGTGGCGGCATCAAGCAAGGGGAGAGGGAAGTGGCGGCATCCAACAAGGGGAGAAGAATCCTATTCTTAGTTTTTGCATTTTCAAACTAGGTAGAATAAAAGTTGACAAAATAGTCTAGTTTGTGAGTTCTATGTTCATTCATCCTAGAAACTTACAAACTAGCATTAAATGCTTGCTTGGAGGCCAAGGTTTTTTATCCTATATAAGGACCTAACCTCCTCATTTGTAAACCATCCAAGTTGAAGAAAAAACCTTTTAGAGAGAGAAACTTGTTGTTTCAATCTTTTCAAAGAGTCGATGATTTCGAGTCTTGCCTTGAACTAAGGACGCGCTCCGCAGTTTAAGTTGAATAACTTGACGCGTTTTCGAGTAATTCCCCATTGTTATCACTATAGGTCTAGTGATAGCAAATATCCCATTGGTTCGATCTCTTCACAAGAAATCGAAGCAAATATCCTTTCATTCTTGCACAACATAAACACAAAAACCAAACAAAAAGACTTCCGCTTCGCCAATATCACGCCAAGTGACACGAACTGGTCGGGTTGCACCTAGTGCATTCGGATCTTCCGTCTCACTTGAATCCACAATTAAGTCTTCCGCTCCGTATACGCTTCAGTTCGTTAGACCTTGTGACTCGTTGTGTGAACCATTTGTATTTGTTCTTTAGTCCTTGTGACTCGTTGTTTAAACCATTTGCCATTATAAATTAGTCCTTGTGACTCGTTGTGTAAACCATTTGTCCTTGTTATTGTGACTTGTCGTGTGAACCATATTTCCTTTTTCATTAGTCCTTGTGACTCGTTGTGTGAACCAATTGTCCTTGTTCATTAGTCCTTGTGACTCGTTGTGTAAAATATATATCCTTGTTCATTTGTCCTTGTGAATCGTTGTGTAAACTATTTGCCTTGTTCTTTAGACCTTGTGACTCATTGTGTGAACCATTTGTCCTTGTTCTTTAGTCCTTGTGACTCGTTGTTTAAACAATTTTTCCTTGTTCACTAGTCTTGTGACTCGTTGTGTAAACCATTTGTCCTTGTGACTCGTTGTGTAAACCATTTGTTCTTGTTCATTAGTCCTTGTGAATCATTGTGTAAACTATTTGTCCTTGTTCTATAGATCTTGTGACTTATTGTGTAAACCATTTGTCCTTATTCATTAGTCTATGTGACTCGTTGTTTAAACCATTTGTCCTTATTTATTAGTCCTTGTGATTCGTTGTGTAATCCATTTGTCCTTGTTATTGTGACTTGTTGTGTGAATCATTTATCCTTGCTCATTAGTCCATGTGACTCGTTGTGTGAACCATTTCTCCTTGTTCATTAGTCCTTGTGACTCGTTGTTTAAACTATTTGTCCTTTTTCTTTAGACCTTGTAACTCGTTGTGTGAACCATTTGTATTTGTTCTTTAGTCCTTGTGACTCGTTGTTTAAACCATTTGCCATTATAAATTAGTCCTTGTGACTCGTTGTGTAAACCATTTGTCCTTGTTATTGTGACTTGTCGTGTGAATCATTTATCCTTGCTCATTAGTCCTTGTGACTCGTTGTGTGAACCATTTGTCCTTGTTCATTAGTCCTTGTGACTCGTTGTGTAAACTATTTGTCCTTGTTCTTTAGACCTTGTGACTCGTTGTGTGAACCATTTGTATTTGTTCTTTAGTCCTTGTGACTCGTTGTTTAAACCATTTGCCATTGTTTATTAGTCCTTCTGACTCGTTGTGTAAACCACTTCTCCTTGTTATTGTGACTTGTCGTGTGAACCCTTTTTCCTTTTTCATTAGTCCTTCTGACTCGTTGTGTGAACTAATTGTCCTTGTTCATTAGTCCTTGTGACTCGTTGTGTAAACTATTTATCCTTGTTCAGTAGTCCTTGTGCCTCGTTGTATGAACCGTTTGTCCTTGTTCATTAGTCCTTGTAACTCGTTGTGTAAACTATTTGTCCTTGTTCTTTAGACCTTGTGACTCGTTGTGTTTACCATTTGTCCTTGTTCTTTAGTCCATGTGACTCGTTGTTTAAACAATTTGTATTTGTTTTTTAGTTCTTGTGACTCGGTGTGTAAACCATTTGTCCTTGTTATTGTGACTTGTTGTGTGAACCATTTTTCCTTGCTCATTAGTCCTTGTGACTAATTGTGTGAACCATTTGTCCTTGTTCTTTAGTCCTTGTGACTCGCTGTTTAAACAATTTGTCATTGTTGTTTAGTTCTTGTGACTCGTTGTGTAAACCATTTGTCCTTGTTATTGTGATTTGTTATGTGAACCATTATTCCTTGTTCATTAGTCCTTGTGACTCGTTGTGTGAATCATTTGTCCTTTGTTCATTTGTCCTTCTAACTCGTTGTGTAAACTATTTGCCCTTGTTCATTAGTCCTTCTAAATCGTTGTGTGATCCATTTGTCCTTGTTCTTTAGTCCATGTGACTCGTTGTGTGAACCATTTGTCCTTGTTCATTAGTCTTGTGACTCTTTGTGTAAACCATTTTTTCTTGTGACTCGTTGTGTAAACCATTTGTCCTTGTTCGTTAGTCTATGTGACTCGTTGTTTAAACCATTTGTCCTTGTTTATTAGTCCTTGTGATTCGTTGTGTAAACCATTTGTCCTTGTTATAGTGACTTGTTGTGTGAATCATTTATCCATGCTCCTTAGTCCTTGTGACTCGTTGCGTGAACCATTTGTCCTTTGTCATTAGTCCTTGTGACTCGTTGTGTAAACTATTTTTCCTTGTTCTTTAGACCTTTTGACTCGTTGTATGAACCATTTGTATTTGTTCTTTAGTCCTTGTGACTCGTTGTTTAAACCATTTGCCCTTGTTTATTAGTCCTTGTGACTCGTTGTGTAAACCATTTGTCCTTGTTATTGTGACTTGTCGTGTGAACCATTTTTCCTTTTTCATTAGTCCTTGTGACTCGTTGTGTGAACCAATTGTCCTTGTTCATTAGTCCTTGTGACTCGTTGTGTAAACTATCTGTCCTTGTTCTTTAGACCTTGTGACTCGTTGTGTGAATCATTTGTCGTTGTTCTTTAGTCCTTGTGACTCGTTAAGTAAACCATTTGTCCTTGTTTATGTGACTTGTTATGTCAACCATTTTTCCTTATTCATTAGTCCTTATGACTCGTTGTGTGAATCATTTGTCCTTGTTCATTAGTCTTTCTAACTCCTTGTGTAAACTATTTGCCCTTGTTCATTAGTCCTTATAAATCGTTGTGTGAACCAACTGTCCTTGTTCTTTAGTCCATAAGACTCGTTGTGTGAGCCATTTGTCCTTGTTCATTAGTCCTTGTGACTCGTTGTGTGAACTATTTGTCCTTGTTCATTAGTCTTGTGACTCGTTGTGTAAACCATTTGTCGTTGTTCATTAGTCTATGTGACTCGTTGTTTAAACCATTTGTCCTTGTTTATTAGTACTTGTAATTCGTTGTGTAAACCATTTGTCCTTGTTATTGTGACTTGTTGTGTGAACCAACTGTCCTTGTTCTTTAGTCCATAAGACTCGTTGTGTGAGCCATTTGTCCTTGTTCATAAGTCATTGTGACTCATTGTGTAAACTATTTGTTCTTATTCTTTAGACCTTGTGACTCGTTATGTGAACCATTTGTCCTTGTTCTTTAGTCCTTGTGCCTCGTTGTTTAAACAATTTGTCCTTGTTCATTAGTCTTGTGACTCATTGTGTAAACCATTTGTCCTTGTGACTCCTTGTGTAAATCATTTGTCCTTGTTCATTAGTCCTTGTGACTCGTTGTTTAAACCATTTGTCCTTGTTTATTAGTCCTTGTGATTCGTTGTGTAAACCATTTGTCCTTGTTATTGTGACTTGTTGTGTGAACCATTTATCCTTGCTCATTAGTCCTTGTGGCTCGTTTTGTAAACCGTTTGTCCTTGTCCATTAGTCCTTGTGACTCGTTGTGTAAACTATTTGTCCTTGTTCTTTAGACCTTGTGACTCGTTGTGTGAACCATTTGTCCTTGTTCTTTAGTCCTTGTGACTCGTTGTTTAAACAATTTGACCTTGTTTTTTAGTTCTTGTGACTCGTTGTGTAAACCATTTGTCCTTGTTATTGTGACTTGTTGTGTGAACCATTTTTCCTTGCTCATTAGTCCTCGTGACTCGTTGTGTAAACTATTTGTCCTTGTTCATTAGTCCTTGTGACTAGTTGTGTGAACCATTTGTCCTTTTTCTTTAGTCCTTGTGACTCGTTGTTTAAACAATTTGTCCTTGTTGTTTGGTTCTTGTGACTCATTGTGTAAACCATTTGTCCTTGTTATTGTGACTTGTTATGTGAACCATTTTTCCTTGTTCATTAGTCCTTGTGACCCGTTGTGTGAATAATTTGTTCTTGTTCATTAGTCCTTCTAACTCGTTGTGTAAACTATTTGCCCTTGTTCATTAGTCCTTCTAAATCGTTGTGTGAGCCATTTGTCCTTGTTCTTTAGTCCATGTCACTTGTTGTGTGAACCATTTGTCCTTGTCCATTAGTCTTGGGACTCGTTGTGTAAACCATTTGTACTTGTGACTTATTGTGTAAACCATTTGTCCTTGTTCATTAGTCTATGTGACTCGTTGTTTAAACCATTTGTCCTTGTTTATTAGTCCTTGTGATTCGTTGTGTAAACCATTTATCCTTGTTATTGTGACTTGTTGTGTGAATCATTTATCCTTGCTCATTAGTCCATGTGACTCGTTGTGTGAACCATTTGTCCTTGTTCATTAGTCCTTGTGACTCGTTGTTTAAACTATTTGTCCTTGTTCGTTAGACCTTGTGACTCGTTGTGTGAACCATTTGTATTTGTTCTTTAGTCCTTGTGACTCGTTGTTTAAACCATTTGCCATTATAAATTAGTCCTTGTGACTCGTTGTGTAAACCATTTGTCCTTGTTATTGTGACTTGTCGTGTGAACCATATTTCCTTTTTCATTAGTCCTTGTGACTCGTTGTG
Source organism: Silene latifolia (assembly GCF_048544455.1). Classification (NCBI taxonomy): domain Eukaryota; kingdom Viridiplantae; phylum Streptophyta; class Magnoliopsida; order Caryophyllales; family Caryophyllaceae; genus Silene; species Silene latifolia. The sequence continues at coordinate 60,866,839 of NC_133535.1, read as the reverse complement.
TGAACTAATTGTCCTTGTTCATTAGTCCTTGTGACTCGTTGTGTAAAATATATGTCCTTGTTCATTTGTCCTTGTGAATCGTTGTGTAAACTATTTATCCTTGTTCTTTAGACCTTGTGACTCGTTGTGTGAACCATTTGTCCTTGTTCTTTAGTCCTTGTGACTCGTTGTTTAAACAATTTGTCCTTGTTCATTAGTCTTGTGACTCGTTGTGTAAACCATTTGTCCTTGTGACTCGTTGTGTAAACCATTTGTCCTTGTTCATTAGTCCTTGTGAATCATTGTGTAAACTATTTGTCCTTGTTCTTTAGACCTTGTGACTCGTTGTGTGAACCATTTGTCCTTGTTCTTTAGTCCTTGTGACTCGTTGTTTAAACAATTTATCCTTGTTTTTTAGATCTTGTGACTCGTTGTGTAAACCATTTGTCCTTGTTACTGTGACTTGTTATGTGAACCATTTTTCCTTGTTCATTAGTCCTTGTGACTCGTTGTTTGAATCATTTGTCCTTGTTCATTAGTCCTTCTAACTCGTTGTGTAAACTATTTGCCCTTGTTCATTAGTCTTTCTAAATCATTGTGTGAGCCATTTGCCCTAGTTCTTTAGTCCATGTGACACATTGTGTGAACCATTTGTCCTTGTTCATTAGTCTTGTGACTCTTTGTGTAAACCATTTGTCCTCGTTACTCGTTGTGTAAACCATTTGTCCTTGTTTGTTAGTCTATGTGACTCGTTGTTTAAACCATTTTCCTTGTTTATTAGTCCTTGTGATTCGTTGTGTAATCCATTTGTCCTTGTTATAGTGACTTGTTGTGTGAATCATTTATCCTTGCTCCTTAGTCCTTGTGACTCGTTGCGTGAACCATTTGTCCTTTGTCATTAGTCCTTGTGACTCGTTGTGTAAACTATTTGTCCTTGTTCTTTAGTCCTTGTGACTCGTTGTTTAATCAATTTGTCCTTGTTCATTAGTCTTGTGACTCATTGTGTAAACCATTTCTCCTTGTGACTCGTTGTGTAAATCATTTGTCCTTGTTCATTAGTCCTTGTGACTCGTTGTTTAAACCATTTGTCCTTGTTTATTAGTCCTTGTGATTCGTTGTGTAAACCATTTGTCCTTGTTATTGTGACTTGTTGTGTGAACCATTTATCCTTGCTTATTAGTCCTTGTGGCTCGTTTTGTAAACCGTTTGTCCTTGTCCATTAGTCCTTGTGACTCGTTGTGTAAACTATTTGTCCTTGTTCTTTAGACCTTGTGACTCGTTGTGTGAACCATTTGTCCTTGTTCTTTAGTCCTTGTGACTCGTTGTTTAAACAATTTGACCTTGTTTTTTAGTTCTTGTGACTCGTTGTGTAAACCATTTGTCCTTGTTATTGTGACTTGTTGTGTGAACCATTTTCCCTTGCTCATTAGTCCTTGTGACTCGTTGTGTAAACTATTTGTCCTTGTTCATTAGTCCTCGTGACTAGTTGTGTGAACCATTTGTCCTTGTTCTTTAGTCCTTATGACTCGTTGTTTAAACAATTTGTCCTTGTTGTTTGGTTCTTGTGACTCGTTGTGTAAACCATTTGTCCTTGTTATTGTGTCTTGTTATGTGAACCATTTTTCCTTGTTCATTAGTCCTTGTGACTCGTTGTGTGAATAATTTGTCCTTATTCATTAGTCCTTCTAAATCGTTGTGTAAACTATTTGCCCTTGTTCATTAGTCCTTCTAAATCGTTGTGTGAGCCATTTGTCCTTGTTCTTTAGTCCATGTCACTTGTTGTGTGAACCATTTGTCCATGTCCATTAGTCTTGGGACTCGTTGTGTAAACCATTTGTACTTGTGACTTATTGTGTAAACCATTTGTCCTTGTTCATTAGTCTATGTGACTCGTTGTTTAAACCATTTGTCCTTGTTTATTAGTCCTTGTGATTCGTTGTGTAAACCATTTATCCTTGTTATTGTGACTTGTTGTGTGAATCATTTATCCTTGCTCATTAGTCCATGTGACTCGTTGTGTGAACCATTTGTCCTTGTTCATTAGTCCTTGTGACTCGTTGTTTAAACTATTTGTCCTTGTTCTTTAGACCTTGTGACTCGTTGTGTGAACCATTTGTATTTGTTCTTTAGTCCTTGTGACTCGTTGTTTAAACCATTTGCAATTGTAAATTAGTCCTTGTGACTCGTTGTGTAAACCATTTGTCCTTGTTATTGTGACTTGTCGTGTGAACCATTTTTCCTTTTTCATTAGTCCTTGTGACTCGTTGTGTGAACCAATTGTCCTTGTTCATTAGTCCTTGTGACTCGTTGTGTAAAATATTTGTCCTTGTTCATTTGTCCTTGTGACTCGTTGTATGAACCATTTGTCCTTGTGAATCGTTGTGTAAACTATTTGTCCTTGTTCTTTAGACCTTGTGACTCGTTGTGTGAACCATTTGTCCTTGTTCTTTAGTCCTTGTGACTCGTTGTTTAAACAATTTGTCCTTGTTCATTAGTCTTGTGACTCGTTGTGTAAACCATTTGTCCTTGTGACTCGTTGTGTAAACCATTTGTCCTTGTTCATTAGTCCTTGTGAATCATTGTGTAAACTATTTGTCCTTGTTCTTTAGACCTTGTGACTCATTGTGTGAACCATTTGTCCTTGTTCTTTAATCCTTGTGACTCGTTGTTTAAACAATTTGTCCTTGTTTTTTAGATCTTGTGACTCGTTGTGTAAACCATTTGTCCTTGTTACTGTGACTTGTTATGTGAACCATTTTTCCTTGTTCATTAGTCCTTGTGACTCGTTGTTTAAAAAATTTGTCCTTGTTTTTTAGATCTTGTGACTCGTTGTGTAAACCATTTGTCCTTGTTACTGTGACTTGTTATGTGAACCATTTTTCCTTGTTCATTAGTCCTTGTGACTCGTTGTTTGAATCATTTGTCCTTGTTCATTAGTCCTTCTAACTCGTTGTGTAAACTATTTGCCCTTGTTCATTAGTCTTTCTAAATCATTGTGTGAGCCATTTGCCCTTGTTCTTTAGTCCATGTGACACATTGTGTGAACCATTTGTCCTTGTTCATTAGTCTTGTGACTCTTTGTGTAAACCATTTGTCCTCGTGACTCGTTGTGTAAACCATTTGTCCTTGTTTGTTAGTCTATGTGACTCGTTGTTTAAACCATTTTTCCTTGTTTATTAGTCCTTGTGATTCGTTGTGTAAACCATTTGTCCTTGTTATAGTGACTTGTTGTGTGAATCATTTATCCTTGCTCCTTAGTCCTTGTGACTCGTTGCGTGAACCATTAGGTGTCATTAGTCCTTGTGACTCGTTGTGTAAACTATTTGTCCTTGTTCTTTAGTCCTTGTGACTCGTTGTTTAAACAATTTGTCCTTGTTCATTAGTCTTGTGACTCATTGTGTTAACCATTTGTCCTTGTGACTCGTTATGTAAATCATTTGTCCTCGTTCATTAGTCCTTGTGACTCGTTGTTTAAACCATTTGTCCTTGTTTATTAGTCCTTGTGATTCGTTGTGTAAACCATTTGTCCTTGTTATTGTGATTTGTTGTGTGAACCATTTATCCTTGCTCATTAGTCCTTGTGGCTCGTTTTGTAAACCGTTTGTCCTTGTCCATTAGTCCTTGTGACTCGTTGTGTAAACTATTTGTCCTTGTTCTTTAGACCTTGTGACTCGTTGTGTGAACCATTTGTCCTTGTTCTTTAGTCCTTGTGACTCGTTGTTTAAACAATTTGACCTTGTTTTTTAGTTCTTGTGACTCGTTGTGTAAACCATTTGTCTTTGTTATTGTGACTTGTTGTGTGAACCATTTTTCCTTGCTCATTAGTCCTTGTGACTCGTTGTGTAAACTATTTGTCCTTGTTCATTAGTCCTCGTGACTAGTTGTGTGAACCATTTGTCCTTGTTCTTTAGTCCTTGTGACTCGTTGTTTAAACAATTTGTCCTTGTTGTTTGGTTCTTGTGACTCGTTGTGTAAACCATTTGTCCTTGTTATTGTGTCTTGTTATGTGAACCATTTTTCCTTGTTCATTAGTCCTTGTGACTCGTTGTGTGAATAATTTGTCCTTGTTCATTAGTCCTTCTAAATCGTTGTGTAAACTATTTGCCCTTGTTCATTAGTCCTTCTAAATCGTTGTGTGAGCCATTTGTCCTTGTTCTTTAGTCCATGTCACTTGTTGTGTGAACCATTTGTCCTTGTCCATTAGTCTTGGGACTCGTTGTGTAAACCATTTGTACTTGTGACTTATTGTGTAAACCATTTGTCCTTGTTCATTAGTCTATGTGACTCGTTGTTTAAACCATTTGTCCTTGTTTATTAGTCCTTGTGATTCGTTGTGTAAACCATTTATTCTTGTTATTGTGACTTGTTGTGTGAATCATTTATCCTTGCTCATTAGTCCATGTGACTCGTTGTGTGAACCATTTGTCCTTGTTCATTAGTCCTTGTGACTCGTTGTTTAAACTATTTGTCCTTGTTCTTTAGACCTTGTGACTCGTTGTGTGAACCATTTGTATTTGTTCTTTAGTCCTTGTGACTCGTTGTTTAAACCAGTTGCCATTGTAAATTAGTCCTTGTGACTCGTTGTGTAAACCATTTGTCCTTGTTATTGTGACTTGTCGTGTGAACCATTTTTCCTTTTTCATTAGTCCTTGTGACTCGTTGTGTGAACCAATTGTCCTTGTTCATTAGTCCTTGTGACTCGTTGTGTAAAATATTTGTCCTTGTTCATTTGTCCTTGTGACTCGTTGTATGAACCATTTGTCCTTGTGAATCGTTGTGTAAACTATTTGTCCTTGTTCTTTAGACCTTGTGACTCGTTGTGTGAACCATTTGTCCTTGTTCTTTAGTCCTTGTGACTCGTTGTTTAAACAATTTGTCCTTGTTCATTAGTCTTGTGACTCGTTGTGTAAACCATTTGTCCTTGTGACTCGTTGTGTAAACCATTTGTCCTTGTTCATTAGTCCTTGTGAATCATTGTGTAAACTATTTGTCCTTGTTCTTTAGACCTTGTGACTCATTGTGTGAACCATTTGTCCTTGTTCTTTAATCCTTGTGACTCGTTGTTTAAACAATTTGTCCTTGTTTTTTAGATCTTGTGACTCGTTGTGTAAACCATTTGTCCTTATTCTTTGTGACTTGTTATGTGAACCATTTTTCCTTGTTCATTAGTCCTTGTGACTCGTTGTTTGAATCATTTGTCCTTGTTCATTAGTCCTTCTAACTCGTTGTGCAAACTATTTGCCCTTGTTCATTAGTCTTTCTAAATCATTGTGTGAGCCATTTGCCCTTGTTCTTTAGTCCATGTGACACATTGTGTGAACCATTTGTCCTTGTTCATTAGTCTTGTGACTCTTTGTGTAAACCATTTGTCCTCGTGACTCGTTGTGTAAACCATTTGTCCTTGTTTTTTAGTCTATGTGACTCGTTGTTTAAACCATTTTTCCTTGTTTATTAGTCCTTGTGATTCGTTGTGTAAACCATTTGTCCTTGTTATAGTGACTTGTTGTGTGAATCATTTATCCTTGCTCCTTAGTCCTTGTGACTCGTTGCGTGAACCATTTGTCCTTTGTCATTAGTCCTTGTGACTCGTTGTGTAAACTATTTGTCCTTGTTCTTAAGTCCTTGTGACTCGTTGTTTAAACAATTTGTCCTTGTTCATTAGTCTTATGACTCATTGTGTTAACCATTTGTCCTTGTGACTCGTTATGTAAATCATTTGTCCTCGTTCATTAGTCCTTGTGACTCGTTGTTTAAACCATTTGTCCTTGTTTATTAGTCCTTGTGATTCGTTGTGTAAACCATTTGTCCTTGTTATTGTGATTTGTTGTGTGAACCATTTATCCTTGCTCATTAGTCCTTGTGGCTCCTTTTGTAAACCGTTTGTCCTTGTCCATTAGTCCTTGTGACTCGTTGTGTAAACTATTTGTCCTTGTTCTTTAGACCTTGTGACTCGTTGTGTGAACCATTTGTCCTTGTTCTTTAGTCCTTGTGACTCGTTGTTTAAACAATTTGACCTTGTTTTTTAGTTCTTGTGACTCGTTGTGTATACCATTTGTCCTTGTTATTGTGACTTGTTGTGTGAACCATTTTTCCTTGCTCATTAGTCCTTGTGACTCGTTGTGTAAACTATTTGTCCTTGTTCATTAGTCCTCGTGACTAGTTGTGTGAACCATTTGTCCTTGTTCTTTAGTCCTTGTGACTCGTTGTTTAAACAATTTTTCCTTGTTGTTTGGTTCTTGTGACTCGTTGTGTAAACCATTTGTCCTTGTTATTGTGTCTTGTTATGTGAACAATTTTTCCTTGTTCATTAGTCCTTGTGACTCGTTGTGTGAATAATTTGTCCTTGTTCATTAGTCCTTCTAACTCGTTGTGTAAACTATTTGCCCTTGTTCATTAGTCCTTCTAAATCGTTGTGTGAGCCATTTGTCCTTGTTCTTTAGTCCATGTCACTTGTTGTGTGAACCATTTGTCCTTGTCCATTAGTCTTGGGACTCGTTGTGTAAACCATTTGTACTAGTGACTTATTGTGTAAACCATTTGTCCTTGTTCATTAGTCTATGTGACTCGTTGTTTAAACCATTTGTCCTTGTTTATTAGTCCTTGTGATTCGTTGTGTAAACCATTTATCCTTGTTATTGTGACTTGTTGTGTGAATCATTTATCCTTGCTCATTAGTCCATGTGACTCGTTGTGTGAACCATTTGTCCTTGTTCATTAGTCCTTGTGACTCGTTGTTTAAACTATTTGTCCTTGTTCTTTAGACCTTGTGACTCGTTGTGTGAACCATTTGTATTTGTTCTTTAGTCCTTGTGACTCGTTGTTTAAACCAGTTGCCATTGTAAATTAGTCCTTGTGACTCGTTGTGTAAACCATTTGTCCTTGTTATTGTGACTTGTCGTGTGAACCATTTTTCCTTTTTCATTAGTCCTTGTGACTCGTTGTGTGAACCAATTGTCCTTGTTCATTAGTCCTTGTGACTCGTTGTGTAAAATATTTGTCCTTGTTCATTTGTCCTTGTGACTCGTTGTATGAACCATTTGTCCTTGTGAATCGTTGTGTAAACTATTTGTCCTTGTTCTTTAGACCTTGTGACTCGTTGTGTGAACCATTTGTCCTTGTTCTTTAGTCCTTGTGACTCGTTGTTTAAACAATTTGTCCTTGTTCATTAGTCTTGTGACTCGTTGTGTAAACCATTTGTCCTTGTGACTCGTTGTGTAAACCATTTGTCCTTGTTCATTAGTCCTTGTGAATCATTGTGTAAACTATTTGTCCTTGTTCTTTAGACCTTGTGACTCATTGTGTGAACCATTTGTCCTTGTTCTTTAATCCTTGTGACTCGTTGTTTAAACAATTTGTCCTTGTTTTTTAGATCTTGTGACTCGTTGTGTAAACCATTTGTCCTTGTTACTGTGACTTGTTATGTAAACCATTTTTCCTTGTTCATTAGTCCTTGTGACTCGTTGTTTGAATCATTTGTCCTTGTTCATTAGTCCTTCTAACTCGTTGTGCAAACTATTTGCCCTTGTTCATTAGTCTTTCTAAATCATTGTGTGAGCCATTTGCCCTTGTTCTTTAGTCCATGTGACACATTGTGTGAACCATTTGTCCTTGTTCATTAGTCTTGTGACTCTTTGTGTAAACCATTTGTCCTCGTGACTCGTTGTGTAAACCATTTGTCCTTGTTTTTTAGTCTATGTGACTCGTTGTTTAAACCATTTTTCCTTGTTTATTAGTCCTTGTGATTCGTTGTGTAAACCATTTGTCCTTGTTATAGTGACTTGTTGTGTGAATCATTTATCCTTGCTCCTTAGTCCTTGTGACTCGTTGCGTGAACCATTTGTCCTTTGTCATTAGTCCTTGTGACTCGTTGTGTAAACTATTTGTCCTTGTTCTTAAGTCCTTGTGACTCGTTGTTTAAACAATTTGTCCTTGTTCATTAGTCTTATGACTCATTGTGTTAACCATTTGTCCTTGTGACTCGTTATGTAAATCATTTGTCCTCGTTCATTAGTCCTTGTGACTCGTTGTTTAAACCATTTGTCCTTGTTTATTAGTCCTTGTGATTCGTTGTGTAAACCATTTGTCCTTGTTATTGTGATTTGTTGTGTGAACCATTTATCCTTGCTCATTAGTCCTTGTGGCTCGTTTTGTAAACCGTTTGTCCTTGTCCATTAGTCCTTGTGACTCGTTGTGTAAACTATTTGTCCTTGTTCTTTAGACCTTGTGACTCGTTGTGTGAACCATTTGTCCTTGTTCTTTAGTCCTTGTGACTCGATGTTTAAACAATTTGACCTTGTTTTTTAGTTCTTGTGACTCGTTGTGTATACCATTTGTCCTTGTTATTGTGACTTGTTGTGTGAACCATTTTTCCTTGCTCATTAGTCCTTGTGACTCGTTGTGTAAACTATTTGTCCTTGTTCATTAGTCCTCGTGACTAGTTGTGTGAACCATTTGTCCTTGTTCTTTAGTCCTTGTGACTCGTTGTTTAAACAATTTTTCCTTGTTGTTTGGTTCTTGTGACTCGTTGTGTAAACCATTTGTCCTTGTTATTGTGTCTTGTTATGTGAACCATTTTTCCTTGTTCATTAGTCCTTGTGACTCGTTGTGTGAATAATTTGTCCTTGTTCATTAGTCCTTCTAACTCGTTGTGTAAACTATTTGCCCTTGTTCATTAGTCCTTCTAAATCGTTGTGTGAGCCATTTGTCCTTGTTCTTTAGTCCATGTCACTTGTTGTGTGAACCATTTGTTCTTGTCCATTAGTCTTGGGACTCGTTGTGTAAACCATTTGTACTAGTGACTTATTGTGTAAACCATTTGTCCTTGTTCATTAGTCTATGTGACTCGTTGTTTAAACCATTTGTCCTTGTTTATTAGTCCTTGTGATTCGTTGTGTAAACCATTTATCCTTGTTATTGTGACTTGTTGTGTGAATCATTTATCCTTGCTCATTAGTCCATGTGACTCGTTGTGTGAACCATTTGTCCTTATTCATTAGTCCTTGTGACTCGTTGTTTAAACTATTTGTCCTTGTTCTTTAGACCTTGTGACTCGTTGTGTGAACCATTTGTATTTGTTCTTTAGTCCTTGTGACTCGTTGTTTAAACCATTTGCCATTATAAATTAGTCCTTGTGACTCGTTGTGTAAACCATTTGTCCTTGTTATTATGACTTGTCGTGTGAACCATTTTTCCTTTTTCATTAGTCCTTGTGACTCGTTGTGTGAACCAATTGTCCTTGTTCATTAGTCCTTGTGACTCGTTGTGTAAAATATTTGTCCTTGTTCATTTGTCCTTGTGACTCGTTGTATGAACCATTTGTCCTTGTGAATCGTTGTGTAAACTATTTGTCCTTGTTCTTTAGACCTTGTGACTCGTTGTGTGAACCATTTGTCCTTGTTCTTTAGTCCTTGTGACTCGTTGTTTAAACAATTTGTCCTTGTTCATTAGTCTTGTGACTCGTTGTGTAAACCATTTGTCCTTGTGACTCGTTGTGTAAACCATTTGTCCTTGTTCATTAGTCCTTGTGAATCATTGTGTAAACTATTTGTCCTTGTTCTTTAGACCTTGTGACTCGTTGTGTGAAACATTTGTCCTTGTTCTTTAGTCCTTGTGACTCGTTGTTTAAACAATTTGTCCTTGTTTTTTAGATCTTGTGACTCGTTGTGTAAACCATTTGTCCTTATTCTTTGTGACTTGTTATGTGAACCATTTTTCCTTGTTCATTAGTCCTTGTGACTCGTTGTTTGAATCATTTGTCCTTGTTCATTAGTCCTTCTAACTCGTTGTGCAAACTATTTGCCCTTGTTCATTAGTCTTTCTAAATCATTGTGTGAGCCATTTGCCCTTGTTCTTTAGTCCATGTGACACATTGTGTGAACCATTTGTCCTTGTTCATTAGTCTTGTGACTCTTTGTGTAAACCATTTGTCCTCGTGACTCGTTGTGTAAACCATTTGTCCTTGTTTTTTAGTCTATGTGACTCGTTGTTTAAACCATTTTTCCTTGTTTATTAGTCCTTGTGATTCGTTGTGTAAACCATTTGTCCTTGTTATAGTGACTTGTTGTGTGAATCATTTATCCTTGCTCCTTAGTCCTTGTGACTCGTTGCGTGAACCATTTGTCCTTTGTCATTAGTCCTTGTGACTCGTTGTGTAAACTATTTGTCCTTGTTCTTAAGTCCTTGTGACTCGTTGTTTAAACAATTTGTCCTTGTTCATTAGTCTTATGACTCATTGTGTTAACCATTTGTCCTTGTGACTCGTTATGTAAATCATTTGTCCTCGTTCATTAGTCCTTGTGACTCGTTGTTTAAACCATTTGTCCTTGTTTATTAGTCCTTGTGATTCGTTGTGTAAACCATTTGTCCTTGTTATTGTGATTTGTTGTGTGAACCATTTATCCTTGCTCATTAGTCCTTGTGGCTCGTTTTGTAAACCGTTTGTCCTTGTCCATTAGTCCTTGTGACTCGTTGTGTAAACTATTTGTCCTTGTTCTTTAGACCTTGTGACTCGTTGTGTGAACCATTTGTCCTTGTTCTTTAGTCCTTGTGACTCGTTGTTTAAACAATTTGACCTTGTTTTTTAGTTCTTGTGACTCGTTGTGTATACCATTTGTCCTTGTTATTGTGACTTGTTGTGTGAACCATTTTTCCTTGCTCATTAGTCCTTGTGACTCGTTGTGTAAACTATTTGTCCTTGTTCATTAGTCCTCGTGACTAGTTGTGTGAACCATTTGTCCTTGTTCTTTAGTCCTTGTGACTCGTTGTTTAAACAATTTTTCCTTGTTGTTTGGTTCTTGTGACTCGTTGTGTAAACCATTTGTCCTTGTTATTGTGTCTTGTTATGTGAACCATTTTTCCTTGTTCATTAGTCCTTGTGACTCGTTGTGTGAATAATTTGTCCTTGTTCATTAGTCCTTCTAACTCGTTGTGTAAACTATTTGCCCTTGTTCATTAGTCCTTCTAAATCGTTGTGTGAGCCATTTGTCCTTGTTCTTTAGTCCATGTCACTTGTTGTGTGAACCATTTGTCCTTGTCCATTAGTCTTGGGACTCGTTGTGTAAACCATTTGTACTAGTGACTTATTGTGTAAACCATTTGTCCTTGTTCATTAGTCTATGTGACTCGTTGTTTAAACCATTTGTCCTTGTTTATTAGTCCTTGTGATTCGTTGTGTAAACCATTTATCCTTGTTATTGTGACTTGTTGTGTGAATCATTTATCCTTGCTCATTAGTCCATGTGACTCGTTGTGTGAACCATTTGTCCTTGTTCATTAGTCCTTGTGACTCGTTGTTTAAACTATTTGTCCTTGTTCTTTAGACCTTGTGACTCGTTGTGTGAACCATTTGTATTTGTTCTTTAGTCCTTGTGACTCGTTGTTTAAACCATTTGCCATTATAAATTAGTCCTTGTGACTCGTTTGTAAACCATTTGTCCTTGTTATTATGACTTGTCGTGTGAACCATTTTTCCTTTTTCATTAGTCCTTGTGACTCGTTGTGTGAACCAATTGTCCTTGTTCATTAGTCCTTGTGACTCGTTGTGTAAAATATTTGTCCTTGTTCATTTGTCCTTGTGACTCGTTGTATGAACCATTTGTCCTTGTGAATCGTTGTGTAAACTATTTGTCCTTGTTCTTTAGACCTTGTGACTCGTTGTGTGAACCATTTGTCCTTGTTCTTTAGTCCTTGTGACTCGTTGTTTAAACAATTTGTCCTTGTTCATTAGTCTTGTGACTCGTTGTGTAAACCATTTGTCCTTGTGACTCGTTGTGTAAACCATTTGTCCTTGTTCATTAGTCCTTGTGAATCATTGTGTAAACTATTTGTCCTTGTTCTTTAGACCTTGTGACTCGTTGTGTGAAACATTTGTCCTTGTTCTTTAGTCCTTGTGACTCGTTGTTTAAACAATTTGTCCTTGTTTTTTAGATCTTGTGACTCGTTGTGTAAACCATTTGTCCTTGTTACTGTGACTTGTTATGTGAACCATTTTTCCTTGTTCATTAGTCCTTGTGACTCGTTGTTTGAATCATTTGTCCTTGTTCATTAGTCCTTCTAACTCGTTGTGCAAACTATTTGCCCTTGTTCATTAGTCTTTCTAAATCATTGTGTGAGCCATTTGCCCTTATTCTTTAGTCCATGTGACACATTGTGTGAACCATTTGTCCTTGTTCATTAGTCTTGTGACTCTTTGTGTAAACCATTTGTCCTCGTGACTCGTTGTGTAAACCATTTGTCCTTGTTTGTTAGTCTATGTGACTCGTTGTTTAAACCATTTTTCCTTGTTTATTAGTCCTTGTGATTCGTTGTGTAAACCATTTGCCCTTGTTATAGTGACTTGTTGTGTGAATCATTTATCCTTGCTCCTTAGTCCTTGTGACTCGTTGCGTGAACCATTTGTCCTTTGTCATTAGTCCTTGTGACTCGTTGTGTAAACTATTTGTCCTTGTTCTTTAGTCCTTGTGACTCGTTGTTTAAACAATTTGTCCTTGTTCATTAGTCTTGTGACTCATTGTGTAAACCGTTTGTCCTTGTGACTCGTTGTGTAAATCATTTGTCCTTGTTCATTAGTCCTTGTGACTCGTTGTTTAAACCATTTGTCCTTGTTTATTAGTCCTTGTGATTCGTTGTGTAAACCATTTGTCCTTGTTATTGTGACTTGTTGTGTGAACCATTTATACTTGCTCATTAGTCCTTGTGGCTCGTTTTGTAAACCGTTTGTCCTTGTCCATTAGTCCTTGTGACTCGTTGTGTAAACTATTTGTCCTTGTTCTTTAGACCTTGTGACTCGTTGTGTGAACCATTTGTCCTTCTTCTTTAGTCCTTGTGACTCGTTGTTTAAACAATTTGACCTTGTTTTTTAGTTCTTGTGACTCGTTGTGTAAACCATTTGTCCTTGTTATTGTGTCTTGTTATGTGAACCATTTTTCCTTGTTCATTAGTCCTTGTGACTCGTTGTGTGAATAATTTGTCCTTGTTCATTAGTCCTTCTAACTCGTTGTGTAAACTATTTGTCCTTGTTCATTAGTCCTTCTAAATCGTTGTGTGAGCCATTTGTCCTTGTTCTTTAGTCCATGTCACTTGTTGTGTGAACCATTTGTCCTTGTCCATTAGTCTTGGGACTCGTTGTGTAAACCATTTGTACTAGTGACTTATTGTGTAAACCATTTGTCCTTGTTCATTAGTCTATGTGACTCGTTGTTTAAACCATTTGTCCTTGTTTATTAGTCCTTGTGATTCGTTGTGTAAACCATTTATCCTTGTTATTGTGACTTGTTGTGTGAATCATTTATCCTTGCTCATTAGTCCATGTGACTCGTTGTGTGAACCATTTGTCCTTGTTCATTAGTCCTTGTGACTCGTTGTTTAAACTATTTGTCCTTGTTCTTTAGACCTTGTGACTCGTTGTGTGAACCATTTGTATTTGTTCTTTAGTCCTTGTGACTTGTTGTTTAAACCATTTGCCATTATAAATTAGTCCTTGTGACTCGTTGTGTAAACCATTTGTCCTTGTTATTATGACTTGTCGTGTGAACCATTTTTCCTTTTTCATTAGTCCTTGTGACTCGTTGTGTGAACCAATTGTCCTTGTTCATTAGTCCTTGTGACTCGTTGTGTAAAATATTTGTCCTTGTTCATTTGTCCTTGTGACTCGTTGTATGAACCATTTGTCCTTGTGAATCGTTGTGTAAACTATTTGTCCTTGTTCTTTAGACCTTGTGACTCGTTGTGTGAACCATTTGTCCTTGTTCTTTATTCCTTGTGACTCGTTGTTTAAACAATTTGTCCTTGTTCATTAGTCTTGTGACTCGTTGTGTAAACCATTTGTCCTTGTGACTCGTTGTGTAAACCATTTGTCCTTGTTCATTAGTCCTTGTGAATCATTGTGTAAACTATTAGTCCTTGTTCTTTAGACCTTGTGACTCGTTGTGTGAAACATTTGTCCTTGTTCTTTAGTCCTTGTGACTCGTTGTTTAAACAATTTGTCCTTGTTTTTTAGATCTTGTGACTCGTTGTGTAAACCATTTGTCCTTATTCTTTGTGACTTGTTATGTGAACCATTTTTCCTTGTTCATTAGTCCTTGTGACTCGTTGTTTGAATCATTTGTCCTTGTTCATTAGTCCTTCTAACTCGTTGTGCAAACTATTTGCCCTTGTTCATTAGTCTTTCTAAATCATTGTGTGAGCCATTTGCCCTTGTTCTTTAGTCCATGTGACACATTGTGTGAACCATTTGTCCTTGTTCATTAGTCTTGTGACTCTTTGTGTAAACCATTTGTCCTCGTGACTCGTTGTGTAAACCATTTGTCCTTGTTTGTTAGTATATGTGACTCGTTGTTTAAACCATTTTTCCTTGTTTATTAGTCCTTGTGATTCGTTGTGTAAACCATTTGCCCTTGTTATAGTGACTTGTTGTGTGAATCATTTATCCTTGCTCCTTAGTCCTTGTGACTCGTTGCGTGAACCATTTGTCCTTTGTCATTAGTCCTTGTGACTCGTTGTGTAAACTATTTGTCCTTGTTCTTTAGTCCTTGTGACTCGTTGTTTAAACAATTTGTCCTTGTTCATTAGTCTTGTGACTCATTGTGTAAACCATTTGTCCTTGTGACTCGTTGTGTAAATCATTTGTCCTTGTGACTCGTTGTTTAAACCATTTGTCCTTGTTTATTAGTCCTTGTGATTCGTTGTGTAAACCATTTGTCCTTGTTATTGTGACTTGTTGTGTGAACCATTTATACTTGCTCATTAGTCCTTGTGGCTCGTTTTGTAAACCGTTTGTCCTTGTCCATTAGTCCTTGTGACTCGTTGTGTAAACTATTTGTCCTTGTTCTTTAGACCTTGTGACTCGTTGTGTGAACCATTTGTCCTTGTTCTTTAGTCCTTGTGACTCGTTGTTTAAACAATTTGACCTTGTTTTTTAGTTCTTGTGACTCGTTGTGTAAACCATTTGTCCTTGTTATTGTGACTTGTTGTGTGAACCATTTTTCCTTGCGCATTAGTCCTTGTGACTCGTTGTGTAAACTATTTGTCCTTGTTCATTAGTCCTTGTGACTAGTTGTGTGAACCATTTGTCCTTGTTCTTTAGTCCTTGTGACTCGTTGTTTAAACAATTTGTCCTTGTTGTTTGGATCTTGTGACTCGTTGTGTAAACCATTTGTCCTTGTTATTGTGACTTGTTATGTGAACCATTTTTCCTTGTTCATTAGTCCTTGTGACTCGTTGTGTGAATAATTTGTCCTTGTTCATTAGTCCTTCTAACTCGTTGTGTAAACTATTTGCCCTTGTTCATTAGTCCTTCTAAATCGTTGTGTGAGCCATTTGTCCTTGTTCTTTAGTCCATGTCACTTGTTGTGTGAACCATTTGTCCTTGTCCATTAGTCTTGGGACTCGTTGTGTAAACCATTTGTACTAGTGACTTATTGTGTAAACTATTTGTCCTTGTTCATTAGTCTATGTGACTCGTTGTTTAAACCATTTGTCCTTGTTTATTAGTCCTTGTGATTCGTTGTGTAAACCATTTATCCTTGTTATTGTGACTTGTTGTGTGAATCATTTATCCTTGCTCATTAGTCCATGTGACTCGTTGTGTGAACCATTTGTCCTTGTTCATTAGTCCTTGTGACTCGTTGTTTAAACTATTTGTCCTTGTTCTTTAGACCTTGTGACTCGTTGTGTGAACCATTTGTATTTGTTCTTTAGTCCTTGTGACTCGTTGTTTAAACCATTTGCCATTATAAATTAGTCCTTGTGACTCGTTGTGTGAACCAATTGTCCTTGTTCATTAGTCCTTGTGACTCGTTGTGTAAAATATTTGTCCTTGTTCATTTGTCCTTGTGACTCGTTGTATGAACCATTTGTCCTTGTGAATAGTTGTGTAAACTATTTGTCCTTGTTCTTTAGACCTTGTGACTCGTTGTGTGAACCATTTGTCCTTGTTCTTTAGTCCTTGTGACTCGTTGTTTAAACAATTTGTCCTTGTTCATTAGTCTTGTGACTCGTTGTGTAAACCATTTGTCCTTGTGACTCGTTGTGTAAACCACTTGTCCTTGTTCATTAGTCCTTGTGAATCATTGTGTAAACTATTTGTCCTTGTTCTTTAGACCTTGTGACACATTGTGTGAACCATTTGTCCTTGTTCATTAGTCTTGTGACTCTTTGTGTAAACCATTTGTCCTCGTGACTCGTTGTGTAAACCATTTGTCCTTGTTTGTTAGTCTATGTGACTCGTTGTTTAAACCATTTTTCCTTGTTTATTAGTCCTTGTGATTCGTTGTGTAAACCATTTGTCCTTGTTATAGTGACTTGTTGTGTGAATCATTTATCCTTGCTCCTTAGTCCTTGTGACTCGTTGCGTGAACCATTTGTCCTTTGTCATTAGTCCTTGTGACTCGTTGTGTAAACTATTTGTCCTTGTTCTTTAGTCCTTGTGACTCGTTGTTTAAACAATTTGTCCTTGTTCATTAGTCTTGTGACTCATTGTGTAAACCATTTGTCCTTGTGACTCGTTGTGTAAATCATTTGTCCTTGTGACTCGTTGTTTAAACCATTTGTCCTTGTTTATTAGTCCTTGTGATTCGTTGTGTAAACCATTTGTCCTTGTTATTGTGACTTGTTGTGTGAACCATTTATCCTTGCTCATTAGTCCTTGTGGCTCGTTTTGTAAACCGTTTGTCCTTGTCCATTAGTCCTGGTGACTCGTTGTGTAAACTATTTGTCCTTGTTCTTTAGACCTTGTGACTCGTTGTGTGAACCATTTGTCCTTGTTCTTTAGTCCTTGTGACTCGTTGTTTAAACAATTTGACCTTGTTGTTTAGTTCTTGTGACTCGTTGTGTAAACCATTTGTCCTTGTTATTGTGACTTGTTGTGTGAACCATTTTTCCTTGCTCATTAGTCCTTGTGACTCGTTGTGTAAACTATTTGTCCTTGTTCATTAGTCCTCGTGACTAGTTGTTTGAACCATTTGTCCTTGTTGTTTAGTCCTTGTGACTCGTTGTTTAAACAATTTGTCCTTGTTGTTTGGTTCTTGTGACTCGTTGTGTAAACCATTTGTCCTTGTTATTGTGTCTTGTTATGTGAACCATTTTTTCTTGTTCATTAGTCCTTGTGACTCGTTGTGTGAATAATTTGTCCTTGATCATTAGTCCTTCTAACTCGTTGTGTAAACTATTTGCCCTTGTTCATTAGTCCTTCTAAATCGTTGTGTGAGCCATTTGTCCTTGTTCTTTAGTCCATGTCACTTGTTGTGTGAACCATTTGTCCTTGTCCATTAGTCTTGGGACTCGTTGTGTAAACCATTTGTACTAGTGACTTATTGTGTAAACCATTTGTCCTTGTTCATTAGTCTATGTGACTCGTTGTTTAAACCATTTGTCCTTGTTTATTAGTCCTTGTGATTCGTTGTGTAAACCATTTATCCTTGTTATTGTGACTTGTTGTGTGAATCATTTATCCTTGCTCATTAGTCCATGTGACTCGTTGTGTGAACCATTTGTCCTTGTTCATTAGTCCTTGTGACTCGTTGTTTAAACTATTTGTCCTTGTTCTTTAGACCTTGTGACTCGTTGTGTGAACCATTTGTATTTGTTCTTTAGTCCTTGTGACTCGTTGTTTAAACCATTTGCCATTATAAATTAGTCCTTGTGACTCGTTGTGTAAACCATTTGTCCTTGTTATTATGACTTGTCGTGTGAACCATTTTTCCTTTTTCATTAGTCCTTGTGACTCGTTGTGTGAACCAATTGTCCTTGTTCATTAGTCCTTGTGACTCGTTGTGTAAAATAATTGTCCTTGTTCATTTGTCCTTGTGACTCGTTGTATGAACCATTTGTCCTTGTGA
Source organism: Silene latifolia (assembly GCF_048544455.1). Taxonomy (NCBI): domain Eukaryota; kingdom Viridiplantae; phylum Streptophyta; class Magnoliopsida; order Caryophyllales; family Caryophyllaceae; genus Silene; species Silene latifolia. The sequence continues at coordinate 60,849,026 of NC_133535.1, read as the reverse complement.
ATCGTTGTGTAAACTATTTGTCCTTGTTCTTTAGACCTTGTGACTCGTTGTGTGAACCATTTGTCCTTGTTCTTTAGTCCTTGTGACTCGTTGTTTAAACAATTTGTCCTTGTTCATTAGTCTTGTGACTCGTTGTGTAAACCATTTGTCCTTGTGACTCGTTGTGTAAACCATTTGTCCTTGTTCATTAGTCCTTGTGAATCATTGTGTAAACTATTTGTCCTTGTTCTTTAGACCTTGTGACTCGTTGTGTGAACCATTTGTCCCTGTTCTTTAGTCCTTGTGACTCGTTGTTTAAACAATTTGTCCTTGTTTTTTAGATCTTGTGACTCGTTGTGTAAACCATTTGTCCTTATTCTTTGTGACTTGTTATGTGAACCATTTTTCCTTGTTCATTAGTCCTTGTGACTCGTTGTTTGAATCATTTGTCCTTGTTCATTAGTCCTTCTAACTCGTTGTGCAAACTATTTGCCCTTGTTCATTAGTCTTTCTAAATCATTGTGTGAGCCATTTGCCCTTGTTCTTTAGTCCATGTGACACATTGTGTGAACCATTTGTCCTTGTTCATTAGTCTTGTGACTCTTTGTGTAAACCATTTGTCCTCGTGACTCGTTGTATAAACCATTTGTCCTTGTTTGTTAGTCTATGTGACTCGTTGTTTAAACCATTTTTCCTTGTTTATTAGTCCTTGTGATTCGTTGTGTAAACCATTTGCCCTTGTTATAGTGACTTGTTGTGTGAATCATTTATCCTTGCTCCTTAGTCCTTGTGACTCGTTGCGTGAACCATTTGTCCTTTGTCATTAGTCCTTGTGACTCGTTGTGTAAACTATTTGTCCTTGTTCTTTAGTCCTTGTGACTCGTTGTTTAAACAATTTGTCCTTGTTCATTAGTCTTGTGACTCATTGTGTAAACTATTTGTCCTTGTTCTTTAGTCCTTGTGACTCGTTGTTTAAACAATTTGTCCTTGTTCATTAGTCTTGTGACTCATTGTGTAAACCATTTGTCCTTGTGACTCGTTGTGTAAATCATTTGTCCTTGTTCATTAGTCCTTGTGACTCGTTGTTTAAACCATTTGTCCTTGTTTATTAGTCCTTGTGATTCGTTGTGTAAACCATTTTTTCTTGTTATTGTGACTTGTTGTGTGAACCATTTATACTTGCTGATTAGTCCCTGTGGCTCGTTTTGTAAACCGTTTGTCCTTGTCCATTAGTCCTTGTGACTCGTTATGTAAACTATTTGTCCTTGTTCTTTAGACCTTGTGACTCGTTGTGTGAACCATTTGTCCTTGTTCTTTAGTCCTTGTGACTCGTTGTTTAAACAATTTGACCTTGTTTTTTAGTTCTTGTGACTCGTTGTGTAAACCATCTGTCCTTGTTATTGTGACTTGTTGTGTGAACCATTTTTCCTTGCTCATTAGTCCTTGTGACTCGTTGTGTAAACTATTTGTCCTTGTTCATTAGTCCTTGTGACTAGTTGTGTGAACCATTTGTCCTTGTTCTTTAGTCCTTGTGACTCGTTGTTTAAACAATTTGTCCTTGTTGTTTGGTTCTTGTGACTCGTTGTGTAAACCATTTGTCCTTGTTATTGTGACTTGTTATGTGAACCATTTTTCCTTGTTCATTAGTCCTTGTGACTCGTTGTGTGAATAATTTGTCCTTGTTCATTAGTCCTTCTAACTCGTTGTGTAAACTATTTGCCCTTGTTCATTAGTCCTTCTAAATCGTTGTGTGAGCCATTTGTCCTTGTTCTTTAGTCCATGTCACTTGTTGTGTGAACCATTTGTCCTTGTCCATTAGTCTTGGGACTCGTTGTGTAAACCATTTGTACTAGTGACTTATTGTGTAAACTATTTGTCCTTGTTCATTAGTCTATGTGACTCGTTGTTTAAACCATTTGTCCTTGTTTATTAGTCCTTGTGATTCGTTGTGTAAACCATTTATCCTTGTTATTGTGACTTGTTGTGTGAATCATTTATCCTTGCTCATTAGTCCATGTGACTCGTTGTGTGAACCATTTGTCCTTGTTCATTAGTCCTTGTGACTCGTTGTTTAAACTATTTGCCCTTGTTCTTTAGACCTTGTGACTCGCTGTGTGAACCATTTGTATTTGTTCTTTAGTCCTTATGACTCGTTGTTTAAACCATTTGCCATTATAAATTAGTCCTTGTGACTCGTTGTGTAAACCATTTGTCCTTGTTATTATGACTTGTCGTGTGAACCATTTTTCCTTTTTCATTAGTCATTGTGACTCGTTGTGTGAACCAATTGTCCTTGTTCATTAGTCCTTGTGACTCGTTGTGTAAAATATTTGTCCTTGTTCATTTGTCCTTGTGACTCGTTGTATGAACCATTTGTCCTTGTGAATCGTTGTGTAAACTATTTGTCCTTGTTCTTTAGACCTTGTGACTCGTTGTGTGAACCATTTGTCCTTGTTCTTTAGTTCTTGTGACTCGTTGTTTAAACAATTTGTCCTTGTTCATTAGTCTTGTGACTCGTTGTGTAAACTATTTGTCCTTGTGACTCGTTGTGTAAACCACTTGTCCTTGTTCATTAGTCCTTGTGAATCATTGTGTAAACTATTTGTCCTTGTTCTTTAGACCTTGTGACTCGTTGTGTGAACCATTTGTCCTTGTTCTTTAGTCCTTGTGACTCGTTGTTTAAACAATTTGTCCTTGTTTTTTAGATCTTGTGACTCGTTGTGTAAACCATTTGTCCTTGTTACTGTGACTTGTTATGTGAACCATTTTTCCTTGTTCATTAGTCCTTGTGACTCGTTGTTTGAATCATTTGTCCTTGTTCATTAGTCCTTCTAACTCGTTGTGTAAACTATTTGCCCTTGTTCATTAGTCTTTCTAAATCATTGTGTGAGCCATTTGCCCTTGTTCTTTAGTCCATGTGACACATTGTGTGAACCATTTGTCCTTGTTCATTAGTCTTGTGACTCTTTGTGTAAACCATTTGTCCTCGTGACTCGTTGTGTAAACCATTTGTCCTTGTTTGTTAGTCTATGTGACTCGTTGTTTAAACCATTTTTCCTTGTTTATTAGTCCTTGTGATTCGTTGTGTAAACCATTTGTCCTTGTTATAGTGACTTGTTGTGTGAATCATTTATCCTTGCTCCTTAGTCCTTGTGACTCGTTGCGTGAACCATTTGTCCTTTGTCATTAGTCCTTGTGACTCGTTGTGTAAACTATTTGTCCTTGTTCTTTAGTCCTTGTGACTCGTTGTTTAAACAATTTGTCCTTGTTCATTAGTCTTGTGACTCATTGTGTAAACCATTTGTCCTTGTGACTCGTTGTGTAAATCATTTGTCCTTGTGACTCGTTGTTTAAACCATTTGTCCTTGTTTATTAGTCCTTGTGATTCGTTGTGTAAACCATTTGTCCTTGTTATTGTGACTTGTTGTGTGAACCATTTATCCTTGCTCATTAGTCCTTGTGGCTCGTTTTGTAAACCGTTTGTCCTTGTCCATTAGTCCTGGTGACTCGTTGTGTAAACTATTTGTCCTTGTTCTTTAGACCTTGTGACTCGTTGTGTGAACCATTTGTCCTTGTTCTTTAGTCCTTGTGACTCGTTGTTTAAACAATTTGACCTTGTTGTTTAGTTCTTGTGACTCGTTGTGTAAACCATTTGTCCTTGTTATTGTGACTTGTTGTGTGAACCATTTTTCCTTGCTCATTAGTCCTTGTGACTCGTTGTGTAAACTATTTGTCCTTGTTCATTAGTCCTCGTGACTAGTTGTTTGAACCATTTGTCCTTGTTGTTTAGTCCTTGTGACTCGTTGTTTAAACAATTTGTCCTTGTTGTTTGGTTCTTGTGACTCGTTGTGTAAACCATTTGTCCTTGTTATTGTGTCTTGTTATGTGAACCATTTTTTCTTGTTCATTAGTCCTTGTGACTCGTTGTGTGAATAATTTGTCCTTGATCATTAGTCCTTCTAACTCGTTGTGTAAACTATTTGCCCTTGTTCATTAGTCCTTCTAAATCGTTGTGTGAGCCATTTGTCCTTGTTCTTTAGTCCATGTCACTTGTTGTGTGAACCATTTGTCCTTGTCCATTAGTCTTGGGACTCGTTGTGTAAACCATTTGTACTAGTGACTTATTGTGTAAACCATTTGTCCTTGTTCATTAGTCTATGTGACTCGTTGTTTAAACCATTTGTCCTTGTTTATTAGTCCTTGTGATTCGTTGTGTAAACCATTTATCCTTGTTATTGTGACTTGTTGTGTGAATCATTTATCCTTGCTCATTAGTCCATGTGACTCGTTGTGTGAACCATTTGTCCTTGTTCATTAGTCCTTGTGACTCGTTGTTTAAACTATTTGTCCTTGTTCTTTAGACCTTGTGACTCGTTGTGTGAACCATTTGTATTTGTTCTTTAGTCCTTGTGACTCGTTGTTTAAACCATTTGCCATTATAAATTAGTCCTTGTGACTCGTTGTGTAAACCATTTGTCCTTGTTATTATGACTTGTCGTGTGAACCATTTTTCCTTTTTCATTAGTCCTTGTGACTCGTTGTGTGAACCAATTGTCCTTGTTCATTAGTCCTTGTGACTCGTTGTGTAAAATATTTGTCCTTGTTCATTTGTCCTTGTGACTCGTTGTATGAACCATTTGTCCTTGTGAATCGTTGTGTAAACTATTTGTCCTTGTTCTTTAGACCTTGTGACTCGTTGTGTGAACCATTTGTCCTTGTTCTTTAGTCCTTGTGACTCGTTGTTTAAACAATTTGTCCTTGTTCATTAGTCTTGTGACTCGTTGTGTAAACCATTTGTCCTTGTGACTCGTTGTGTAAACCATTTGTCCTTGTTCATTAGTCCTTGTGAATCATTGTGTAAACTATTTGTCCTTGTTCTTTAGACCTTGTGACTCGTTGTGTGAACCATTTGTCCTTGTTCTTTAGTCCTTGTGACTCGTTGTTTAAACAATTTGTCCTTGTTTTTTAGATCTTGTGACTCGTTGTGTAAACCATTTGTCCTTGTTACTGTGACTTGTTATGTGAACCATTTTTCCTTGTTCATTAGTCCTTGTGACTCGTTGTTTGAATCATTTGTCCTTGTTCATTAGTCCTTCTAACTCGTTGTGCAAACTATTTGCCCTTGTTCATTAGTCTTTCTAAATCATTGTGTGAGCCATTTGCCCTTGTTCTTTAGTCCATGTGACACATTGTGTGAACCATTTGTCCTTGTTCATTAGTCTTGTGACTCTTTGTGTAAACCATTTGTCCTCGTGACTCGTTGTATAAACCATTTGTCCTTGTTTGTTAGTCTATGTGACTCGTTGTTTAAACCATTTTTCCTTGTTTATTAGTCCTTGTGATTCGTTGTGTAAACCATTTGCCCTTGTTATAGTGACTTGTTGTGTGAATCATTTATCCTTGCTCCTTAGTCCTTGTGACTCGTTGCGTGAACCATTTGTCCTTTGTCATTAGTCCTTGTGACTCGTTGTGTAAACTATTTGTCCTTGTTCTTTAGTCCTTGTGACTCGTTGTTTAAACAATTTGTCCTTGTTCATTAGTCTTGTGACTCATTGTGTAAACCATTTGTCCTTGTGACTCGTTGTGTAAATCATTTGTCCTTGTTCATTAGTCCTTGTGACTCGTTGTTTAAACCATTTGTCCTTGTTTATTAGTCCTTGTGATTCGTTGTGTAAACCATTTGTCCTTGTTATTGTGACTTGTTGTGTGAACCATTTATACTTGCTGATTAGTCCTTGTGGCTCGTTTTGTAAACCGTTTGTCCTTGTCCATTAGTCCTTGTGACTCGTTGTGTAAACTATTTGTCCTTGTTCTTTAGACCTTGTGACTCGTTGTGTGAACCATTTGTCCTTGTTCTTTAGTCCTTGTGACTCGTTGTTTAAACAATTTGACCTTGTTTTTTAGTTCTTGTGACTCGTTGTGTAAACCATCTGTCCTTGTTATTGTGACTTGTTGTGTGAACCATTTTTCCTTGCTCATTAGTCCTTGTGACTCGTTGTGTAAACTATTTGTCCTTGTTCATTAGTCCTTGTGACTAGTTGTGTGAACCATTTGTCCTTGTTCTTTAGTCCTTGTGACTCGTTGTTTAAACAATTTGTCCTTGTTGTTTGGTTCTTGTGACTCGTTGTGTAAACCATTTGTCCTTGTTATTGTGACTTGTTATGTGAACCATTTTTCCTTGTTCATTAGTCCTTGTGACTCGTTGTGTGAATAATTTGTCCTTGTTCATTAGTCCTTCTAACTCGTTGTGTAAACTATTTACCCTTGTTCATTAGTCCTTCTAAATCGTTGTGTGAGCCATTTGTCCTTGTTCTTTAGTCCATGTCACTTGTTGTGTGAACCATTTGTCCTTGTCCATTAGTCTTGGGACTCGTTGTGTAAACCATTTGTACTTGTGACTTATTGTGTAAACCATTTGTCCTTGTTCATTAGTCTATGTGACTCGTTGTTAAAACCATTTGTCCTTATTTATTAGTCCTTGTGATTCGTTGTGTAAACCATTTGTCCTTGTTATTGTGACTTCTTGTGTGAATCATTTATCCTTGCTCATTAGTCCATGTGACTCGTTGTGTGAACCATTTGTCCTTGTTCATTAGTCCTTGTGACTCGTTGTTTAAACTATTTGTCCTTGTTCTTTAGACCTTGTGACTCGTTGTGTGAACCATTTGTATTTGTTCTTTAGTCCTTGTGACTCGTTGTTTAAACCATTTGCCATTATAAATTAGTCCTTGTGACTCGATGTGTAAACCACTTGTCCTTGTTATAGTGACTTGTTGTGTGAATCATTTATCCTTGCTCCTTAGTCCTTGTGACTCGTTGCGTGAACCATTTGTCCTTTGTCATTAGTCCTTGTGACTCGTTGTGTAAACTATTGGTCCTTGTTCTTTAGTCCTTGTGACTCGTTGTTTAAACAATTTGTCCTTGTTCATTAGTCTTGTGACTCATTGTGTAAACCATTTGTCCTTGTGACTCGTTGTGTAAATCATTTGTCCTTGTTCATTAGTCCTTGTGACTCGTTGTTTAAACCATTTGTCCTTGTTTATTAGTCCTTGTGATTCGTTGTGTAAACCATTTGTCCTTGTTATTGTGACTTGTTGTGTGAACCATTTATCCTTGCTCATTAGTCCTTGTGGCTCGTTTTGTAAACCGTTTGTCCTTGTCCATTAGTCCTTGTGACTCGTTGTGTAAACTATTTGTCCTTGTTCTTTAGACCTTGTGACTCGTTGTGTGAACCATTTGTCCTTGTTCTTTATGATACAAAATAATGGTTTTCCAGAAATCATTAGGACTAGTTTATTTCCTAATTAGAGATTATTATTAGTTTATTTTATTTCCTAGTTAACAGAATAAGGCAAGACGGTTTTAGGTAAGTTACAGATTGTGTTTTAGGTTAGCTAGGTTGTTTCTAACTCCTATATAAGGAGGTCTAATGTATTGTTTATCACATAGATTGAGTTATTGAATAAAAACAGTGAGTTTTTCGTTTACAGTTGTAAACATCGGTTCGACGAGTTCGTTCCAAAATTGTTATTGTTTGACGCGTTTTCAAGCATTAACCCGAGTTATAATCAATAGGTCTTGATTATAGTTCACCATTGTTCGATCTATAGGTCTAGATCGCGCAAATATCCCATTGTTTCGATTTCAAGACAGATTTCGAAGCAAATATCCTTATTTCATTATTGTTCGTTATTCTTTAAACCGCTTCCGCGCAATTTTCGTATCATAAGTGGTATCAGAGCTTCGGCTCTTGATTTCCCTAAATCTAGACGGTCCTAGGCGTGTCAAAGCCAAGTTATTAGTTGAATTTCTGATTGCGATTGGAATTCAAGGGTTAAACTCAAGCAGGTAGTTTGAGGGTTAATCGGTTTTGCATCTCAGGAAAAAGTTTCTAGTAACTTGCTCAAGGCGTGAAGGTTGCAAAAAAAAAAAAAAAAAAAAAAAAAAAAGGTTACTGTTCACGACGCGGTACTGTTCATCCGCGAAAAAAAAAAAAAAAAAAAAAAAAAAAAAAAAAACAAGGGGCAAAAAGAAGAAGATATGTCGGGAATGTTATCAAGTCAAAGCATCTACGAGGAGAATGTTAAGTTTGATCCGAAATTACCTCCTATTTTTGATGATTATAATGATGAGGAGCCCGTGGAAGTTATCGATCTCCAAGTTACAAAATTTGTTATTTTTTCTCCTGATAATCATCAAGAAGACGAGCTTGGAAGAACTCTTGAAGGGGCGAAATTTGAATGTAACACTAAAGTGGTTCGTGGGAGAATTTCAAGACTTGTGCAAAGAGGGTGGAGGGGTGGAAGGCACAGGCTGCTAAGGCACGAGCTCATATGGGAAAAGATGGATAAGCTTGAAGGCTGCATTGAAGATGACGCGCTGAAAAGGAGAGCAATGACTTTCACGAATAACTTCATGTTCTTAGTCAATTTTGCATCTAAATTTGCTAAGATTGTATTCGATCCCGGTGGATTCCATGGTTCTAAGAATCGGGACGATTCTTTTGAAGAAAGGGAGTATGATACAAAATAATGGTTTTCCAGAAATCATTAGGACTAGTTTATTTCCTAATTAGAGATTATTATTAGTTTATTTTATTTCCTAGTTAACAGAATAAGGCAAGACGGTTTTAGGTAAGTTACAGATTGTGTTTTAGGTTAGCTAGGTTGTTTCTAACTCCTATATAAGGAGGTCTAATGTATTGTTTTTCACATAGATTGAGTTATTGAATAAAAACAGTGAGTTTTTCGTTTACAGTTGTAAACATCGGTTCGACGAGTTCGTTCCAAAATTGTTATTGTTTGACGCGTTTTCAAGCATTAACCCGAGTTATAATCAATAGGTCTTGATTATAGTTCACCATTGTTCGATCTATAGGTCTAGATCGCGCAAATATCCCATTGTTTCGATTTCAAGACAGATTTCGAAGCAAATATCCTTATTTCATTATTGTTCGTTATTCTTTAAACCGCTTCCGCGCAATTTTCGTATCATAAGGTCTAGCTCAAGCAAATATCCTTTTATTTTCTTGTTTCGTTTATATCACAAAAAACACATAAAAATTACTAAGTTCTCGTTCTGAATCAGACAGTTCAATAAACCGTTCAAATCTTATAAATCTGACAATCAGACAGTCTTCAGCACTGTCCAGTTTGGTTAATTCCGCTGCAACTCTAACGAATCTTATTCTTTTGAGTAATTTTCGTATCACTTTAGTCCTTGTGACTCCTTGTTTAAACAATTTGACCTTGTTTTTTAGTTCTTGTGACTCGTTGTGTAAATCATTTGTCCTTGTTATTGTGACTTGTTGTGTGAACCATTTTTCCTTGCTCATTAGTCCTTGTGACTCGTTGTGTAAACTATTTGTCCTTGTTCATTAGTCCTCGTGACTAGTTGTGTGAACCATTTGTCCTTGTTCTTTAGTCCTTGTGACTCGTTGTTTAAACAATTTGTCCTTGTTGTTTGGTTCTTGTGACTCGTTGTGTAAACCATTTGTCCTTGTTATTGTGTCTTGTTATGTGAACCATTTTTCCTTGTTCATTAGTCCTTGTGACTCGTTGTGTGAATAATTTGTCCTTGTTCATTAGTCCTTCTAACTCGTTGTGTAAACTATTTGCCCTTGTTCATTAGTCCTTCTAAATCGTTGTGTGAGCCATTTGTCCTTGTTCTTTAGTCCATGTCACTTGTTGTGTGAACCATTTGTCCTTGTCCATTAGTCTTGGGACTCGTTGTGTAAACCATTTGTACTTGTGACTTATTGTGTAAACCATTTGTCCTTGTTCATTAGTCTATGTGACTCGTTGTTAAAACCATTTGTCCTTATTTATTAGTCCTTGTGATTCGTTGTGTAAACCATTTGTCCTTGTTATTGTGACTTCTTGTGTGAATCATTTATCCTTGCTCATTAGTCCATGTGACTCGTTGTGTGAACCATTTGTCCTTGTTCATTAGTCCTTGTGACTCGTTGTTTAAACTATTTGTCCTTGTTCTTTAGACCTTGTGACTCGTTGTGTGAACCATTTGTATTTGTTCTTTAGTCCTTGTGACTCGTTGTTTAAACCATTTGCCATTATAAATTAGTCCTTGTGACTCGATGTGTAAACCATTTGTCCTTGTTATAGTGACTTGTTGTGTGAATCATTTATCCTTGCTCCTTAGTCCTTGTGACTCGTTGCGTGAACCATTTGTCCTTTGTCATTAGTCCTTGTGACTCGTTGTGTAAACTATTGGTCCTTGTTCTTTAGTCCTTGTGACTCGTTGTTTAAACAATTTGTCCTTGTTCATTAGTCTTGTGACTCATTGTGTAAACCATTTGTCCTTGTGACTCGTTGTGTAAATCATTTGTCCTTGTTCATTAGTCCTTGTGACTCGTTGTTTAAACCATTTGTCCTTGTTTATTAGTCCTTGTGATTCGTTGTGTAAACCATTTGTCCTTGTTATTGTGACTTGTTGTGTGAACCATTTATCCTTGCTCATTAGTCCTTGTGGCTCGTTTTGTAAACCGTTTGTCCTTGTCCATTAGTCCTTGTGACTCGTTGTGTAAACTATTTGTCCTTGTTCTTTAGACCTTGTGACTCGTTGTGTGAACCATTTGTCCTTGTTCTTTAGTCCTTGTGACTCCTTGTTTAAACAATTTGACCTTGTTTTTTAGTTCTTGTGACTCGTTGTGTAAATCATTTGTCCTTGTTATTGTGACTTGTTGTGTGAACCATTTTTCCTTGCTCATTAGTCCTTGTGACTCGTTGTGTAAACTATTTGTCCTTGTTCATTAGTCCTCGTGACTAGTTGTGTGAACCATTTGTCCTTGTTCTTTAGTCCTTGTGACTCGTTGTTTAAACAATTTGTCCTTGTTGTTTGGTTCTTGTGACTCGTTGTGTAAACCATTTGTCCTTGTTATTGTGTCTTGTTATGTGAACCATTTTTCCTTGTTCATTAGTCCTTGTGACTCGTTGTGTAAACTATTTGTCCTTGTTCATTAGACCTTGTGACTCGTTGTGTGAACCATTTGTATTTGTTCTTTAGTCCTTGTGACTCGTTGTTTAAACCATTTGCCATTATAAATTAGTCCTTGTGACTCGATGTGTAAACCATTTGTCCTTGTTATTGTGACTTGTCGTGTGAATCATTTATCCTTGCTCATTAGTCCTTGTGACTCGTTGTGTGAACCATTTGTCCTTGTTCATTAGTCCTTGTGACTCGTTGTGTAAACTATTTGTCCTTGTTCTTTAGACCTTGTGACTCGTTGTGTGAACCATTTGTATTTGTTCTTTAGTCCTTGTGACTCGTTGTTTAAACCATTTGCCATTGTTTATTAGTCCTTGTGACTCGTTGTGTAAACCACTTCTCCTTGTTATTGTGACTTGTCGTGTGAACCCTTTTTCCTTTTTCATTAGTCCTTCTGACTCATTGTGTGAACTAATTGTCCTTTTTCATTAGTCCTTGTGACTCGTTGTGTAAACTATTTATCCTTGTTCAATAGTCCTTGTGCTTCGTTGAATGAAACGTTTGTCCTTGTTCATTAGTCCTTGTGACTCGTTGTGTAAACTATTTATCCTTGTTCTTTAGACCTTGTGACTCGTTGTGTGAACCATTTGTCCTTGTTCTTTAGTCCATGTGACTCGTTGTTTAAACAATTTGTATTTGTTTTTTAGTTCTTGTGACTCGGTGTGTAAACCATTTGTCCTTGTTATTGTGACTTGTTGTGTGAACCATTTTTCATTGCTCATTAGTCCTTGTGACTCGTTGTGTAAACTATTTGTCCTTGTTCACTAGTCCTTGTAACTAGTTGTGTGAACCATTTGTCCTTGTTCTTTAGTCTTTGTGACTCGTTGTTTAAACAATTTGTCCTTTTGTTTAGTTCTTGTGACTCGTTGTGTAAACCATTTGTCCTTGTTATTGTGATTTGTTATGTGAACCATTTTTCCTTGTTCATTAGTCCTTGTGACTCGTTGTGTGAATCATTTGTCCTTGTTCATTTGTCCTTCTAACTCGTTGTGTAAACTATTTGCCCTTGTTCATTAGTCCTTCTAAATCGTTGTGTGAGCCATTTGTCCTTGTTCTTTAGTCCATGTCACTTGTTGTGTGAACCATTTGTCCTTGTCCATTAGTCTTGGGACTCGTTGTGTAAACCATTTGTACTTGTGACTTATTGTGTAAACCATTTGTCCTTGTTCATTAGTCTATGTGACTCTTTGTTTAAACCATTTGTCCTTGTTTATTAGTCCTTGTGATTCGTTGTGTAAACCATTTATCCTTGTTATTGTGACTTGTTGTGTGAATCATTTATCCTTGCTCATTAGTCCATGTGACTCGTTGTGTGAACCATTCGTCCTTGTTCATTAGTCCTTGTGACTCGTTGTTTAAACTATTTGTCCTTGTTCTTTAGACCTTGTGACTCGTTGTGTGAACCATTTGTATTTGTTCTTTAGTCCTTCTGACTCGTTGTTTAAACCATTTGCCATTATAAATTAGCCCTTGTGACTCGTTGTGTAAACCATTTGTCCTTGTTATTGTGACTCGTTGTGTGAACCATTCGTCCTTGTTCATTAGTCCTTGTGACTCGTTGTGTAAACTATTTGTCCATGTTCTTTAGACCTTGTGACTCGTTGTGTGAACCATTTGTCCTTGTTCTTTAGTCCTTGTGACTCGTTGTTTAAACAATTTGTCCTTGTTCATTAGTCTTGTGACTCGTTGTGTAAACCATTTGTCTTTGTGACTCGTTGTGTAAACCATTTGTCCTTGTTCATTAGTCCTTGTGAATCATTGTGTAAACTATTTGTCCTTGTTCTTTAGACCTTGTGACTCATTGTGTGAATCATTTGTCCTTGTTCTTTAGTCCTTGTGACTCGTTGTTTAAACAATTTGTCCTTGTTTTTTAGTTCTTGTGACTCGTTGTGTAAACCATTTGTCCTTGTTACTGTGACTTGTTATGTGAACCATTTTTCCTTGTTCATTAGTCCTTGTGACTCGTTGTTTGAATAATTTGTCTTTGTTCATTAGTCCTTCTAACTCGTTCTGTAAACTATTTGCCCTTGTTCATTAGTCTTTCTAAATCATTGTGTGAGCCATTTGCCCTTGTTCTTTAGTCCATGTGACACGTTGTGTGAACCATTTGTCCTTGTTCATTAGTCTTGTGACTCTTTGTGTAAACCATTTGTCCTCGTGACTCATTGTGTAAACCATTTGTCCTTGTTTGTTAGTCTATGTGACTCGTTGTTTAAACCATTTGTCCTTGTTTATTAGTCCTTGTGATTCGTTGTGTAAACCATTTGTCCTTGTTATAGTAACTTGTTGTGTGAATCATTTATCCTTGCTCCTTAGTCCTTGTGACTCGTTGCGTGAACCATTTGTCCTTTGTCATTAGTCCTTGTGACTCGTTGTGTAAATCATTTGTCCTTGTTCATTAGTCCTTGTGACTCGTTGTTTAAACCATTTGTCCTTGTTTATTAGTCCTTGTGATTCGTTGTGTAAACCATTTGTCCTTGTTATTGTGACTTGTTGTGTGAACCATTTATCCTTGCTCATTAGTCCTTGTGGCTCGTTTTGTAAACCGTTTGTCCTTGTCCATTAGTCCTTGTGACTCGTTGTGTAAACTATTTGTCCTTGTTCTTTAGACCTTGTGACTCGTTGTGTGAACCATTTGTCCTTGTTCTTTAGTCCTTGTAACTCGTTGTTTAAACAATTTGTCCTTGTTTTTTAGTTCTTGTGACTCGTTGTGTAAACCATTTGTCCTTGTTATTGTGACTTGTTGTGTGAACCATTTTTCCTTGCTCATTAGTCCTTGTGACTCGTTGTGTAAACTATTTGTCCTTGTTCATTAGTCCTTGTGACTAGTTGTGTGAACCATTTGTCCTTGTTCTTTAGTCCTTGTGACTCGTTGTTTAAACAATTTGTCCTTGTTGTTTGGTTCTTTTGACTCGTTGTGTAAACCATTTGTCCTTGTTATTGTGACTTGTTTTGTGAACCATTTATCCTTGTTCATTAGTCCTTGTGACTCGTTGTGTGAATAATTTTTCCTTGTTCATTAGTCCTTCTAACTCGTTGTGTAAACTATTTGCCCTTGTTCATTAGTCCTTCTAAATCGTTGTGTGAGCCATTTGTCCTTGTTCTTTAGTCGATGTCACTTGTTGTGTGAACCATTTGTCCTTGTCCATTAGTCTTGGGACTCGTTGTGTAAACCATTTGTACTTGTGACTTATTGTGTAAACCATTTGTCCTTGTTCATTAGTCTATGTGACTCGTTGTTTAAACCATTTGTCCTTATTTATTAGTCCTTGTGATTCGTTGTGTAAACCATTTGTCCTTGTTATTGTGACTTGTTGTGTGAATCATTTATCCTTGCTCATTAGTCCATGTGACTCGTTGTGTGAACCATTTGTCCTTGTTCATTAGTCCTTGTGACTCGTTGTTTAAACTATTTGTCCTTGTTCTTTAGACCCTGTGACTCGTTGTGTGAACCATTTGTATTTGTTCTTTAGTCCTCGTGACTCGTTGTTTAAACCATTTGCCATTATAAATTAGTCCTTGTGACTCGTTCTATAAACCATTTGTCCTTGTTATTGTGACTTGTCGTGTGAATCATTTATCCTTGCTCATTAGTCCTTGTGACTCGTTGTGTGAACCATTTGTCCTTGTTCATTAGTCCTTGTGACTCGTTGTGTAAACTATTTATCCTTGTTCTTTAGACCTTGTGACTCGTTGTGTGAACCATTTGTATTTGTTCTTTAGTCCTTGTGACTCGTTGTTTAAACCATTTGCCATATTTTATTAGTCCTTGTGACTCGTTATGTAAACCACTTCTCCTTGTTATTGTGACTTGTCGTGTGAACCCTTTTTCCTTTTTCATTAGTCCTTCTGACTCGTTGTGTGAACTAATTGTCCTTGTTCATTAGTCCTTGTGACTCGTTGTGTAAACTATTTATCCTTGTTCAGTAGTCCTTGTGCCTCGTTGTATGAACCGTTTGTCCTTGTTCATTAGTCCTTGTGACTCGTTGTGTAAACTATTTGTCCTTGTTCTTTAGACCTTGTGACTCGTTGTGTGAACCATTTGTCCTTCTTATTTAGTCCATGTGACTCGTTGTTTAAACCATTTGTATTTGTTTTTTAGTTCTTGTGACTCGTTGTGTAAATTATTTGTCCTTGTTATTGTGACTTGTTGTGTGAACCATTTTTCATTGCTCATTAGTCCTTGTGACTCGTTGTGTAAACTATTTGTCCTTGTTCACTAGTCCTTGTAACTAGTTGTGTGAACCATTTGTCCTTGTTCTTTAGTCTTTGTGACTCGTTGTTTAAACAATTTGTCCTTGTTGTTGTGATTTGTTATGTGAACCATTTTTCCTTGTTCATTAGTGCTTGTGACTCGTTGTGTGAATCATTTGTCCTTGTTCATTTGTCCTTCTAACTCGTTGTGTAATCTATTTGCCCTTGTTCATTAGTCCTTCTAAATCGTTGTGTGAGCCATTTGTCCTTGTTATTGTGACTTGTCGTGTGAACCATTTTTCTTTTTCATTAGTCCTTGTGACTCGTTGTGTGGACCAATTGTCCTTGTTTATTAGTCCTTGTGACTCGTTGTGTAAAATATTTGTCCTTGTTCATTTGTCCTTGTGACTCGTTGTATGAACCATTTGTCCTTGTTCTTTAGTCCTTGTGAATCGTTGTGTAAACTATTTGTCCTTGTTCTTTAGACCTTGTGACACGTTGTGTGAACCATTTGTCCTTGTTCTTTAGTCCTTGTGACTCGTTGTTTAAACAATTTGTCCTTGTTCATTAGTCTTGTGACTCGTTGTGTAAACCATTTGTCCTTGTGACTCGTTGTGTAAACCATTTGTCCTTGTTCATTAGTCCTTGTGAATCATTGTGTAAACTATTTGTCCTTGTTCTTTAGACCTTGTGACTCGTTGTGTGAACCATTTGTCCTTGTTCTTTAGTCCTTGTGACTCGTTGTTTAAACAATTTGTCCTTGTTTTTAGTTCTTGTGACTCGTTGTGTAAACCATTTTGTCCTTGTTACTGTGACTTGGTTAGGCCGAGTTTGAGGTTGTCATTATAACTTTTGAGCCGTGTCTATAAATTGTTTTGACGCTAGTTTGGTTTATTTAAAATATAATTAAATTAATTTCCGTCTCATATTTTATATAAAGATAATTCGTTAATATCGTCCTTTCACATAATTATTTTAGGTGGCTCATATGTGGTTGAAGATGAAGAGTAATTTTGGGTTTTAGAAGCTTTCTCAAGTTATTACTTGTCTCTTTGCTAGCGTAAGGTAACTATTCCGAGTTACTCGACGAATTAATGTCACATTAGTAGTTGATGTTGTGTTTGTTGTTTGATAAGTGTTTAGGTGATTGATAATGTATTACTTTCGTTTTTCACATGATAGAAATTTGGAAATAGCATGAGAATAATATTGCGATAAAATTTGTGATTTGGGCCAAAGTAGGCCAAGACTCTGAGCTGGGCCAGATTGACCGAACGAGTTTGGTCAAGCTAGGTTGAAACCAGTCAGCCTCGATTTGACCAATGACCCGTCGCGGGACTCGGGTCGAGGGTTTGTCTTCGAGGTAAGATTGGTTGTTATTGGAGGTTTTATGTTATGCCTTGATATTTGTAATTATCATTTCACATGTTGGTTGTTGGATGCTTTGGATGCCTTATGCTTGAGTCTTGTTTGCCTTTAGCCATTGTAGTTTATTCTCATGGACTATGATATTGATGGTTAGCTATAATTTGGTTATTGATGACATTGAGGATATGGTTGGATTGTCTGCTGAATAGACATTTATATAGCCTTTCACATGATAGAATGTTAGCATTTATGTTGGTAAGTTGGACTCTTTGCCCCTCTTATGGTTAATTGGGTATCCTACTTGTCTTGTGTGGTGTGGGCTAAAGTATTCAAGATGGGACTAGCTGGGACTAGGTCCTAGGTGAGTATTTCGGCTTTCATCATAGATAGGTCATTATAGTCTTTGACGAGTGTATGTTCACTGCTTAATAGCCTCTGTGTTCCTGACTTGGTGGGTTTATATCCAAGTTGGGGCATGACCTCGTTACTTATTTTGAGAGTAAGTGGTCAGCTTAAGTACTAGCCAACCCTTTGGTGGACTCCTTAGGGTACTCACATGGTTTTATAAAATTTTGGGTCTTGGGTGCGGTGGTGTGTATCCGCATGTCTAGGTCTGCGCAGATTTAGGAATAGGGTTGTGTTGTGTCTTGGCCATGTTTTGATAGAACTTCTGAGCCAAGATACCGGTTCGATTACCTTCCCTACCTCGTGGTATAGACTCGAGTTACAGAGTGACTATTGACGGTGCTAAGAACTTATGCCTGTCTTTGATATATTGTCCTTTCTTGTTTGATGATTCTATGAATCATAGAAGGTGAGATGCAAGCCGGCTATGGTTGATAGAGTTTGAATTCCCGTGTGTTATTTGACTCACATGATAGTGTAGCTTGAGTCGGTCTAGTATTCACATGCTAGGACTATGTGGTGTTATATTGTTGTTCACATGATAAGCACGATTGTCTAGCATCTATATGCTAAGGCATTGTGTGATTCGTATTCATATTCATATGTTTACATGTTATATTAATTATGACATTTCGTGGCTGGGAGAACTCGGAGTTACTCCCCACTGACTGTGGCTTTCGTATTTGTATAAAATACGAATGACAGGTAGGTGATGCATATATGGGGTACATGGACGAGCTAGCGAGCAAAGTAACCTTGGAACCTAGATTGTTTTTATTTTATTGTGACCCTTATACACTTTTTATGTCACATACATTTTAGGGACATATGTCTCCCTCTTTACATTTGGTTGTATAATTTGCTATTCGCGACTTTAGCGATGGTTATGTTATGACTCTTCTAGTTAGACCTTGTATGTTTGACACCTTCCAATTTGGATATCTTTATAACAGGTTCAGGTTTTAAAATTACAGGTTTTTACCCAATTGAACCTATTACGAACATATCCATGCAGTTTTATTCTAGAATTACGTGTATATTTTTCCGCAATAGATGAGGGTGTCACATTGTAATTGTAACTTGTTGTGTGAACCATTTTTCCTTGCTCAATAGTCCTTGTGACTCCTTGTGTGAATCATTTGCCCTTGTTCATTAGTACTTCTAACTCATCGTGTAAACTATTTGCCCTTGTTCATTAGTCCTTCTAAATCGTTGTGTGAACCAACTGTCCTTGTTCTTTAGTCCATGTGACTCGTTGTGTGAGCCATTTGTCCTTGTTCATTAGTGCTTGTGACTCGTTGTGTGAACCATTTGTCCTTGTTCATTAGTCTTGTGACTCGTTGTGTAAACCATTTGTCCTTGTTCATTAGTCTATGTGACTCGTTGTTTAAACCATTTGTCCTTGTTTATTAGTTTTTGATTCCTTGTGTAAACCATTTGTCCTTGTTATTGTGACTTGTTGTGTGAACCATTTATCCTTCCTCAATAGTCCTTGTGACTCGTTGTGTAATCCATTTGTCCTTGTTCATAAGTCCTTGTGACTCGTTGTGTAAACTATTTGTCCTTGTTCATTAGACCTTGTGACTCGTTATGTGAACCATTTGTCCTTGTTCTTTAGTCCTTGTGACTCGTTGTTTAAACAATTTGTCCTTGTTCATTAGTCTTGTGACTCATTGTGTAAACCATTCGTCCTTGTGACTCGTTGTGTAAATCATTTGTCCTTGTTCATTAGTCCTTGTGACTCGTTGTTTAAACCATTTGTATTTGTTTATTAGTCCTTATGATTCGTTGTGTAAACCATTTGTCCTTGTTATTGTGACTTGTTGTGTGAACCATTTATCCTTGCTCATTAGTCCTTGTGACTCGTTGTGTAAACTATTTGTCCTTGTTCATTAGTCCTTGTGACTAGTTGTGTGAACCATTTGTCCTTGTTCTTTAGTCCTTGTGACTCGTTATTTAAACAATTTGTCCTTGTTGTTTAGTTCTTGTGACTCGTTGTGTAAACCATTTGTCCTTGTTATTGTGACTTGTTATGTGAACCATTTTTCCTTGTTCATTAGTCCTTGTGACTCGTTGTGTGAATCATTTGTCCTTGTTCATTAGTCCTTCTAACTCGTTGTGTAAACTATTTTCCCTTGTTCATTAGTCCTTCTAAATCGTTGTGTGAGCCATTTATCCTTGTTCTTTAGTCCATGTCACTTGTTGTGTGAACCATTTGTCCTTGTTCATTAGTCTTGTGACTCGTTGTGTAAACCACGTGTCCTTGTGACTCATTGTGTAAACCATTTGTCCTTGTTCATTAGTCTATGCGACTCGTTGTTTAAACAATTTGTCCTTGTTTATTAGTCCTTGTGATTCGTTGTGTAAACCATTTGTCCTTGTTATTGTGACTTGTTGTATGAATCATTTATCCTTGCTCATTAGTCCTTGTGACTCGTTGTGTGAACCATTTGTCCTTGTTCATTAGTCCTTGTGACTCGTTGTGTAAACTATTTGTCCTAGTTCTTTAGACCTTGTGACTCGTTGTGTAAACCATTTGTATTTGTTCTTTAGTCCTTGTGACTCGTTGTTTAAACCATTTGCCATTGTTAATTAGTCCTTGTGACTCGTTGTGCAAACCATTTGTCCTTGTTATTGTGACTTGTCGTGTGAACCCTTTTTCCTTTTTCATTAGTCCTTGTGACTCGTTGTGTGATCTAATTATCCTTGTTCATTAGTCCTTGTGACTCGTTGTGTAAACACCTTGTTCATTAGTCCTTGTGACTCTTTGTATGAACCGTTTGTCCTTGTTCATTAGTCCTTGTGACTCGTTGTGTAAATTATTTGTCCTTGTTGTTTAGACCTTGTGACTCATTGTGTGAACCATTTGTCCTTGTTCTTTAGTCCCTGTGACTCGTTGTTTAAACAATTTATCCTTGTTTTTTAGTTCTTGTGACTCGTTGTGTAAACCATTTGTCCTTGTTATTGTGACTTGTTGTGTGAACCATTTTTCCTTGCTCATTAGTCCTTGTGACTCGTTGTGTAAACTATTTGTCCTTGTTCATTAGTCCTTGTGACTAGTTGTGTGAACCATTTGTCCTTGTTCTTTAGTCCTTGTGCCTCGTTGTTTAAACAATTTGTCCTTGTTGTTTAGTTCTTGTGACTCGTTGTGTAAACCATTTGTCCTTGTTATTGTGCCTTGTTATGTGAACCATTTTTCCTTGTTCATTAGTCCTTGTGACTCGTTGTGTGAATCATTTGTCCTTGTTCATTAGTCCTTCTAACTCGTTGTGTAAACTATTTGCCCTTGTTCATTAGTCCTTCTAAATCGTTGTGTGAGCCATTTGTCCTTGTTCTTTAGTCCATGTCACTTGTTGTGTGAACCATTTGTCCTTGTTCATTAGTCTTGTGACTCGTTGTGTAAACCACTTGTCCTTGTGACTCATTGTGTAAACCATTTGTCCTTGTTCATTAGTCTATGTGACTCGTTGTTTAAACCATTTGTCCTTGTTTATTAGTACTTGTGATTCGTTGTGTAAACCATTTGTCCTTGTTATTGTGACTTGTTGTATGAATCATTTATCCTTGCTCATTAGTCCTTGTGACTCGTTGTGTGAACCATTTGTCCTTGTTCAATAGTCCTTGTGACTCGTTGTGTAAACTATTTGTCCTTGTTCTTTAGACCTTGTGACTCGTTGTGTGAACCATTTGTATTTGTTCTTTAGTCCTTGTGACTCGTTGTTTAAACCATTTGCCATTGTTTATTAGTCCTTGTGACTCGTTGTGTAAACCATTTGTCCTTGTTATTGTGACTTGTCGTGTGAACCCTTTTTTCCTTTTTCATTAGTCCTTGTGACTCGTTGTGTGAACCAATTGTCCTTGTTCATTAGTCCTTGTGACTCGTTGTGTAAACTATTTGTCCTTGTTCATTAGTCCTTGTGACTCATTGTATGAACCGTTTGTCCTTGTTCATTAGTCCTTGTGACTCGTTGTGTAAATTATTTGTCCTTGTTGTTTAGACCTTGTGACTCGTTGTGTGAACCATTTGTCCTTGTTCTTTATTCCCTGTGACTCGTTGTTTAAACAATTTGTCCTTGTTTTTTAGTTCTTGTGACTCGTTGTGTAAACCATTTGTCTTTGTTATTGTGACTTGTTGTGTGAACCATTTTTCCTTGCTCATTAGTCCTTGTGACTCGTTGTGTAAACTATTTGTCCTTGTTCATTAGTCCTTGTGATTAGTTGTGTGAACCATTTGTCCTTGTTCTTTAGTCCTTGTGACTCGTTGTTTAAACAATTTGTCCTTGTTGTTTAGTTCTTGTGACTCGTTGTTTAAACAATTTGTCCTTGTTCATTAGTCCTTGTGACTCGTTGTGTGAATCATTTGTCCTTGTTCATTAGTCCTTCTAACTCGTTGTGTAAACTATTTGCCCTTGTCCATTAGTCCTTCTAAATCGTTTTGTGAGCCATTTGTCCTTGTTCTTTAGTCCATGTCACTTGTTGTGTGAACCATTTGTCCTTGTTCATTAGTCTTGTGACTCGTTGTGTAAACCACTTGTCCTTGTGACTCATTGTGTAAACCATTTGTCCTTGTTCATTAGTCTATGTGACTCGTTGTATAAACCATTTGTCCTTCTTTATTAGTCCTTGTGATTCGTTGTGTAAACCATTTGTCCTTGTTATTGTGACTTGTTGTATAAATCATTTATCCTTGCTCATTAGTCCTTGTGACTCGTTGTGTGAACCATTTGTCCTTGTTCAATAGTCCTTGTGACTCGTTGTGTAAACTATTTGTCCTTGTTCTTTAGACCTTGTGACTCGTTGTGTGAACCACTTGTATTTGTTCTTTAGTCCTTGTGACTCGTTGTTTAAACCATTTGCCATTGTTTATTAGTCCCTGTGACTCGTTGTGTAAACCATTTGTCCTTGTTATTGTGACTTGTCGTGTGAACCCTTTTTCCTTTTTCATTAGTCCTTGTGACTCGTTGTGTGAACCAATTGTCCTTGTTCATTAGTCCTTGTGACTCGTTGTGTGAATCATTTGTCCTTGTTCATTAGTCTTTCTAGCTCGTTGTGTAAACTATTTTCCCTTGTTCAGTAGTCCTTATAAATCGTTGTGTGAACCAACTGTCCTTGTTCTTTAGTCTATGTGACTCGTTGTGTGAGCCATTTGTCATTATTCATTAGTCCTTGTGACTCGTTGTGTGAACCATTTGTCCTTGTTCATTAGTCTTGTGACTCGTTGTGTAAACCATTTGTCCTTGTTCATTAGTCTATGTGACACGTTGTTTAAAACATTTGTCCTTGTTTATTAGTACTTGTGATTTGTTGTGTAAACAATTTGTCCTTGTTATTGTGACTTGTTGTGTGAACCATTTATCCTTCCTCATTAGTCCTTGTGACTCGTTGTGTGATCCATTTGTCCTTGTTCATAAGTCCTTGTGACTCGTTGTGTAAACTATATGTCCTTATTCTTTAGACCTTGTGACTCGTTATGTGAACCATTTGTCCTTGTTCTTTAGTCCTTGTGACTCGTTGTTTAAACAATTTGTCCTTATTCATTAGTCTTGTGACTCATTGTGTAAACCATTTGTCCTTGTGACTCGTTGTGTAAATCATTTGTCCTTGTTCATTAGTCCTTGTGACTCGTTGTTTAAACCATTTGTATTTGTTTATTAGTCCTTGTGATTCGTTGTGTAAACCATTTGTCCTTGTTATTGTGACTTGTTGTGTGAACCAATTATCCTTGCTCATTAGTCCTTGTGACTCGTTGTGTAAACTATTTGTCCTTGTTCATTAGTCCTTGTGACTAGTTGTGTGAACCATTTGTCCTTGTTCTTTAGTCCTTGTGACTCGTTGTTTAAACAATTGGTCCTTGTTGTTTAGTTCTTGTGACTCGTTGTGTAAACCATTTGTCCTTGTTATTGTAACTTGTTATGTGAACCATTTTTCCTTGTTCATTAGTCCTTGTGACTCGTTGTGTGAATCATTTGTCCTTGTTCATTAGTCCTTCTAACTCGTTGTGTAAACTATTTTCCCTTGTTCATTAGTCCTTCTATATCGTTGTGTGAGCCATTTGTCCTTGTTCTTTAGTCCATGTCACTTGTTGTGTGAACCCTTTGTCCTTGTTCATTAGTCTTGTGACTCGTTGTGTAAACCACGTGTCCTTGTGACTCATTGGGTAAACCATTTGTCCTTGTCCATTAGTCTATGTGACTCGTTGTTTAAACAATTTGTCCTTGTTTATTATTTATTATGATTCGTTGTGTAAACCATTTGTCCTTGTTATTGTGACTTGTTGTATGAATCATTTATCCTTGCTCATTAGTCCTGGTGATTCGTTGTGTGAACCATTTGTCCTTGTTCATTAGTCCTTGTGACTCGTTGTGTAAACTATTTGTCCTAGTTCCTTAGACCTTGTGACTCTATGTGTGTACCATTTGTATTTGTTCTTTAGTCCTAGTGACTCGTTGTTTAAACCATTTGCCATTGTTTATTTGTCCTTGTGACTCATTGTGTAAACCATTTGTCTTTGTTATTGTGACTTGTCGTGTGAACCCTTTTTCCTTTTTCATTAGTCCTTGTGACTCGTTGTGTGAACCAATTGTCCTTGTTCATTAGTCCTTGTGACTCGTTGTGTAAACTATTTGTTCTTGTTCATTAGTCCTTGTGACTCTTTGTATGAACCGTTTGTCCTTGTTCATTAGTCCTTGTGACTCGTTGTGTAAATTATTTGTCCTTGTTGTTTAGACCTTGTGACTCGTTGTGTGAACCATTTGTCCTTGTTCTTTAGTACCTGTGACTCGTTGTTTAAACAATTTGTCCTTGTTTTTTAGTTCTTGTGACTCGTTGTGTAAACCATTTGTCCTTGTTATTGTGACTTGTTGTGTGAACCATTTTTCCTTGCTCATTAGTCCTTGTGACTCGTTGTGTAAACTATTTGTCCTTGTTCATTAGTCCTTGTGACTAGTTGTGTGAACCATTTGTCCTTGTTCTTTAGTCCTTGTGACTCGTTGTTTAAACAATTTGTCCTTGTTGTTTAGTTCTTGTGACTCGTTGTGTAAACCATTTGTCCTTGTTATTGTGACTTGTTATGTGAACCATTTTTCCTTGTTCATTAGTCCTTGTGACTCGTTGTGTGAATCATTTGTCCTTGTTCATTAGTCCTTCTAACTCGTTGTGTAAAATATTTGCCCTTGTTCATTAGTCCTTCTAAATCGTTGTGTGAGCCATTTGTCCTTGTTCTTTAGTCCATGTCACTTGTTGTGTGAACCATTTGTCCTTGTTCATTAGTCTTGTGACTCGTTGTGTAAACCACTTGTCCTTGTGACTCATTGTGTAAACCATTTGTCCTTGTTCATTAGTCTATGTGACTCGTTGTTTAAACCATTTGTCCTTGTTTATTAGTCCTTGTGATTCGTTGTGTAAACCATTTGTCCTTGTTATTGTGACTTATTGTATGAATCATTTATCCTTGCTCATTAGTCCTTGTGACTCGTTGTGTGAACCATTTGTCCTTGTTCAATAGTCCTTATGACTCGTTGTGTAAACTATTTGTCCTTGTTCTTTAGACCTTGTGACTCGTTGTGTGAACCATTTGTATTTGTTCTTTAGTCCTTGTGACTCGTTGTTTAAACCATTTGCCATTGTTTATTAGTCCTTGTGACTCGTTGTGTAAACCATTTGTCCTTGTTATTATGACTTGTCGTGTGAACCCTTTTTCCTTTTTCATTAGTCCTTGTGACTCGTTGTGTGAACCAATTGTCCTTGTTCATTAGTCCTTGTGACTCGTTGTGTAAACTATTTGTCCTTGTTCATTAGTCCTTGTGACTCATTGTATGAACCGTTTGTCCTTGTTCATTAGTCCTTGTGACTCGTTGTGTAAATTATTTGTCCTTGTTGTTTAGACCTTGTGACTCGTTGTGTGAACCATTTGTCCTTGTTCTTTAGTCCCTGTGACTCGTTGTTTAAACAATTTGTCCTTGTTTTTTAGTTCTTGTGACTCGTTGTGTAAACCATTTGTCCTTGTTATTGTGACTTGTTGTGTGAACCAATTGTCCTTGTTCATTAGTCCTTGTGACTCGTTATGTGAATCATTTGTCCTTGTTCATTAATCTTTCTAACTCGTTGTGTTAAACTATTTGCCCTTGTTCAGTAGTCCTTATAAATCGTTGTGTGAACCAACTGTCCTTGTTCTTTAGTCTATGTGACTCGTTGTGTGAGCCATTTGTCATTATTCATTAGTCCTTGTGACTCGTTGTGTGAACCATTTGTCCTTGTTCATTAGTCTTGTGACTCGTTGTGTAAACCATTTGTCCTTGTTCATTAGTCTATGTGACACGTTGTTTAAACCATTTGTCCTTGTTTATTAGTACTTGTGATTTGTTGTGTAAACAATTTGTCCTTGTTATTGTGACTTGTTGTGTGAACCATTTATCCTTCCTCATTAGTCCTTGTGACTCGTTGTGTGATCCATTTGTCCTTGTTCATAAGTCCTTGTGACTCGTTGTGTAAACTATATGTCCTTATTCTTTAGACCTTGTGACTCGTTATGTGAACCATTTGTCCTTGTTCTTTAGTCCTTGTGACTCGTTGTTTAAACAATTTGTCCTTATTCATTAGTCTTGTGACTCATTGTGTAAACCATTTGTCCTTGTGACTCGTTGTGTAAATCATTTGTCCTTGTTCATTAGTCCTTGTGACTCGTTGTTTAAACCATTTGTATTTGTTTATTAGTCCTTGTGATTCGTTGTGTAAACCATTTGTCCTTGTTATTGTGACTTGTTGTGTGAACCATTTATCCTTGCTCATTAGTCCTTGTGACTCGTTGTGTAAACTATTTGTCCTTGTTCATTAGTCCTTGTGACTAGTTGAGTGAACCATTTGTCCTTGTTCTTTAGTCCTTGTGACTCGTTGTTTAAACAATTTGTCCTTGTTGTTTAGTTCTTGTGACTCGTTGTGTAAACCATTTGTCCTTGTTATTGTAACTTGTTATGTGAACCATTTTTCCTTGTTCATTAGTCCTTGTGACTCGTTGTGTGAATCATTTGTCCTTGTTCATTAGTCCTTCTAACTCGTTGTGTAAACTATTTTCCCTTGTTCATTAGTCCTTCTATATCGTTGTGTGAGCCATTTGTCCTTGTTCTTTAGTCCATGTCACTTGTTGTGTGAACCCTTTGTCCTTGTTCATTAGTCTTGTGACTCGTTGTGTAAACCACGTGTCCTTGTGACTCATTGGGTAAACCATTTGTCCTTGTCCATTAGTCTATGTGACTCGTTGTTTAAACAATTTGTCCTTGTTTATTATTTATTATGATTCGTTGTGTAAACCATTTGTCCTTGTTATTGTGACTTGTTGTATGAATCATTTATCCTTGCTCATTAGTCCTGGTGATTCGTTGTGTGAACCATTTGTCCTTGTTCATTAGTCCTTATGACTCGTTGTGTAAACTATTTGTCCTAGTTCCTTAGACCTTGTGACTCTATGTGTGTACCATTTGTATTTGTTCTTTAGTCCTAGTTACTCGTTGTTTAAACCATTTGCCATTGTTTATTTGTCCTTGTGACTCATTGTGTAAACCATTTGTCTTTGTTATTGTGACTTGTCGTGTGAACCCTTTTTCCTTTTTCATTAGTCCTTGTGACTCGTTGTGTGAACCAATTGTCCTTGTTCATTAGTCCTTGTGACTCGTTGTGTAAACTATTTGTTCTTGTTCATTAGTCCTTGTGACTCTTTGTATGAACCGTTTGTCCTTGTTCATTAGTCCTTGTGACTCGTTGTGTAAATTATTTGTCCTTGTTGTTTAGACCTTGTGACTCGTTGTGTGAACCATTTGTCCTTGTTCTTTAGTACCTGTGACTCGTTGTTTAAACAATTTGTCCTTGTTTTTTAGTTCTTGTGACTCGTTGTGTAAACCATTTGTCCTTGTTATTGTGACTTGTTGTGTGAACCATTTTTCCTTGCTCATTAGTCCTTGTGACTCGTTGTGTAAACTATTTGTCCTTGTTCATTAGTCCTTGTGACTAGTTGTGTGAACCATTTGTCCTTGTTCTTTAGTCCTTGTGACTCGTTGTTTAAACAATTTGTCCTTGTTGTTTAGTTCTTGTGACTCGTTGTGTAAACCATTTGTCCTTGTTATTGTGACTTGTTATGTGAACCATTTTTCCTTGTTCATTAGTCCTTGTGACTCGTTGTGTGAATCATTTGTCCTTGTTCATTAGTCCTTCTAACTCGTTGTGTAAAATATTTGCCCTTGTTCATTAGTCCTTCTAAATCGTTGTGTGAGCCATTTGTCCTTGTTCTTTAGTCCATGTCACTTGTTGTGTGAACCATTTGTCCTTGTTCATTAGTCTTGTGACTCGTTGTGTAAACCACTTGTCCTTGTGACTCATTGTGTAAACCATTTGTCCTTGTTCATTAGTCTATGTGACTCGTTGTTTAAACCATTTGTCCTTGTTTATTAGTCCTTGTGATTCGTTGTGTAAACCATTTGTCCTTGTTATTGTGACTTATTGTATGAATCATTTATCCTTGCTCATTAGTCCTTGTGACTCGTTGTGTGAACCATTTGTCCTTGTTCAATAGTCCTTATGACTCGTTGTGTAAACTATTTGTCCTTGTTCTTTAGACCTTGTGACTCGTTGTGTGAACCATTTGTATTTGTTCTTTAGTCCTTGTGACTCGTTATTTAAACCATTTGCCATTGTTTATTAGTCCTTGTGACTCGTTGTGTAAACCATTTGTCCTTGTTATTATGACTTGTCGTGTGAACCCTTTTTCCTTTTTCATTAGTCCTTGTGACTCGTTGTGTGAACCAATTGTCCTTGTTCATTAGTCCTTGTGACTCGTTGTGTAAACTATTTGTCCTTGTTCATTAGTCCTTGTGACTCATTGTATGAACCGTTTGTCCTTGTTCATTAGTCCTTGTGACTCGTTGTGTAAATTATTTGTCCTTGTTGTTTAGACCTTGTGACTCGTTGTGTGAACCATTTGTCCTTGTTCTTTAGTCCCTGTGACTCGTTGTTTAAACAATTTGTCCTTGTTTTTTAGTTCTTGTGACTCGTTGTGTAAACCATTTGTCCTTGTTATTGTGACTTGTTGTGTGAACCAATTGTCCTTGTTCATTAGTCCTTGTGACTCGTTATGTGAATCATTTGTCCTTGTTCATTAGTCTTTCTAACTCGTTGTGTTAAACTATTTGCCCTTGTTCAGTAGTCCTTATAAATCGTTGTGTGAACCAACTGTCCTTGTTCTTTAGTCTATGTGACTCGTTGTGTGAGCCATTTGTCATTATTCATTAGTCCTAGTGACTCGTTGTGTGAACCATTTGTCCTTGTTCATTAGTCTTGTGACTCGTTGTGTAAACCATTTGTCCTTGTTCATTAGTCTATGTGACACGTTGTTTAAACCATTTGTCCTTGTTTATTAGTACTTGTGATTTGTTGTGTAAACAATTTGTCCTTGTTATTGTGACTTGTTGTGTGAACCATTTATCCTTCCTCATTAGTCCTTGTGACTCGTTGTGTGATCCATTTGTCCTTGTTCATAAGTCCTTGTGACTCGTTGTGTAAACTATATGTCCTTATTCTTTAGACCTTGTGACTCGTTATGTGAACCATTTGTCCTTGTTCTTTAGTCCTTGTGACTCGTTGTTTAAACAATTTGTCCTTATTCATTAGTCTTGTGACTCATTGTGTAAACCATTTGTCCTTGTGACTCGTTGTGTAAATCATTTGTCCTTGTTCATTAGTCCTTGTGACTCGTTGTTTAAACCATTTGTATTTGTTTATTAGTCCTTGTGATTCGTTGTGTAAACCATTTGTCCTTGTTATTGTGACTTGTTGTGTGAACCATTTATCCTTGCTCATTAGTCCTTGTGACTCGTTGTGTAAACTATTTGTCCTTGTTCATTAGTCCTTGTGACTAGTTGAGTGAACCATTTGTCCTTGTTCTTTAGTCCTTGTGACTCGTTGTTTAAACAATTTGTCCTTGTTGTTTAGTTCTTGTGACTCGTTGTGTAAACCATTTGTCCTTGTTATTGTAACTTGTTATGTGAACCATTTTTCCTTGTTCATTAGTCCTTGTGACTCGTTGTGTGAATCATTTGTCCTTGTTCATTAGTCCTTCTAACTCGTTGTGTAAACTATTTTCCCTTGTTCATTAGTCCTTCTAAATCGTTGTGTGAGCCATTTGTCCTTGTTCTTTAGTCCATGTCACTTGTTGTGTGAACCCTTTGTCCTTGTTCATTAGTCTTGTGACTCTTTGTGTAAACCACGTGTCCTTGTGACTCATTGGGTAAACCATTTGTCCTTGTCCATTAGTCTATGTGACTCGTTGTTTAAACAATTTGCCCTTGTTTATTATTTCTTATGATTCGTTGTGTAAACCATTTGTCCTTGTTATTGTGACTTGTTGTATGAATCATTTATCCTTGCTCATTAGTCCTGGTGACTCGTTGTGTGAACCATTTGTCCTTGTTCATTAGTCCTTGTGACTCGTTGTGTAAACTATTTGTCCTAGTTCCTTAGACCTTGTGACTCTATGTGTGTACCATTTGTATTTGTTCTTTAGTCCTAGTGACTCGTTGTTTAAACCATTTGCCATTGTTTATTTGTCCTTGTGACTCATTGTGTAAACCATTTGTCTTTGTTATTGTGACTTGTCGTGTGAACCCTTTTTCCTTTTTCATTAGTCCTTATGACTCCTTGTGTGAACCAATTGTCCTTGTTCATTAGTCCTTGTGACTCGTTGTGTAAACTATTTGTTCTTGTTCATTAGTCCTTGTGACTCTTTGTATGAACCGTTTGTCCTTGTTCATTAGTCCTTGTGACTCGTTGTGTAAATTATTTGTCCTTGTTGTTTAGACCTTGTGACTCGTTGTGTGAACCATTTGTCCTTGTTCTTTAGTACCTGTGACTCGTTGTTTAAACAATTTGTCCTTGTTTTTTAGTTCTTGTGACTCGTTGTGTAAACCATTTGTCCTTGTTATTGTGACTTGTTGTGTGAACCATTTTTCCTTGCTCATTAGTCCTTGTGACTCGTTGTATAAACTATTTGTCCTTGTTCATTAGTCCTTGTGACTAGTTGTGTGAACCATTTGTCCTTGTTCTTTAGTCCTTGTGACTCGTTGTTTAAACAATTTGTCCTTGTTGTTTAGTTCTTGTGACTCGTTGTGTAAACCATTTGTCCTTGTTATTGTGACTTGTTATGTGAACCATTTTTCCTTGTTCATTAGTTCTTGTGACTCGTTGTGTGAATCATTTGTCCTTGTTCATTAGTCCTTCTAACTCGTTGTGTAAACTATTTGCCCTTGTTCATTAGTCCTTCTAAATCGTTGTGTGAGCCATTTGTCCTTGTTCTTTAGTCCATGTCACTTGTTGTGTGAACCATTTGTCCTTGTTCATTAGTCTTGTGACTCGTTGTGTAAACCACTTGTCCTT
The DNA here is from genome assembly GCF_048544455.1 of Silene latifolia. Classification (NCBI taxonomy): domain Eukaryota; kingdom Viridiplantae; phylum Streptophyta; class Magnoliopsida; order Caryophyllales; family Caryophyllaceae; genus Silene; species Silene latifolia. Next base: position 60,818,660 of record NC_133535.1, on the reverse strand, counting down.
GTGACTCATTGTGTAAACCATTTGTCCTTGTTCATTAGTCTATGTGACTCGTTGTTTAAACCATTTGTCCTTGTTTATTAGTCCTTGTGATTCGTTGTGTAAACCATTTGTCCTTGTTATTGTGACTTATTGTATGAATCATTTATCCTTGCTCATTAGTCCTTGTGACTCGTTGTGTGAACCATTTGTCCTTGTTCAATAGTCCTTATGACTCGTTGTGTAAACTATTTGTCCTTGTTCTTTAGACCTTGTGACTCGTTGTGCGAACCATTTGTATTTGTTCTTTAGTCCTTGTGACTCGTTGTTTAAACCATTTGCCATTGTTTATTAGTCCTTGTGACTCGTTGTGTAAACCATTTGTCCTTGTTATTATGACTTGTCGTGTGAACCCTTTTTCCTTTTTCATTAGTCCTTGTGACTCGTTGTGTGAACCAATTGTCCTTGTTCATTAGTTCTTGTGACTCGTTGTGTAAACTATTTGTCCTTGTTCATTAGTCCTTGTGACTCATTGTATGAACCGTTTGTCCTTGTTCATTAGTCCTTGTGACTCGTTGTGTAAATTATTTGTCCTTGTTGTTTAGACCTTGTGACTCGTTGTGTGAACCATTTGTCCTTGTTCTTTAGTCCCTGTGACTCGTTGTTTAAACAATTTGTCCTTGTTTTTTAGTTCTTGTGACTCGTTGTGTAAACCATTTGTCCTTGTTATTGTGACTTGTTGTGTGAACCATTTTTCCTTGCTCATTAGTCCTTGTGACTCGTTGTGTAAACTATTTGTCCTTGTTCATTAGTCCTTGTGACTAGTTGTGTGAACCATTTGTCCTTGTTCTTTAGTCCTTGTGACTCGTTGTTTAAACAATTTGTCCTTGTTGTTTAGTTCTTGTGACTCGTTGTGTAAACCATTTGTCCTTGTTATTGTGACTTGTTGTGTGAACCATTTTTCCTTGCTCATTAGTCCTTGTGACTCGTTGTATAAACTATTTGTCCTTGTTCATTAGTCCTTGTGACTAGTTGTGTGAACCATTTGTCCTTGTTCTTTAGTCCTTGTGACTCGTTGTTTAAACAATTTGTCCTTGTTGTTTAGTTCTTGTGACTCGTTGTGTAAACCATTTGTCCTTGTTATTGTGACTTGTTATGTGAACCATTTTTCCTTGTTCATTAGTTCTTGTGACTCGTTGTGTGAATCATTTGTCCTTGTTCATTAGTCCTTCTAACTCGTTGTGTAAACTATTTGCCCTTGTTCATTAGTCCTTCTAAATCGTTGTGTGAGCCATTTGTCCTTGTTCTTTAGTCCATGTCACTTGTTGTGTGAACCATTTGTCCTTGTTCATTAGTCTTGTGACTCGTTGTGTAAACCACTTGTCCTTGTGACTCATTGTGTAAACCATTTGTCCTTGTTCATTAGTCTATGTGACTCGTTGTTTAAACCATTTGTCCTTGTTTATTAGTCCTTGTGATTCGTTGTGTAAACCATTTGTCCTTGTTATTGTGACTTATTGTATGAATCATTTATCCTTGCTCATTAGTCCTTGTGACTCGTTGTGTAAACTATTTGTCCTTGTTCTTTAGACCTTGTGACTCGTTGTGTGAACCATTTGTATTTGTTCTTTAGTCCTTGTGACTCGTTGTTTAAACCATTTGCCATTGTTTATTAGTCCTTGTGACTCGTTGTGTAAACCATTTGTCCTTGTTATTATGACTTGTCGTGTGAACCCTTTTTCCTTTTTCATTAGTCCTTGTGACTCGTTGTGTGAACCAATTGTCCTTGTTCATTAGTTCTTGTGACTCGTTGTGTAAACTATTTGTCCTTGTTCATTAGTCCTTGTGACTCATTGTATGAACCGTTTGTCCTTGTTCATTAGTCCTTGTGACTCGTTGTGTAAATTATTTGTCCTTGTTGTTTAGACCTTGTGACTCGTTGTGTGAACCATTTGTCCTTGTTCTTTAGTCCCTGTGACTCGTTGTTTAAACAATTTGTCCTTGTTTTTTAGTTCTTGTGACTCGTTGTGTAAACCATTTGTCCTTGTTATTGTGACTTGTTGTGTGAACCATTTTTCCTTGCTCATTAGTCCTTGTGACTCGTTGTGTAAACTATTTGTCCTTGTTCATTAGTCCTTGTGACTAGTTGTGTGAACCATTTGTCCTTGTTCTTTAGTCCTTGTGACTCGTTGTTTAAACAATTTGTCCTTGTTGTTTAGTTCTTGTGACTCGTTGTGTAAACCATTTGTCCTTGTTATTGTGACTTGTTGTGTGAACCATTTTTCCTTGCTCATTAGTCCTTGTGACTCGTTGTATAAACTATTTGTCCTTGTTCATTAGTCCTTGTGACTAGTTGTGTGAACCATTTGTCCTTGTTCTTTAGTCCTTGTGACTCGTTGTTTAAACAATTTGTCCTTGTTGTTTAGTTCTTGTGACTCGTTGTGTAAACCATTTGTCCTTGTTATTGTGACTTGTTATGTGAACCATTTTTCCTTGTTCATTAGTTCTTGTGACTCGTTGTGTGAATCATTTGTCCTTGTTCATTAGTCCTTCTAACTCGTTGTGTAAACTATTTGCCCTTGTTCATTAGTCCTTCTAAATCGTTGTGTGAGCCATTTGTCCTTGTTCTTTAGTCCATGTCACTTGTTGTGTGAACCATTTGTCCTTGTTCATTAGTCTTGTGACTCGTTGTGTAAACCACTTGTCCTTGTGACTCATTGTGTAAACCATTTGTCCTTGTTCATTAGTCTATGTGACTCGTTGTTTAAACCATTTGTCCTTGTTTATTAGTCCTTGTGATTCGTTGTGTAAACCATTTGTCCTTGTTATTGTGACTTATTGTATGAATCATTTATCCTTGCTCATTAGTCCTTATGACTCGTTGTGTAAACTATTTGTCCTTGTTCTTTAGACCTTGTGACTCGTTGTGTGAACCATTTGTATTTGTTCTTTAGTCCTTGTGACTCGTTGTTTAAACCATTTGCCATTGTTTATTAGTCCTTGTGACTCGTTGTGTAAACCATTTGTCCTTGTTATTATGACTTGTCGTGTGAACCCTTTTTCCTTTTTCATTAGTCCTTGTGACTCGTTGTGTGAACCAATTGTCCTTGTTCATTAGTTCTTGTGACTCGTTGTGTAAACTATTTGTCCTTGTTCATTAGTCCTTGTGACTCATTGTATGAACCGTTTGTCCTTGTTCATTAGTCCTTGTGACTCGTTGTGTAAATTATTTGTCCTTGTTGTTTAGACCTTGTGACTCGTTGTGTGAACCATTTGTCCTTGTTCTTTAGTCCCTGTGACTCATTGTTTAAACAATTTGTCCTTGTTTTTTAGTTCTTGTGACTCGTTGTGTAAACCATTTGTCCTTGTTATTGTGACTTGTTGTGTGAACCATTTTTCCTTGCTCATTAGTCCTTGTGACTCGTTGTGTAAACTATTTGTCCTTGTTCATTAGTCCTTGTGACTAGTTGTGTGAACCATTTGTCCTTGTTCTTTAGTCCTTGTGACTCGTTGTTTAAACAATTTGTCCTTGTTGTTTAGTTCTTGTGACTCGTTGTGTAAACCATTTCTCCTTGTTATTGTGACTTGTTATGTGAACCATTTTTCCTTATTCATTAGTCCTTGTGACTCGTTGTGTGAATCATTTGTCCTTGTTCATTAGTCCTTCTAACTCGTTGTGTAAACTATTTGCCCTTGTCCATTAGTCCTTCTAAATCGTTGTGTGAGCCATTTGTCCTTGTTCTTTAGTCCATATCACTTGTTGTGTGAACCATTTGTCCTTGTTCATTAGTCTTGTGACTCGTTGTGTAAAAAACTTGTCCTTGTGACTCATTGTGTAAACCATTTGTCCTTGTTCATTAGTCTATGTGACTCGTTGTTTAAACCATTTGTCCTTGTTTATTAGTCCTTTTGATTCGTTGTGTAAACCATTTGTCCTTGTTATTGTGACTTGTTGTATGAATCATTTATCCTTGCTCATTAGTCCTTGTGACTCGTTGTGTGAACCATTTGTCCTTGTTCACTAGTCCTTGTGACTCGTTGTGTAAACTATTTGTCCTTGTTCTTTAGACCTTGTGACTCGTTGTGTGAACCACTTGTATTTGTTCTTTAGTCCTTGTGACTCGTTGTTTAAACCATTTGCCATTGTTTATTAGTCCTTGTGACTCGTTGTGTAAACCATTTGTCATTGTTATTGTGACTTGTTGTGTGAACCCTTTTTCCTTTTTCATTAGTCCTTGTGACTCGTTGTGTGAACCAATTGTCCTTGTTCATTAGTCCTTGTGACTCGTTGTGTAAACTATTTGTCCTTGTTCATTAGTCCTTGTGACTCATTGTATGAACCGTTTGTCCTTGTTCATTAGTCCTTGTGACTCGTTGTGTAAATTATTTGTCCTTGTTGTTTAGACCTTGTGACTCGTTGTGTGAACCATTTGTCCTTGTTCTTTAGTCCCTGTGACTCGTTGTTTAAACAATTTGTCCTTGTTTTTTAGTTCTTGTGACTCGTTGTGTAAACCATTTGTCCTTGTTATTGTGACTTGTTGTGTGAACCAATTGTCCTTGTTCATTAGTCCTTGTGACTCGTTATGTGAATCATTTGTCCTTGTTCATTAGTCTTTCTAACTCGTTGTGTAAACTATTTGCCCTTGTTCAGTAGTCCTTATAAATCGTTGTGTGAACCAACTGTCCTTGTTCTTTAGTCTATGTGACTCGTTGTGTGAGCCATTTGTCATTATTCATTAGTCCTTGTGACTCGTTGTGTGAACCATTTGTCCTTGTTCATTAGTCTTGTGACTCGTTGTGTAAACCATTTGTCCTTGTTCATTAGTCTATGTGACACGTTGTTTAAACCATTTGTCCTTGTTTATTAGTACTTGTGATTTGTTGTGTAAACAATTTGTCCTTGTTATTGTGACTTGTTGTGTGAACCATTTATCCTTCCTCATTAGTCCTTGTGACTCGTTGTGTGATCCATTTGTCCTTGTTCATAAGTCCTTGTGACTCGTTGTGTAAACTATATGTCCTTATTCTTTAGACCTTGTGACTCGTTATGTGAACCATTTGTCCTTGTTCTTTAGTCCTTGTGACTCGTTGTTTAAACAATTTGTCCTTATTCATTAGTCTTGTGACTCATTGTGTAAACCATTTGTCCTTGTGACTCGTTGTGTAAATCATTTGTCCTTGTTCATTAGTCCTTGTGACTCGTTGTTTAAACCATTTGTATTTGTTTATTAGTCCTTGTGATTCGTTGTGTAAACCATTTGTCCTTGTTATTGTGACTTGTTGTGTGAACCAATTATCCTTGCTCATTAGTCCTTGTGACTCGTTGTGTAAACTATTTGTCCTTGTTCATTAGTCCTTGTGACTAGTTGTGTGAACCATTTGTCCTTGTTCTTTAGTCCTTGTGACTCGTTGTTTAAACAATTTGTCCTTGTTGTTTAGTTCTTGTGACTCGTTGTGTAAACCATTTGTCCTTGTTATTGTAACTTGTTATGTGAACCATTTTTCCTTGTTCATTAGTCCTTGTGACTCGTTGTGTGAATCATTTGTCCTTGTTCATTAGTCCTTCTAACTCGTTGTGTAAACTATATTCCCTTGTTCATTAGTCCTTCTATATCGTTGTGTGAGCCATTTGTCCTTGTTCTTTAGTCCATGTCACTTGTTGTGTGAACCCTTTGTCCTTGTTCATTAGTCTTGTGACTCGTTGTGTAAACCACGTGTCCTTGTGACTCATTGGGTAAACCATTTGTCCTTGTCCATTAGTCTATGTGACTCGTTGTTTAAACAATTTGTCCTTGTTTATTATTTCTTATGATTCGTTGTGTAAACCATTTGTCCTTGTTTTTGTGACTTGTTGTATGAATCATTTATCCTTGCTCATTAGTCCTGGTGATTCGTTGTGTGAACCATTTGTCCTTGTTCATTAGTCCTTGTGACTCGTTGTGTAAACTATTTGTCCTAGTTCCTTAGACCTTGTGACTCTATGTGTGTACCATTTGTATTTGTTCTTTAGTCCTAGTGACTCGTTGTTTAAACCATTTGCCATTGTTTATTTGTCCTTGTGACTCATTGTGTAAACCATTTGTCTTTGTTATTGTGACTTGTCGTGTGAACCCTTTTTCCTTTTTCATTAGTCCTTGTGACTCGTTGTGTGAACCAATTGTCCTTGTTCATTAGTCCTTGTGACTCGTTGTGTAAACTATTTGTTCTTGTTCATTAGTCCTTGTGACTCTTTGTATGAACCGTTTGTCCTTGTTCATTAGTCCTTGTGACTCGTTGTGTAAATTATTTGTCCTTGTTGTTTAGACCTTGTGACTCGTTGTGTGAACCATTTGTCCTTGTTCTTTAGTACCTGTGACTCGTTGTTTAAACAATTTGTCCTTGTTTTTTAGTTCTTGTGACTCGTTGTGTAAACCATTTGTCCTTGTTATTGTGACTTGTTGTGTGAACCATTTTTCCTTGCTCATTAGTCCTTGTGACTCGTTGTGTAAACTATTTGTCCTTGTTCATTAGTCCTTGTGACTAGTTGTGTGAACCATTTGTCCTTGTTCTTTAGTCCTTGTGACTCGTTGTTTAAACAATTTGTCCTTGTTGTTTAGTTCTTGTGACTCGTTGTGTAAACCATTTGTCCTTGTTATTGTGACTTGTTATGTGAACCATTTTTCCTTGTTCATTAGTCCTTGTGACTCGTTGTGTGAATCATTTGTCCTTGTTCATTAGTCTTTCTAACTCGTTGTGTAAAATATTTGCCCTTGTTCATTAGTCCTTCTAAATCGTTGTGTGAGCCATTTGTCCTTGTTCTTTAGTCCATGTCACTTGTTGTGTGAACCATTTGTCCTTGTTCATTAGTCTTGTGACTCGTTGTGTAAACCACTTGTCCTTGTGACTCATTGTGTAAACCATTTGTCCTTGTTCATTAGTCTATGTGACTCGTTGTTTAAACCATTTGTCCTTGTTTATTAGTCCTTGTGATTCGTTGTGTAAACCATTTGTCCTTGTTATTGTGACTTATTGTATGAATCATTTATCCTTGCTCATTAGTCCTTGTGACTCGTTGTGTGAACCATTTGTCCTTGTTCAATAGTCCTTATGACTCGTTGTGTAAACTATTTGTCCTTGTTCTTTAGACCTTGTGACTCGTTGTGTGAACCATTTGTATTTGTTCTTTAGTCCTTGTGACTCGTTGTTTAAACCATTTGCCATTGTTTATTAGTCCTTGTGACTCGTTGTGTAAACCATTTGTCCTTGTTATTATGACTTGTCGTGTGAACCCTTTTTCCTTTTTCATTAGTCCTTGTGACTCGTTGTGTGAACCAATTGTCCTTGTTCATTAGTCCTTGTGACTCGTTGTGTAAACTATTTGTCCTTGTTCATTAGTCCTTGTGACTCATTGTATGAACCGTTTGTCCTTGTTCATTAGTCCTTGTGACTCGTTGTGTAAATTATTTGTCCTTGTTGTTTAGACCTTGTGACTCGTTGTGTGAACCATTTGTCCTTGTTCTTTAGTCCCTGTGACTCGTTGTTTAAACAATTTGTCCTTGTTTTTTAGTTCTTGTGACTCGTTGTGTAAACCATTTGTCCTTGTTATTGTGACTTGTTGTGTGAACCAATTGTCCTTGTTCATTAGTCCTTGTGACTCGTTATGTGAATCATTTGTCCTTGTTCATTAGTCTTTCTAACTCGTTGTGTAAACTATTTGCCCTTGTTCAGTAGTCCTTATAAATCGTTGTGTGAACCAACTGTCCTTGTTCTTTAGTCTATGTGACTCGTTGTGTGAGCCATTTGTCATTATTCATTAGTCCTTGTGACTCGTTGTGTGAACCATTTGTCCTTGTTCATTAGTCTTGTGACTCGTTGTGTAAACCATTTGTCCTTGTTCATTAGTCTATGTGACACGTTGTTTAAACCATTTGTCCTTGTTTATTAGTACTTGTGATTTGTTGTGTAAACAATTTGTCCTTGTTATTGTGACTTGTTGTGTGAACCATTTATCCTTCCTCATTAGTCCTTGTGACTCGTTGTGTGATCCATTTGTCCTTGTTCATAAGTCCTTGTGACTCGTTGTGTAAACTATATGTCCTTATTCTTTAGACCTTGTGACTCGTTATGTGAACCATTTGTCCTTGTTCTTTAGTCCTTGTGACTCGTTGTTTAAACAATTTGTCCTTATTCATTAGTCTTGTGACTCATTGTGTAAACCATTTGTCCTTGTGACTCGTTGTGTAAAACATTTGTCCTTGTTCATTAGTCCTTGTGACTCGTTGTTTAAACCATTTGTATTTGTTTATTAGTCCTTGTGATTCGTTGTGTAAACCATTTGTCCTTGTTATTGTGACTTGTTGTGTGAACCATTTATCCTTGCTCATTAGTCCTTGTGACTCGTTGTGTAAACTATTTGTCCTTGTTCATTAGTCCTTGTGACTAGTTGAGTGAACCATTTGTCCTTGTTCTTTAGTCCTTGTGACTCGTTGTTTAAACAATTTGTCCTTGTTGTTTAGTTCTTGTGACTCGTTGTGTAAACCATTTGTCCTTGTTATTGTAACTTGTTATGTGAACCATTTTTCCTTGTTCATTAGTCCTTGTGACTCGTTGTGTGAATCATTTGTCCTTGTTCATTAGTCCTTCTAACTCGTTGTGTAAACTATTTTCCCTTGTTCATTAGTCCTTCTAAATCGTTGTGTGAGCCATTTGTCCTTGTTCTTTAGTCCATGTCACTTGTTGTGTGAACCCTTTGTCCTTGTTCATTAGTCTTGTGACTCGTTGTGTAAACCACGTGTCCTTGTGACTCATTGGGTAAACCATTTGTCCTTGTCCATTAGTCTATGTGACTCGTTGTTTAAACAATTTGTCCTTGTTTATTATTTCTTATGATTCGTTGTGTAAACCATTTGTCCTTGTTATTGTGACTTGTTGTATGAATCATTTATCCTTGCTCATTAGTCCTGGTGACTCGTTGTGTGAACCATTTGTCCTTGTTCATTAGTCCTTGTGACTCGTTGTGTAAACTATTTGTCCTAGTTCCTTAGACCTTGTGACTCTATGTGTGTACCATTTGTATTTGTTCTTTAGTCCTAGTGACTCGTTGTTTAAACCATTTGCCATTGTTTATTTGTCCTTGTGACTCATTGTGTAAACCATTTCTTTCTTTGTTATTGTGACTTGTCGTGTGAACCCTTTTTCCTTTTTCATTAGTCCTTATGACTCCTTGTGTGAACCAATTGTCCTTGTTCATTAGTCCTTGTGACTCGTTGTGTAAACTATTTGTTCTTGTTCATTAGTCCTTGTGACTCTTTGTATGAACCGTTTGTCCTTGTTCATTAGTCCTTGTGACTCGTTGTGTAAATTATTTGTCCTAGTTGTTTAGACCTTGTGACTCGTTGTGTGAACCATTTGTCCTTGTTCTTTAGTACCTGTGACTCGTTGTTTAAACAATTTGTCATTGTTTTTTAGTTCTTGTGACTCGTTGTGTAAACCATTTGTCCTTGTTATTGTGACTTGTTGTGTGAACCATTTTTCCTTGCTCATTAGTCCTTGTGACTCGTTGTGTAAACTATTTGTCCTTGTTCATTAGTCCTTGTGACTAGTTGTGTGAACCATTTGTCCTTGTTCTTTAGTCCTTGTGACTCGTTGTTTAAACAATTTGTCCTTGTTGTTTAGTTCTTGTGACTCGTTGTGTAAACCATTTGTCCTTGTTATTGTGACTTGTTATGTGAACCATTTTTCCTTGTTCATTAGTTCTTGTGACTCGTTGTGTGAATCATTTGTCCTTGTTCATTAGTCCTTCTAACTCGTTGTGTAAACTATTTGCCCTTGTTCATTAGTCCTTCTAAATCGTTGTGTGAGCCATTTGTCCTTGTTCTTTAGTCCATGTCACTTGTTGTGTGAACCATTTGTCCTTGTTCATTAGTCTTGTGACTCGTTGTGTAAACCACTTGTCCTTGTGACTCATTGTGTAAACCATTTGTCCTTGTTCATTAGTCTATGTGACTCGTTGTTTAAACCATTTGTCCTTGTTTATTAGTCCTTGTGATTCGTTGTGTAAACCATTTGTCCTTGTTATTGTGACTTATTGTATGAATCATTTATCCTTGCTCATTAGTCCTTGTGACTCGTTGTGTGAACCATTTGTCCTTGTTCAATAGTCCTTATGACTCGTTGTGTAAACTATTTGTCCTTGTTCTTTAGACCTTGTGACTCGTTGTGTGAACCATTTGTATTTGTTCTTTAGTCCTTGTGACTCGTTGTTTAAACCATTTGCCATTGTTTATTAGTCCTTGTGACTCGTTGTGTAAACCATTTGTCCTTGTTATTATGACTTGTCGTGTGAACCCTTTTTCCTTTTTCATTAGTCCTTGTGACTCGTTGTGTGAACCAATTGTCCTTGTTCATTAGTTCTTGTGACTCGTTGTGTAAACTATTTGTCCTTGTTCATTAGTCCTTGTGACTCATTGTATGAACCGTTTGTCCTTGTTCATTAGTCCTTGTGACTCGTTGTGTAAATTATTTGTCCTTGTTGTTTAGACCTTGTGACTCGTTGTGTGAACCATTTGTCCTTGTTCTTTAGTCCCTGTGACTCGTTGTTTAAACAATTTGTCCTTGTTTTTTAGTTCTTGTGACTCGTTGTGTAAACCATTTGTCCTTGTTATTGTGACTTGTTGTGTGAACCATTTTTCCTTGCTCATTAGTCCTTGTGACTCGTTGTGTAAACTATTTGTCCTTGTTCATTAGTCCTTGTGACTAGTTGTGTGAACCATTTGTCCTTGTTCTTTAGTCCTTGTGACTCGTTGTTTAAACAATTTGTCCTTGTTGTTTAGTTCTTGTGACTCGTTGTGTAAACCATTTGTCCTTGTTATTGTGACTTGTTATGTGAACCATTTTTCCTTATTCATTAGTCCTTGTGACTCGTTGTGTGAATCATTTGTCCTTGTTCATTAGTCCTTCTAACTCGTTGTGTAAACTATTTGCCCTTGTCCATTAGTCCTTCTAAATCGTTGTGTGAGCCATTTGTCCTTGTTCTTTAGTCCATATCACTTGTTGTGTGAACCATTTGTCCTTGTTCATTAGTCTTGTGACTCGTTGTGTAAAAAACTTGTCCTTGTGACTCATTGTGTAAACCATTTGTCCTTGTTCATTAGTCTATGTGACTCGTTGTTTAAACCATTTGTCCTTGTTTATTAGTCCTTTTGATTCGTTGTGTAAACCATTTGTCCTTGTTATTGTGACTTGTTGTATGAATCATTTATCCTTGCTCATTAGTCCTTGTGACTCGTTGTGTGAACCATTTGTCCTTGTTCACTAGTCCTTGTGACTCGTTGTGTAAACTATTTGTCCTTGTTCGTTAGACCTTGTGACTCGTTGTGTGAACCACTTGTATTTGTTCTTTAGTCCTTGTGACTCGTTGTTTAAACCATTTGCCATTGTTTATTAGTCCTTGTGACTCGTTGTGTAAACCATTTGTCATTGTTATTGTGACTTGTTGTGTGAACCCTTTTTCCTTTTTCATTAGTCCTTGTGACTCGTTGTGTGAACCAATTGTCCTTGTTCATTAGTCCTTGTGACTCGTTGTGTAAACTATTTGTCCTTGTTCATTAGTCCTTGTGACTCATTGTATGAACCGTTTGTCCTTGTTCATTAGTCCTTGTGACTCGTTGTGTAAATTATTTGTCCTTGTTGTTTAGACCTTGTGACTCGTTGTGTGAACCATTTGTCCTTGTTCTTTAGTCCCTGTGACTCGTTGTTTAAACAATTTGTCCTTGTTTTTTAGTTCTTGTGACTCGTTGTGTAAACCACTTGTCCTTGTTATTGTGACTTGTTGTGTGAACCATTCTTCCTTGCTCATTAGTCCTTGTGACTCGTTGTGTAAACTATTTGTCCTTGTTCATTAGTCCTTGTGACTAGTTGTGTGAACCATTTGTCCTTGTTCTTTAGTCCTTGTGACTCGTTGTTTAAACAATTTATCCTTGTTGTTTAGTTCTTGTGACTCGTTGTGTAAACCATTTGTCCTTGTTATTGTGACTTGTTGACGCGGATATGGACCCCATGGAAGAAGTTGTGCTCGACATAGAGCACCAATCAAAACCAGGCCCAAATAACACATTTTTTATGCATGAAAATTGGATGGGTTTACGTAAAAGAGAGGTATTATGCGCGGTTGAAGCTCGAGATCCGCACACCCCTTGATGCCGTGTGGGAACAAAAGAAAATGAAATGGGAACAAGGGGGAAGGGCCGAATGTGGCGGCACCAAGGGAGAGGAATTCTAAGTTTATATTTTTGCATTTTTCAACATAGTTTGAATAAGATTTGACAAAAGGTCTAGGTTGTAAGTTCTATGCACCTAATCATCCTAGAACTTACAACTAGCATTTAATGCTTTGCTTGGAGGCCAAGGACTTTTTCCTATAAAAGGACCTAGCGTCCCTCATTTGTAATCATCCAAAGTTGAAGTAAAAACATTTTAGAGAGAGAAACTTGTTGGTTTCAATCTTTTTCCAAAGAGTCGAGGCTTTCGAATCTTGCCTTAAACTAAGGACGTGCTCGCATGATTTGAGATTGAATTGCTTGACGCGTTTCGAGTAATTCCCCATTGTTATCACTATAGGTCTAGTGATACCAAATATCCCATTGTTTTCGATCTCTTCTCAAGGAATCGAAACAAATATCCTTTATCTTTTGCACAACAAAACCCCAAAAAACAAAACAATTAAGTCTTCCGCTACGTATACGCATCAAATGGTATCAGAGCTTCGGCTCTTGATCACCCCAAAAAAATCAAGACGGTCCTAAGGAGGTCCCAATCCGTTGATAGTTGAATATCCAACGCGCTTGGTGTTCAAAGATTAAACTCGGCAAGGAAGTTGAGGTTTAATCGATTGGATCTTGAAGGCACGAATTGAACAAAAAAAAAAAAAAAAAAAAAACGAAAATCACTGTTCACGGTACTGTTCACGGTACTGTTCACTGACAAAAAAAAAAAAAAAAAAAAACTTCCTTCTTTTCGAAAACACAAAACCCCAATCACCAAACATGAACTTCGACGATCCAAACTTTCTCAAGGATCTTCAAAAGGCCTTAAAGAATTTACAAGAACACGATCCCAAATGGCATCCTAGACGTGAACGAGTCATTGACGAGTTCAAAATGAGTGAACTACCCAAGTTCACGGGAGGCACGGATCCCGAGACTTATCTTGAATGGGAAAGACAAATAGACCGGATGTTTGATTTTAAGGGTCTCGATGATGAACAGTGCTGCAAGTACGCTATTTTGAAGTTAAGAAATGGGGCTTCATTATGGTATGAAAGCCTTAAGACCAGGAGGGTTCGAGCCGGAAAAGCAAAGATAACATCATGGCACGTGCTTAAACTAAAATTACGGAAGAGATATGTCCCCGCAACGCATAGGCTCACGACCTATCGTAAGATCACCGATCTTGCCCAAGGAAGGCTAAGTGTCCTAGATTACATCAACGAATTTGAGAATCTAGCCTTAATGGGAGACTTGGTGGAAGATGAGGACATAAGGATGGCGCGATTCCTACGAGGTCTAAACCGCAACATCGCCCATGTTGTCGAGTTACAGAATTACTCAGATTTCGATACCTTGTGTAGTATGTGTCTCAAAGTGGAGGCGCAAGAAAAGACGAAGGTGGCAACCACCTATGGCGAGAATAGCCGGACTTGGAAAAATGAGAACAACTCGAGGACAAGCACAACGGGGAACACCACCGATCCCAAGATGACTCCTACCCCCAGTGCTGCTATCAAACCACCCGCCTCAAAGGAGAGTAACTCCACGCTGTAGATACCCGTATCCGTCGATATTGGAATTTATAGAGAACCCGACAAACACCCGATGATGATAGGACACATGTATTCTTTAGTTGTCATTGTCATTATTTGGAGCTCGTTTACGAGGTAGAAAGGGTGTCGTCGATGAAGTATTCTATTAATTTAAATGATATTTAAATTAATGTTTTTTTAAGTGAATTCATTTTATTAATTTAAATGATATTTAGATTAATGTTTTTTTTAGTAAGTTCATTTTATTAATTTAAATGATATTTAAATTATGGTTTTTTGGGGTGAATTCAATTTATTTTATTTTATTTTGAATTTATTTTCCCAAGTTTATTTTATTGAAAATAAAATAAATATTTGATTTGAAAAATCATTTTATGGGTATATTTGATTTGAAAAGTCATTTATTTTAATGGGTTAATTGATTTGAAAAATCGATTTGAAAATCGAAAAGAACTCGTTTTGAACACTTGTTTTTGAGCTCGATTTTAGCTCGGTTTTTAAGCCCGTTTCCTTTGCGAATTGGCACGAATCTCGAGTACACTAACCAACCTATACCAATACCCATCAACCCATGTTCGAACCCCCTCACAAGCAGCCCAAATTCTCGTTCAAAACCAACCCCAAGCAGCCCGCAAAACACCAATGCAGTCCCCTGTTTTTGCGTGTCAATTCGCGAGCCCAAACCCGCTCCAAACACTACCAAGACCCGTACCCATTAACCCTAACCCATACCCTAGTATCCTACCCATATTATCCTAGCTTAATCACCAAGAAAACCTCCAAAACGAACCCTAGAAACCCCCCCAAAAGCTGCTGGACAGCAGCTATGTTCAGCTAGCCCGATTTGCCTCCCCTCTCTTTTAACCTATTTTAACTCCCTATAAATACCACCCCTTCACCATACATTCATTCCTCTAAGTTCTCCATACATCCAAGCATCACATACAAGCTTTAAACCTCAGAAACAAACCCTAAACATCCTCCAAAAACCCTAAACAAAACCGACACACAAACTGAAACTGTTTGTGTGTCTCCTTCGAAAACCCATTCGTTCCTCCATCAAAACTCCATAAAAATTCGAGTTTCTTGTTCCTAATTAACCACATAACATCCATCTACACATTAGACAAAGATTTACGAGCCAAATTGCCCTTGAGAGTACACGAAATTCCTCGAAAAACAGAGTGAAATAACACTCTGTTTTCGCGGTTTCTTCTTGTCTGTCCAGTTCTGTTTGTGCTCGTTTTTCGTGCCCAATAACCCAAATCGAGCAGGGGTTGCTTTAAGATCCTTGTTCTCCTCTCTTTCTAGTTTCCAAAACATCTTTCGAATCGAATTTTCGTCGTGAAACGAGGGAGATATCACTGTTTTAAAATCGCTGTCCAGAAACTTTCCAAAACCCGTGTTTGCTTTGTTCTTCGTCGACGACGGCCTCTCGAGATAAAATCTACCATCGATTACGACCCAAGACGGTGTCAACGATACATGTAGGTTGAGGGTGCATCAAATCCCCTTCTCTTTTCTCTTTTTATTTCGTTTTTTTATGCCTTTTTTTTATTGTCTTTTTTTGTTTGTTTTTTCGCTTGTTTATCGATTGTTTTAAATTAACTATGAAACTAGTTAGTCCGAGTATGAGTTAAAGTACCACTATGAACACCCGCGTTGACTTGAGATGGGAAAAGAAACCGCTACATCTGTCGGTCGTACACCCCCGTCTCATTTACATATCCTCGTGTTCAAAGTAGGGCATAAATAAAACAATTATCTAACTTTGTTCTTCGTTTTCGACCCCCTTTTGTTTCGGCCAAATCGACAGACCCTAGGACCCGTTGTATGTTAGTTTAACCTCTGGTTGTTAACCTATGACGTATTTAGATGACTTTAATTTAATTTAATAACCTAATTAGACACGATAGGTGGCTTCGACGTAAGTTATAAAATCAATCGACGATTACGTAATTAATTGAATGCATCTCTCTCTTTCACCTAATTTCTCGCTAGTATAAGAGTGCGTGATTAGCACCTTCTTATTGACACTCGATGAGTTAAATTAATTAGCGAATTTGACCTAATTAGACCCTTTAGGCCGTGTAGAATGCACCCTTGCGCGACAATCAATCGACATCGTTTTTAACTCGTTTTCTAACTTGTTTCCTATCCCTTTTCGCAATCATTCGATCTAACCAATGAATCTAACTTAGGAACTAGGTTGGCTTTATCTTGGCCGTGGCTTTAGGCCGTGGGGTTAGCCACGTCTTTCTTTGTCTCGCTTTATTTCTTACCTTTCGTTCTTTGTCGTTTGTTAGCTTGTAATTTATCGTTGTTTATTGAGTTGTAATTTTCGAGTTTGTTTTACTTCTTTTGAGTCAAAACCTCTTCAAAAACCTTGGTCTTGTTTGGTTAGACGGTTGTTCCCCAATGCTTGTAGGAGCGTAGTAAACCGCATGTTGTTTAAAGCAACATGGCCCGGTTTATGCTAATGCATGCTTTGGTGCGTAGCCTTATGTCTAATTCGATGAGATTAAGCGCGAGCACGCATTACGAGGAGTGACCCAAGGACCGTGGGTCATGTGAGCCGTGGGCCACCCTCATGTGCACGGTTTTCAAGGCCCAATGGCCGTGTGTTTTGTGTCGTGTTTTGAGTTGTATGTAGCAATTGTAATTAGATCGAGTTGTAATTTATTTATCGTTGTGTCGGCATGAAATGCCTGGTTTGTAATAGGTAGATCACAACGGCTCCCCCATTCCCCCTTAAGCCTTGTTTGTTTGCTTTACATGTTGTTAGATCAATCAACCCACATGCTAAATTACAACTTTGACAAAGTTAGTTTAGTTGCATCTAAAACGACATAGAAATTGTTGTCACATGATAGGGTTAAAACAACGTTTGCATATCATACATCGTAGTAGCTATGACCTTGTTTGAACTCCGACACTTGACTTAGTAGAGGCCGTTATTGACGGGCGGGGTTGGGTGTCCTTATGGGCTTCCCAACACGTACCCTCACCCCTTACTCAAGATCTATGGTTTGTGGATCCGTCTAAATACCATTGGATTACGAGAGTCATTCTAATCGAGTGATATAGGGTACAAGTCTTTATCTTTAATCACTCGTAGTCGATTGGCTTTATGCCTTTCGATGAAAGGTGTAAAGTTGACTTGAACGGTTCCAAGTTCCCAAAAAACTTGGTGGCGACTCTAATATGTCTTAATTCGATTCGAAAGAACCTCGAGTCGATTATGCCTAGTGTGGATCCCTCGGACGCAGTTCCCGAGGGCCTTGTCCACAGTTTGGCGACTCCGCTGGGGAAAAGAGGACTAGTTACACTGTGTTTCTAGGGTCTTTTCCTCCGAGGTGAAACTTGAAAAGAAAGTGTTGGAAAGTAAAACATTACTCATAGTGCTACGATTCATGCATAAACCCTTAAGGACTTGCCGGGCCGTCCCAGCGTTTCTTCGTGATGCGTGGGGGCGACGTCCCACTATGCCGGAAGCGCACATTGCTCGCTTCCACTTCGCCTCGCGTGGTTCTTGGGAATGGGGACGATCTTCTAGGTACTTTACCTTAAGACACCTCGCTTTATAAGACCGCAAAAGGATGGAGGGCATAGACCTTCTTGTAGAAGACTTGCCGAGACTTAGAGATGTCTAGGAGCATACATCCTTATAGCATGAGAATGACAATGTGCAATATGTTTTCCCGAGTCCTTTTTTCGAAAATTCCAAGTCCTTTTCAAAACCGAACTTTTGAACAACTTACTTTCAAACCTAGCATGATTTTCAAAACGCGGAATGCTGCCCAAATAGGACTAGAATTTCGGCCCAAATTGAGCTTTTATAGCGGCATCGCCCATTTCAAATCTCATTTTCAAATCAATCCTTCGTTTTTCAAAATCAATCCAAAATGTTTCTCGAACCTCAACCAAGCATGAAATGCGTCAAGTCGTGTCCGGGTCATGGCCATGTTAGGCCGGGTATGTTTCATTTTAAGGGTCTAGAACACGACCTTGTTGGGTCACCCAAACTCACCTCTTGGGTTTTGAGTCATGTTGGTTGACCTTTTGGTCTAGAATAGTCCACAAAAAACGTCCAGGCTAGGCCCTTATGGACGTTTCACGCGAACCCATGGGCTATGTTAGCCCAATCACGGGTTTGGTCACACCAAGTCCAGTTTAGAATCGAGTTATGACAGTTTGAGTCATGTCGTTTTGTCGAGTCTAAAATGAACCGATGTCTAAATCAAACCGTGAGTCGAACCTTTGGTTAATCAATCTCAAGTCGAGTCTTTGTTTGAGTCAGGTTGGAGTCGTGTCCTTAAGTGTGCAGGGGCTCTTACTTTAAATATTGACTCAGTATGGGGTTTTCTTGTAGAAAGGCCGCCAAAAACCCGACGTCAAGCAATGGAAGATGCTGTTAACAAGCTTACTGAGGCCGTGAACCTCATGATGACCCGAATGGATGCAATCGAATCCAAGCTGGGTGAAGATTCCCCTCCACCACTGACTGATCTGGAGAAACGGTTCAAGTTCATCGAGGACCGTTTGAAGCTCTCCCGGGGGAAGAACATTCACTATGAGAATGCTAGGGCCTATGCCCCGATTCAGACAAGTTGCCCACGAACATGGTACTCACCGACATCCCAAAGTTCAAGGGCATCAAGATCTGGTCCACCATGTTAAGGCCTATAAAGGGTACTTAGCACTGAAGAGAGTACCTTTGATATGCTCTCTCGAAATTTTTGCCCAATCTCCGGGAGAACACCGAAGGCGTGGTTCTACAATCTTGACCTTAAGAACTTCCCCACTTTCGAAGATATTACGGTGGAGTTGTAAGCACTATCGACAATGTTGAGATTCAAACCAACATAAGAACTTTGGAGGTTATGACACAAAAGGAGAAAGAGGGCTTTACTGAGTTCCTCGCAAGATGGCGCGCTGAAAGCGTGAAGTTAGCTAAGAAGCCTGATGAAGTTGAAATGGTAGATAAGTTCGTGAAGAATTTACGACCTGTTTACCGTAATGCTCTGAAATACCAAAATTTTGGTTCTTTCAAAGAATTGATAAGGATCGGGATAAAGGTAGAGGACGATGTCCGAATTGCTGAAGCTGAGAAGCCAAAGGGATACCAAGGGGCTTCGTCTTCTAAAGCAAAAGCACCCGCAGCGGCCCACTTTGTTGAAACTGTCAATCTCTTAGATGGACAGTCAAAAAGGCCTCCGCGCCAAGCTCCGAGGGTATTCACCGATATCGGGTGCACTTACGCCTATGCTCTCCAAAGGCTCATAGCCCAAGGAAAGCTGAAGCCTATTGGTCCAACTCCGGACCCTCCCGCTGATCAACAAGGTAAATGGTATAAACCAAATGCCTCTCGTGCCTTTCATCAAGGGAAAGGCCATGATATCGAAAGGTGTTATCGATGAAACACGAAATTCAAGACATGATTGAGAACGGAACGCTCCCGATCCCAGCTGTTAAACCCAATAACATCACCAATCCATTTGGCGATCACTCCAACTTTGTTTCTGTCGAAGACAATGTCGATTATTCCCATCTTATCCGCCCATGTCACTTGAAAGGGGTATTCATCGGGAAGATATTTGTGAATTGCTCTAAATTTTTTCCAAGCCCGAAGAATGAAATTCAAGTCGGGAGTCTTGCTCTAGAATGTACTCCTCTCGTTAACGAAGTTAATAAAGGGCAATTCGATTCACCAACCTTCATCATTGGCGTAGATCCTCGGAGGACTACCTCGGGATGGAGGAAGACCATCAAAGGGATCAAGGACAAGGGCCGAGCATCTAAGTTGACAACTGAACAATGGAAAGCTCAAGACCAGATTTGAAAATTATGAGTCGGGATCTGTTTTCTTATCTTAGTTGAGTCGAGTCTAGGACTTTCTTTTCTTGAAGTTGAGTCGTTTGTTCCACGATGACCTAGGGTGTGTCCTAGGAATCGTTTCTTAGAGTCTGTTAAGCATTGCCTTTCCAATAAAAAGTTGCAGTTTCGTTTCAAAATATGTCTTGTTTTCAATCCTCAATCATTCTGAAAGCATGATAAAATGCACAACACACTCAAAGGCATCCCTGGGGTAGAAATATGTCCCGTTTCAAAATGTAAGGTACAACAGGATTCCGTGTTTGATTCCTTTACCTATTCCATGTCTGGCGGTAGAAAACCTCCATCAGAACCAGTGCTTTTGACAAGCTTTTAGATGATTCTAGGACGAACCCGGACTAGCTCCTTGTTTTCCATATCGATGACGGAAGGCAAGCCTTTTACCCACAAAATCATTCCACATCTCGAAGAGAAAGGAAACCAACCCGTTCTAACAAGGAATTGTTAGTTCTTACCCAAATTAGTTGGCGAAGCCCAGTTTTCAAGGTGTATCCATTTATGATTAAGAGAATGAATAGAAGATCATTTTCCAAGAGAATGAAAAGATGAAAAGATGAAAAAAAAAAGGATGAAAGAAAAGAAAAATGAAAAAAGAAAAGTGATGAAAAAAAAAGAAAAAAGAAAAAAAAAGAAAAAAAAGGATGTTGAAGTTATTGCAGAATGCTTTTGGTTGAATGTCGAAGTTACAGAGGCCAGAAGTCAAGTCAAGTACCCATAGTTGAAGTTCAATGGGCGAAGCCCAAAAGCGTAAGTAGTGACCTCTTTACCTTCTAAGTCCTTCCTAAGACGGTTACAAGGGGATAATCAGGAATTATGAGAATCATTCCGCTTGTGTTGTTACACCCAGCCTTTAGGATCCAGACATGGAAATTTGAACCCACATCGATTTTCAACCCATTTGCACTCGTGGTTCATCAAACCTGAGACACCATTTCCAACCATGTTATAAGCCATAGCCCTTAGCCTTAGCATCACAAAACGAACCTTCAGAATGATCGTTTACCTTGCAAACCTATTTTTACCAAGCTCCACATCCCAAAGAACCACAGCCTTTTGTACCAACCCTAGACACGGGATTTAACAGTACCTTACAGGCTAGAATGGGATACGACATGATACCACAGGTGAAACCTTCGAGTGTGTACACACAATCAAAATGCCACGTTTATGCACCAGGATCGAACTACGTCGGATTTGATTTCGCTCCACGCGAATACGTAGGCAGTCCTTCAGAATAAGGGATTCAATCCACTCATCAACCAAGTTGTCATCTTGTCGGTTTCTTACGGGTCTTAACCAAGTCCAAATGAGGCCACCTTTGTTTAAGTCGGTCTTAGCACTCGATGTAGGCTAGGATGAGGATATAGGTTCAGATGAATAGTATCGAGTCTCAGAATGAGCTTTATCTAACGGTTTAGGCAAAGATGCTGAGTCACATAGATGTGGGTTTGTGTTGGGAACAGAAAATATGAAAAACCCGCTGAAAAGAAAGAAGGCGTGGAAGAAAAAATAGTAAAAGCCCGCTGAAAAGAAAGAAGGCGGTGGCAAGAAATGATGAAACTCGCTGAAAAGAAAGGAGGCGAGGAGGGGAGTGACAGAATGTTCCCAACAAAAGTCATGTGTGATGTCCAAGTGTTCGCATAAAATCAGTTTGTGTTTAGTGTCTGGGCGAAGCCAACGTTGTTGCTCTGTGAGTTTAATCCACCTTGTCAATGCCAAGTGATTTTGATTCCCATGTACCCTTGGGAGCACGCCCATGCCATACGATATCTCTGTCCCAAGTTCGACGACCTTGTGATTCCCATTTGCCGTCTTTTGGCGCCGGAATGGCCAATTTACATTTCTACCCCCAACAAGTCAATAATTGAATTAAAACTCGTGCACACTTACGGTTTTATTTTCCTTTTTTGTTTTGCGGTAGCGGGCTACGCCCACGTGGTTTACAGGTCATCCAGAGTGTCTGAGTCGTGTTTCATGCTCACCCATTAAGGTTCGATTTCAAAAATTTCAAAATTTCAAAAACTTTTTGCGCATTATGGATAGATGATCCAAGTCAAGGTTCAAACCTCAGAGTTCAAAATCAAATTTTGGGTCGACGACCCAACACCCAAATGATTCATTTCAAATTCAAATTTCGGGTCGATGACCCAACATCCAAGTGATTCATTTCAAATTCAAAATTTGGATCGATAGCCCAATTATTCAAAATTTTCAACATGTTCAAATTTCGGGTCGATGACCCAGTCTTTCAAACTCAAATTTCGGGTCGATGACCCAACATTCCAAGTAATGTCAAATTCAAAATTCGGGTCGATGACCCAATTATTCAAAATTTTCAAATTCAATTTTCGGGTCGATGACCCAATCTTTCAAATGATCTAATTTTAGGATCGATGATCCAAATGTGCTTATGTGATGATTATTGCTAGTACGTTTTCGTATTTCAAATGTAGCAGGATATGCTTCAACTGGGGGCTCTAAAGTCTTCGACTTTAGAGCCATTCAGAAATCGGGGCTCGAAGCCGTTGGCTTCAGAGACCATTATCAAGATGAAAAGGATGACATCCACTCAGAATTCGATTCAATACAAGAGTAGGAAATGGAAGAATTCCGTAGCTGAAAGCAAATGATGAAAGCGGCGGCAACCTCCTTGGAAAGTCCCGTCCCATTCGGACAAGTGCCAGCAGATGATAAATTTTGGGCAAATGTCAGCAGATGATGAATTTTGGACAAATGCCAGCAGATGATAAACTTTGGGCATATGTCAGCAGTTGCCGAACTACGACGCGGGTTTGATTCCGTCAGAAACGGATACGTAGGCGCCTAAGGATAAGGCTCAATCCACCATTTATGCAATTTATGGGTCGACGACCAACAACGATAATTCGACGCAACAGAAGCAAGAGTTAATCCCCAACGAAGTCTCAGGTATGATCTCTTCTTATGGCTGGCGAGCTTATATACGCAAGTCTAATGGACTATAAACGACCCGCAGAATCCTCAGGTCGAGAGGGACCTGGGGTATACTTTGACTTTCGCCTTGTCCAAGCCTCAGTCAAAGTGGGGGCTCTGTAGATACCCGTATCCGTCGATATTGGAATTTATAGAGAACCCGACAAACACCCGATGATGATAGGACACATGTATTCTTTAGTTGTCATTGTCATTATTTGGAGCTCGTTTACGAGGTAGAAAGGGTGTCGTCGATGAAGTATTCTATTAATTTAAATGATATTTAAATTAATGTTTTTTTAAGTGAATTCATTTTATTAATTTAAATGATATTTAGATTAATGTTTTTTTTAGTAAGTTCATTTTATTAATTTAAATGATATTTAAATTATGGTTTTTTGGGGTGAATTCAATTTATTTTATTTTATTTTGAATTTATTTTCCCAAGTTTATTTTATTGAAAATAAAATAAATATTTGATTTGAAAAATCATTTTATGGGTATATTTGATTTGAAAAGTCATTTATTTTAATGGGTTAATTGATTTGAAAAATCGATTTGAAAATCGAAAAGAACTCGTTTTGAACACTTGTTTTTGAGCTCGATTTTAGCTCGGTTTTTAAGCCCGTTTCCTTTGCGAATTGGCACGAATCTCGAGTACACTAACCAACCTATACCAATACCCATCAACCCATGTTCGAACCCCCTCACAAGCAGCCCAAATTCTCGTTCAAAACCAACCCCAAGCAGCCCGCAAAACACCAATGCAGTCCCCTGTTTTTGCGTGTCAATTCGCGAGCCCAAACCCGCTCCAAACACTACCAAGACCCGTACCCATTAACCCTAACCCATACCCTAGTATCCTACCCATATTATCCTAGCTTAATCACCAAGAAAACCCCCAAAACGAACCCTAGAAACCCCCCCAAAAGCTGCTGGACAGCAGCTATGTTCAGCTAGCCCGATTTGCCTCCCCTCTCTTTTAACCTATTTTAACTCCCTATAAATACCACCCCTTCACCATACATTCATTCCTCTAAGTTCTCCATACATCCAAGCATCACATACAAGCTTTAAACCTCAGAAACAAACCCTAAACATCCTCCAAAAACCCTAAACAAAACCGACACACAAACTGAAACTGTTTGTGTGTCTCCTTCGAAAACCCATTCGTTCCTCCATCAAAACTCCATAAAAATTCGAGTTTCTTGTTCCTAATTAACCACATAACATCCATCTACACATTAGACAAAGATTTACGAGCCAAATTGCCCTTGAGAGTACACGAAATCCCTCGAAAAACAGAGTGAAATAACACTCTGTTTTCGCGGTTTCTTCTTGTCTGTCCAGTTCTGTTTGTGCTCGTTTTTCGTGCCCAATAACCCAAATCGAGCAGGGGTTGCTTTAAGATCCTTGTTCTCCTCTCTTTCTAGTTTCCAAAACATCTTTCGAATCGAATTTTCGTCGTGAAACGAGGGAGATATCACTGTTTTAAAATCGCTGTCCAGAAACTTTCCAAAACCCGTGTTTGCTTTGTTCTTCGTCGACGACGGCCTCTCGAGATAAAATCTACCATCGATTACGACCCAAGACGGTGTCAACGATACATGTAGCTTGAGGGTGCATCAAATCCCCTTCTCTTTTCTCTTTTTATTTCGTTTTTTTATGCCTTTTTTTATTGTCTTTTTTTGTTTGTTTTTTCGCTTGTTTATCGATTGTTTTAAATTAACTATGAAACTAGTTAGTCCGAGTATGAGTTAAAGTACCACTATGAACACCCGCGTTGACTTGAGATGGGAAAAGAAACCGCTACATCTGTCGGTCGTACACCCCCGTCTCATTTACATATCCTCGTGTTCAAAGTAGGGCATAAATAAAACAATTATCTAACTTTGTTCTTCGTTTTCGACCCCCTTTTGTTTCGGCCAAATCGACAGACCCTAGGACCCGTTGTATGTTAGTTTAACCTCTGGTTGTTAACCTATGACGTATTTAGATGACTTTAATTTAATTTAATAACCTAATTAGACACGATAGGTGGCTTCGACGTAAGTTATAAAATCAATCGACGATTACGTAATTAATTGAATGCATCTCTCTCTTTCACCTAATTTCTCGCTAGTATAAGAGTGCGTGATTAGCACCTTCTTATTGACACTCGATGAGTTAAATTAATTAGCGAATTTGACCTAATTAGACCCTTTAGGCCGTGTAGAATGCACCCTTGCGCGACAATCAATCGACATCGTTTTTAACTCGTTTTCTAACTTGTTTCCTATCCCTTTTCGCAATCATTCGATCTAACCAATGAATCTAACTTAGGAACTAGGTTGGCTTTATCTTGGCCGTGGCTTTAGGCCGTGGGGTTAGCCACGTCTTTCTTTGTCTCGCTTTATTTCTTACCTTTCGTTCTTTGTCGTTTGTTAGCTTGTAATTTATCGTTGTTTATTGAGTTGTAATTTTCGAGTTTGTTTTACTTCTTTTGAGTCAAAACCTCTTCAAAAACCTTGGTCTTGTTTGGTTAGATGGTTGTTCCCCAATGCTTGTAGGAGCGTAGTAAACCGCATGTTGTTTAAAGCAACATGGCCCGGTTTATGCTAATGCATGCTTTGGTGCGTAGCCTTATGTCTAATTCGATGAGATTAAGCGCGAGCACGCATTACGAGGAGTGACCCAAGGACCGTGGGTCATGTGAGCCGTGGGCCACCCTCATGTGCACGGTTTTCAAGGCCCAATGGCCGTGTGTTTTGTGTCGTGTTTTGAGTTGTATGTAGCAATTGTAATTAGATCGAGTTGTAATTTATTTATCGTTGTGTCGGCATGAAATGCCTGGTTTGTAATAGGTAGATCACAACGGCTCCCCCATTCCCCCTTAAGCCTTGTTTGTTTGCTTTACATGTTGTTAGATCAATCAACCCACATGCTAAATTACAACTTTGACAAAGTTAGTTTAGTTGCATCTAAAACGACATAGAAATTGTTGTCACATGATAGGGTTAAAACAACGTTTGCATATCATACATCGTAGTAGCTATGACCTTGTTTGAACTCCGACACTTGACTTAGTAGAGGCCGTTATTGACGGGCGGGGTTGGGTGTCCTTATGGGCTTCCCAACACGTACCCTCACCCCTTACTCAAGATCTATGGTTTGTGGATCCGTCTAAATACCATTGGATTACGAGAGTCATTCTAATCGAGTGATATAGGGTACAAGTCTTTATCTTTAATCACTCGTAGTCGATTGGCTTTATGCCTTTCGATGAAAGGTGTAAAGTTGACTTGAACGGTTCCAAGTTCCCAAAAAACTTGGTGGCGACTCTAATATGTCTTAATTCGATTCGAAAGAACCTCGAGTCGATTATGCCTAGTGTGGATCCCTCGGACGCAGTTCCCGAGGGCCTTGTCCACACACGCAGATTCGGTGTTTTAAATGTCAAGGGTTTGGACATTTCAAAAATGCGTGCCCGAGTCAGCGAACCATCACACTAAGAGAGGCCGTGAAATGTCGTGATGAACTGTTCGAAGAAGAGGAAAGAACTAAGGGTACTTTTAACTTAGAAGGAGATGAGGAAGAGGCACCCGCCGGGAACGCCGAAGATTACGTCGCTCCTAGTTATGATTGCAATTTGGTTCTCCGAGCCCTGCAAGCTCAAACATCGCCCATTGAAACGGAGCAACGAAGTCAAATATTCCACACCAAATGCCAAGTGAAGGACAAATGGTGTAGCCTAATCATTGACGGAGGCAGTTGCTGTTGGGAAATGTGTCCTCAACAATAGTGCGATCATATGATTTAAATATCATTATTAAATCTCATTTTAAGAATACAATTGGGAAGTAATATTGTTACTGTCAACTGGTCAACATATATCGGTAATGATTGGCTGACTAGAGTTTGACATTCTTGTCGTGTGACGGTGGTGATCGATTGACCCCTAGGTCATACCTAAAGGGCAATACTCTTAATTGATTATTTAATTAATCGTATAATGTTGCGAGTTAATTAAATTACTTGAAAATTGACGGACGATTTTGGAAGTAAAATTTACGTATCAAATTGAAATGTGATTAAATGAGATACGGTCTGAGTAATTAAATTGTATAATTACTCGGATGAAATAAATTGTTTAATGTAACAATTAAATTGAATGAATTGTTATAAATACAATCAGTTGTGATTTATAAATTGGTAAAAATTATTTCGGCACAGTAATTATGGAATTACTAAATCAATTTTTGTATGTGACGTATTTTTATTAATACGTTGATTTTTAATATGTTAAAAATACATTACAAATTATGTTACATGTGACATGTTACATATTGACAATTGACAAAATAATATGGATTCCATATTATCATATGGACCGAAATAAAGAAGAGGTTTAAGCTAATTAAATTGTTTAATTAGTAGCTAAACATAATGATTGTTTTGCTTTAGTAGCCTTACATGCCTATAGTGCATTGTGAAGACAAATGAGCCCATGCATTGGCTCCTTTCCACCTCCTCTTGGCCGGATTTTTAGAGAAGAATAACCACTTGGTTTTTCTTCTTATTTTTATATATACACCATAATGTAATGTGTGTATTATTCATTCTAACTACTCATCCAAAAATACAAGTTCTAGTGAGAAGAAAAATCCTCTCTTCTCCTCTCTTAAAAACCGAAACTATTATGTGATTTAAAGAGTTTTGGTTCAATTTTCTACTAAGATTAATATTATACTAGTACTTATAATATTAATTAGATTAAGTGAAAGCCTTGGGTATAAAGCTTGGGGAGAGATCTTATACTTAGATCTTTGTTCTTCCATTGGAAAAGCTCAAGAACAAGAAGAGAAAGGTGATCTCTCTTGTGCCCAATATAGCCGAAATATTGAATGTAAGGACATTATTTCTCTTCTCTTTTATTAATGTTTGCATGCATAAAATCCGTTTTAATTTTATGACAAATTAATTAGACATATATGAGTATGTTAAATATGTATATAGATCTACATTTCCTTCAATTGGTATCAGAGCCACGTTGTTTGCATGCAAATTGGTTAAAAGTTTTTCCGAGTTATATGAATAACAAAATAAAACTTGTAAAATTTGTGTTATTATGATATATCACGAAATAATTACATGCATGTTAATATTTCTGGTCCTAAAGTGTTTTAGGATATTTTGGTTAATTTTTCGGATTTTTATTGTTCATATTTAATAATAATGACATTTAAATGTGATTTTATGAGTAAAAATGTCATTTTTGGTCGAAAATTAGCTATACTTCGAATTTTCACTTGGTTTTTGGATATGTTGTCACATATATTATTTTGAGATAACCTGTAATTTTTCATAATTTTTGCACTTGTTATGCTCGAAAAATGAATTTTTCATTATTAAATTCGGATTTAAGAGAAAAATAGGTTAATATGAGTTAAATTTCGAATCTGGTCATAGAAAATTAATATGTTGTCACATGCAATTTTACAAGATGTATGTAAAATAATTGGCTATAAAGAAGTCTTTTAGCATGATTTATGAATTTTTGAAGAAAAATGGCATAAATAGTGACATTATTAATGAAAATTAATAAAATATAATCTATGACTTAGGAAAAACGTCTAATGTTGCATTTTATTATATTTTTCAGATCTAAAATTGAAAAGTTAATGAAAATAATTTTTCCATGTTTTTATGATTATTTTATTAAAATCGATAAACCGCAACATTGTTTTTCCGGAAAAATTTCGAAATTTT
The DNA here is from genome assembly GCF_048544455.1 of Silene latifolia. Taxonomy (NCBI): domain Eukaryota; kingdom Viridiplantae; phylum Streptophyta; class Magnoliopsida; order Caryophyllales; family Caryophyllaceae; genus Silene; species Silene latifolia. The sequence goes on along the minus strand of NC_133535.1, from coordinate 60,790,291 downwards.
TAACCTAAGATTTTGAACATTATGAGTGTCATGGAAATTTTCCAGAATGTTCATGAGTTTAAATTTCAAATTTTGAATTTATTTGAAATTTTGTGATTTATTTGAAGTTTAATGGCTTATTTTTGTAATTTTAGTCCATTTATGAACAATTTTATAAGATATGGGTTAATTATGGTCAAATTATTAGTGAAGACTATATTTTGAGTCCTAAGAGGTTAGGGTAATTAACTTATGCATAAATATGAGTTTATGTATTTTTGTGATTATAAAATGTTGAAATCACGCAACTCCGTAAAAACCGAGTAATATACGATATTGGCTAATTAAAGGCGATTTAGCATAAAAATTGAGCATGTTCATACATATTATAATGCTGCATTTTTCCTTTATGATTGTCATAATTTTTATTTATGTAATTTTGAATTATGTAATTTACTTAGTATGGCCTTAGATTTTTAATTGGTATTTCCCGAAATGTATGGGAATATCGATTCGGTTGTAATTTTTATTGTGATCTCGTATCACCGTTTTGTAATATTTAATAGATTTATTTTATTTTAGTTACAAATGTATAATAGGAAATTATGTAATTTATTATGTAATTTTATTCATTCGGAGTTCCCAAAGACGGATTTCTTCAAGAATGGCGATACATAAAGACGGTGTTACCTCGAGATGCGTGCCACAACCGAAGTTCAAGGGACCAATGGAGTTGGTTTCCGAATATGTAATAGATTAATAGTTTTTCTATTTTAGGAAAGGCCATACTAGGATTTATTTACTTTTATGCTTGCATTTTGTTTTATGTCACATGCATCGCTAAATCGCCATAACTAAACATGCATTGTCTTATTTTATCGAGTTTAACGACCGTGTCAATTAAAATTATCGTAGTTCACCGCTTTAGTTCACTTAAAACGTGATAGATAATAAATTGACATGACCTCTCGCTAAAACAAACAATTGAGACATAGCCTTACCAAATAGTAGAAACCATGAAAACCTATTTCGCGAGGGAGTGCGCTCGGCTACCCCGGGGTACAAACCTTGTTACGTAGGGGAAGTGGGTGATGAATGTTAATCCACCGAATTCATGTTGATAAGGGATGTATCGGCTACCCCGTGCCCAAGTTGATGTGGGTTTGGATAATGGACACATTTATTCGAAATTTGGATTGAACTCAACAAAAGTAATTGATAAGGGTTGCATCGGCTACCCCGTGCCCTTGTTGATGTGTTTTGGGCTATAGATAAACATTAGAGTAATTTTATCGACCAAGAGTTCTAAAAGTAGAATCGATTAAAAGGTTAATCCACCGAGTTATATTAATGAAGGTTGCATCGGCTACCCCGTGCCTAAGTTGATATGAATTTGGGTCTTGGAATCATTTATCATAGTTGGGTAGAGGTCACTATGTAAATGCTATACTTGTTTACAAGTATTTATAAAACGATGAATGTTAAGTTTTCCATTATTCCGTTATAATATTGTTCTATTTCTTTACCACAATTCATATACGATATCATTTCGGTTTTTTGATTCAAATCTCCATTAAAACATCGTAACTAAAGACAAAATTTGAATTTTTTCTTCTAAAAACTCGTTTTATCCATTGGAAGGATCTCTTGTAGAGAGTATAGATAAAAGTTATTCGTTATCAAACAGGTTTTTGATTCTTGACTAACACATCTACTTACAATGGATTGTTTTTCATATACTTAATTGAATTAAGTACCTTGAAAAGATAAAATTGTTTTGGTGATTAGATTTTCAGAATTCGTAATTGACCAAAATAACGCAACCACTTCGATGAAAGTTTTAAGACTAAAACGAACAAATGAAGAGTAATCTTCATGAATTCAATTTTGCTTCTCAAAGCAAAGACTCATTGAATTAAGTGGGAGCATTCTCTTAAACCGTTAAGATGAGGACGAGGTTCAAGAAGTAAGGATTATGATGGAATTGATACAAGGTAATATTAAAGGTAAAGTTGTTGAGAATGACGATACTAAACCTATCAATCCCGACCGATAAAGTTTCCATTGTCTTAAAATGTTGGACACGAGAAAGGAAACTACCCCAAATTATTGAAGAATCAACAAGTTAGTTGTGGGACATCTAATGGGATCTTCTTCTTTAAATGTTTATATGATTGACATAAATTTTGCTAGTACTACTTCGTCAATATTAGAAACCGGTGGTGGTTTTCATCATTATGTTTGAAACATGGGATGATAAGAATATGACGACTAGCAACAACAATATCGAGAGATAGAGTAATTGTGTACTAAATCTAGTTTTCGGGTTTGGAGTTGTACTTAATTGTGACTATTAAGTACATAAACTCTAAATAAGAATACAAACTTGTTAAGATACAAAAGAGGTTTCACTTTTGTGACCCTTTACACCACGATTTGATATATGGCTAGCCCATTATCAAGGTAATTATATTCTAAACCAAACTAGAATGATATATCATGAAGATGATGCCAGACTCAAATTGGTAACCCAAGATTAAACCTTAAATTTTGGAATGATGAACGCAAAGAGTTATCAAGTACTCTTGAAACCATTAGATTGTTAATGGTATATGCGTATCTTGTATTCAAAGCAAGATGTCTCGTGCCTTTTGGTTGAAAAGGAGATCGAGGTTTTAAATCATTGATCCAAAATAGGTTGATCATTTTCTTTTACCAACGATTTAGGTTGACGCTAATGTGTTCACTTAATAAGGTAAATAGAGAAATCTTTGAAGAATTTCAAAGAATTCAAGGAATCACGATTTAAGTCGTGATGGGATTATCGAAGTGAAGACTTTGATATAAGCCAAGGAAATGTGATATAGTATCACAAGTTAATCTCTCTTAGCACGCATTATGGAATAATGTGTGGTTAGCTAAGAAATCAAACGCTATTCGATATGGTTTGGATTTCAATCAAGTTACTTTGAGTTACTTGATCATTTTGGGGATTTTTGTCTAAATTATTTTTCCACTAAATCGAATCATATGAGATATGAAATGGTAAAGGTACCATCTTTGTAAGTTTTTCACAAGAAACAAATGCTCATTTTTCCCTTACAATTATCACGAGCACGACGGGTTTGCGGCTCATGAAGCTGTCTTTCTAAAATACGGGTTTATTTCTAGAAGACAGAGTGGGAGAAATTATTCAAGAGCCACAAAGAATGTTATGTCGCAAGAAACTGGTCTTTCTTGGCTACATGAGACGTTTTGTGTAAGACGTTGTTTCTTCAAAACCTAGGAGGTTAAATTCGTCACTTGTTAAAAATGATGAATTCATGCTACTTTTAAGAAAGTAAAGAGCTTATAACTTACAAAAGAAATTGTTTGATTCAAGTTGATTACTTCTAGAAAGTAATGAACATATGACTTACATAAGAGTGTTTAAGTCACAACTCAATACAAGGCTTAGAGCCATGAAAATCCGAATCAAAAGGGCTTGATTAGTGACAAAGGGTTTTGCACTAATAAAGAGATATTTCAAAGCAAATTGGTTGCAAAGGGTTTTGCACTAATTGAAATGATTAAGTCTATTTGGATCTTCTTAGGGATTGTGTTTCATTATGAAGTTATGAAATACATAGCGAGTGAATCTAAAACCCACTTCTTCAATAGAAGGAATGTATTCAATACATGTCTTGAGTTTAGTAGATTCTTGCAACCCTAAGATAATGTGAGACTTGAGAGAGGGTCTTAAGTAGGACATCAATGAGTTAGAATCAACATTTTGATCATGTGACAAAACATTTCTCGATAAGTCGAGAAATTGTGTTTATACATGAAGTTTAGTGGGAGTTACGGAAGTTTTAATTAGTCCGATATGTGGATGACATATTGATCATTGAGAATGATTTAAGACTCTTGGAGTATTATAATACATCTTGAATATCCGGATTTATGAAGATAAATCCACATGATATTAGCGTCATTAAGAAGTCTTATGTTGATAAGATTCATGACTAGTTCAATTAAATTGAATATATTTGATTGATTTCATTTGCTTCAGCTGCCGAATCAATTAAAAAGAAATGATGTATAACACTTCATATGCTTTGAGTATGATGAATTGTTTTCAAAATCGAATTTAAGTAATCTTTACCAAGTAAGCTATAAAGATTACCCTTAAGTGCTTGCAGAAGCATTAAGGCTATGATGCAAAGTGTTTATGATGCAATATTGTGTAAGGGTGTTACACAAGTGACAATTGACAATTGAGATTGCGCATGGTTTCCGACAAAACCATAATCAAAACACATTAGGATGGTTAAGATACCATTGTGGCAATGTTTATTAAGAAGTAGATTTTCTAGAATCGTTCTAGGCAATAAAGAACAATGAAAGATATTTATAACGGAAATTGAGTACACTTGCGATCACGAGATGTGCAAGAAGGATGAGTCCCGCACCTTTGTGAAAACAAAGTAGGAGCTATTCTTAGGCTAAGAGGGCCTATGTCTTGATTGGATCTCGACACGTACTCAGAAAGTGTTGTGATGCAAATGTATACATTACAAAGGAAAATGAATATGTAGTAAGGTTGAGTAAGGTACAAGAAGTTGATAAAACCTACTAACCAAAGCCTTCTCAAAGGCTAAACATGATGAGTCATGTCATTTCAATTGAATTGAAATCAACAACTACGTACAAGATCAAATCAGATTATAGAACATGAAATAGTAATCAGGCATTGACTATTCATGTGTGATAATCGCATTTGTCGTTCGAGTTTTATTTTTAAAACTCTTTTATTATACTTTGTTACATCCAAACGGGTTGTGGAGACAATTGAACCCCGTTAAAGTGAACACGGATTAGCATAGTATTCGCCCATAGTCACTTGTATGAGGTGACGTCTCGAAGTGACTAGAGTGTGATGCGATTGATGGCAAGTTCAAGTGCCATACAGTCATGTGAGATGACTAGTCGATCACATAGGCAGATGTTATGAACACCTTGTCGGGCCTTATGACCGCTTATAGAGTTCTGGCAAATTTATATAGCCTGGTCGTGGCGAGAGCTGCTATAGTATTCTAATGAGTCGATTCTTTTGACTAAAGACTATTCACCTAAGATGGCACAGTTTCAGATTAACTTTGATTTGTGTTACTACGACCTTCGTAAATGGGGTCAAATGGGCATATTTTGGGTTATGATGGCTGTGGCTAGTCGAAGGGAATGAGTGCGATAGGAATTGTCCACCCCCTTGTCAGGGTTAAAACAATATCTCAGGGCCACTCGAGGAGTAATGAATCGAAATGCGTGGCCACGCTCGGAAGGTATCCGAGTGGATAAATCCGGTCAATCGGTTATTCTCCGGATCGAGGAAACCACTCTCGATATGATCACTTGCAAGTACGACCTGAAAGACACCTTGCATTGAGTGGGAGATAGTAATAGGACAAGAGAATTGGTGACGCACACTTGTCGAGGACAAGTGGGAGATTGTTGGGAAATGTGTCCTCAACAATAGTGCGATCATATGATTTAAATATCATTATTAAATCTCATTTTAAGAATACAATTGGGAAGTAATTATTGTTGTCAACCTGGTCAACATATATCGGTAATGATTGGTGACTAGAGTTTGACATTCTTGTCGTGTGACGGTGGTGATCAGTTGACCCCCTAGGTCATACCTAAAGGGCAATACTCTTAATTGATTATTTAATTAATCGTATAATGTTGCGAGTTAATTAAATTACTTGAAAATTGACGGACGATTTTGGAAGTAAAATTTACGTATCAAATTGAAATGTGATTAAATGAGATACGGTCTGAGTAATTAAATTGTATAATTACTCGGATGAAATAAATTGTTTAATGTAACAATTAAATTGAATGAATTGTTATAAATATAATCAGTTGTGATTTATAAATTGGTAAAAATTATTTTCGCACGATAATTATGGAATTACTAAATCAATTTTTGTATGTGACGTATTTTTATTAATACGTTGATTTTTAATATGTTAAAAATACATTACAAATTATGTTACATGTGACATGTTACATATTGACAATTGACAAAATAATATGGATTCCATATTATCATATGGACCGAAATAAAGAAGAGGTTTAAGCTAATTAAATTGTTTAATTAGTAGCTAAACATAATGATTGTTTTGCTTTAGTAGCCTTACATGCCTATAGTGCATTGTGAAGACAAATGAGCCCATGCATTGGCTCCTTTCCACCTCCTCTTGGCCGGATTTTTAGAGAAGAAAAACCACTTGGTTTTTCTTCTTATTTTTATATATACACCATAATGTAATGTGTGTATTATTCATTCTAACTACTCATCCAAAAATACAAGTTCTAGTGAGAAGAAAAATCCTCTCTTCTCCTCTCTTAAAAACCGAAACTATTATGTGATTTAAAGAGTTTTGGTTCAATTTTCTACTAAGATTAATATTATACTAGTACTTATAATATTAATTAGATTAAGTGAAAGCCTTGGGTATAAAGCTTGGGGAGAGATCTTATACTTAGATCTTTGTTCTTCCATTGGAAAAGCTCAAGAACAAGAAGAGAAAGGTGATCTCTCTTGTGCCCAATATAGCCGAAATATTGAATGTAAGGACATTATTTCTCTTCTCTTTTATTAATGTTTGCACGCATAAAATCCGTTTTAATTTTATGACAAATTAATTAGACATATATGAGTATGTTAAATATGTATATAGATCTACATTTCCTTCAGTTGCACCAACGTCGCCTCAAAGGAGATGGTGGAGAAATTAAAACTACCCACGACACCTCACCCAAAACCTTACGCCCTGCATTGGCTGGATGACGAGAATAAAGTGAAAATCACTAAGCAAGTAAAGGTGATACTGACCATGGGATCTTACAACGACGACATCCTATGCGATGTTGTACCAATGGATGCATGTCATGTCCTATTAGGACGACCTTGGCAATATGACCGGGATGTGGTGCATCGCGGTCGAAGCAACGAGTACGAGTTGGTAAGTAAGGGAAAAAGAATTGTCCTAAAACCAATGGCGCCAGGTGAAGTACGTTCTATGAGTGCCAAACGTAGAACGACTACTAGCATGACCATGCTCGCTAGTGAGAAAGAAGTGGACGAGGCCATTGTCACTACGACTACTAGCATGACCATGCTCGCTAGTGAGAAAGAAGTGGACGAGGCCATTGTCACTGGCAACCAGGTTTACCTAATGGTGGTCAATGAAACGCCTAGCAATGAAAGCAAGGATGGACGATTAATCTCGCTCTTGCAAGAATTCAAGGATGTTTTCCCCGAAGAATTACCCGCTGGGTTACCACCTATTCGTGGGATCGAACACCAAATCGACCTCCTGCCCGGAGCTCCTTTGCCAAACAAGGCCGCCTATCGGTGCAATCCAATGGAGACCAAGGAGTTACAACGTCAAATCGAAGAGTTAATGGAACGAGGCTATGTACGCGAGAGCATGAGCCCATGTGCCGTTCCTACACTACTTGTTCCAAAGAAGGATGGGACGTGGCGAATGTGCATCGATAGCCGAGCCGTGAACAACATCACTATCAAGTATCGGTTTCCAATTCCGAGGCTTGATGATATGCTCGATGAGTTACATGGAGCCGAGATCTTCTCTAAAGTTGATTTGAGGAGTGGTTATCATCAAATTCGGATGAGAGAAGGGGACGAGTGGAAAACTGCGTTTAAAACTAAGCATGGGCTATATGAGTGGACGGTTATGCCATTCGGCTTAACAAACGCTCCAAGCACCTTTATGCGACTCATGAACGAAATACTCAAGCCTTTCCTAGGCAGATTTGTGGTCGTTTACTTGGACGACATCTTGGTCTACAGTCAGAGCAAGGATGATCACTTCCAACATCTTCGTAAGGTGTTCAACACACTTCGGGAGCAACAACTCTATGGTAAGAAGGAGAAGTGTTCGTTCTTAGTCGAGAGCGTTATCTTTCTTGGATACAGGGTTTCTAAGGAAGGAGTCTCCGTCGATCAATCCAAGATTGAGGCAATCAAATCGTGGCCTATTCCGAAAAAATCATCACGAAGTCCGATCCTTTCACGGACTTGCTTCATTCTATCGGAGGTTCATTCGGGATTTCAGCACCATCGCTAGCCCTATCACTGAATGTACAAAGAAGGGAACTTTCGTATGGACTCCGGCTGCTTAACGGGCATTCGAGACAATTATCCAAAAACTTTGTGAGGCACCATTGTTAGCACTCCCAGATTTCACCCGCCCGTTCGAAGTCGAATGCGACGCAAGCGGTGTTGGAATTGGAGCCGTGTTAGTGCAAGGAAAGCGACCCATCGCTTACTTCTCTGAGAAGCTGAACGGGGCCAGGCTCAATTACTCGACTTACGACAAGGAATTCTATGCGATCGTAAGGGCCCTACAACATTGGAGTCACTATCTCCGACCAAGTCATTTCATCCTGCACTCGGACCACGAATCATTGAAACATATCAATGGGCAGCAAAAGTTGAACTCAAGGCATGCCAAGTGGGTGGAATTTTTGCAATCCTTCCATTTCTCTTCCAAATACAAGACTGGCAAAAGTAACGTGGTGGCCGATGCTCTCTCGCGCCGATACTCGTTATTGACGGTGCTCGATATCCGATTACTGGGATTCGAGGCACTGAAGGAATCCTACAAGAACGATCCCGACTTTGGGGAAATCTTCAAGATTTGCGAGAACGGGGTTCATGATGAATTCATTACTCAAGATGGTTTCCTTTTCAAAGGTAACAGACTTTGTGTCCCAAAACTCCCGATGCGAGAACTCCTAATTCGAGAAGCCCACGGAGGTGGACTTGGGGGACATTTTGGAGTAAACAAAACTGTGGATATCCTCAAGGAACATTTTTATTGGCCACAGTTGCAAGGAGACGTGCAAGCGATAGTGCGAAAATGCATCACATGTCACATGGCCAAAAGCAAATTCCAACCTGGGGAGTATGTACCATTGCCTATCCCGTGCCGACCTTGGGAAGATATATCCATGGATTTCATCGTGGCATTACCGCGAACACAGAGAGGCAAAGATGCGATCATGGTAGTAGTCAATCGATTCTCAAAGATGGCCCATTTTATCGCCTGTCACAAAACTGACGACGCCAGCAATGTGGCGGACTTGTATTTTCGGGAAATCTTACGACTCCACGGGATCCCAAGAACAATCGTTTCCGATCGAGATTCCAAATTCCTAAGCTACTTCTGGAAAACGTTATGGAAAAGGGTGGGAACCAAGCTTTTGTTCAGCACTTCTCATCACCCCCAGACGGACGGCCAAACGGAGGAGGTCACAAATCGCACTGGGAACAATCTTTGCGAAGTCCGGTGAGTAAAACTCAGAAAGATTGGGATTTGAAACTCGCGCACGCTGAGTTCGCTTATAACCGCTCCCCAACTTACGCGACAAGGCACTCCCCATTTGAGGTCGTATATGGTATAAACCCGTATTTACCACTAGACCTCATTCCCCTACCCAAGGATGAAATCTTACACAAGGATGCGGAGTCCAAATTGAAATCAATGATCAAACTACATGATCAAGTCAGGGCAAGAATTGAGAAAATTAATGAAATGTACAAGCGCAAAGCAAACAAAACCCGCCTTGACCCGGATCTTTCAAATGAAGGAGACCTCGTGTGGTTACACTTAAGGAAGGAGCGTTTTCCGAACAAACGCAAAAACAAACTCATGCCGCGAGCAGAAGGTCCCTACAAGATAATATCAAAGGTAGGCGACAACGCATACAAGATCGAGTTGCCCGGAGAGTATGGGGTACACGCCACTTTCAACGTCGGGGATCTATCTCCTTACATGGACGACGATGGAATAAAGGAATTGAGGGCAATTCCTTTTCAAGAAGGAGGAGATGACGCGGATATGGACCCCATGGAAGAAGTTGTGCTCGACATAGAGCACCAATCAAAACCAGGCCCAAATAACACATTTTTTATGCATGAAAATTGGATGGGTTTACGTAAAAGAGAGGTATTATGCGCGGTTGAAGCTCGAGATCCGCACACCCCTTGATGCCGTGTGGGAACAAAAGAAAATCAAATGGGAACAAGGGGGAAGGGCCGAATGTGGCGGCACCAAGGGAGAGGAATTCTAAGTTTATATTTTTGCATTTTTCAACATAGTTTGAATAAGATTTGACAAAAGGTCTAGGTTGTAAGTTCTATGCACCTAATCATCCTAGAACTTACAACTAGCATTTAATGCTTTGCTTGGAGGCCAAGGACTTTTTCCTATAAAAGGACCTAGCCTCCCTCATTTGTAATCATCCAAAGTTGAAGTAAAAACATTTTAGAGAGAGAAACTTGTTGGTTTCAATCTTTTTCCAAAGAGTCGAGGCTTTCGAATCTTGCCTTAAACTAAGGACGTGCTCCGCAGTTTGAGATTGAATTGCTTGACGCGTTTCGAGTAATTCCCCATTGTTATCACTATAGGTCTAGTGATACCAAATATCCCATTGTTTTCGATCTCTTCTCAAGGAATCGAAACAAATATCCTTTATCTTTTGCACAACAAAACCCCAAAAAACAAAACAATTAAGTCTTCCGCTACGTATACGCATCACTTGTTATGTGAACCATTTTTCCTTGTTCATTAGTCCTTGTGACTCGTTGTGTGAGCCATTTGTCCTTGTTCTTTAGTCCATATCACTTGTTGTGTGAACCATTTGTCCTTGTTCATTAGTTTTGTGACTCGTTGTGTAAACCACTTGTCCTTGTGACTCATTGTGTAAACCATTTGTCCTTGTTCATTAGTCTATGTGACTCGTTGTTTAAACCATTTGTCCTTGATTATTAGTCCTTGTGATTCGTTGTGTAAACCATTTGTCCTTGTTATTGTGACTTGTTGTATGAATCATTTATCCTTGCTCATTAGTCCTTGTGACTCGTTGTGTGAACCATTTGTCCTTGTTCAATAGTCCTTGTGACTCGTTGTGTAAACTATTTGTCCTTGTTCTTTAGACCTTGTAACTCGTTATGTGAACCACTTGTATTTGTTCTTTAGTCCTTGTGACTCGTTGTTTAAACCATTTGCCATTGTTTATTAGTCCTTGTGACTCGTTGTGTAAACCATTTGTCCTTGTTATTGTGACTTGTCGTGTGAACCCTTTTTCCTTTTTCATTAGTCCTTGTGACTCGTTGTGTCAACCAATTGTCCTTGTTCAATAGTCCTTATGACTCGTTGTGTAAACTATTTGTCCTTGTTCTTTAGACCTTGTGACTCGTTGTGTGAACCATTTGTATTTGTTCTTTAGTCCTTGTGACTCGTTGTTTAAACCATTTGCCATTGTTTATTAGTCCTTGTGACTCGTTGTGTAAACCATTTGTCCTTGTTATTATGACTTGTCGTGTGAACCCTTTTTCCTTTTTCATTAGTCCTTGTGACTCGTTGTGTGAACCAATTGTCCTTGTTCATTAGTCCTTGTGACTCGTTGTGTAAACTATTTGTCCTTGTTCATTAGTCCTTGTGACGCATTGTATGAACCGTTTGTCCTTGTTCATTAGTCCTTGTGACTCGTTGTGTAAATTATTTGTCCTTGTTGTTTAGACCTTGTGACTCGTTGTGTGAACCATTTGTCCTTGTTCTTTAGTCCCTGTGACTCGTTGTTTAAACAATTTGTCCTTGTTTTTTAGTTCTTGTGACTCGTTGTGTAAACCATTTGTCCTTGTTATTGTGACTTGTTGTGTGAACCATTTTTCCTTGCTCATTAGTCCTTGTGACTCGTTGTGTAAACTACTTGTCCTTGTTCATTAGTCCTTGTGACTAGTTGTGTGAACCATTTGTCATTGTTCTTTAGTCCTTGTGACTCGTTGTTTAAACAATTTGTCCTTGTTGTTTAGTTCTTGTGACTCGTTGTGTAAACCATTTGTCCTTGTTATTGTGACTTGTTATGTGAACCATTTTTCCTTATTCATTAGTCCTTGTGACTCGTTGTGTGAATCATTTGTCCTTGTTCATTAGTCCTTCTAACTCGTTGTGTAAACTATTTGCCCTTGTCCATTAGTCCTTCTAAATCGTTGTGTGAGCCATTTGTCCTTGTTCTTTAGTCCATATCACTTGTTGTGTGAACCATTTGTCCTTGTTCATTAGTCTTGTGACTCGTTGTGTAAAAAACTTGTCCTTGTGACTCATTGTGTAAACCATTTGTCCTTGTTCATTAGTCTATGTGACTCGTTGTTTAAACCATTTGTCCTTGTTTATTAGTCCTTTTGATTCGTTGTGTAAACCATTTGTCCTTGTTATTGTGACTTGTTGTATGAATCATTTATCCTTGCTCATTAGTCCTTGTGACTCGTTGTGTGAACCATTTGTCCTTGTTCACTAGTCCTTGTGACTCGTTGTGTAAACTATTTGTCCTTGTTCTTTAGACCTTGTGACTCGTTGTGTGAACCACTTGTATTTGTTCTTTAGTCCTTGTGACTCGTTGTTTAAACCATTTGCCATTGTTTATTAGTCCTTGTGACTCGTTGTGTAAACCATTTGTCATTGTTATTGTGACTTGTTGTGTGAACCCTTTTTCCTTTTTCATTAGTCCTTGTGACTCGTTGTGTGAACCAATTGTCCTTGTTCATTAGTCCTTGTGACTCGTTGTGTAAACTATTTGCCCTTGTTCATTAGTCCTTGTGACTCATTGTATGAACCGTTTGTCCTTGTTCATTAGTCCTTGTGACTCGTTGTGTAAATTATTTGTCCTTGTTGTTTAGACCTTGTGACTCGTTGTGTGAACCATTTGTCCTTGTTCTTTAGTCCCTGTGACTCGTTGTTTAAACAATTTGTCCTTGTTTTTTAGTTCTTGTGACTCGTTGTGTAAACCATTTGTCCTTGTTATTGTGACTTGTTGTGTGAACCATTCTTCCTTGCTCATTAGTCCTTGTGACTCGTTGTGTAAACTATTTGTCCTTGTTCATTAGTCCTTGTGACTAGTTGTGTGAACCATTTGTCCTTGTTCTTTAGTCCTTGTGACTCGTTGTTTAAACAATTTGTCCTTGTTGTTTAGTTCTTGTGACTCGTTGTGTAAACCATTTGTCCTTGTTATTGTGACTTGTTATGTGAACCATTTTTCCTTGTTCATTAGTCCTTGTGACTCGTTGTGTGAGCCATTTGTCCTTGTTCTTTAGTCCATATCACTTGTTGTGTGAACCATTTGTCCTTGTTCATTAGTCTTGTGACTCGTTGTGTAAACCACTTGTCCTTGTGACTCATTGTGTAAACCATTTGTCCTTGTTCATTAGTCTATGTGACTCGTTGTTTAAACCATTTGTCCTTGATTATTAGTCCTTGTGATTCGTTGTGTAAACCATTTGTCCTCGTTATTGTGACTTGTTGTATGAATCATTTATCCTTGCTCATTAGTCCTTGTGACTCTTTGTGTGAACCATTTGTCCTTGTTCAATAGTCCTTGTGACTCGTTGTGTAAACTATTTGTCCTTGTTCTTTAGACCTTGTGACTCGTTATGTGAACCACTTGTATTTGTTCTTTAGTCCTTGTGACTCGTTGTTTAAACCATTTGCCATTGTTTATTAGTCCTTGTGACTCGTTGTGTAAACCATTTGTCCTTGTTATTGTGACTTGTCGTGTGAACCCTTTTTCCTTTTTCATTAGTCCTTGTGACTCGTTGTGTCAACCAATTGTCCTTGTTCAATAGTCCTTATGACTCGTTGTGTAAACTATTTGTCCTTGTTCTTTATACCTTGTGACTCGTTGTGTGAACCATTTGTATTTGTTCTTTAGTCCTTGTGACTCGTTGTTTAAACCATTTGCCATTGTTTATTAGTCCTTGTGACTCGTTGTGTAAACCATTTGTCCTTGTTATTATGACTTGTCGTGTGAACCCTTTTTCCTTTTTCATTAGTCCTTGTGACTCGTTGTGTGAACCAATTGTCCTTGTTCATTAGTCCTTGTGACTCGTTGTGTAAACTATTTGTCCTTGTTCATTAGTCCTTGTGACTCATTGTATGTACCGTTTGTCCTTGTTCATTAGTCCTTGTGACTCGTTGTGTAAATTATTTGTCCTTGTTGTTTAGACCTTGTGACTCGTTGTGTGAACCATTTGTCCTTGTTCTTTAGTCCCTGTGACTCGTTGTTTAAACAATTTGTCCTTGTTTTTTAGTTCTTGTGACTCGTTGTGTAAACCATTTGTCCTTGTTATTGTGACTTGTTGTGTGAACCATTTTTCCTTGCTCATTAGTCCTTGTGACTCGTTGTGTAAACTATTTGTCCTTGTTCATTAGTCCTTGTGACTAGTTGTGTGAACCATTTGTCCTTGTTCTTTAGTCCTTGTGACTCGTTGTTTAAACAATTTGTCCTTGTTGTTTAGTTCTTGTGACTCGTTGTGTAAACCATTTGTCCTTGTTATTGTGACTTGTTATGTGAACCATTTTTCCTTATTCATTAGTCCTTGTGACTCGTTGTGTGAATCATTTGTCCTTGTTCATTAGTCCTTCTAACTCGTTGTGTAAACTATTTGCCCTTGTCCATTAGTCCTTCTAAATCGTTGTGTGAGCCATTTGTCCTTGTTCTTTAGTCCATATCACTTGTTGTGTGAACCATTTGTCCTTGTTCATTAGTCTTGTGACTCGTTGTGTAAAAAACTTGTCCTTGTGACTCATTGTGTAAACCATTTGTCCTTGTTCATTAGTCTATGTGACTCGTTGTTTAAACCATTTGTCCTTGTTTATTAGTCCTTTTGATTCGTTGTATAAACCATTTGTCCTTGTTATTGTGACTTGTTGTATGAATCATTTATCCTTGCTCATTAGTCCTTGTGACTCGTTGTGTGAACCATTTGTCCTTGTTCACTAGTCCTTGTGACTCGTTGTGTAAACTATTTGTCCTTGTTCTTTAGACCTTGTGACTCGTTGTGTGAACCAATTGTATTTGTTCTTTAGTCCTTGTGACTCGTTGTTTAAACCATTTGCCATTGTTTATTAGTCCTTGTGACTCGTTGTGTAAACCATTTGTCATTGTTATTGTGACTTGTTGTGTGAACCCTTTTTCCTTTTTCATTAGTCCTTGTGACTCGTTGTGTGAACCAATTGTCCTTGTTCATTAGTCCTTGTGACTCGTTGTGTAAACTATTTGTCCTTGTTCATTAGTCCTTGTGACTCATTGTATGAACCGTTTGTCCTTGTTCATTAGTCCTTGTGACTCGTTGTGTAAATTATTTGTCCTTGTTGTTTAGACCTTGTGACTCGTTGTGTGAACCATTTGTCCTTGTTCTTTAGTCCCTGTGACTCGTTGTTTAAACAATTTGTCCTTGTTTTTTAGTTCTTGTGACTCGTTGTGTAAACCATTTGTCCTTGTTATTGTGACTTGTTGTGTGAACCATTCTTCCTTGCTCATTAGTCCTTGTGACTCGTTGTGTAAACTATTTGTCCTCTTCATTAGTCCTTGTGACTAGTTGTGTGAACCATTTGTCCTTGTTCTTTAGTCCTTGTGACTCGTTGTTTAAACAATTTGTCCTTGTTGTTTAGTTCTTGTGACTCGTTGTGTAAACCATTTGTCCTTGTTATTGTGACTTGTTATGTGAACCATTTTTCCTTGTTCATTAGTCCTTGTGACTCGTTGTGTGAGCCATTGGTCCTTGTTCTTTAGTCCATATCACTTGTTGTGTGAACAATTTGTCCTTGTTCATTAGTCTTGTGACTCGTTGTGTAAACCACTTGTCCTTGTGACTCATTGTGTAAACCATTTGTCCTTGTTCATTAGTCTATGTGACTCGTTGTTTAAACCATTTGTCCTTGATTATTAGTCCTTGTGATTCGTTGTGTAAACCATTTGTCCTCGTTATTGTGACTTGTTGTATGAATCATTTATCCTTGCTCATTAGTCCTTGTGACTCTTTGTGTGAACCATTTGTCCTTGTTCAATAGTCCTTGTGACTCGTTGTGTAAACTATTTGTCCTTGTTCTTTAGACCTTGTGACTCGTTATGTGAACCACTTGTATTTGTTCTTTAGTCCTTGTGACTCGTTGTTTAAACCATTTGCCATTGTTTATTAGTCCTTGTGACTCGTTGTGTAAACCATTTGTCCTTGTTATTGTGACTTGTCGTGTGAACCCTTTTTCCTTTTTCATTAGTCCTTGTGACTCGTTGTGTCAACCAATTGTCCTTGTTCAATAGTCCTTATGACTCGTTGTGTAAACTATTTGTCCTTGTTCTTTAGACCTTGTGACTCGTTGTGTGAACCATTTGTATTTGTTCTTTAGTCCTTGTGACTCGTTGTTTAAACCATTTGCCATTGTTTATTAGTCCTTGTGACTCGTTGTGTAAACCATTTGTCCTTGTTATTATGACTTGTCGTGTGAACCCTTTTTCCTTTTTCATTAGTCCTTGTGACTCGTTGTGTGAACCAATTGTCCTTGTTCATTAGTCCTTGTGACTCGTTGTGTAAACTATTTGTCCTTGTTCATTAGTCCTTGTGACTCATTGTATGAACCGTTTGTCCTTGTTCATTAGTCCTTGTGACTCGTTGTGTAAATTATTTGTCCTTGTTGTTTAGACCTTGTGACTCGTTGTGTGAACCATTTGTCCTTGTTCTTTAGTCCCTGTGACTCGTTGTTTAAACAATTTGTCCTTGTTTTTTAGTTCTTGTGACTCGTTGTGTAAACCATTTGTCCTTGTTATTGTGACTTGTTGTGTGAACCATTTTTCCTTGCTCATTAGTCCTTGTGACTCGTTGTGTAAACTATTTGTCCTTGTTCATTAGTCCTTGTGACTAGTTGTGTGAACCATTTGTCCTTGTTCTTTAGTCCTTGTGACTCGTTGTTTAAACAATTTGTCTTTGTTGTTTAGTTCTTGTGACTCGTTGTGTAAACCATTTGTCCTTGTTATTGTGACTTGTTATGTGAACCATTTTTCCTTATTCATTAGTCCTTGTGACTCGTTGTGTGAATCATTTGTCCTTGTTCATTAGTCCTTCTAACTCGTTGTGTAAACTATTTGCCCTTGTCCATTAGTCCTTCTAAATCGTTGTGTGAGCCATTTGTCCTTGTTCTTTAGTCCATATCACTTGTTGTGTGAACCATTTGTCCTTGTTCATTAGTCTTGTGACTCGTTGTGTAAAAAACTTGTCCTTGTGACTCATTGTGTAAACCATTTGTCCTTGTTCATTAGTCTATGTGACTCGTTGTTTAAACCATTTGTCCTTGTTTATTAGTCCTTTTGATTCGTTGTATAAACCATTTGTCCTTGTTATTGTGACTTGTTGTATGAATCATTTATCCTTGCTCATTAGTCCTTGTGACTCGTTGTGTGAACCATTTGTCCTTGTTCACTAGTCCTTGTGACTCGTTGTGTAAACTATTTGTCCTTGTTCTTTAGACCTTGTGACTCGTTGTGTGAACCAATTGTATTTGTTCTTTAGTCCTTGTGACTCGTTGTTTAAACCATTTGCCATTGTTTATTAGTCCTTGTGACTCGTTGTGTAAACCATTTGTCATTGTTATTGTGACTTGTTGTGTGAACCCTTTTTCCTTTTTCATTAGTCCTTGTGACTCGTTGTGTGAACCAATTGTCCTTGTTCATTAGTCCTTGTGACTCGTTGTGTAAACTATTTGTCCTTGTTCATTAGTCCTTGTGACTCATTGTATGAACCGTTTGTCCTTGTTCATTAGTCCTTGTGACTCGTTGTGTAAATTATTTGTCCTTGTTGTTTAGACCTTGTGACTCGTTGTGTGAACCATTTGTCCTTGTTCTTTAGTCCTTGTGACTCGTTGTTTAAACAATTTGTCCTTGTTTTTTAGTTCTTGTGACTCGTTGTGTAAACCATTTGTCCTTGTTATTGTGACTTGTTGTGTGAACCATTCTTCCTTGCTCATTAGTCCTTGTGACTCGTTGTGTAAACTATTTGTCCTCTTCATTAGTCCTTGTGACTAGTTGTGTGAACCATTTGTCCTTGTTCTTTAGTCCTTGTGACTCGTTGTTTAAACAATTTGTCCTTGTTGTTTAGTTCTTGTGACTCGTTGTGTAAACCATTTGTCCTTGTTATTGTGACTTGTTATGTGAACCATTTTTCCTTGTTCATTAGTCCTTGTGACTCGTTGTGTGAGCCATTTGTCCTTGTTCTTTAGTCCATATCACTTGTTGTGTGAACAATTTGTCCTTGTTCATTAGTCTTGTGACTCGTTGTGTAAACCACTTGTCCTTGTGACTCATTGTGTAAACCATTTGTCCTTGTTCATTAGTCTATGTGACTCGTTGTTTAAACCATTTGTCCTTGATTATTAGTCCTTGTGATTCGTTGTGTAAACCATTTGTCCTCGTTATTGTGACTTGTTGTATGAATCATTTATCCTTGCTCATTAGTCCTTGTGACTCTTTGTGTGAACCATTTGTCCTTGTTCAATAGTCCTTGTGACTCGTTGTGTAAACTATTTGTCCTTGTTCTTTAGACCTTGTGACTCGTTATGTGAACCACTTGTATTTGTTCTTTAGTCCTTGTGACTCGTTGTTTAAACCATTTGCCATTGTTTATTAGTCCTTGTGACTCGTTGTGTAAACCATTTGTCCTTGTTATTGTGACTTGTCGTGTGAACCCTTTTTCCTTTTTCATTAGTCCTTGTGACTCGTTGTGTCAACCAATTGTCCTTGTTCAATAGTCCTTATGACTCGTTGTGTAAACTATTTGTCCTTGTTCTTTAGACCTTGTGACTCGTTGTGTGAACCATTTGTATTTGTTCTTTAGTCCTTGTGACTCGTTGTTTAAACCATTTGCCATTGTTTATTAGTCCTTGTGACTCGTTGTGTAAACCATTTGTCCTTGTTATTATGACTTGTCGTGTGAACCCTTTTTCCTTTTTCATTAGTCCTTGTGACTCGTTGTGTGAACCAATTGTCCTTGTTCATTAGTCCTTGTGACTCGTTGTGTAAACTATTTGTCCTTGTTCATTAGTCCTTGTGACTCATTGTATGAACCGTTTGTCCTTGTTCATTAGTCCTTGTGACTCGTTGTGTAAATTATTTGTCCTTGTTGTTTAGACCTTGTGACTCGTTGTGTGAACCATTTGTCCTTGTTCTTTAGTCCCTGTGACTCGTTGTTTAAACAATTTGTCCTTGTTTTTTAGTTCTTGTGACTCGTTGTGTAAACCATTTGTCCTTGTTATTGTGACTTGTTGTGTGAACCATTTTTCCTTGCTCATTAGTCCTTGTGACTCGTTGTGTAAACTATTTGTCCTTGTTCATTAGTCCTTGTGACTAGTTGTGTGAACCATTTGTCCTTGTTCTTTAGTCCTTGTGACTCGTTGTTTAAACAATTTGTCCTTGTTGTTTAGTTCTTGTGACTCGTTGTGTAAACCATTTGTCCTTGTTATTGTGACTTGTTATGTGAACCATTTTTCCTTATTCATTAGTCCTTGTGACTCGTTGTGTGAATCATTTGTCCTTGTTCATTAGTCCTTCTAACTCGTTGTGTAAACTATTTGCCCTTGTCCATTAGTCCTTCTAAATCGTTGTGTGAGCCATTTGTCCTTGTTCTTTAGTCCATATCACTTGTTGTGTGAACCATTTGTCCTTGTTCATTAGTCTTGTGACTCGTTGTGTAAAAAACTTGTCCTTGTGACTCATTGTGTAAACCATTTGTCCTTGTTCATTAGTCTATGTGACTCGTTGTTTAAACCATTTGTCCTTGTTTATTAGTCCTTTTGATTCGTTGTATAAACCATTTGTCCTTGTTATTGTGACTTGTTGTATGAATCATTTATCCTTGCTCATTAGTCCTTGTGACTCGTTGTGTGAACCATTTGTCCTTGTTCACTAGTCCTTGTGACTCGTTGTGTAAACTATTTGTCCTTGTTCTTTAGACCTTGTGACTCGTTGTGTGAACCAATTGTATTTGTTCTTTAGTCCTTGTGACTCGTTGTTTAAACCATTTGCCATTGTTTATTAGTCCTTGTGACTCGTTGTGTAAACCATTTGTCATTGTTATTGTGACTTGTTGTGTGAACCCTTTTTCCTTTTTCATTAGTCCTTGTGACTCGTTGTGTGAACCAATTGTCCTTGTTCATTAGTCCTTGTGACTCGTTGTGTAAACTATTTGTCCTTGTTCATTAGTCCTTGTGACTCATTGTATGAACCGTTTGTCCTTGTTCATTAGTCCTTGTGACTCGTTGTGTAAATTATTTGTCCTTGTTGTTTAGACCTTGTGACTCGTTGTGTGAACCATTTGTCCTTGTTCTTTAGTCCCTGTGACTCGTTGTTTAAACAATTTGTCCTTGTTTTTAGTTCTTGTGACTCGTTGTGTAAACCATTTGTCCTTGTTATTGTGACTTGTTGTGTGAACCATTCTTCCTTGCTCATTAGTCCTTGTGACTCGTTGTGTAAACTATTTGTCCTCTTCATTAGTCCTTGTGACTAGTTGTGTGAACCATTTGTCCTTGTTCTTTAGTCCTTGTGACTCGTTGTTTAAACAATTTGTCCTTGTTGTTTAGTTCTTGTGACTCGTTGTGTAAACCATTTGTCCTTGTTATTGTGACTTGTTATGTGAACCATTTTTCCTTGTTCATTAGTCCTTGTGACTCGTTGTGTGAGCCATTTGTCCTTGTTCTTTAGTCCATATCACTTGTTGTGTGAACAATTTGTCCTTGTTCATTAGTCTTGTGACTCGTTGTGTAAACCACTTGTCCTTGTGACTCATTGTGTAAACCATTTGTCCTTGTTCATTAGTCTATGTGACTCGTTGTTTAAACCATTTGTCCTTGATTATTAGTCCTTGTGATTCGTTGTGTAAACCATTTGTCCTTGTTATTGTGACTTGTTGTATGAATCATTTATCCTTGCTCATTAGTCCTTGTGACTCGTTGTGTGAACCATTTGTCCTTGTTCAATAGTCCTTGTGACTCGTTGTGTAAACTATTTGTCCTTGTTCTTTAGACCTTGTGACTCGTTATGTGAACCACTGGTATTTGTTCTTTAGTCCTTGTGACTCGTTGTTTAAACCATTTGCCATTGTTTATTAGTCCTTGTGACTCGTTGTGTAAACCATTTGTCCTTGTTATTGTGACTTGTCGTGTGAACCCTTTTTCCTTTTTCATTAGTCCTTGTGACTCGTTGTGTCAACCAATTGTCCTTGTTCAATAGTCCTTATGACTCGTTGTGTAAACTATTTGTCCTTGTTCTTTAGACCTTGTGACTCGTTGTGTGAACCATTTGTATTTGTTCTTTAGTCCTTGTGACTCGTTGTTTAAACCATTTGCCATTGTTTATTAGTCCTTGTGACTCGTTGTGTAAACCATTTGTCCTTGTTATTATGACTTGTCGTGTGAACCCTTTTTCCTTTTTTCATTAGTCCTTGTGACTCGTTGTGTGAACCAATTGTCCTTGTTCATTAGTCCTTGTGACTCGTTGTGTAAACTATTTGTCCTTGTTCATTAGTCCTTGTGACTCATTGTATGAACCGTTTGTCCTTGTTCATTAGTCCTTGTGACTCGTTGTGTAAATTATTTGTCCTTGTTGTTTAGACCTTGTGACTCGTTGTGTGAACCATTTGTCCTTGTTCTTTAGTCCCTGTGACTCGTTGTTTAAACAATTTGTCCTTGTTTTTAGTTCTTGTGACTCGTTGTGTAAACCATTTGTCCTTGTTATTGTGACTTGTTGTGTGAACCATTTTTCCTTGCTCATTAGTCCTTGTGACTCGTTGTGTAAACTATTTGTCCTTGTTCATTAGTCCTTGTGACTAGTTGTGTGAACCATTTGTCCTTGTTCTTTAGTCCTTGTGACTCGTTGTTTAAACAATTTGTCCTTGTTGTTTAGTTCTTGTGACTCGTTGTGTAAACCATTTGTCCTTGTTATTGTGACTTGTTATGTGAACCATTTTTCCTTGTTCATTAGTCCTTGTGACTCGTTGTGTGAATCATTTGTCCTTGTTCATTAGTCCTTCTAACTCGTTGTGTAAACTATTTGCCCTTGTCTATTAGTCCTTCTAAATCGTTGTGTGAGCCATTTGTCCTTGTTCTTTAGTCCATATCACTTGTTGTGTGAACCATTTGTCCTTGTTCATTAGTCTTGTGACTCGTTGTGTAAAAAACTTGTCCTTGTGACTCATTGTGTAAACCATTTGTCCTTGTTCATTAGTCTATGTGACTCGTTGTTTAAACCATTTGTCCTTGTTTATTAGTCCTTGTGATTCGTTGTGTAAACCATTTGTCCTTGTTATTGTGACTTGTTGTATGAATCATTTATCCTTGCTCATTAGTCCTTGTGACTCGTTGTGTGAACCATTTGTCCTTGTTCAATAGTCCTTGTGACTCGTTGTGTAAACTATTTGTCCTTGTTCTTTAGACCTTGTGACTCGTTGTGTGAACCACTTGTATTTGTTCTTTAGTCCTTGTGACTCGTTGTTTAAACCATTTGCCATTGTTTATTAGTCCTTGTGACTCGTTGTGTAAACCATTTGTCCTTGTTATTGTGACTTGTCATGTGAACCCTTTTTCCTTTTTCATTAGTCCTTGTGACTCGTTGTGTGAACCAATTGTCCTTGTTCATTAGTCCTTGTGACTCGTTGTGTAAACTATTTGTCCTTGTTCATTAGTCCTTGTGACTCATTGTATGAACCGTTTGTCCTTGTTCATTAGTCCTTGTGACTCGTTGTGTAAATTATTTGTCCTTGTTGTTTAGACCTTGTGATTCGTTGTGTGAACCATTTGTCCTTGTTCTTTAGTCCCTGTGACTCGTTGTTTAAACAATTTGTCCTTGTTTTTCAGCTCTTGTGACTCATTGTGTAAACCATTTGTCCTTGTTATTGTGACTTGTTGTGTGAACCATTTTTCCTTGCTCATTAGTCCTTGTGACTCGTTGTGTAAACTATTTGTCCTTGTTCATTAGTCCTTGTGACTAGTTGTGTGAACCATTTGTCCTTGTTCTTTAGTCCTTGTGACTCATTGTGTAAACCATTTGTCCTTGTTCATTAGTCTATGTGACTCGTTGTTTAAACCATTTGTCCTTGATTATTAGTCCTTGTGATTCGTTGTGTAAACCATTTGTCCTTGTTATTGTGACTTGTTGTATGAATCATTTATCCTTGCTCATTAGTCCTTGTGACTCGTTGTGTGAACCATTTGTCCTTGTTCAATAGTCCTTGTGACTCGTTGTGTAAACTATTTGTCCTTGTTCTTTAGACCTTGTGACTCGTTATGTGAACCATTTGTATTTGTTCTTTAGTCCTTGTGACTCGTTGTTTAAACCATTTGTCCTTGTTTATTAGTCCTTGTGATTCGTTGTGTAAACCATTTGTCCTTGTTATTGTGACTTGTTGTATGAATCATTTATCCTTGCTCATTAGTCCTTGTGACTCGTTGTGTGAACCATTTGTCCTTGTTTAATAGTCCTTATGACTCGTTGTGTAAACTATTTGTCCTTGTTCTTTAGACCTTGTGACTCGTTGTGTGAACCATTTGTATTTGTTCTTTAGTCCTTGTGACTCGTTGTTTAAACCATTTGCCATTGTTTATTAGTCCTTGTGACTCGTTGTGTAAACCATTTGTCCTTGTTATTATGACTTGTCGTGTGAACCCTTTTTCCTTTTTCATTAGTCCTTGTGACTCGTTGTGTGAACCAATTGTCCTTGTTCATTAGTCCTTGTGACTCGTTGTGTAAACTATTTGTCCTTGTTCATTAGTCCTTGTGACTCATTGTATGAACCGTTTGTCCTTGTTCATTAGTCCTTGTGACTCGTTGTGTAAATTATTTGTCCTTGTTGTTTAGACCTTGTGACTCGTTGTGTGAACCATTTGTCCTTGTTCTTTAGTCCCTGTGACTCGTTGTTTAAACAATTTGTCCTTGTTTTTTAGTTCTTGTGACTCGTTGTGTAAACCATTTGTCCTTGTTATTGTGACTTGTTGTGTGAACCATTTTTCCTTGCTCATTAGTCCTTGTGACTCGTTGTGTAAACTATTTGTCCTTGTTCATTAGTCCTTGTGACTAGTTGTGTGAACCATTTGTCCTTGTTCTTTAGTCCTTGTGACTCGTTGTTTAAACAATTTGTCCTTGTTGTTTAGTTCTTGTGACTCGTTGTGTAAACCATTTGTCCTTGTTATTGTGACTTGTTATGTGAACCATTTTTCCTTATTCATTAGTCCTTGTGACTCGTTGTGTGAATCATTTGTCCTTGTTCATTAGTCCTTCTAACTCGTTGTGTAAACTATTTGCCCTTGTCCATTAGTCCTTCTAAATCGTTGTGTGAGCCATTTGTCCTTGTTCTTTAGTCCATATCACTTATTGTGTGAACCATTTGTCCTTGTTCATTAGTCTTGTGACTCGTTGTGTAAAAAACTTGTCCTTGTGACTCATTGTGTAAACCATTTGTCCTTGTTTATTAGTCTATGTGACTCGTTGTTTAAACCATTTGTCCTTGTTTATTAGTCCTTGTGATTCGTTGTGTAAACCATTTGTCCTTGTTATTGTGACTTGTTGTATGAATCATTTATCCTTGCTCATTAGTCCTAGTGACTCGTTGTGTGAACCATTTGTCCTTGTTCACTAGTCCTTGTGACTCGTTGTGTAAACTATTTGTCCTTGTTCTTTAGACCTTGTGACTCGTTGTGTGAACCACTTGTATTTGTTCTTTAGTCCTTGTGACTCGTTGTTTAAACCATCTGCCATTGTTTATTAGTCCTTGTGACTCGTTGTGTAAACCATTTGTCCTTGTTATTGTGACTTGTCGTGTGAACCCTTTTTCCTTTTTCATTAGTCCTTGTGACTCGTTGTGTGAACCAATTGTCCTTGTTCATTAGTCCTTGTGACTCGTTGTGTAAACTATTTGTCCTTGTTCATTAGTTCTTGTGACTCATTGTATGAACCGTTTGTCCTTGTTCATTAGTCCTTGTGACTCGTTGTGTAAATTATTTGTCCTTGTTGTTTAGACCTTGTGACTCGTTGTGTGAACCATTTGTCCTTGTTCTTTAGTCCCTGTGACTCGTTGTTTAAACAATTTGTCCTTGTTTTTTAGTTCTTGTGACTCGTTGTGTAAACCATTTGTCCTTGTTATTGTGACTTGTTGTGTGAACCATTTTTCCTTGCTCATTAGTCCTTGTGACTCGTTGTGTAAACTATTTGTCCTTGTTCATTAGTCCTTGTGACTAGTTGTGTGAACCATTTGTCCTTGTTCTTTAGTCCTTGTGACTCGTTGTTTAAACAATTTGTCCTTGTTGTTTAGTTCTTGTGACTCGTTGTGTTAACCATTTGTCCTTGTTATTGTGACTTGTTATGTGAACCATTTTTCCTTGTTCATTAGTCCTTGTGACTCGTTATGTGAGCCATTTGTCCTTGTTCTTTAGTCCATATCACTTGTTGTGTGAACCATTTGTCCTTGTTCATTAGTCTTGTGACTCGTTGTGTAAACCACTTGTCCTTGTGACTCATTGTGTAAACCATTTGTCCTTGTTCATTAGTCTATGTGACTCGTTGTTTAAACCATTTGTCCTTGTTTATTAGTCCTTGTGATTCGTTGTGTAAACCATTTGTCCTTGTTATTGTGACTTGTTGTATGAATCATTTATCCTTGCTCATTAGTCCTTGTGACTCGTTGTGTGAACCATTTGTCCTTGTTCAATAGTCCTTGTGACTCGTTGTGTAAACTATTTGTCCTTGTTCTTTAGACCTTGTGACTCGTTGTGTGAACCACTTGTATTTGTTCTTTAGTCCTTGTGACTCGTTGTTTAAACCATTTGCCATTGTTTATTAGTCCTTGTGACTCGTTGTGTAAACCATTTGTCCTTGTTATTGTGACTTGTCGTGTGAACCCTTTTTCCTTTTTCATTAGTCCTTGTGACTCGTTGTGTGAACCAATTGTCCTTGTTCATTAGTCCTTGTGACTCGTTGTGTAAACTATTTGTCCTTGTTCATTAGTCCTTGTGACTCATTGTATGAACCGTTTGTCCTTGTTCATTAGTCCTTGTGACTCGTTGTGTAAATTATTTGTCCTTGTTGTTTAGACCTTGTGACTCGTTGTGTGAACCATTTGTCCTTGTTCTTTAGTCCCTGTGACTCGTTGTTTAAACAATTTGCCCTTGTTCTTTAGTCCTTGTGACTCATTGTGTAAACCATTTGTCCTTGTTCTTTAGTCCTTGTGACTCGTTGTTTAAACCATTTGCCATTGTTTAATAGTCCTTGTGACTCGTTGTGTAAACCATTTGTCCTTGTTATTGTGACTTGTCGTGTGAACCCTTTTTCCTTTTTCATTAGTCCTTGTGACTCGTTGTGTCAACCAATTGTCCTTGTTCAATAGTCCTTATGACTCGTTGTGTAAACTATTTGTCCTTGTTCTTTAGACCTTGTGACTCGTTGTGTGAACCATTTGTATTTGTTCTTTAGTCCTTGTGACTCGTTGTTTAAACCATTTGCCATTGTTTATTAGTCCTTGTGACTCGTTGTGTAAACCATTTGTCCTTGTTATTATGACTTGTCGTGTGAACCCTTTTTCCTTTTTCATTAGTCCTTGTGACTCGTTGTGTGAACCAATTGTCCTTGTTCATTAGTCCTTGTGACTCGTTGTGTAAACTATTTGTCCTTGTTCATTAGTCCTTGTGACTCATTGTATGAACCGTTTGTCCTTGTTCATTAGTCCTTGTGACTCGTTGTGTAAATTATTTGTCCTTGTTGTTTAGACCTTGTGACTCGTTGTGTGAACCATTTGTCCTTGTTCTTTAGTCCCTGTGACTCGTTGTTTAAACAATTTGTCCTTGTTTTTTAGTTCTTGTGACTCGTTGTGTAAACCATTTGTCCTTGTTATTGTGACTTGTTGTGTGAACCATTTTTCCTTGCTCATTAGTCCTTGTGACTCGTTGTGTAAACTATTTGTCCTTGTTCATTAGTCCTTGTGACTAGTTGTGTGAACCATTTGTCCTTGTTCTTTAGTCCTTGTGACTCGTTGTTTAAACAATTTGTCCTTGTTGTTTAGTTCTTGTGACTCGTTGTGTAAACCATTTGTCCTTGTTATTGTGACTTGTTATGTGAACCATTTTTCCTTGTTCATTAGTCCTTGTGACTCGTTGTGTGAATCATTTGTCCTTGTTCATTAGTCCTTCTAACTCGTTGTGTAAACTATTTGCCCTTGTCTATTAGTCCTTCTAAATCGTTGTGTGAGCCATTTGTCCTTGTTCTTTAGTCCATATCACTTGTTGTGTGAACCATTTGTCCTTGTTCATTAGTCTTGTGACTCGTTGTGTAAAAAACTTGTCCTTGTGACTCATTGTGTAAACCATTTGTCCTTGTTCATTAGTCTATGTGACTCGTTGTTTAAACCATTTGTCCTTGTTTATTAGTCCTTGTGATTCGTTGTGTAAACCATTTGTCCTTGTTATTGTGACTTGTTGTATGAATCATTTATCCTTGCTCATTAGTCCTTGTGACTCGTTGTGTGAACCATTTGTCCTTGTTCAATAGTCCTTGTGACTCGTTGTGTAAACTATTTGTTCTTGTTCTTTAGACCTTGTGACTCGTTGTGTGAACCACTTGTATTTGTTCTTTAGTCCTTGTGACTCGTTGTTTAAACCATTTGCCATTGTTTATTAGTCCTTGTGACTCGTTGTGTAAACCATTTGTCCTTGTTATTGTGACTTGTCGTGTGAACCCTTTTTCCTTTTTCATTAGTCCTTGTGACTCGTTGTGTGAACCAATTGTCCTTGTTCATTAGTCCTTGTGACTCGTTGTGTAAACTATTTGTCCTTGTTCATTAGTCCTTGTGACTCATTGTATGAACCGTTTGTCCTTGTTCATTATTCCTTGTGACTCGTTGTGTAAATTATTTGTCCTTGTTGTTTAGACCTTGTGATTCGTTGTGTGAACCATTTGTCCTTGTTCTTTAGTCCCTGTGACTCGTTGTTTAAACAATTTGTCCTTGTTTTTCAGCTCTTGTGACTCATTGTGTAAACCATTTGTCCTTGTTATTGTGACTTGTTGTGTGAACCATTTTTCCTTGCTCATTAGTCCTTGTGACTCGTTGTGTAAACTATTTGTCCTTGTTCATTAGTCCTTGTGACTAGTTGTGTGAACCATTTGTCCTTGTTCTTTAGTCCTTGTGACTCATTGTGTAAACCATTTGTCCTTGTTCATTAGTCTATGTGACTCGTTGTTTAAACCATTTGTCCTTGATTATTAGTCCTTGTGATTCGTTGTGTCAACCATTTGTCCTTGTTATTGTGACTTGTTGTATGAATCATTTATCCTTGCTCATTAGTCCTTGTGACTCGTTGTGTGAACCATTTGTCCTTGTTCAATAGTCCTTGTGACTCGTTGTGTAAACTATTTGTCCTTGTTCTTTAGACCTTGTGACTCGTTATGTGAACCACTGGTATTTGTTCTTTAGTCCTTGTGACTCGTTGTTTAAACCATTTGTCCTTGTTTATTAGTCCTTGTGATTCGTTGTGTAAACCATTTGTCCTTGTTATTGTGACTTGTTGTATGAATCATTTATCCTTGCTCATTAGTCCTTGTGACTCGTTGTGTGAACCATTTGTCCTTGTTTAATAGTCCTTATGACTCGTTGTGTAAACTATTTGTCCTTGTTCTTTAGACCTTGTGACTCGTTGTGTGAACCATTTGTATTTGTTCTTTAGTCCTTGTGACTCGTTGTTTAAACCATTTGCCATTGTTTATTAGTCCTTGTGACTCGTTGTGTAAACCATTTGTCCTTGTTATTATGACTTGTCGTGTGAACCCTTTTTCCTTTTTCATTAGTCCTTGTGACTCGTTGTGTGAACCAATTGTCCTTGTTCATTAGTCCTTGTGACTCGTTGTGTAAACTATTTGTCCTTGTTCATTAGTCCTTGTGACTCATTGTATGAACCGTTTGTCCTTGTTCATTAGTCCTTGTGACTCGTTGTGTAAATTATTTGTCCTTGTTGTTTAGACCTTGTGACTCGTTGTGTGAACCATTTGTCCTTGTTCTTTAGTCCCTGTGACTCGTTGTTTAAACAATTTGTCCTTGTTTTTTAGTTCTTGTGACTCGTTGTGTAAACCATTTGTCCTTGTTATTGTGACTTGTTGTGTGAACCATTTTTCCTTGCTCATTAGTCCTTGTGACTCGTTGTGTAAACTATTTGTCCTTGTTCATTAGTCCTTGTGACTAGTTGTGTGAACCATTTGTCCTTGTTCTTTAGTCCTTGTGACTCGTTGTTTAAACAATTTGTCCTTGTTGTTTAGTTCTTGTGACTCGTTGTGTAAACCATTTGTCCTTGTTATTGTGACTTGTTATGTGAACCATTTTTCCTTATTCATTAGTCCTTGTGACTCGTTGTGTGAATCATTTGTCCTTGTTCATTAGTCCTTCTAACTCGTTGTGTAAACTATTTGCCCTTGTCCATTAGTCCTTCTAAATCGTTGTGTGAGCCATTTGTCCTTGTTCTTTAGTCCATATCACTTATTGTGTGAACCATTTGTCCTTGTTCATTAGTCTTGTGACTCGTTGTGTAAAAAACTTGTCCTTGTGACTCATTGTGTAAACCATTTGTCCTTGTTTATTAGTCTATGTGACTCGTTGTTTAAACCATTTGTCCTTGTTTATTAGTCCTTGTGATTCGTTGTGTAAACCATTTGTCCTTGTTATTGTGACTTGTTGTATGAATCATTTATCCTTGCTCATTAGTCCTAGTGACTCGTTGTGTGAACCATTTGTCCTTGTTCACTAGTCCTTGTGACTCGTTGTGTAAACTATTTGTCCTTGTTCTTTAGACCTTGTGACTCGTTGTGTGAACCACTTGTATTTGTTCTTTAGTCCTTGTGACTCGTTGTTTAAACCATCTGCCATTGTTTATTAGTCCTTGTGACTCGTTGTGTAAACCATTTGTCCTTGTTATTGTGACTTGTCGTGTGAACCCTTTTTCCTTTTTCATTAGTCCTTGTGACTCGTTGTGTGAACCAATTGTCCTTGTTCATTAGTCCTTGTGACTCGTTGTGTAAACTATTTGTCCTTGTTCATTAGTTCTTGTGACTCATTGTATGAACCGTTTGTCCTTGTTCATTAGTCCTTGTGACTCGTTGTGTAAATTATTTGTCCTTGTTGTTTAGACCTTGTGACTCGTTGTGTGAACCATTTGTCCTTGTTCTTTAGTCCCTGTGACTCGTTGTTTAAACAATTTGTCCTTGTTTTTTAGTTCTTGTGACTCGTTGTGTAAACCATTTGTCCTTGTTATTGTGACTTGTTGTGTGAACCATTTTTCCTTGCTCATTAGTCCTTGTGACTCGTTGTGTAAACTATTTGTCCTTGTTCATTAGTCCTTGTGACTAGTTGTGTGAACCATTTGTCCTTGTTCTTTAGTCCTTGTGACTCGTTGTTTAAACAATTGTCCTTGTTGTTTAGTTCTTGTGACTCGTTGTGTTAACCATTTGTCCTTGTTATTGTGACTTGTTATGTGAACCATTTTTCCTTGTTCATTAGTCCTTGTGACTCGTTATGTGAGCCATTTGTCCTTGTTCTTTAGTCCATATCACTTGTTGTGTGAACCATTTGTCCTTGTTCATTAGTCTTGTGACTCGTTGTGTAAACCACTTGTCCTTGTGACTCATTGTGTAAACCATTTGTCCTTGTTCATTAGTCTATGTGACTCGTTGTTTAAACCATTTGTCCTTGTTTATTAGTCCTTGTGATTCGTTGTGTAAACCATTTGTCCTTGTTATTGTGACTTGTTGTATGAATCATTTATCCTTGCTCATTAGTCCTTGTGACTCGTTGTGTGAACCATTTGTCCTTGTTCAATAGTCCTTGTGACTCGTTGTGTAAACTATTTGTCCTTGTTCTTTAGACCTTGTGACTCGTTGTGTGAACCACTTGTATTTGTTCTTTAGTCCTTGTGACTCGTTGTTTAAACCATTTGCCATTGTTTATTAGTCCTTGTGACTCGTTGTGTAAACCATTTGTCCTTGTTATTGTGACTTGTCGTGTGAACCCTTTTTCCTTTTTCATTAGTCCTTGTGACTCGTTGTGTGAACCAATTGTCCTTGTTCATTAGTCCTTGTGACTCGTTGTGTAAACTATTTGTCCTTGTTCATTAGTCCTTGTGACTCATTGTATGAACCGTTTGTCCTTGTTCATTAGTCCTTGTGACTCGTTGTGTAAATTATTTGTCCTTGTTGTTTAGACCTTGTGACTCGTTGTGTGAACCATTTGTCCTTGTTCTTTAGTCCTTGTGACTCGTTGTTTAAACAATTTGCCCTTGTTCTTTAGTCCTTGTGACTCATTGTGTAAACCATTTGTCCTTGTTCATTAGTCTATGTGACTCGTTGTTTAAACCATTTGTCCTTGTTTATTAGTCCTTGTGATTCGTTGTGTAAACCATTTGTCCTTTTTATTGTGACTTGTTGTGTGAATCATTTATCCTTGCTCATTAGTCCTTGTGACTCGTTGTGTGAACCATTTGTCCTTGTTTAATAGTCCTTATGACTCGTTGTGTAAACTATTTGTCCTTGTTCTTTAGACCTTGTGACTCGTTGTGTGAACCATTTGTATTTGTTCTTTAGTCCTTGTGACTCGTTGTTTAAACCATTTGCCATTGTTTATTAGTCCTTGTGACTCGTTGTGTAAACCATTTGTCCTTGTTATTATGACTTGTCGTGTGAACCCTTTTTCCTTTTTCATTAGTCCTTGTGACTCGTTGTGTGAACCAATTGTCCTTGTTCATTAGTCCTTGTGACTCGTTGTGTAAACTATTTGTCCTTGTTCATTAGTCCTTGTGACTCATTGTATGAACCGTTTGTCCTTGTTCATTAGTCCTTGTGACTCGTTGTGTAAATTATTTGTCCTTGTTGTTTAGACCTTGTGACTCGTTGTGTGAACCATTTGTCCTTGTTCTTTAGTCCCTGTGACTCGTTGTTTAAACAATTTGTCCTTGTTTTTTAGTTCTTGTGACTCGTTGTGTAAACCATTTGTCCTTGTTATTGTGACTTGTTGTGTGAACCATTTTTCCTTGCTCATTAGTCCTTGTGACTCGTTGTGTAAACTATTTGTCCTTGTTCATTAGTCCTTGTGACTAGTTGTGTGAACCATTTGTCCTTGTTCTTTAGTCCTTGTGACTCGTTGTTTAAACAATTTGTCCTTGTTGTTTAGTTCTTGTGACTCGTTGTGTAAACCATTTGTCCTTGTTATTGTGACTTGTTATGTGAACCATTTTTCCTTATTCATTAGTCCTTGTGACTCGTTGTGTGAATCATTTGTCCTTGTTCATTAGTCCTTCTAACTCGTTGTGTAAACTATTTGCCCTTGTCCATTAGTCCTTCTAAATCGTTGTGTGAGCCATTTGTCCTTGTTCTTTAGTCCATATCACTTATTGTGTGAACCATTTGTCCTTGTTCATTAGTCTTGTGACTCGTTGTGTAAAAAACTTGTCCTTGTGACTCATTGTGTAAACCATTTGTCCTTGTTTATTAGTCTATGTGACTCGTTGTTTAAACCATTTGTCCTTGTTTATTAGTCCTTGTGATTCGTTGTGTAAACCATTTGTCCTTGTTATTGTGACTTGTTGTATGAATCATTTATCCTTGCTCATTAGTCCTAGTGACTCGTTGTGTGAACCATTTGTCCTTGTTCACTAGTCCTTGTGACTCGTTGTGTAAACTATTTGTCCTTGTTCTTTAGACCTTGTGACTCGTTGTGTGAACCACTTGTATTTGTTCTTTAGTCCTTGTGACTCGTTGTTTAAACCATCTGCCATTGTTTATTAGTCCTTGTGACTCGTTGTGTAAACCATTTGTCCTTGTTATTGTGACTTGTCGTGTGAACCCTTTTTCCTTTTTCATTAGTCCTTGTGACTCGTTGTGTGAACCAATTGTCCTTGTTCATTAGTCCTTGTGACTCGTTGTGTAAACTATTTGTCCTTGTTCATTAGTTCTTGTGACTCATTGTATGAACCGTTTGTCCTTGTTCATTAGTCCTTGTGACTCGTTGTGTAAATTATTTGTCCTTGTTGTTTAGACCTTGTGACTCGTTGTGTGAACCATTTGTCCTTGTTCTTTAGTCCCTGTGACTCGTTGTTTAAACAATTTGTCCTTGTTTTTTAGTTCTTGTGACTCGTTGTGTAAACCATTTGTCCTTGTTATTGTGACTTGTTGTGTGAACCATTTTTCCTTGCTCATTAGTCCTTGTGACTCGTTGTGTAAACTATTTGTCCTTGTTCATTAGTCCTTGTGACTAGTTGTGTGAACCATTTGTCCTTGTTCTTTAGTCCTTGTGACTCGTTGTTTAAACAATTTGTCCTTGTTGTTTAGTTCTTGTGACTCGTTGTGTTAACCATTTGTCCTTGTTATTGTGACTTGTTATGTGAACCATTTTTCCTTGTTCATTAGTCCTTGTGACTCGTTATGTGAGCCATTTGTCCTTGTTCTTTAGTCCATATCACTTGTTGTGTGAACCATTTGTCCTTGTTCATTAGTCTTGTGACTCGTTGTGTAAACCACTTGTCCTTGTGACTCATTGTGTAAACCATTTGTCCTTGTTCATTAGTCTATGTGACTCGTTGTTTAAACCATTTGTCCTTGTTTATTAGTCCTTGTGATTCGTTGTGTAAACCATTTGTCCTTGTTATTGTGACTTGTTGTATGAATCATTTATCCTTGCTCATTAGTCCTTGTGACTCGTTGTGTGAACCATTTGTCCTTGTTCAATAGTCCTTGTGACTCGTTGTGTAAACTATTTGTCCTTGTTCTTTAGACCTTGTGACTCGTTGTGTGAACCACTTGTATTTGTTCTTTAGTCCTTGTGACTCGTTGTTTAAACCATTTGCCATTGTTTATTAGTCCTTGTGACTCGTTGTGTAAACCATTTGTCCTTGTTATTGTGACTTGTCGTGTGAACCCTTTTTCCTTTTTCATTAGTCCTTGTGACTCGTTGTGTGAACCAATTGTCCTTGTTCATTAGTCCTTGTGACTCGTTGTGTAAACTATTTGTCCTTGTTCATTAGTCCTTGTGACTCATTGTATGAACCGTTTGTCCTTGTTCATTAGTCCTTGTGACTCGTTGTGTAAATTATTTGTCCTTGTTGTTTAGACCTTGTGACTCGTTGTGTGAACCATTTGTCCTTGTTCTTTAGTCCCTGTGACTCGTTGTTTAAACAATTTGTCCTTGTTCTTTAGTCCTTGTGACTCATTGTGTAAACCATTTGTCCTTGTTCATTAGTCTATGTGACTCGTTGTTTAAACCATTTGTCCTTGTTTATTAGTCCTTGTGATTCGTTGTGTAAACCATTTGTCCTTGTTATTGTGACTTGTTGTATGAATCATTTATCCTTGCTCATTAGTCCTTGTGACTCGTTGTGTGAACCATTTGTCCTTGTTTAATAGTCCTTATGACTCGTTGTGTAAACTATTTGTCCTTGTTCTTTAGACCTTGTGACTCGTTGTGTGAACCATTTGTATTTGTTCTTTAGTCCTTGTGACTCGTTGTTTAAACCATTTGCCATTGTTTATTAGTCCTTGTGACTCGTTGTGTAAACCATTTGTCCTTGTTATTATGACTTGTCGTGTGAACCCTTTTTCCTTTTTCATTAGTCCTTGTGACTCGTTGTGTGAACCAATTGTCCTTGTTCATTAGTCCTTGTGACTCGTTGTGTAAACTATTTGTCCTTGTTCATTAGTCCTTGTGACTAGTTGTGTGAACCATTTGTCCTTGTTCTTTAGTCCTTGTGACTCGTTGTTTAAACAATTTGTCCTTGTTGTTTAGTTCTTGTGACTCGTTGTGTAAACCATTTGTCCTTGTTATTGTGACTTGTTATGTGAACCATTTTTCCTTGTTCATTAGTCCTTGTGACTCGTTGTGTGAATCATTTGTCCTTGTTCATTAGTCCTTCTAACTCATTGTGTAAACTATTTGCCCTTGTCCATTAGTCCTTCTAAATCGTTGTGTGAGCCATTTGTCCTTGTTCTTTAGTCCATATCACTTGTTGTGTGAACCATTTGTCCTTGTTCATTAATCTTGTGACTCGTTGTGTAAAAAACTTGTCCTTGTGACTCATTGTGTAAACCATTTGTCCTTGTTCATTAGTCTATGTGACTCGTTGTTTAAACCATTTGTCCTTGTTTATTAGTCCTTGTGATTCGTTGTGTAAACCATTTGTCCTTGTTATTGTGACTTGTTGTATGAATCATTTATCCTTGCTCATTAGTCCTTGTGACTCGTTGTGTGAACCATTTGTCCTTGTTCAATAGTCCTTGTGACTCGTTGTGTAAACTATTTGTCCTTGTTCTTTAGACCTTGTGACTCGTTATGTGAACCACTTGTATTTGTTCTTTAGTCCTTGTGACTCGTTGTTTAAACCATTTGCCATTGTTTATTAGTCCTTGTGACTCGTTGTGTAAACCATTTGTCCTTGTTATTGTGACTTGTCGTGTGAAACCTTTTTCGTTTTTCATTAGTCCTTGTGACTCGTTGTGTGAACCAATTGTCCTTGTTCATTAGTCCTTGTGACTCGTTGTGTAAACTATTTGTCCTTGTTCTTTAGACCTTGTGACTCGTTGTGTGAACCATTTGTATTTGTTCTTTAGTCCTTGTGACTCGTTGTTTAAACCATTTGCCATTGTTTATTAGTCCTTGTGACTCGTTGTGTAAACCATTTGTCCTTGTTATTATGACTTGTCGTGTGAACCCTTTCTCCTTTTTCATTAGTCCTTGTGAGTCGTTGTGTGAACCAATTGTCCTTGTTCATTAGTCCTTGTGACTCGTTGTGTAAACTATTTGTCCTTGTTCATTAGTCCTTGTGACTCATTGTATGAACCGTTTGTCCTTGTTCATTAGTCCTTGTGACTCGTTGTGTAAATTATTTGTCCTTGTTGTTTAGACCTTGTGACTCGTTGTGTGAACCATTTGTCCTTGTTCTTTAGTCCTTGTGACTCGTTGTTTAAACAATTTGTCCTTGTTGTTTAGTTCTTGTGACTCGTTGTGTAAACCATTTGTCCTTGTTATTGTGACTTGTTATGTGAACCATTTTTCCTTGTTCATTAGTCCTTGTGACTCGTTGTGTGAGCCATTTGTCCTTGTTCTTTAGTCCATATCACTTGTTGTGTGAACCATTTGTCCTTGTTCATTAGTCTTGTGACTCGTTGTGTAAACCACTTGTCCTTGTGACTCATTGTGTAAACCATTTGTCCTTGTTCATTAGTCTATGTGACTCGTTGTTTAAACCATTTGTCCTTGTTTATTAGTCCTTGTGATTCGTTGTGTAAACCATTTGTCCTTGTTATTGTGACTTGTTGTATGAATCATTTATCCTTGCTCATTAGTCCTTGTGACTCGTTGTGTGAACCATTTGTCCTTGTTCAATAGTCCTTGTGACTCGTTGTGTAAACTATTTGTCCTTGTTCTTTAGACCTTGTGACTCGTTATGTGAACCACTTGTATTTGTTCTTTAGTCCTTGTGACTCGTTGTTTAAACCATTTGCCATTGTTTATTAGTCCTTGTGACTCGTTGTGTAAACCATTTGTCCTTGTTATTGTGACTTGTCGTGTGAAACCTTTTTCGTTTTTCATTAGTCCTTGTGACTCGTTGTGTGAACCAATTGTCCTTGTTCATTAGTCCTTGTGACTCGTTGTGTAAACTATTTGTCCTTGTTCTTTAGACCTTGTGACTCGTTGTGTGAACCATTTGTATTTGTTCTTTAGTCCTTGTGACTCGTTGTTTAAACCATTTGCCATTGTTTATTAGTCCTTGTGACTCGTTGTGTAAACCATTTGTCCTTGTTATTATGACTTGTCGTGTGAACCCTTTCTCCTTTTTCATTAGTCCTTGTGAGTCGTTGTGTGAACCAATTGTCCTTGTTCATTAGTCCTTGTGACTCGTTGTGTAAACTATTTGTCCTTGTTCATTAGTCCTTGTGACTCATTGTATGAACCGTTTGTCCTTGTTCATTAGTCCTTGTGACTCGTTGTGTAAATTATTTGTCCTTGTTGTTTAGACCTTGTGACTCGTTGTGTGAACCATTTGTCCTTGTTCTTTAGTCCCTGTGACTCGTTGTTTAAACAATTTGTCCTTGTTTTTTAGTTCTTGTGACTCGTTGTGTAAACCATTTGTCCTTGTTATTGTGACTTGTTGTGTGAACCATTTTTCCTTGCTCATTAGTCCTTGTGACTCGTTGTGTAAACTATTTGTCCTTGTTCATTAGTCCTTGTGACTAGTTGTGTGAACCATTTGTCCTTGTTCTTTAGTCCTTGTGACTCGTTGTTTAAACAATTTGTCCTTGTTGTTTAGTTCTTGTGACTCGTTGTGTAAACCATTTGTCCTTGTTATTGTGACTTGTTATGTGAACCATTTTTCCTTGTTCATTAGTATTTGTGACTCGTTGTGTGAATCATTTGTCCTTGTTCATTAGTCCTTCTAACTCGTTGTGTAAACTATTTGCCCTTGTCCATTAGTCCTTCTAAATCGTTGTGTGAGCCATTTGTCCTTGTTCTTTAGTCCATATCACTTGTTGTGTGAACCATTTGTCCTTGTTCATTAGTCTTGTGACTCATTGTGTAAAAAACTTGTCCTTGTGACTCATTGTGTAAACCATTTGTCCTTGTTCATTAGTCTATGTGACTCGTTGTTTAAACCATTTGTCCTTGTTTATTACTCCTTGTGATTCGTTGTGTAAACCATTTGTCCTTGTTATTGTGACTTGTTGTATGAATCATTTATCCTTGCTCATTAGTCCTTGTGACTCGTTGTGTGAACCATTTGTCGTTGTTCAATAGTCCTTGTGACTCGTTGTGTAAACTATTTGTCCTTGTTCTTTAGACCTTGTGACTCGTTATGTGAACCACTTGTATTTGTTCTTTAGTCCTTGTGACTCGTTGTTTAAACCATTTGCCATTGTTTATTAGTCCTTGTCACTCGTTGTGTAAACCATTTGTCCTTGTTATTGTGACTTGTCGTGTGAACCCTTTTTCCTTTTTCATTAGTCCTTGTGAGTCGTTGTGTGAACCAATTGTCCTTGTTCACTAGTCCTTGTGACTCGTTGTGTAAACTATTTGTCCTTGTTCATTTGTCCTTGTGACTCATTGTATGAACCGTTTGTCCTTGTTCATTAGTCCTTGTGACTCGTTGTGTAAACTATTTGTCCTTGTTCTTTAGACCTTGTGACTCGTTGTGTGAACCATTTGTCCTTGTTCTTTAGTCCCTGTGACTCGTTGTTTAAACAATTTGTCCTTGTTTTTTAGTTCTTGTGACTCGTTGTGTAAACCATTTGTCCTTGTAATTATGACTTGTTGTGTGAACCATTTTTCCTTGTTCAATAGTCCTTCTAACTCATCGTGTAAATTATTTGTCCTTGTTCATTAGTCCTTGTGACTAGTTGTGTGAACCATTTGTCCTTGTTCATTAGTCCTTGTAACTAGTTGTTTAAACAATTTGTCCTTGTTTTTTAGTTCTTGTGACTCGTTGTATAAACCATTTGTCCTTGTAATTGTGACTTGTTGTGTGAACCATTTTTCCTTGTTCAATAGTCCTTCTAACTCATCATGTAAATTATTTGCCCTTGTTCATTAGTCCTTCAAAATCGTTGTGTGAACCAACTGTCCTTCTTCTTTAGTCCATGTGACTCGTTGTGTGAGCCATTTGTCCTTGTTCATTAGTCCTTGTGACTCGTTGTGTGAACCATTTGTCCTTGTTCTTTAGTCCTTGTGACTCGTTGTTTGAACAATTTGTCCTTGTTTTTTTGTTCTTGTGACTCGTTGTGTAAACCATTTGTCCTTGTTATTGTGACTTGTTATGTGAACCTTTTTTCCTTATTCATTAGTCCTTGTGACTCATTGTGTGAATCATTTGTCCTTGTTAATTAGTCTTTCTAACTCGTTGTGTAAACTATTCGCCCTTGTTCATTAGTCCTTATAAATCGTTGTGTGAACCATCTGTCCTTGTTCTTTAGTCTATGTGACTCGTTGTGTGAGCCATTTGTCCTTGTTCATTAGTCCTTGTGACTCGTTGTGTGAACCATTTGTCCTTGTTCATTAGTCTTGTGACTCGTTGTGTAAACCATTTGTCCTTGTTCATTAGTCTATGTGACTCGTTGTTTAAACCATTTGTCCTTGTTTATTAGTACTTGTGATTCATTGTGTAAACCATTTGTCCTTGTTATTGTGATTTGTTTTGTGAACCATTTATCCTTCCTCATTAGTCCTTGTGACTCGTTGTGTGATCCATTAGTCCTTGTGACTCGTTGTGTAAACTACATGTCCTTGTTCTTTAGACCTTGCGACTCGTTATGTGAACCATTTGTCCTTGTTCTTTAGTCCTTGTGACCCGTTGTTTAAATAATATGTCCTTGTTCATTAGTCTTGTGACTCGTTGTGTAAACTATTTGTCCTTGTTCTTTAGACCTTGTGACTCGTTGTGTGAACCATTTGACCTTGTTCTTTAGTCCCTGTGACTCGTTGTTTAAACAATTTGTCCTTGTTTTTTAGTTCTGGTAACTCGTTGTGTAAACCATTTGTCCTTATTATAGTGACTTGTTGTGTGAACCATTTTTCCTTGCTCATTAGTCCTTGTGACTCGTTGTGTAAACTATTTGTCCTTGTTCATTAGTCCTTGTGACTCGTTGTGTAAACTATTTGTCCTTGTTCTTTAGACCTTGTGACTAGTTGTGTGAACCATTTGTCCTTGTTCTTTAGTCCTTGTGACTCGTTGTTTAAACAATTTGTCCTTGTTTTTTAGTTCTTGTGACTCGTTGTGTAAACCATTTGTCCTTGTAATTGTGACTTGTTGTGTGAACAATTTTTCCTTGTTCAATAGTCCTTGTGACACGTTGTGTGAATCATTTGTCCTTGTTCATTAGTCCTTCTAACTCATCGTGTAAACTATTTGCCCTTGTTCATTAGTCCTTCTAAATCGTTGTGTGAACCAACTGTCCTTGTTCTTTAGTCCATGTGACTCGTTGTGTGAGCCATTTATCCTTGTTCATTAGTCCTTGTGACTAGTTGTGTGAACCATTTGTCCTTGTTCTTTAGTCCTTGTGACTCGTTGTTTAAACAATTTGTCCTTGTTTTTTAGTTCTTGTGACTCGTTGTGTAAACCATTTGTCCTTGTTATTGTGACTTGTTATGTGAACCATTTTTCCTTGTTCATTAGTCCTTGTGACTCGTTGTGTGAATCATTTGTCCTTGTTCATTAGTCTTTCTAACTCGTTGTTTAAACTATTTGCCCTTGTTCATTAGTCCTTATAAATCGTTGTGTGAACCAACTGTCCTTGCTCATTAGTTCTTGTGACTCGTTGTGTAAACTATTTGTCCTTGTTCATTAGTCCTTGTGACTAGTTTTGTGAACCATTTGTCCTTGTTCTTTAGTCCTTGTGACTCGTTGTTTAAACAATTTGTACTTGTTGTTTAGTTTTTGTGACTCGTTGTGTAAACCATTTGTCCTTGTTATTGTGACTTGTTATGTGAACCATTTTTCCTTGTTCATTAGTCCTTGTGACTCGTTCTGTGAATCATTTGTCCTTGTTCATTAGTCCTTCTAACTCGTTGTGTAAACTATTTGCCCTTGTTCATTAGTCCTTCTAAATCGTTGTGTGAGCCATTTGTCCTTCTTCCTTAGTCCATGTCACTTGTTGTATGAACCATTTGTCCTTGTTCATTCGTCTTGTGACTCGTTGTGTAAACCATTTGTCCTTGTGACTCATTGTGTAAACCATTTGTCCTTGTTCATTAGTCTACGTGACTCGTTGTTTAAACCATTTATCCTTGTTCTTTAGTCCTTATGACTCGTTGTTTAAACAATTTGTCCTTGTTTTTTAGTTCTTGTGACTCGTTGTGTAAACTATTTGTCCTTGTAATTGTGACTTGTTGTGTGAACCATTTTTCCTTGTTCAATAGTCCTTGTGACTCGTTGTGTGAATCATTTGTCCTTGTTCATTAGTCCTTCTAACTCATCGTGTAAACTATTTGCCTTTGTTCATTAGTCCTTCTAAATCGTTGTGTGAACCAATTGTTCTTGTTCTTTAGTCCATGTGACTCGTTGTGTGAGCCATTTGTCCTTGTTCATTAGTCCTTGTGACTCGTTGTTTAAACAATTTGTCCTTGTTTTTTAGTTCTTGTGACTCGTTGTGTAAACCATTTGTCCTTGTTATTGTGACTTGTTATGTGAACCATTTTTCCTTGTTCATTAGTCCTTGTGACTCGTTGTGTGAATCATTTGTCCTTATTCATTAGTCTTTCTAACTCGTTGTTTAAGCTATTTGCCCTTGTTCATTAGTCCTTAAAATCGTTTTGTGAACCAACTGTCCTTGCTCATTAGTCCTTGTGACTCGTTGTGTAAACTATTTGTCCTTGTTCATTAGTCCTTGTGACTAGTTGTGTGAACCATTTGTCCTTGTTTTTTAGTCCTTGTGACTCGTTGTTTAAACAATTTGTCCTTGTTGTTTTGTTTTTGTGACTCGTTGTGTAAACCATTTGTCCTTGTTTTTTAGTTCTTGTGACTCGTTATGTAAACCATTTGTCCTTGTAATTGTGGCTTGTTGTGTGAACCATTTTTCCTTGTTCAATAGTCCTTGTGACTCGTTGTGTGAATCATTTGTCCTTGTTCATTAGTCCTTCTAACTCTTCGTGTAAACTATTTGCCCTTGTTCATTAGTCCTTCTAAATCGTTGTGTGAACCAACTGCCCTTGTTCTTTAGTCCATGTGACTCGTTGTGTGAGCCATTTGTCCTTGTTCATTAGTCCTTGTGACTAGTTGTGTGAACCATTTGTCCTTGTTCTTTAGTCCTTGTGACTCGTTGTTTAAACAATTTGTCCTAGTTTTTTAGTTCTTGTGACTCGTTGTGTAAACCATTTGTCCTTGTTATTGTGACTTGTTATGTAAACCATTTTTCCTTGTTCATTAGTCCTTGTGACTCGTTGTGTGAATCATTTGTCCTTGTTCATTAGTCCTTCTAACTCGTTGTGTAAACTATTTGCCCTTGTTCATTAGTCCTTCTAAATCGTTGTGTGAGCCATTTGTCCTTGTTCTTTAGTCCATGTCACTTGTTGTGTGAACCATTTGTCCTTGTTCATTCGTCTTGTGACTCGTTGTGTAAACCATTTGTCCTTGTGACTCATTGTGTAAACCATTTGTCCTTTTTCATTAGTCTATGTGACTCGTTGTTTAAACCATTTATCCTTGTTCTTTAGTCCTTGTGACTCGTTGTTTAAACAATTTGTCCTTGTTTTTTAGTTCTTGTGACTCGTTGTGTAAACCATTTGTCCTTGTTATTGTGACTTATTGTGTGAATCATTTTTCCTTGTTCAATAGTCCTTGTGACTCGTTGTGTGAATCATTTGCCCTTGTTCATTAGTCCTTCTAACTCATCGTGTAAACTATTTGCCCTTGTTCATTAGTCCTTCTAAATCGTTGTGTGAACCAACTGTCCTTGTTCTTTAGTCCATATGACTCGTTGTGTGAGCCATTTGTCCTTGTTCATTTGTCCTTGTGACTCGTTGTGTGAACCAATTGTCCTTGTTCATTAGTCCTTGTGACTCGTTGTGTAAACTATTTGTCCTTGTTCATTAGTCCTTGTGACTCTTTGTATGAACCGTTTGTCCTTGTTCATTAGTCCTTGTGACTCGTTGTGTAAATTATTTGTCCTTGTTGTTTAGACCTTGTGACTCGTTGTATGAACCATTTGTCCTTGTTCTTTAGTCCCTGTGACTCGTTGTTTAAACAATTTGTCCTTGTTTTTTAGTTCTTGTGACTCGTTGTGTAAACCATTTGTCCTTGTTATTGTGACTTGTTGCATTGTGTGAACCATTTTTCCTTGCTCATTAGTCCTTGTGACTCGTTGTGTAAACTATTTGTCCTTGTTCATTAGTCCTTGTGACTAGTTGTGTGAACCATTTGTCCTTGTTCTTTAGTCCTTGTGACTCGTTGTTTAAACAATTTGTCCTTGTTGTTTAGTTCTTGTGACTCGTTGTGTAAACCATTTGTCCTTGTTATTGTGACTTGTTATGTGAACCATTTTTCCTTGTTCATTAGTCCTTGTGACTCGTTGTGTGAATCATTTGTCCTTGTTCATTAGTCCTTCTAACTCGTTGTGTAAACTATTTGCCCTTGTTCATTAGTCCTTCTAAATCGTTGTGTGAGCCATTTGTCCTTGTTCTTTAGTCCATGTCACTTGTTGTGTGAACCATTTGTCCTTGTTCATTAGTCTTGTGGCTCGTTGTGTAAACCACTTGTCCTTGTGACTCATTGTGTAAACCATTTATCCTTGTTCATTAGTCTATGTGACTCGTTGTTTAAACCATTTGTCCTTGTTTATTAGTCCTTGTGATTCGTTGTGTAAACCATTTGTCCTTGTTATTGTGACTTATTGTATGAATCATTTATCCTTGCTCATTAGTCCTTGTGACTCGTTGTGTGAACCATTTGTATTTGTTCTTTAGTCCTTGTGACTCGTTGTTTAAACCATTTGCCATTGTTTATTAATCCTTGTGACTCGTTGTGTAAACCATTTGTCCTTGTTATTATGACTTGTCATGTGAACCCTTTTTCCATTTTCATTAGTCCTTGTGACTCGTTGTGTGAACCAATTGTCCTTGTTCATTAGTCCTTGTGACTCGTTGTGTAAACTATTTGTCCTTGTTCATTAGTCCTTGTGACTCATTGTATGAACCGTTTGTCCTTGTTCATTAGTCCTTGTGACTCGTTGTGTAAATTATTTGTCCTTGTTGTTTAGACCTTGTGACTCGTTGTGTGAACCATTTGTCCTTGTTCTTTAGTCCCTGTGACTCGTTGTTTAAACAATTTGTCCTTGTTTTTTAGTTCTTGTGACTCGTTGTGTAAACCATTTGTCCTTGTTATTGTGACTTGTTATGTGAACCATTTTTCCTTGCTCATTAGTCCTTGTGACTCGTGTAAACTATTTGTCCTTGTTCATTAGTCCTTGT
Organism: Silene latifolia; assembly: GCF_048544455.1. Taxonomy (NCBI): domain Eukaryota; kingdom Viridiplantae; phylum Streptophyta; class Magnoliopsida; order Caryophyllales; family Caryophyllaceae; genus Silene; species Silene latifolia. The sequence goes on along the minus strand of NC_133535.1, from coordinate 60,746,454 downwards.
GACTAGTTGTGTGAACCATTTGTCCTTGTTCTTTAGTCCTTGTGACTCGTTGTTTAAACAATTTGTCCTTGTTGTTTAGTTCTTGTGACTCGTTGTGTAAACCATTTGTCCTTGTTATTGTGACTTGTTATGTGAACCATTTTTCCTTGTTCATTAGTCCTTGTGACTCGTTCTGTGAATCATTTGTCCTTGTTCATTAGTCCTTCTAACTCGTTGTGTAAACTATTTGCCCTTGTTCATTAGTCCTTCTAAATCGTTGTGTGAGCCATTTGTCCTTCTTCCTTAGTCCATGTCACTTGTTGTATGAACCATTTGTCCTTGTTCATTCGTCTTGTGACTCGTTGTGTAAACCATTTGTCCTTGTGACTCATTGTGTAAACCATTTGTCCTTGTTCATTAGTCTACGTGACTCGTTGTTTAAACCATTTATCCTTGTTCTTTAGTCCTTGTGACTCGTTGTTTAAACAATTTGTCCTTGTTTTTTAGTTCTTGTGACTCGTTGTGTAAACCATTTGTCCTTGTAATTGTGACTTGTTGTGTGAACCATTTTTCCTTGTTCAATAGTCCTTGTGACTCGTTGTGTGAATCATTTGTCCTTGTTCATTAGTCCTTCTAACTCATCGTGTAAACTATTTGCCCTTGTTTATTAGTCCTTCTAAATCGTTGTGTGAACCAATTGTTCTTGTTCTTTAGTCCATGTGACTCGTTGTGTGAGCCATTTGTCCTTGTTCATTAGTCCTTGTGACTCGTTGTTTAAACAATTTGTCCTTGTTTTTTAGTTCTTGTGACTCGTTGTGTAAACCATTTGTCCTTGTAATTGTGACTTGTTATGTGAACCATTTTTCCTTGTTCATTAGTCCTTGTGACTCGTTGTGTGAATCATTTGTCCTTATTCATTAGTCTTTCTAACTCGTTGTTTAAACTATTTGCCCTTGTTCATTAGTCCTTATAAATCGTTTTGTGAACCAACTGTCCTTGCTCATTAGTCCTTGTGACTCGTTGTGTAAACTATTTGTCCTTGTTCATTAGTCCTTGTGACTAGTTGTGTGAACCATTTGTCCTTGTTCTTTAGTCCTTGTGACTCGTTGTTTAAACAATTTGTCCTTGTTGTTTTGTTTTTGTGACTCGTTGTGTAAACCATTTGTCCTTGTTTTTTAGTTCTTGTGACTCGTTATGTAAACCATTTGTCCTTGTAATTGTGGCTTGTTGTGTGAACCATTTTTCCTTGTTCAATAGTCCTTGTGACTCGTTGTGTGAATCATTTGTCCTTGTTCATTAGTCCTTCTAACTCATCGTGTAAACTATTTGCCCTTGTTCATTAGTCCTTCTAAATCGTTGTGTGAACCAACTGCCCTTGTTCTTTAGTCTATGTGACTCGTTGTGTGAGCCATTTGTCCTTGTTCATTAGTCCTTGTGACTAGTTGTGTGAACCATTTGTCCTTGTTCTTTAGTCCTTGTGACTCGTTGTTTAAACAATTTGTCCTAGTTTTTTAGTTCTTGTGACTCGTTGTGTAAACCATTTGTCCTTGTTATTGTGACTTGTTATGTAAACCATTTTTCCTTGTTCATTAGTCCTTGTGACTCGTTGTGTGAATCATTTGTCCTTGTTCATTAGTCCTTCTAACTCGTTGTGTAAACTATTTGCCCTTGTTCATTAGTCCTTCTAAATCGTTGTGTGAGCCATTTGTCCTTGTTCTTTAGTCCATGTCACTTGTTGTGTGAACCATTTGTCCTTGTTCATTCGTCTTGTGACTCGTTGTGTAAACCATTTGTCGTTGTGACTCATTGTGTAAACCATTTGTCCTTGTTCATTAGTCTATGTGACTCGTTGTTTAAACCATTTATCCTTGTTCTTTAGTCCTTGTGACTCGTTGTTTAAACAATTTGTCCTTGTTTTTTAGTTCTTCTGACTCGTTGTGTAAACCATTTGTCCTTGTAATTGTGACTTGTTGTGTGAATCATTTTTCCTTGTTCAATAGTCCTTGTGACTCGTTGTGTGAATCATTTGCCCTTGTTCATTAGTCCTTCTAACTCATCGTGTAAACTATTTGCCCTTGTTCATTAGTCCTTCTAAATCGTTGTGTGAACCAACTGTCCTTGTTCTTTAGTCCATATGACTCGTTGTGTGAGCCATTTGTCCTTGTTCATTTGTCCTTGTGACTCGTTGTGTGAACCAATTGTCCTTGTTCATTAGTCCTTGTGACTCGTTGTGTAAACTATTTGTCCTTGTTCATTAGTCCTTGTGACTCTTTGTATGAACCGTTTGTCCTTGTTCATTAGTCCTTGTGACTCGTTGTGTAAATTATTTGTCCTTGTTGTTTAGACCTTGTGACTCGTTGTGTGAACCATTTGTCCTTGTTCTTTAGTCCCTGTGACTCGTTGTTTAAACAATTTGTCCTTGTTTTTTAGTTCTTGTGACTCGTTGTGTAAACCATTTGTCCTTGTTATTGTGACTTGTTGTGTGAACCATTTTTCCTTTCTCATTAGTCCTTGTGACTCGTTGTGTAAACTATTTGTCCTTGTTCATTAGTCCTTGTGACTAGTTGTGTGAACCATTTGTCCTTGTTCTTTAGTCCTTGTGACTCGTTGTTTAAACAATTTGTCCTTGTTGTTTAGTTCTTGTGACTCGTTGTGTAAACCATTTGTCCTTGTTATTGTGACTTGTTATATGAACCATTTTTCCTTGTTCATTAGTCCTTGTGACTCGTTGTGTGAATCATTTGTCATTGTTCATTAGTCCTTCTAACTCGTTGTGTAAACTATTTGCCCTTGTTCATTAATCCTTCTAAATCGTTGTGTGAGCCATTTGTCCTTGTTCTTTAGTCCATGTCACTTGTTGTGTGAACCATTTGTCCTTGTTCATTAGTCTTGTGACTCGTTGTGTAAACCACTTGTCCTTGTGACTCATTGTGTAAACCATTTGTCCTTGTTCATTAGTCTATGTGACTCGTTGTTTAAACCATTTGTCCTTGTTTATTAGTCCTTGTGATTCGTTGTGTAAACCATTTGTCCTTGTTATTGTGACTTATTGTATGAATCATTTATCCTTGCTCATTAGTCCTTGTGACTCGTTGTGTGAACCATTTGTCCTTGTTCAATAGTCCTTATGACTCGTTGTGTAAACTATTTGTCCTTGTTCTTTAGACCTTGTGACTCGTTGTGTGAACCATTTGTATTTGTTCTTTAGTCCTTGTGACTCGTTGTTTAAACCATTTGCCATTGTTTATTAGTCCTTGTGACTCGTTGTGTAAACCATTTGTCCTTGTTATTATGACTTGTCGTGTGAACCCTTTTTCCATTTTCATTAGTCCTTGTGACTCGTTGTGTGAACCAATTGTCCTTGTTCATTAGTCCTTGTGACTCGTTGTGTAAACTATTTATCCTTGTTCATTAGTCCTTGTGACTCATTGTATGAACCGTTTGTCCTTGTTCATTAGTCCTTGTGACTCGTTGTGTAAATTATTTGTCCTTGTTGTTTAGACCTTGTGACTCGTTGTGTGAACCATTTGTCCTTGTTCTTTAGTCCCTGTGACTCGTCGTTTAAACAATTTGTCCTTGTTTTTTAGTTATTGTGACTCGTTGTGTAAACCATTTGTCCTTGTTATTGTGACTTGTTATGTGAACCATTTTTCCTTGCTCATTAGTCCTTGTGACTCGTTGTGTAAACTATTTGTCCTTGTTCATTAGTCCTTGTGACTAGTTGTGTGAACCATTTGTCCTTGTTCTTTAGTCCTTGTGACTCGTTGTTTAAACAATTTGTCCTTGTTGTTTAGTTCTTGTGACTCGTTGTGTAAACCATTTGTCCTTGTTATTGTGACTTGTTATGTGAACCATTTTTCCTTGTTCATTAGTCCTTGTGACTCGTTGTGTGAATCATTTGTCCTTGTTCATTAGTCCTTCTAACTCGTTGTGTAAACTATTTGCCCTTGTCCATTAGTCCTTCTAAATCGTTGTGTGAGCCATTTGTCCTTGTTCTTTAGTCCATATCACTTGTTGTGTGAACCATTTGTCCTTGTTCATTAGTCTTGTGACTCGTTGTGTAAAAAACTTGTCCTTGTGACTCATTGTGTAAACCATTTGTCCTTGTTCATTAGTCTATGTGACTCGTTGTTTAAACCATTTGTCCTTGTTTATTAGTCCTTGTGATTCGTTGTGTAAACCATTTGTCCTTGTTATTGTGACTTGTTGTATGAATCATTTATCCTTGCTCATTAGTCCTTGTGACTCGTTGTGTGAACCATTTGTCCTTGTTCAATAGTCCTTGTGACTCGTTGTGTAAACTATTTGTCCTTGTTCTTTAGACCTTGTGACTCGTTGTGTGAACCACTTGTATTTGTTCTTTAGTCCTTGTGACTCGTTGTTTAAACCATTTGCCATTGTTTATTAGTCCTTGTGACTCGTTGTGTAAACCATTAGTCCTTGTTATTGTGACTTGTCGTGTGAACCCTTTTTCCTTTTTCATTAGTCCTTGTGACTCGTTGTGTGAACCAATTGTCCTTGTTCATTAGTCCTTGTGACTCGTTGTGTAAACTATTTGTCCTTGTTCATTAGTCCTTGTGACTCATTGTATGAACCGTTTGTCCTTGTTCATTAGTCCTTGTGACTCGTTGTGTAAATTATTTGTCCTTGTTGTTTAGACCTTGTGACTCGTTGTGTGAACCATTTGTCCTTGTTCTTTAGTCCCTGTGACTCGTTGTTTAAACAATTTGTCCTTGTTTTTTAGTTCTTGTGACTCGTTGTGTAAGCCATTTGTCCTTGTTATTGTGACTTGTTGTGTGAACCATTTTTCCTTGCTCATTAGTCCTTGTGACTCGTTGTGTAAACTATTTGTCCTTGTTCATTAGTCCTTGTGACTAGTTGTGTGAACCATTTGTCCTTGTTCTTTAGTCCTTGTGACTCGTTGTTTAAACAATTTGTCCTTGTTGTTTAGTTCTTGTGACTCGTTGTGTAAACCATTTGTCCTTGTTATTGTGACTTGTTATGTGAACCATTTTTCCTTATTCATTAGTCCTTGTGACTCGTTGTGTGAATCATTTGTCCTTGTTCATTAGTCCTTCTAACTCGTTGTGTAAACTATTTGCCCTTGTCCATTAGTCCTTCTAAATCGTTGTGTGAGCCATTTGTCCTTGTTCTTTAGTCCATATCACTTGTTGTGTGAACCATTTGTCCTTGTTCATTAGTCTTGTGACTCGTTGTGTAAACCACTTGTCCTTGTGACTCACTGTGTAAACCATTTGTCCTTGTTCATTAGTCTATGTGACTCGTTGTTTAAACCATTTGTCCTTGTTTATTAGTCCTTGTGATTCGTTGTGTAAACCATTTGTCCTTGTTATTGTGACTTGTTGTATGAATCATTTATCCTTGCTCATTAGTCCTTGTGACTCGTTGTGTGAACCATTTGTCCTTGTTCAATAGTCCTTGTGACTCGTTGTGTAAACTATTTGTCCTTGTTCTTTAGACCTTGTGACTCGTTATGTGAACCACTTGTATTTGTTCTTTAGTCCTTGTGACTCGTTGTTTAAACCATTTGCCATTGTTTATTAGTCCTTGTGACTCGTTGTGTAAACCATTTGTCCTTGTTATTGTGACTTGTCGTGTGAACCCTTTTTCCTTTTTCATTAGTCCTTGTGACTCGTTGTGTGAACCAATTGTCCTTGTTCATTAGTCCTTGTGACTCGTTGTGTAAACTATTTGTCCTTGTTCATTTGTCCTTGTGACTCATTGTATGAACCGTTTGTCCTTGTTCATTAGTCCTTGTGACTCGTTGTGTAAACTATTTGTCCTTGTTCTTTAGACCTTGTGACTCGTTGTGTGAACCATTTGTCCTTGTTCTTTAGTCCCTGTGACTCGTTGTTTAAACAATTTGTCCTTATTTTTTAGTTCTTGTGACTCATTGTGTAAACCATTTGTCCTTGTTATTGTGACTTGTTCTGTGAACCATTTTTCCTTGCTCATTAGTCCTTGTGACTCGTTGGGTAAACTATTTGTCCTTGTTCATTAGTCCTTGTGACTAGTTGTGTGAACCATTTGTCCTTGTTCTTTAGTCCTTGTAACTAGTTGTTTAAACAATTTGTCCTTGTTTTTTAGTTCTTGTGACCCGTTGTATAAACCATTTGTCCTTGTAATTGTGACTTGTTGTGTGAACCATTTTTCCTTGTTCAATAGTCCTTCTAACTCATCGTGTAAATTATTTGCCCTTGTTCATTAGTCCTTCAAAATCGTTGTGTGAACCAACTGTCCTTCTTCTTTAGTCCATGTGACTCGTTGTGTGAGCCATTTGTCCTTGTTCATTAGTCCTTGTGACTCGTTGTGTGAACCATTTGTCCATGTTCTTTAGTCCTTGTGACTCGTTGTTTAAACAATTTGTCCTTGTTTTTTAGTTCTTGTGACTCGTTGTGTAAACCATTTGTCATTGTTATTGTGACTTGTTATGTGAACCTTTTTTCCTTGTTTATTAGTCCTTGTGACTCATTGTGTGAATCATTTGTCCTTATTAATTAGTCTTTCTAACTCGTTGTGTAAACTATTCGCCCTTGTTCATTAGTCCTTATAAATCGTTGTGTGAACCATCTGTCCTTGTTCTTTAGTCTATGTGACTCGTTGTGTGAGCCATTTGTCCTTGTTCATTAGTCCTTGTGACTCGTTGTGTGAACCATTTGTCCTTGTTCATTAGTCTTGTGACTCGTTGTGTAAACCATTTGTCCTTGTTCATTAGTCTATGTGACTCGTTGTTTAAACCATTTGTCCTTGTTTATTAGTATTTGTGATTCATTGTGTAAACCATTTGTCCTTATTATTGTGATTTGTTTTGTGAACCATTTATCCTTCCTCATTAGTCCTTGTGACTCGTTGTGTGATCCATTAGTCCTTGTTCATATGTCCTTGTGACTCGTTGTGTAAACTACATGTCCTTGTTCTTTAGACCTTGCGACTCGTTATGTGAATCATTTGTCCTTGTTCTTTAGTCCTTGTGACCCGTTGTTTAAATAATATGTCCTTGTTCATTAGTCTTGTGACTCGTTGTGTAAACTATTTGTCCTTGTTCTTTAGACCTTGTGACTCGTTGTGTGAACCAATTGACCTTGTTCTTTAGTCCCTGTGACTCGTTGTTTAAACAATTTGTCCTTGTTTTTTAGTTCTGGTAACTCGTTGTGTAAACCATTTGTCCTTATTATAGTGACTTGTTGTGTGAACCATTTTTCCTTGCTCATTAGTCCTTGTGACTCGTTGTGTAAACTATTTGTCCTTGTTCATTAGTCCTTGTGACTAGTTGTGTGAACCATTTGTCCTTGTTCTTTAGTCCTTGTGACTCGTTGTTTAAACAATTTGTCCTTGTTTTTTAGTTCTTGTGACTCGTTGTGTAAACCATTTGTCCTTGTAATTGTGACTTGTTGTGTGAACAATTTTTCCTTGTTCAATAGTCCTTGTGACACGTTGTGTGAATCATTTGTCCTTGTTCATTAGTCCTTCTAACTCATCATGTAAACTATTTGCCCTTGTTCATTAGTCCTTCTAAATCGTTGTGTGAACCAACTGTCCTTGTTCTTTAGTCCATGTGACTCGTTGTGTGAGCCATTTATCCTTGTTCATTAGTCCTTGTGACTAGTTGTGTGAACCATTTGTCCTTGTTCATTAGTCCTTGTGACTCGTTGTTTAAACAATTTGTTCTTGTTTTTTAGTTCTTGTGACTCGTTGTGTAAACCATTTGTCCTTGTTATTGTGACTTATTATGTGAACCATTTTTCCTTGTTCATTAGTCCTTGTGACTCGTTGTGTGAATCATTTGTCCTTGTTCATTAGTCTTTCTAACTCGTTGTTTAAACTATTTGCCCTTGTTCATTAGTCCTTATAAATCGTTGCGTGAACCAACTGTCCTTGCTCATTAGTCCTTGTGACTCGTTGTGTAAACTATTTGTCCTTGTTCATTAGTCCTTGTGACTAGTTGTGTGAACCATTTGTCCTTGTCTTTAGTCCTTGTGACTCGTTTTTTAAACAATTTGTACTTGTTGTTTAGTTTTTGTGACTCGTTGTGTAAACCATTTGTCCTTGTTATTGTGACTTGTTTTGTGAACCATTTTTCCTTGTTCATTAGTCCTTGTGACTCGTTCTGTGAATCATTTGTCCTTGTTCATTAGTCCTTCTAACTCGTTGTGTAAACTATTTGCCCTTGTTCATTAGTCCTTCTAAATCGTTGTGTGAGCCATTTGTCCTTCTTCCTTAGTCCATGTCACTTGTTGTATGAACCATTTGTCCTTGTTCATTCGTCTTGTGACTCGTTGTGTAAACCATTTGTCCTTGTGACTCATTGTGTAAACCATTTGTCCTTGTTCATTAGTCTACGTGACTCGTTGTTTAAACCATTTATCCTTGTTCTTTAGTCCTTGTGACTCGTTGTTTAAACAATTTGTCCTTGTTTTTTAGTTCTTGTGACTCGTTGTGTAAACCATTTGTCCTTGTAATTGTGACTTGTTGTGTGAACCATTTTTCCTTGTTCAATAGTCCTTGTGACTCGTTGTGTGAATCATTTGTCCTTGTTCATTAGTCCTTCTAACTCATCGTGTAAACTATTTGCCCTTGTTCATTAGTCCTTCTAAATCGTTGTGTGAACCAACTGCCCTTGTTCTTTAGTCCATGTGACTCGTTGTGTGAGCCATTTGTCCTTGTTCATTAGTCCTTGTGACTAGTTGTGTGAACCATTTGTCCTTGTTCTTTAGTCCTTGTGACTCGTTGTTTAAACAATTTGTCCTAGTTTTTTAGTTCTTGTGACTCGTTGTGTAAACCATTTGTCCTTGTTATTGTGACTTGTTATGTAAACCATTTTTCCTTGTTCATTAGTCCTTGTGACTCGTTGTGTGAATCATTTGTCCTTGTTCATTAGTCCTTCTAACTCGTTGTTTAAACTATTTGCCCTTGTTCATTAGTCCTTCTAAATCGTTGTGTGAGCCATTTGTCCTTGTTCTTTAGTCCATGTCACTTGTTGTGTGAACCATTTGTCCTTGTTCATTCGTCTTGTGACTCGTTGTGTAAACCATTTGTCCTTGTGACTCATTGTGTAAACCATTTGTCCTTGTTCATTAGTCTATGTGACTCGTTGTTTAAACCATTTATCCTTGTTCTTTAGTCCTTGTGACTCGTTGTTTAAACAATTTGTCCTTGTTTTTTAGTTCTTGTGACTCGTTGTGTAAACCATTTGTCCTTGTAATTGTGACTTGTTGTGTGAATCATTTTTCCTTGTTCAATAGTCCTTGTGACTCGTTGTGTGAATCATTTGCCCTTGTTCATTAGTCCTTCTAACTCATCGTGTAAACTATTTGCCCTTGTTCATTAGTCCTTCTAAATCGTTGTGTGAACCAATTGTCCTTGTTCTTTAGTCCATATGACTCGTTGTGTGAGCCATTTGTCCTTGTTCATTTGTCCTTGTGACTCGTTGTGTGAACCATTTGTCCTTATTCATTAGTCTTGTGACTCGTTATGTAAACCATTTGTCCTTGTTCATTAGTCTATGTGACTCATTGTTTAAACCATTTGTCCTTGTTTATTATCTGATTCGTTGTGTAAACCATTTGTCCTTGTTATTGTGACTTGTTGTGTGAACCATTTATCCTTCCTCATTAGTCCTTGTGACTCGTTGTGTAATCCATTTGTCCTTGTTCATAAGTCCTTGTGACTCGTTGTGTAAACTATTTGTCCTTGTTCATTAGACCTTGTGACTCGTTATGTGAACCATTTGTCCTTGTTCTTTAGTCTTTGTGACTCGTTTTTTAAACAATTTGTCCTTGTTCATTAGTCTTGTGACTCATTGTGTAAACCATTTGTCCTTGTGACTCGTTGTGTAAATCATTTGTCCTTGTTCATTAGTCCTTGTGACTCGTTGTTTAAACCATTTGTCCTTTTTTATTAGTCCTTGTGATTCGTTGTGTAAACCATTTGTCCTTGTTATTGTGACTTGTTGTGTGAACCATTTATCCTTGTTCATTAGTCCTTGTGACTCGTCGTGTAAACTATTTGTCCTTGTTCATTAGTCCTTGTGACTAGTTGTGTGAACCATTTGTCCTTGTTCTTTAGTCCTTGTGACTCGTTGTTTAAACAATTTGTCCATGTTTTTTAGTTCTTGTGACTCGTTGTGTAAACCATTTGTCCTTGTAATTGTGACTTGTTGTGTGAACCATTTTTCCTTGTTCAATAGTCCTTGTGACACGTTGTGTGAATCATTTGTCCTTGTTCATTAATCCTTCTAACTCATCGTGTTAACTATTTGCCCTTGTTCATTAGTCCTTCTAAATCGTTGTGTGAACCAACTGTCCTTGTTCTTTAGTCCATGTGACTCGTTGTGTGAGCCATTTCTCCTTGTTCGTTAGTCCTTGTGACTAGTTGTGTGAACCATTTGTCCTTGTTCTTTAGTCCTTGTGACTCGTTGTTTAAACAATTTGTCCTTGTTTTTTAGTTCTTGTGACTCGTTGTGTAAACCATTTGTCCTTGTAATTGTGACTTGTTGTGTGAACCATTTTTCCTTGTTCAATAGTCCTTGTGACACGTTGTGTGAATCATTTGTCCTTGTTCATTAATCCTTCTAACTCATCGTGTTAACTATTTGCCCTTGTTCATTAGTCCTTCTAAATCGTTGTGTGAACCAATTGTCCTTGTTCTTTAGTCCATGTGACTCGTTGTGTGAGCCATTTCTCCTTGTTCGTTAGTCCTTGTGACTAGTTGTGTGAACCATTTGTCCTTGTTCTTTAGTCCTTGTGACTCGTTGTTTAAACAATTTATCCTTGTTTTTTAGTTCTTGTGACTCGTTGTGTAAACCATTTGTCCTTGTTATTGTGACTTGTTATGTGAACCATTTTTCCTTGTTCATTTGTCCTTGTGACTCGTTGTGTGAATCATTTGTCCTTGTTCATTAGTCTTTCTAACTCGTTGTTTAAACTATTTGCCCTTGTTCATTAGTCCTTATAAATCGTTGTGTGAACCAACTGTCCTTGCTCATTAGTCCTTGTGACTCGTTGTGTAAACTATTTGTCCTTGTTCATTAGTCCTTGTGACTAGTTGTGCGAACCATTTGTCCTTGTTCTTTAGTCCTTGTGACTCGTTGTTTAAACAATTTGTCCTTGTTGTTTAGTTTTTGTGACTCGTTGTGTAAACTATTTGTCCTTGTTATTGTGACTTGTTATGTGAACCATTTTTCCTTGTTCATTAGTCCTTGCGACTCGTTGTGGTAATCATTTGTCCTTGTTCATTAGTCCTTCTAACTCGTTGTGTAAACTATTTGCCCTTGTTCATTAGTCCTTCTAAATCGTTGTGTGAGCCATTTGTCCTTGTTCTTTAGTCCATGTCACTTGTTGTGTGAACCATTTGTCCTTGTTCATTCGTCTTGTGACTCGTTGTGTAAACCATTTGTCCTTGTGACTCATTGTGTAAACCATTTGTCCTTGTTCATTAGTCTATGTGACTCGTTGTTTAAACCATTTATCCTTGTTCTTTAGTCCTTGTGACTCGTTGTTTAAACAATTTGTCCTTGTTTTTTAGTTCTTGTGACTCGTTGTGTAAACCATTTGTCCTTGTAATTGTGACTTGTTGTGTGAATCATTTTTCCTTGTTCAATAGTCCTTGTGACTCGTTGTGTGAATCATTTGCCCTTGTTCATTAGTCCTTCTAACTCATCGTGTAAACTATTTGCCCTTGTTCATTAGTCCTTCTAAATCGTTGTGTGAACCAATTGTCCTTGTTCTTTAGTCCATATGACTCGTTGTGTGAGCCATTTGTCCTTGTTCATTTGTCCTTGTGACTCGTTGTGTGAACCATTTGTCCTTATTCATTAGTCTTGTGACTCGTTATGTAAACCATTTGTCCTTGTTCATTAGTCTATGTGACTCATTGTTTAAACCATTTGTCCTTGTTTATTATCTGATTCGTTGTGTAAACCATTTGTCCTTGTTATTGTGACTTGTTGTGTGAACCATTTATCCTTCTCATTATTGTCCTTGTGACTCGTTGTGTAATCCATTTGTCCTTGTTCATAAGTCCTTGTGACTCGTTGTGTAAACTATTTGTCCTTGTTCATTAGACCTTGTGACTCGTTATGTGAACCATTTGTCCTTGTTCTTTAGTCTTTGTGACTCGTTTTTTAAACAATTTGTCCTTGTTCATTAGTCTTGTGACTCATTGTGTAAACCATTTGTCCTTGTGACTCGTTGTGTAAATCATTTGTCCTTGTTCATTAGTCCTTGTGACTCGTTGTTTAAACCATTTGTCCTTTTTTATTAGTCCTTGTGATTCGTTGTGTAAACCATTTGTCCTTGTTATTGTGACTTGTTGTGTGAACCATTTATCCTTGTTCATTAGTCCTTGTGACTCGTCGTGTAAACTATTTGTCCTTGTTCATTAGTCCTTGTGACTAGTTGTGTGAACCATTTGTCCTTGTTCTTTAGTCCTTGTGACTCGTTGTTTAAACAATTTGTCCTTGTTTTTTAGTTCTTGTGACTCGTTGTGTAAACCATTTGTCCTTGTAATTGTGACTTGTTGTGTGAACCATTTTTCCTTGTTCAATAGTCCTTGTGACACGTTGTGTGAATCATTTGTCCTTGTTCATTAATCCTTCTAACTCATCGTGTTAACTATTTGCCCTTGTTCATTAGTCCTTCTAAATCGTTGTGTGAACCAACTGTCCTTGTTCTTTAGTCCATGTGACTCGTTGTGTGAGCCATTTCTCCTTGTTCGTTAGTCCTTGTGACTAGTTGTGTGAACCATTTGTCCTTGTTCTTTAGTCCTTGTGACTCGTTGTTTAAACAATTTGTCCTTGTTTTTTAGTTCTTGTGACTCGTTGTGTAAACCATTTGTCCTTGTAATTGTGACTTGTTGTGTGAACCATTTTTCCTTGTTCAATAGTCCTTGTGACACGTTGTGTGAATCATTTGTCCTTGTTCATTAATCCTTCTAACTCATCGTGTTAACTATTTGCCCTTGTTCATTAGTCCTTCTAAATCGTTGTGTGAACCAACTGTCCTTGTTCTTTAGTCCATGTGACTCGTTGTGTGAGCCATTTCTCCTTGTTCGTTAGTCCTTGTGACTAGTTGTGTGAACCATTTGTCCTTGTTCTTTAGTCCTTGTGACTCGTTGTTTAAACAATTTATCCTTGTTTTTTAGTTCTTGTGACTCGTTGTGTAAACCATTTGTCCTTGTTATTGTGACTTGTTATGTGAACCATTTTTCCTTGTTCATTTGTCCTTGTGACTCGTTGTGTGAATCATTTGTCCTTGTTCATTAGTCTTTCTAACTCGTTGTTTAAACTATTTGCCCTTGTTCATTAGTCCTTATAAATCGTTGTGTGAACCAACTGTCCTTGCTCATTAGTCCTTGTGACTCGTTGTGTAAACTATTTGTCCTTGTTCATTAGTCCTTGTGACTAGTTGTGCGAACCATTTGTCCTTGTTCTTTAGTCCTTGTGACTCGTTGTTTAAACAATTTGTCCTTGTTGTTTAGTTTTTGTGACTCGTTGTGTAAACTATTTGTCCTTGTTATTGTGACTTGTTATGTGAACCATTTTTCCTTGTTCATTAGTCCTTGCGACTCGTTGTGGTAATCATTTGTCCTTGTTCATTAGTCCTTCTAACTCGTTGTGTAAACTATTTGCCCTTGTTCATTAGTCCTTCTAAATCGTTGTGTGAGCCATTTGTCCTTGTTCTTTAGTCCATGTCACTTGTTGTGTGAACCATTTGTCCTTGTTCATTCGTCTTGTGACTCGTTGTGTAAACCATTTGTCCTTGTGACTCATTGTGTAAACCATTTGTCCTTGTTCATTAGTCTATGTGACTCGTTGTTTAAACCATTTATCCTTGTTCTTTAGTCCTTGTGACTCGTTGTTTAAACAATTTGTCCTTGTTTTTTAGTTCTTGTGACTCGTTGTGTAAACCATTTGTCCTTGTAATTGTGACTTGTTGTGTGAATCATTTTTCCTTGTTCAATAGTCCTTGTGACTCGTTGTGTGAATCATTTGCCCTTGTTCATTAGTCCTTCTAACTCATCGTGTAAACTATTTGCCCTTGTTCATTAGTCCTTCTAAATCGTTGTGTGAACCAATTGTCCTTGTTCTTTAGTCCATATGACTCGTTGTGTGAGCCATTTGTCCTTGTTCATTTGTCCTTGTGACTCGTTGTGTGAACCATTTGTCCTTATTCATTAGTCTTGTGACTCGTTATGTAAACCATTTGTCCTTGTTCATTAGTCTATGTGACTCATTGTTTAAACCATTTGTCCTTGTTTATTATCTGATTCGTTGTGTAAACCATTTGTCCTTGTTATTGTGACTTGTTGTGTGAACCATTTATCCTTCCTCATTAGTCCTTGTGACTCGTTGTGTAATCCATTTGTCCTTGTTCATAAGTCCTTGTGACTCGTTGTGTAAACTATTTGTCCTTGTTCATTAGACCTTGTGACTCGTTATGTGAACCATTTGTCCTTGTTCTTTAGTCTTTGTGACTCGTTTTTTAAACAATTTGTCCTTGTTCATTAGTCTTGTGACTCATTGTGTAAACCATTTGTCCTTGTGACTCGTTGTGTAAATCATTTGTCCTTGTTCATTAGTCCTTGTGACTCGTTGTTTAAACCATTTGTCCTTTTTTATTAGTCCTTGTGATTCGTTGTGTAAACCATTTGTCCTTGTTATTGTGACTTGTTGTGTGAACCATTTATCCTTGTTCATTAGTCCTTGTGACTCGTCGTGTAAACTATTTGTCCTTGTTCATTAGTCCTTGTGACTAGTTGTGTGAACCATTTGTCCTTGTTCTTTAGTCCTTGTGACTCGTTGTTTAAACAATTTGTCCTTGTTTTTTAGTTCTTGTGACTCGTTGTGTAAACCATTTGTCCTTGTAATTGTGACTTGTTGTGTGAACCATTTTTCCTTGTTCAATAGTCCTTGTGACACGTTGTGTGAATCATTTGTCCTTGTTCATTAATCCTTCTAACTCATCGTGTTAACTATTTGCCCTTGTTCATTAGTCCTTCTAAATCGTTGTGTGAACCAACTGTCCTTGTTCTTTAGTCCATGTGACTCGTTGTGTGAGCCATTTCTCCTTGTTCGTTAGTCCTTGTGACTAGTTGTGTGAACCATTTGTCCTTGTTCTTTAGTCCTTGTGACTCGTTGTTTAAACAATTTGTCCTTGTTTTTTAGTTCTTGTGACTCGTTGTGTAAACCATTTGTCCTTGTAATTGTGACTTGTTGTGTGAACCATTTTTCCTTGTTCAATAGTCCTTGTGACACGTTGTGTGAATCATTTGTCCTTGTTCATTAATCCTTCTAACTCATCGTGTTAACTATTTGCCCTTGTTCATTAGTCCTTCTAAATCGTTGTGTGAACCAACTGTCCTTGTTCTTTAGTCCATGTGACTCGTTGTGTGAGCCATTTCTCCTTGTTCGTTAGTCCTTGTGACTAGTTGTGTGAACCATTTGTCCTTGTTCTTTAGTCCTTGTGACTCGTTGTTTAAACAATTTATCCTTGTTTTTTAGTTCTTGTGACTCGTTGTGTAAACCATTTGTCCTTGTTATTGTGACTTGTTATGTGAACCATTTTTCCTTGTTCATTTGTCCTTGTGACTCGTTGTGTGAATCATTTGTCCTTGTTCATTAGTCTTTCTAACTCGTTGTTTAAACTATTTGCCCTTGTTCATTAGTCCTTATAAATCGTTGTGTGAACCAACTGTCCTTGCTCATTAGTCCTTGTGACTCGTTGTGTAAACTATTTGTCCTTGTTCATTAGTCCTTGTGACTAGTTGTGCGAACCATTTGTCCTTGTTCTTTAGTCCTTGTGACTCGTTGTTTAAACAATTTGTCCTTGTTGTTTAGTTTTTGTGACTCGTTGTGTAAACTATTTGTCCTTGTTATTGTGACTTGTTATGTGAACCATTTTTCCTTGTTCATTAGTCCTTGCGACTCGTTGTGGTAATCATTTGTCCTTGTTCATTAGTCCTTCTAACTCGTTGTGTAAACTATTTGCCCTTGTTCATTAGTCCTTCTAAATCGTTGTGTGAGCCATTTGTCCTTGTTCTTTAGTCCATGTCACTTGTTGTGTGAACCATTTGTCCTTGTTCATTCGTCTTGTGACTCGTTGTGTAAACCATTTGTCCTTGTGACTCATTGTGTAAACCATTTGTCCTTGTTCATTAGTCTATGTGACTCGTTGTTTAAACCATTTATCCTTGTTCTTTAGTCCTTGTGACTCGTTGTTTAAACAATTTGTCCTTGTTTTTAGTTCTTGTGACTCGTTGTGTAAACCATTTGTCCTTGTAATTGTGACTTGTTGTGTGAATCATTTTTCCTTGTTCAATAGTCCTTGTGACTCGTTGTGTGAATCATTTGCCCTTGTTCATTAGTCCTTCTAACTCATCGTGTAAACTATTTGCCCTTGTTCATTAGTCCTTCTAAATCGTTGTGTGAACCAATTGTCCTTGTTCTTTAGTCCATATGACTCGTTGTGTGAGCCATTTGTCCTTGTTCATTTGTCCTTGTGACTCGTTGTGTGAACCATTTGTCCTTATTCATTAGTCTTGTGACTCGTTATGTAAACCATTTGTCCTTGTTCATTAGTCTATGTGACTCATTGTTTAAACCATTTGTCCTTGTTTATTATCTGATTCGTTGTGTAAACCATTTGTCCTTGTTATTGTGACTTGTTGTGTGAACCATTTATCCTTCCTCATTAGTCCTTGTGACTCGTTGTGTAATCCATTTGTCCTTGTTCATAAGTCCTTGTGACTCGTTGTGTAAACTATTTGTCCTTGTTCATTAGACCTTGTGACTCGTTATGTGAACCATTTGTCCTTGTTCTTTAGTCTTTGTGACTCGTTTTTTAAACAATTTGTCCTTGTTCATTAGTCTTGTGACTCATTGTGTAAACCATTTGTCCTTGTGACTCGTTGTGTAAATCATTTGTCCTTGTTCATTAGTCCTTGTGACTCGTTGTTTAAACCATTTGTCCTTTTTTATTAGTCCTTGTGATTCGTTGTGTAAACCATTTGTCCTTGTTATTGTGACTTGTTGTGTGAACCATTTATCCTTGTTCATTAGTCCTTGTGACTCGTCGTGTAAACTATTTGTCCTTGTTCATTAGTCCTTGTGACTAGTTGTGTGAACCATTTGTCCTTGTTCTTTAGTCCTTGTGACTCGTTGTTTAAACAATTTGTCCTTGTTTTTTAGTTCTTGTGACTCGTTGTGTAAACCATTTGTCCTTGTAATTGTGACTTGTTGTGTGAACCATTTTTCCTTGTTCAATAGTCCTTGTGACACGTTGTGTGAATCATTTGTCCTTGTTCATTAATCCTTCTAACTCATCGTGTTAACTATTTGCCCTTGTTCATTAGTCCTTCTAAATCGTTGTGTGAACCAATTGTCCTTGTTCTTTAGTCCATGTGACTCGTTGTGTGAGCCATTTCTCCTTGTTCGTTAGTCCTTGTGACTAGTTGTGTGAACCATTTGTCCTTGTTCTTTAGTCCTTGTGACTCGTTGTTTAAACAATTTGTCCTTGTTTTTTAGTTCTTGTGACTCGTTGTGTAAACCATTTGTCCTTGTAATTGTGACTTGTTGTGTGAACCATTTTTCCTTGTTCAATAGTCCTTGTGACACGTTGTGTGAATCATTTGTCCTTGTTCATTAATCCTTCTAACTCATCGTGTTAACTATTTGCCCTTGTTCATTAGTCCTTCTAAATCGTTGTGTGAACCAACTGTCCTTGTTCTTTAGTCCATGTGACTCGTTGTGTGAGCCATTTCTCCTTGTTCGTTAGTCCTTGTGACTAGTTGTGTGAACCATTTGTCCTTGTTCTTTAGTCCTTGTGACTCGTTGTTTAAACAATTTATCCTTGTTTTTTAGTTCTTGTGACTCGTTGTGTAAACCATTTGTCCTTGTTATTGTGACTTGTTATGTGAACCATTTTTCCTTGTTCATTTGTCCTTGTGACTCGTTGTGTGAATCATTTGTCCTTGTTCATTAGTCTTTCTAACTCGTTGTTTAAACTATTTGCCCTTGTTCATTAGTCCTTATAAATCGTTGTGTGAACCAACTGTCCTTGCTCATTAGTCCTTGTGACTCGTTGTGTAAACTATTTGTCCTTGTTCATTAGTCCTTGTGACTAGTTGTGCGAACCATTTGTCCTTGTTCTTTAGTCCTTGTGACTCGTTGTTTAAACAATTTGTCCTTGTTGTTTAGTTTTTGTGACTCGTTGTGTAAACTATTTGTCCTTGTTATTGTGACTTGTTATGTGAACCATTTTTCCTTGTTCATTAGTCCTTGCGACTCGTTGTGGTAATCATTTGTCCTTGTTCATTAGTCCTTCTAACTCGTTGTGTAAACTATTTGCCCTTGTTCATTAGTCCTTCTAAATCGTTGTGTGAGCCATTTGTCCTTGTTCTTTAGTCCATGTCACTTGTTGTGTGAACCATTTGTCCTTGTTCATTCGTCTTGTGACTCGTTGTGTAAACCATTTGTCCTTGTGACTCATTGTGTAAACCATTTGTCCTTGTTCATTAGTCTATGTGACTCGTTGTTTAAACCATTTATCCTTGTTCTTTAGTCCTTGTGACTCGTTGTTTAAACAATTTGTCCTTGTTTTTTAGTTCTTGTGACTCGTTGTGTAAACCATTTGTCCTTGTAATTGTGACTTGTTGTGTGAATCATTTTTCCTTGTTCAATAGTCCTTGTGACTCGTTGTGTGAATCATTTGCCCTTGTTCATTAGTCCTTCTAACTCATCGTGTAAACTATTTGCCCTTGTTCATTAGTCCTTCTAAATCGTTGTGTGAACCAATTGTCCTTGTTCTTTAGTCCATATGACTCGTTGTGTGAGCCATTTGTCCTTGTTCATTTGTCCTTGTGACTCGTTGTGTGAACCATTTGTCCTTATTCATTAGTCTTGTGACTCGTTATGTAAACCATTTGTCCTTGTTCATTAGTCTATGTGACTCATTGTTTAAACCATTTGTCCTTGTTTATTATCTGATTCGTTGTGTAAACCATTTGTCCTTGTTATTGTGACTTGTTGTGTGAACCATTTATCCTTCCTCATTAGTCCTTGTGACTCGTTGTGTAATCCATTTGTCCTTGTTCATAAGTCCTTGTGACTCGTTGTGTAAACTATTTGTCCTTGTTCATTAGACCTTGTGACTCGTTATGTGAACCATTTGTCCTTGTTCTTTAGTCTTTGTGACTCGTTTTTTAAACAATTTGTCCTTGTTCATTAGTCTTGTGACTCATTGTGTAAACCATTTGTCCTTGTGACTCGTTGTGTAAATCATTTGTCCTTGTTCATTAGTCCTTGTGACTCGTTGTTTAAACCATTTGTCCTTTTTTATTAGTCCTTGTGATTCGTTGTGTAAACCATTTGTCCTTGTTATTGTGACTTGTTGTGTGAACCATTTATCCTTGTTCATTAGTCCTTGTGACTCGTCGTGTAAACTATTTGTCCTTGTTCATTAGTCCTTGTGACTAGTTGTGTGAACCATTTGTCCTTGTTCTTTAGTCCTTGTGACTCGTTGTTTAAACAATTTGTCCTTGTTTTTTAGTTCTTGTGACTCGTTGTGTAAACCATTTGTCCTTGTAATTGTGACTTGTTGTGTGAACCATTTTTCCTTGTTCAATAGTCCTTGTGACACGTTGTGTGAATCATTTGTCCTTGTTCATTAATCCTTCTAACTCATCGTGTTAACTATTTGCCCTTGTTCATTAGTCCTTCTAAATCGTTGTGTGAACCAACTGTCCTTGTTCTTTAGTCCATGTGACTCGTTGTGTGAGCCATTTCTCCTTGTTCGTTAGTCCTTGTGACTAGTTGTGTGAACCATTTGTCCTTGTTCTTTAGTCCTTGTGACTCGTTGTTTAAACAATTTGTCCTTGTTTTTTAGTTCTTGTGACTCGTTGTGTAAACCATTTGTCCTTGTAATTGTGACTTGTTGTGTGAACCATTTTTCCTTGTTCAATAGTCCTTGTGACACGTTGTGTGAATCATTTGTCCTTGTTCATTAATCCTTCTAACTCATCGTGTTAACTATTTGCCCTTGTTCATTAGTCCTTCTAAATCGTTGTGTGAACCAACTGTCCTTGTTCTTTAGTCCATGTGACTCGTTGTGTGAGCCATTTCTCCTTGTTCGTTAGTCCTTGTGACTAGTTGTGTGAACCATTTGTCCTTGTTCTTTAGTCCTTGTGACTCGTTGTTTAAACAATTTATCCTTGTTTTTTAGTTCTTGTGACTCGTTGTGTAAACCATTTGTCCTTGTTATTGTGACTTGTTATGTGAACCATTTTTCCTTGTTCATTTGTCCATGTGACTCGTTGTGTGAATCATTTGTCCTTGTTCATTAGTCTTTCTAACTCGTTGTTTAAACTATTTGCCCTTGTTCATTAGTCCTTATAAATCGTTGTGTGAACCAACTGTCCTTGCTCATTAGTCCTTGTGACTCGTTGTGTAAACTATTTGTCCTTGTTCATTAGTCCTTGTGACTAGTTGTGCGAACCATTTGTCCTTGTTCTTTAGTCCTTGTGACTCGTTGTTTAAACAATTTGTCCTTGTTGTTTAGTTTTTGTGACTCGTTGTGTAAACTATTTGTCCTTGTTATTGTGACTTGTTATGTGAACCATTTTTCCTTGTTCATTAGTCCTTGTGACTCGTTGTGGGAATCATTTGTCCTTGTTCATTAGTCCTTCTAACTCGTTGTGTAAACTATTTGCCCTTGTTCATTAGTCCTTCTAAATCGTTGTGTGAGCCATTTGTCCTTGTTCTTTAGTCCATGTCACTTGTTGTGTGAACCATTTGTCCTTGTTCATTCGTCTTGTGACTCGTTGTGTAAACCATTTGTCCTTGTGACTCATTGTGTAAACCATTTGTCCTTGTTCATTAGTCTATGTGACTCGTTGTTTAAACCATTTATCCTTGTTCTTTAGTCCTTGTGACTCGTTGTTTAAACAATTTGTCCTTGTTTTTTAGTTCTTGTGACTCGTTGTGTAAACCATTTGTCCTTGTAATTGTGACTTGTTGTGTGAATCATTTTTCCTTGTTCAATAGTCCTTGTGACTCGTTGTGTGAATCATTTGCCCTTGTTCATTAGTCC
Source organism: Silene latifolia (assembly GCF_048544455.1). NCBI lineage: Eukaryota > Viridiplantae > Streptophyta > Magnoliopsida > Caryophyllales > Caryophyllaceae > Silene > Silene latifolia. The sequence goes on along the minus strand of NC_133535.1, from coordinate 60,725,371 downwards.
TTCTAACTCATCGTGTAAACTATTTGCCCTTGTTCATTAGTCCTTCTAAATCGTTCTGTGAACCAACTGTCCTTGTTCTTTAGTCTATGTGACTCGTTGTGTGAGCCATTTGTCTTTGTTCATTAGTCCTTGTGACTCGTTGTGTGAACCATTTTTCCTTGTTCATTAGTCTTGTGACTCGTTGTGTAAACCATTCGTCCTTGTTCATTAGTCTATGTGACTCATTGTTTAAACCATTTGTCCTTGTTTATTATCTGATTCGTTGTGTAAACCATTTGTCCTTGTTATTGTGACTTGTTGTGTGAACCATTTATCCTTCCTCATTAGTCCTTGTGACTCGTTGTGTAATCCATTTGTCCTTGTTCATTAGTCTTTCTAACTCGTTGTTTAAACTATTTGCCCTTGTTCATTAGTCCTTATAAATCGTTGTGTGAACCAACTGTCCTTGCTCATTAGTCCTTGTGACTCGTTGTGTAAACTATTTGTCCTTGTTCATTAGTCCTTGTGACTAGTTGTGTGAACCATTTGTCTTTGTTCTTTAGTCCTTGTGACTCGTTGTTTAAACAATTTGTCCTTGTTGTTTAGTTTTTGTGACTCGTTGTGTAAACCATTTGTCCTTGTTATTGTGACTTGTTATGTGAACCATTTTTCCTTGTTCATTAGTCCTTGTGACTCGTTGTGTGAATCATTTGTCCTTGTTCATTAGTCCTTCTAACTCGTTGTGTAAACTATTTGCCCTTGTTCATTAGTCCTTCTAAGTCGTTGTGTGAGCCATTTGTCCTTGTTCTTAAGTCCATGTCACTTGTTGTGTGAACCATTTGTCCTTGTTCATTCGTCTTGTGACTCGTTGTGTAAACCATTTGTCCTTGTGACTCATTGTGTAAACCATTTGTCCTTGTTCATTAGTCTATGTGACTCGTTGTTTAAACCATTTATCCTTGTTCTTTAGTGCTTGTGACTCGTTGTTTAAACAATTTGTCCTTGTTTTTTAGTTCTTGTGACTCGTTGTGTAAACCACTTGTCCTTGTAATTGTGACTTGTTGTGTGAACCATTTTTCCTTGTTCAATAGTCTTTGTGACTCGTTGTGTGAATCATTTGCCCTTGTCCATTAGTCCTTCAAACTCATCGTGTAAACTATTTGCCCTTGTTCATTAGTCCTTCTAAATCGTTGTGTGAACCAACTGTCCTTGTTCTTTAGTCCATGTGACTCGTTGTGTGAGCCATTTGTCCTTGTTCATTAGTTCTTGTGACTCGTTGTGTGAACCATTTGTCCTTGTTCATTAGTCTTGTGACTCGTTGTGTAAACCATTTGTCCTTGTTCATTAGTCTATGTGACTCGTTGTTTAAACCATTTGTCCTTGTTTATTATCTGATTCGTTGTGTAAACCATTTGTCCTTGTTATTGTGACTTGTTGTGTGAACCATTTATCCTTCCTCATTAGTCCTTGTGACTCATTGTGTAATCCATTTGTCCTTGTTCATAAGTCCTTGTGACTCGTTGTGTAAACTATTTGTCCTTGTTCATTAGACCTTGTGACTCGTTATGTGAACCATTTGTCCTTGTTCTTTAGTCCTTGTGACTCGTTGTTTAAACAATTTATCCTTGTTCATTAGTCTTGTGACTCATTGTGTAAACCATTTGTCCTTGTGACTCGTTGTGTAAATCATTTGTCCTTGTTCATTAGTCCTTGAGACTCGTTGTTTAAACCATTTGTCCTTTTTTATTAGTCCTTGTGATTCGTTGTATGAACCATTTGTTCTTGTTATTGTGACTTGTTGTGTGAACCATTTATCCTTGCTCATTAGTCCTTGTGACTCGTTGTGTAAACTATTTGTCCTTGTTCTTTAGTCCTTCTGACTAGTTGTGTGAACCATTTGTCCTTGTTTTTTAGTCCTTGTGACTCGTTGTCTAAACAATTTGTCCTTGTTGTTTAGTTCTTGTGACTTGTTGTGTAAACCATTTGTCCTTGTTATTGTGACTTGTTATGTGAACCATTTTTCCTTGTTCATTAGTCCTTGTGACTCGTTGTGTGAATCATTTGTCCTTGTTCATTAGTGTAATACTCCGTATTTTATATGAATAATTAAGACGGGTTATATCGAGTTATTACGCTAAGCTATCTAATCGTGTTGATATCGTAAGATCGAGTTATTCGTAGACTTGTTGTGACGGGTTTAAGTGAACGAAGTCACGTTAGATAGCCCATTTACCCAATCACGTTACCCATGACCCATCTACCGTCTAACCTACTTTAACCTAATTTTACCCTAGCTCTACAAAACACTCCTCTCTCACCCGCCTCCCTCACTTCGACGGCACACATTTTCACAATTACATAAATCGAGAGGGAGAGTTTGAACGTGGGTAGTGACGGCGCAGAAGGAAAGAGCATAGGGTGGTTGTCGACGCTTTGAGGCGGCCTTAGTGGTGGTTTACGTGGCAGATTAGGTAAGCAGTCACCCTTTCTTTTCCATTTTGTCGTTTGTCGGGTTGTAGTTGTTGTCACCGCGTGTCACAGGGAGGTGACAATGGTGGTTGGCGTCGGGGAAATTGTATTGGGTGGTTTGAGTCGCCCCTATTGGTGGCGGTTAGGGAGGTTTTAGGCGGTGGGAATGGCGGTAAGAGGCGTTATCGACAGGGACAATCAAACGGGTTTAAACAGGGATTTTCAGGTGGGTTTAGACGATTAGAATTGGGGTGGCGCCACCGTGGACTCGGGGGAGGTCAAAACGGCGGCGCCACGGCGTCTGTGTGCGTTGATTGACGGCGAGCAGAGTGGTGGTGGTAGCATAGGATGATGTTGTCGACGGTGGTGGCTATAGGGTTGCAAGGGGAGGCTGTTGGTGGCGGCAACCCCCGATAGGCGTGTGTGTCGGTTTCATTGGCGCCCTGGTTCGACTCGCCGGCGGCGATCGACGAGGTTGGGGTCGGTTGTCGGCGGTTGGGTCGAATCGGGAACGGGCCTGGTGGTTGTCGTGGTGGTTCAGGCGGCGCGTGAGGGGTTTGGGCGAGTGTGAAGTCACGGGTTGTGGGAGTCGGGTTGTTAGGGTTGTTCAATGTTTGATTCGGTTTTTCTTAATCGTATAATTCGTTTAATCTTTTATTTATCGTATTAGTTATTTAATTTAATTTCCGAGTAATTTAAATAATTAGAGACGGGTTTTGAGTCGGGTTGGTTAAAATGGAAACTGCTATATCGGGGAAGTTTCCATTTAAGGAAACTTTCCATTTTAGGAAGTTTCTATTTTTAGTAACCTTCTATTTTGGGAATGGGAATAGTTAAGTAATCATTTATCATTTATTTATCTTTCAGAGGGCGAATTTGTTGTGGAATATTATTGAGCATCTGTCCATTTAACTGCAGTACTGAGGTAGGGGAATACACTGATTGAGTTCTTACGATTATAAAAGAGTTGGCATGTTCGGTGATTATATGACATATCTGTTTATCTTATTTATCTCGTTGAGCATTATTGTTTCATATGTTTTATACATTTCTTATGCATTGGAGTTGGAGTTGTCCTTGCTCATTAGTCCTTGTGACTCGTTGTGTAAACTATTTGTCCTTGTTCATTAGTCCTTGTGACTAGTTGTTTAAACAATTTGTCCTTGTTTTTTAGTCCTTGTGATTCGTTGTGTAAATCATTTGTCCTTGTTCATTAGTCCTTGTGACTCGTTGTTTAAACCATTTGTCCTTGTTTATTAGTCCTTGTGATTCGTTCTGTAAACCATTTGTCCTTGTTATTGTGACTTGTTGTGTGAACCATTTGTCCTTGCTTATTAGTCCTTGTGACTCGTTGTGTGATCCATTTGTCCTTGTTCATAAGTCCTTGTGACTCGTTGTGTAAACTATTTGTCCTTGTTCTTTAGACCTTGTGACTCGTTATGTGAACCATTTGTCCTTGTTCTGTAGTCCTTGTGAATCGTTGTTTAAAAAATTTGTCCTTGTTCATTAGTCTTGTGACTCATTGTGTAAACCATTTGTCCTTGTGACTCGTTGTGTAAATCATTTGTCCTTGTTCATTAGTCCTTGTGACTCGTTGTTTAAACCATTTCTCCCTGTTTATTAGTCCTTGTGATTCGTTCTGTAAACCATTTGTCCTTGTTATTGTGACTTGTTGTGTGAACCATTTATCCTTGCTCATTAGTCCTTGTGACTCGTTGTGTGAACCATTTGTTCATGTTTATTAGTCCTTATGACTCGTTGTGTAAACTATTTGTCCTTGTTCTTTAGACCTTGTGACTCGTTGTGTGAACCATTTGTCCTTGTTCTTTAGTCCTTGTGACTCGTTGTTTAAACAATTTGTCCTTGTTCATTAGTCTTGTGACTCGTTGTGTAAACCATTTGTCCTTGTGACTCGTTGTGTAAACCATTTGTCCTTGTTCATTAGTCCTTGTGACTAATTGTGTAATCTATTTGTCCTTAATCTTTAGACCTTGTGACTCGTTGTGTGAACCATTTGTCCTTGTTCTTTTGTCCTTGGGACTCGTTGTTTAAACAATTTGTCCTTGTTTTTTAGTCCTTGTGATTCGTTGTGTAAATCATTTGTCCTTGTTCATTAGTCCTGTGACTCGTTGTTTAAACCATTTGTCCTTGTTTATTAGTCCTTGTGATTCGTTCTGTAAACCATTTGTCCTTGTTATTGTGACTTGTTGTGTGAACCATTTGTCCTTGCTTATTAGTCCTTGTGACTCGTTGTGTGATCCATTTGTCCTTGTTCATAAGTCCTTGTGACTCGTTGTGTAAACTATTTGTCCTTGTTCTTTAGACCTTGTGACTCGTTATGTGAACCATTTGTCCTTGTTTATTAGTCCTTGTGATTTGTTCTGTAAACCATTTGTCCTTGTTATTGTGACTTGTTGTGTGAACCATTTATCCTTGCTCATTAGTCCTTGTGACTCGTTGTGTGAACCATTTGTTCATGTTCATTAGTTCTTGTGACTCATTGTGTAAACTATTTGTCCTTGTTCTTTAGACCTTGTGACTCGTTGTGTGAACCATTTGTCCTTGTTCTTTAGTCCTTCTCACTCGTTGTTTAAACAATTTGTCCTTGTTCATTAGTCTTGTGACTCGTTGTGTAAACCATTTGTCCTTGTGACTCGTTGTGTAAACCATTTGTCCTTGTGACTCGTTGTGTAAACCATTTGTCCTTGTTCATTAGTCCTTGTGACTCATTGTGTAATCTATTTGTCCTTAATCTTTAGACCTTGTGACTCGTTGTGTGAACCATTTGTCCTTGTTCTTTTGTCCTTGTGACTCGTTGTTTAAACAATTTGTCCATGTTTTTTAGTCCTTGTGATTCGTTGTGTAAATCATTTGTCCTTGTTCATTAGTCCTTGTGACTCATTGTTTAAACCATTTGTCCTTGTTTATTAGTCCTTGTGATTCGTTCTGTAAACCATTTGTCCTTGTTATTGTGACTTGTTGTGTGAACCATTTGTCCTTGCTTATTAGTCCTTGTGACTCGTTGTGTGATCCATTTGTCCTTGTTCATAAGTCCTTGTGACTCGTTGTGTAAACTATTTGTCCTTGTTCTTTAGACCTTGTGACTCGTTATGTGAACCATTTGTCCTTGTTCTGTAGTCCTTGTGAATCGTTGTTTAAAAAATTTGTCCTTGTTCATTAGTCTTGTGACTCATTGTGTAAACCATTTGTCCTTGTGACTCGTTGTGTAAATCATTTGTCCTTGTTCATTAGTCCTTGTGACTCGTTGTTTAAACCATTTCTCCCTGTTTATTAGTCCTTGTGATTCGTTCTGTAAACCATTTGTCCTTGTTATTGTGACTTGTTGTGTGAACCATTTTTCCTTGCTCATTAGTCCTTGTGACTCGTTGTGTGAACCATTTGTTCATGTTTATTAGTCCTTATGACTCGTTGTGTAAACTATTTGTCCTTATTCTTTAGACCTTGTGACTCGTTGTGTGAACCATTTGTCCTTGTTCTTTAGTCCTTGTGACTCGTTGTTTAAACAATTTGTCCTTGTTCATTAGTTTTGTGACTCGTTGTGTAAACCATTTGTCCTTGTGACTCGTTGTGTAAACCATTTGTCCTTGTTCATTAGTCCTTGTGACTCGTTGTGTAAACTATTTGTCCTTATTCTTTAGACCTTGTGACTCGTTGTGTGAACCATTTGTCCTTGTTCTTTAGTCCTTGTGACTCGTTGTTTAAACAATTTGTCCTTGTTTTTTAGTTCTTGTGACTCGTTGTGTAAACCATTTGTCCTTGTAATTGTGACTTGTTGTGTGAACCATTTTTCCTTGTTCAATAGTCCTTGTGACTCGTAGTGTGAACCATTTGTCCTTGTTCTTTAGTCCTTGTGACTCGTTGTTTAAAAAATTTGTCTTTGTTCATTAGTCTTGTGACTCATTGTGTAAACAATTTGTCATTGTGACTCGTTGTGTAAATCATTTGTCCTTGTTCATTAGTCCTTGTGACTCATTGTGTAAACTATTTGTCCTTGTTCTTTAGACCTTGTGACTCGTTGTGTGAACCATTTGTCCTTGTTCTTTAGTCCTTGTGACTCGTTGTTTAAACAATTGTTCCTTGTTTTTTAGTTCTTGTGACTCGTTGTGTAAACCAATTGTCCTTGTTATTGTGACTTGTTATGTGAACCATTTTTCCTTGTTCATTAGTCCTTGTGACTCGTTGTGTGAATCATTTGTCCTTGTTCATTAGTCCTTCTAACTCGTTGTGATAACTATTTGCCCTTGTTCATTAGTCCTTATAAATCGTTGTGTGAACCAACTGTCCTTGTTCTTTAGTCCATGTGACTCGTTGTGTGAGTCATTTGTCCTTGTTCATTAGTCCTTGTGACTCGTTGTGTGAACCATTTGTCCTTGTTCATTAGTCTTGTAGCTCGTTGTGTAAACCATTTGTCCTTGTTCATTAGTCTATATGACTCGTTGTTTAAACCATTTGTCCTTGTTTATTAGTACTTGTGATTCGTTGTGTAAACCATTTGTCCTTGTTATTGTGACTTGTTGTGTGAAGCATTTATCCTTGCTCATTAGTCCTTGTGACTCGTTGTGTAATCCATTTGTCCTTGTTCATAAGTCCTTGTGACTCGTTGTGTAAACTATTTGTCCTTGTTCTTTAGACCTTGTGACTCGTTATGTGAACCATTTGTCCTTGTTCTTTAGTCCTTGTGACTCGTTGTTTAAATAATTTGTCCTTGTTCATTAGTCTTGTGACCTCATTGTGTAAACCATTTATCCTTGTGACTCGTTGTGTAATTATTTGTCCTTGTTCATTAGTCCTTGTGACTCGTTGTTTAAACCATTTGTCCTTGTTTATTAGTCCTTGTGATTCGTTCTGTAAACCATTTGTCTTTGTTATTGTAACTTGTTGTGTGAACCATTTGTCCTTGCTCATTAGTCCGTGTGACTCGTTGTGTGATCCATTTGTCCTTGTTCATAAGTCCTTGTGACTCGTTGTGTTACTATTTGTCCTTGTTCTTTAGACCTTGTGACTCGTTATGTGAACCATTTGTCCTTGTTCTTTAGTCTTTGTGACTCGTTGTTTATACAATTTGTCCTTGTTTATTAGTCTTGTGACTCATTGTGTAAACCATTTGTCCTTGTGACTCGTTGTGTAAATCATTTGTCCTTGTTCATTAGTCCTTGTGACTCGTTGTTTAAACCATTTGCCAATGTTTATTAGTCCTTGTGATTCGTTCTGTAAACCATTTGTCCTTATTATTGTGACTTATTGTGTGAAACATTTATCCTTGCCCATTAGTCCTTGTGACTTGTTTTGTAAACTGTTTGTCTTTGTTCATTAGTCCTTGTGACTCGTTGTGTAAACTAATTGTCCAAGTTCTTTAGACCTTGTGACTCGTTGTGTGAACCATTTGTCCTTGCTCATTAGTCCTTGTGACTCGTTGTATAAACTATTTGTCCTTGTTCATTAGTCCTTGTGACTAGTTGTGTGAACCATTTGTCCTTGTGACTCGTTGTGTAAACCATTTGTCCTTGTTCATTAGTCCTTGTGACTCATTGTGTAAACTATTTGTCCTTTATCTTTAGACCTTGTGACTCGTTGTGTGAACCATTTGTCCTTGTTCTTTAGTCCTTGTGACTCGTTGTTTAAATAATTTGTCCTTGTTTTTTAGTCCTTGTGACTCGTTGTGTAAATCATTTGTCCTTGTTCATTAGTCCTTGTGACTCGTTGTTTAAACCATTTGTCCTTGTTTATTAGTCCTTGTGATTCGTTCTATAAACCATTTGTCCTTGTTATTGTGACTTGTTGTGTGAACCATTTGTCCTTGCTCATTAGTCCTTGTGACTCGTTGTGTGATCCATTTGTCCTTGTTCATAAGTCCTTGTGACTCGTTGTGTAAACTATTTGTCCTTGTTCTTTAGACCTTGTGACTCGTTATGTGAACCATTTGTCCTTGTTCTTTAGTCCTTGTGACTCGTTGTTTAAAAAATTTGTCTTTGTTCATTAGTCTTGTGACTCGTTGTGTAAACCATTTGTCCTTGTGACTCGTTGTGTAAACCATTTGTCCTTGTTCATTAGTCCTTGGGACTCATTGTGTAATCTATTTGTCCTTAATCTTTAGACCTTGTGACTCGTTGTGTGAACCATTTGTCCTTGTTCTTTTGTCCTTGTGACTCGTTGTTTAAACAATTTGTCCTTGTTTTTTAGTCCTTGTGATTCATTGTGTAAATCATTTGTCCTTGTTCATTAGTCCTTGTGACTCGTTGTTTAAACCATTTGTCCTTGTTTATTAGTCCTTGTGATTCGTTCTGTAAACCATTTTCCCTTGTTATTGTGACTTGTTGTGTGAACCATTTGTCCTTGCTTATTAGTCCTTGTGACTCGTTGTGTGATCCATTTGTCCTTGTTCATAAGTCCTTGTGACTCGTTGTGTAAACTATTTGTCCTTGTTCTTTAGACCTTGTGACTCGTTATGTGAACCATTTGTCCTTGTTCTGTAGTCCTTGTGAATCGTTGTTTAAAAATTTTGTCCTTGTTCATTAGTCTTGTGACTCATTGTGTAAACCATTTGTCCTTGTGACTCGTTGTGTAAATCATTTGTCCTTGTTCATTAGTCCTTGTGACTCGTTGTTTAAACCATTTCTCCCTGTTTATTAGTCCTTGTGGTTCGTTCTGTAAACCATTTGTCCTTGTTATTGTGACTTGTTGTGTGAACCATTTATCCTTGCTCATTAGTCCTTGTGACTCGTTGTGTGAACCATTTGTTCATGTTTATTAGTCCTTATGACTCGTTGTGTAAACTATTTGTCCTTGTTCTTTAGACCTTGTGACTCGTTGTGTGAACCATTTGTCCTTGTTCTTTAGTCCTTGTGACTCGTTGTTTAAACAATTTGTCCTTGTTCATTAGTTTTGTGACTCGTTGTGTAAACCATTTGTCCTTGTGACTCGTTGTGTAAACCTTTTGTCCTTGTTCATTAGTCCTTGTGACTCGTTGTGTAAACTATTTGTCCTTATTCTTTAGACCTTGTGACTCGTTGTGTGAACCATTTGTCCTTGTTCTTTAGTCCTTGTGACTCGTTGTTTAAACAATTTGTCCTTGTTTTTTAGTTCTTGTGACTCGTTGTGTAACCCATTTGTCCTAGTAATTGTGACTTGTTGTGTGAACCTTTTTTCCTTGTTCAATAGTCCTTGTGACTCGTAGTGTGAACCATTTGTCATTGTTCCTTAGTCCTTGTGACTCGTTGTTTAAAAAATTTGTCTTTGTTCATTAGTCTTGTGACTCATTGTGTAAACAATTTGTCCTTATGACTCGTTGTGTAAATCATTTGTCCTTGTTCATTAGTCCTTGTGACTCATTGTGTAAACTATTTGTCCTTGTTCTTTAGACCTTGTGACTCGTTGTGTGAACCATTTGTCCTTGTTCTTTTGTCCTTGTGACTCGTTGTTTAAACAATTTGTCCTTGTTCATTAGTTTTGTGACTCGTTGTGTAAACCATTTGTCCTTGTGACTCGTTGTGTAAACCTTTTGTCCTTGTTCATTAGTCCTTGTGACTCGTTGTGTAAACTATTTGTCCTTATTCTTTAGACCTTGTGACTCGTGGTGTGAACCATTTGTCCTTGTTCTTTAGTCCTTGTGACTCGTTGTTTAAACAATTTGTCCTTGTTTTTTAGTTCTTGTGACTCGTTGTGTAACCCATTTGTCCTAGTAATTGTGACTTGTTGTGTGAACCATTTTTCCTTGTTCAATAGTCCTTGTGACTCGTAGTGTGAACCATTTGTCCTTGTTCTTTAGTCCTTGTGACTCGTTGTTTAAAAAATTTGTCTTTGTTCATTAGTCTTGTGACTAATTGTGTAAACAATTTGTCCTTATGACTCGTTGTGTAAATCATTTGTCCTTGTTCATTAGTCCTTGTGACTCATTGTGTAAACTATTTGTCCTTGTTCTTTAGACCTTGTGACTCGTTGTGTGAACCATTTGTCCTTGTTCTTTAGTCCTTGTGACTCGTTGTTTAAAAAATTGGTCCTTGTTTTTTAGTTCTTGTGACTCGTTGTGTAACCCAATTGTCCTTGTTATTGTGACTTGTTATGTGAACCATTTTTTCTTGTTCATTATTCCTTGTGACTCGTTGTGTGAATCATTTGTCCTTGTTCATTAGTCCTTCTAACTCGTTGTGATAACTATTTGCCCTTGTTCATTAGTCCTTATATATCGTTGTGTGAACCAACTGTCCTTGTTCTTTAGTCCATGTGACTCGTTGTGTGAGTCATTTGTCCTTGTTCATTAGTCCTTGTGACTCGTTGTGTGAACCATTTGTCCTTGCTCATTAGTCTTGTGACTCGTTGTGTAAACCATTTGTCCTTGTTCATTAGTCTATATGACTCGTTGTTTAAACCATTTGTCCTTGTTTATTAGTACTTGTGATTCGTTGTGTAAACCATTTGTCCTTGTTATTGTGACTTGTTGTGTGAACCATTTATCCTTGCTCATTAGTCCTTGTAACTCGTTGTGTAATCCATTTGTCCTTGTTCATAAGTCCTTGTGACTAATTGTGTAAACTATTTGTCCTTGTTCTTTAGACCTTGTGACTCGTTATGTGAACCATTTGTCCTTGTTCTTTAGTCCTTGTGACTCGTTGTTTAAATAATTTGTCCTTGTTCATTAGTCTTGTGACTCATTGTGTAAACCATTTGTCCTTGTGACTCGTTGTGTAAATCATTTGTCCTTGTTCATTAGTCCTTGTGACTCGTTGTTTAAACCATTTGTCCTTGTTTATTAGTCCTTGTGATTCGTTCTGTAAACCATTTGTCTTTGTTATTGTAACTTGTTGTGTGAACCATTTGTGCTTGCTCATTAGTCCGTGTGACTCGTTGTGTGATCCATTTGTCCTTGTTCATAAGTCCTTGTGACTCGTTGTGTAACTATTTTTCCTTGTTCTTTAGACCTTATGACTCGTTATGTGAACCATTTGTCCTTGTTCTTTAGTCTTTGTGACTCGTTGTTTAAACAATTTGTCCTTGTTTATTAGTCTTGTGACTCATTGTGTAAACCATTTGTCCTTGTGACTCGTTGTGTAAATCATTTGTCCTTGTTCATTAGTCCTTGTGACTCGTTGTTTAAACCATTTGCCATTGTTTATTAGTCCTTGTGATTCGTTCTGTAAACCATTTGTCCTTATTATTGTGACTTATTATGTGAACCATTTATCCTTGCCCATTAGTCCTTGTGACTTGTTTTGTAAACTGTTTGTCCTTGTTCATTAGTCCTTGTGACTCGTTGTGTAAACTAATTGTCCAAGTTCTTTAGACCTTGTGACTCGTTGTGTGAACCATTTGTCCTTGCTCATTAGTCCTTGTGACTCGTTGTGTAAACTATTTGTCCTTGTTCATTAGTCCTTGTGACTAGTTGTGTGAACCATTTGTCCTTGTGACTCGTTGTGTAAACCATTTGTCCTTGTTCATTAGTCCTTGTGACTCATTGTCTAAACTATTTGTCCTTTATCTTTAGACCTTGTGACTCGTTGTGTGAACCATTTGTCCTTGTTCTTTAGTCCTTGTGACTCGTTGTTTAAATAATTTGTCCTTGTTTTTTAGTCCTTGTGACTCGTTGTGTAAATCATTTGTCCTTGTTCATTAGTCCTTGTGACTCGTTGTTTAAACCATTTGTCCTTGTTTATTAGTCCTTGTGATTCGTTCTATAAACCATTTGTCCTTGTTATTGTGACTTGTTGTGTGAACCATTTGTCCTTGCTCATTAGTCCTTGTGACTCGTTGTGTGATCCATTTGTCCTTGTTCATAAGTCCTTGTGACTCGTTGATTAAACTATTTGTCCTTGTTCTTTAGAACTTGTGACTCGTTATGTGAACCATTTGACCTTGTTCTTTAGTCCTTGTGACTCATTGTTTAAAAAATTTGTCTTTGTTCATTAGTCTTGTGACTCGTTGTGTAAACCATTTGTCCTTGTGACTCGTTGTGTAAATCATTTGTCCTTGTTCCTTAGTCCTTGTGACTCGTTGTTTAGACAATTTGACCTTGTTCATTAGTCTTGTGAATCGTTGTGTAAACCATTTGTCCTTGTGACTCATTGTGTAAACCATTTGTCCTTGTTCTTTAGTCCTTGTGACTCATTATGTAAACTATTTTTCCTTGTTCTTTAGACCTTGTGACTCGTTGTGTGAACCATTTGTCCTTGTTCTTTAGTCCTTGTGACTCGTTGTTTAAACAATTGGTCCTTGTTTTTTAGTTCTTGTGACTCGTTGTGTAAACCAATTGTCCTTGTTATTGTGACTTGTTATGTGAACCATTTTTCCTTGTTCATTAGTCCTTGTGACTCGTTGTGTGAATCAATTGTCCTTGTTCATTAGTCCTTCTAACTCGTTGTGTAAACTATTTTCCCTTGTTCATTAGTCCTTATAAATCGTTGTGTGAACCAACTGTCCTTGTTCTTTAGTCCATGTGACTCGTTGTGTGAGTCATTTGTCCTTGTTCATTAGTCCTTGTGACTCGTTGTGTGAACCATTTGTCCTTGTTCATTAGTCTTGTGACTCGTTGTGTAAACTATTTGTGCTTGTTCATTAGTCTATGTGACTCGTTGTTTAAACCATTTGTCCTTGTTCATTAGTCTATATGACTCGTTGTGTAAACCATTTGTCCTTGTTCATTAGTCTATATGACTCGTTGTTTAAACCATTTGTCCTTGTTTATTAGTACTTGTGATTCGTTGTGTAAACCATTTGTCCTTGTTATTGTGACTTGTTGTGGGAACCATTTATCCTTGCTCATTAGTCCTTGTGACTCGTTGTGTGATCCATTTGTCCTAGTTCATAAGTCCTTGTGACTCGTTGTGTAAACTATTTGTCCTTGTACTTTAGACCTTGTGACTCGTTATGTGAACCATTTGTCCTTGTTCTTTAGTCTTTGTGACTCGTTATTTAAACAATTTGTCCTTGTTTATTAGTCTTGTGACTCATTGTGTAAACCATTTGTCCTTGTGACTCGTTGTGTAAATCATTTGTTCTTGTTCATTAGTCCTTCTGACTCGTTGTTTAAACCATTTGTCATTGTTTATTAGTCCTCGTGATTCGTTCTGTAAACCATTTGTCCTTGTTATTGTGACTTATTGTGTGAACAACTTATCCTTGCCCATTAGTCGTTGTGACATGTTTTGTAAACTATTTGTCCTTGTCCATTAGTCCTTGTGACTCGTTGTGTAAACTATTTGTCCAAGTTCTTTAGACCTTGTGACTCGTTGTGTGAACCATTTGTCCTTGCTCATTAGTCCTTGTGACTCGTTGTGTATACTATTTGTCCTTGTTCATTAGTCCTTGTGACTAGTTGTGTGAACCATTTGTCCTTGTTCTTTAGTCCTTGTGATTCATTGTTTAAACAATTTGTCCTTGTTTTTTAGTTCTTGTGACTCGTTGTGTAAACCATTTGTCCTTGTTATTTTGACTTGTTATGTAAACCATTTTTCCTTGTTCATTAGTCCTTGTGACTCGTTGTGTGAATCATTTGTCCTTGTTCATTAGTCCTTCTAACTCGTTGTGTAAACTATTTGCCCTTGTTCAGTAGTCCTTGTAAATCGTTGTGTGAGCCATTTGTCCTTGTTCTTTAGTCCATGTAACTTGTTGTGTGAACCATTTGTCCTTGTTCATTAGTATTCTGACTCGTTGTGTAAACCATTTGTCCTTGTGACTCGTTGTGTAAACCATTTGTCCTTGTTCATTAGTCTGTGTGACTCGTTGTTTAAACCATTTGTCCTTGTTTATTAGTCCCTGTGATTCGTTGTGTAAACCATTTGTCCTTGTTATTGTGACTTGTTGTGTGAATCATTTATCCTTGCTCATTAGTCCTTGTGACTCGTTGTGTGAACCATTTGCCCTTGTTCATTAGTCCTTGTGACTCGTTGTGTAAACTATTTGTCCATGTTCTTTAGACATTCTAACTCGTTGTGTGAACCATTTGTATTTGTTCTTTAGTCCTTTTGACTCGTTGTTTAAACCATTTGCCGTTGTTTATTAGTCCTTGTGGCTCATTGTGTAAACCATTTGTCCTTGTTATTGTGACTTGTCGTGTGAACCATTTTTCCTTTTTCATTAGTCCTTGTGACTCGTTGTGTGAACCAATTGTCCATGTTCATTAGTCCTTGTGACTCGTTGTGTAAACTATTTGTCCTTGTTCATTAGTCCTTATGACTCGTTGTGTGAACCATTTGTCCTTGTTCTTTAGTCCTTGTGACTCGTTGTGTAAACTATTTGTCCTTGTTCTTTAAACCTTGTGACTCGTTGTGTGAACCATTTGTCCTTGTTCTTTAGTCCTTGTGACTCGTTGTTTAAACAATTTGTCCTTGTTCATTAGTCTTGTGACTCGTTGTGTAAACCATTTGTCCTTGTGACTCGTTGTGTGAACCATTTGTCCTTGCTCATTAGTCCATGTGACTCGTTGTGTAACTATTTGTCCTTGTTCATTAGTCCTTGTGACTAGTTGTGTGAACCATTTGTCCTTGTTCTTTAGTCCTTGTGAGTTGTTGTTTAAACAATTTGTCCTTGTTTTTTAGTTCTTGTGACTCGTTGTGTAAACCATTTGTCCTTGTTATTTTGACTTGTTATGTGAACCATTTCTCCTTGTTCATTAGTCCTTTTGACTAGTTGTGTGAATCATTTGTCCTTGTTCATTAGTCCTTCCAACTCGTTGTGTAAACTATTTGCCCTTGTTCATTAGTCCTTCTAAATCGTTCTATGAGCCATTTGTCCTTGTTCTTTAGTCCATGTGACTCGTTGTGTGAACCATTTGTCCTTTTTCATTAGCCTTGTGACTCGTTGTGTAAACCATTTGTCCTTGTGACTCGTTGTGTAAACCATTTGTCCTTGTTCATTAGTCTATGTGACTCGTTGTTTAAACCAATTGTCCTTGTTTATTAGTCCTTGTGATTCATTGTATAAACTATTTGTCCTTGTTCTTTAGACCTTGTGACTCATTGTGTGAACCATTTGTCCTTGTTCCTTAGTCCTTGTGACTCGTTGTTTAAACAATTTGACCTTGTTCATTAGTCTTGTGACTCGTTTTGTAAACCATTTGTCCTTGTGACTCATTGTGTAAACCATTTGTCCTTGTTCTTTAGTCCTTGTGACTCATTGTGTAAACTATTTTTCCTTGTTCTTTAGACCTTGTGACTCGTTGTGTGAACCATTTGTCCTTGTTCTTTAGTCCTTGTGACTCGTTGTTTAAACAATTGGTCCTTGTTTTTTAGTTCTTGTGACTCGTTGTGTAAACCATTTGTCCTTGTAATTGTGACTTGTTGTGTGAACCATTTTTCCTTGTTCAATAGTCCTTGTGACTCGTTGTGTGAATCATTTGTCCTTGTTCATTAGTCCTTCCAACTCGTTGTGTAAACTATTTGCCCTTGTTCATTAGTCCTTCTAAATCGTTCTGTGAGCCATTTGTCCTTGTTCTTTAGTCCATGTGACTCGTTGTGTGAACCATTTGTCCTTGTTCATTAGCCTTGTGACTCGTTGTGTAAACCATTTGTCCTTGTGACTCGTTGTGTAAACCATTTGTCCTTGTTCATTAGTCTATGTGACTCGTTGTTTAAACCAATTGTCCTTGTTTATTAGTCCTTGTGATTCGTTGTATAAACCATTTGTCCTTGTTATTGTGACTAGTTATGTGAACCATTTTTCCTTGTTCATTAGTCCTTCTGACTCGTTGTGTGAATCATTTGTCCTTGTTCATTAGTCCTTCTAACTCGTTGTGTAAACTATTTGCCCTTGTTCATTAATCCTTATAAATCGTTGTGTGAACCAACTGTCCTTGTTCTTTAGTCCATGTGACTCGTTGTTTGAGTCATTTGTCCTTGTTCATTAGTCCTTGTGACTCGTTGTGTGAACCATTTGTCCTTGTTCATTAATCTTGTGACTCGTTGTGTAAACTATTTGTGCTTGTTCATTAGTCTATGTGACTCGTTGTTTAAACCATTTGTCCTTGTTTATTAGTACTTGTGATTCGTTGTGTAAACCATTTGTCGTTGTTATTGTGACTTGTTGTGGGAACCATTTATCCTTGCTCATTAGTCCTTGTGACTCGTTGTGTGATCCATTTGTCCTTGTTCATAAGTCCTTGTGACTCGTTGTGTAAACTATTTGTCCTTGTTCTCTAGACCTTGTGGCTCATTATGTGAACCATTTGTCCTTGTTCTTTAGTCTTTGTGACTCGTTGTTTAAACAATTTATATTTGTTTATTAGTCTTGTGACTCATTGTGTAAACCATTTGTCCTTGTGACTCGTTGTGTATATCATTTGTCCTTGTTCATTAGTCCTTCTGACTCGTTGTTTAAACCATTTGTCATTGTTTATTAGTCCTTGTGATTCGTTCTGTAAACCATTTGTCCTTGTTATTGTGACTTATTGTGTGAATCACTTATCCTTGCCCATTAATCCTTGTGACTTGTTTTGTAAACTATTTGTCCTTGTCCATTAGTCCTTGTGACTCGTTGTGTAAACTATTTGTCTAAGTTCTTTAGACCTTGTGACTCGTTGTGTGAACCATTTGTCCTTGCTCATTACTCCTTGTGACTCGTTGTGTAAACTATTTGTCCTTGTTCATTAGTCCTTGTGACTAGTTGTGTGAACCATTTGTCCTTGTTCTTTAGTCCTTTTGATTCATTGTTTAAACAATTTGTCCTTGTTTTTTAGTTCTTGTGACTCGTTGTGTAAACCATTTGTCCTTGTTATTTTTACTTGTTATGTGAACCATTTCTCCTTGTTCATTAGTCCTTTTGACTAGTTGTGTGAATCATTTGTCCTTGTTCATTAGTCCTTCCAACTCGTTGTGTAAACTATTTGCCCTTGTTCATTAGTCCTTCTAAATCGTTCTGTGAGCCATTTGTCCTTGTTCTTTAGTCCATGTGACTCGTTGTGTGAACCATTTGTCCTTGTTCATTAGCCTTGTGACTCGTTGTGTAAACCATTTGTCCTTGTGACTCGTTGTGTAAACCATTTGTCCTTGTTCATTAGTCTATGTGACTCGTTGTTTAAACCAATTGTCCTTGTTTATAAGTCCTTGTGATTCGTTGTATAAACTATTTGTCCTTGTTCTTTAGACCTTGTGACTCATTGTGTGAACCATTTGTCCTTGTTCCTTAGTCCTTGTGACTCGTTGTTTAAACAATTTGACCTTGTTCATTAGTCTTGTGACTCGTTTTGTAAACCATTTGTCCTTGTGACTCATTGTGTAAACCATTTGTCCTTGTTCTTTAGTCCTTGTGACTCATTATGTAAACTATTTTTCCTTGTTCTTTAGACCTTGTGACTCGTTGTGTGAACCATTTGTCCTTGTTCTTTAGTCCTTGTGACTCGTTGTTTAAACAATTGGTCCTTGTTTTTTAGTTCTTGTGACTCGTTGTTTAAACCAATTGTCCTTGTTATTGTGACTTGTTATGTGAACCATTTTTCCTTGTTCATTAGTCCTTGTGACTCGTTGTGTGAATCAATTGTCCTTGTTCATTAGTCCTTCTAACTCGTTGTGTAAACTATTTTCCCTTGTTCATTAGTCCTTATAAATCGTTGTGTGAACCAACTGTCCTTGTTCTTTAGTCCATGTGACTCGTTGTGTGAGTCATTTGTCCTTGTTCATTAGTCCTTGTGACTCGTTGTGTGAACCATTTGTCCTTGTTCATTAGTCTTGTGACTCGTTGTGTAAACTATTTGTGCTTGTTCATTAGTCTATGTGACTCGTTGTTTAAACCATTTGTCCTTGTTCATTAGTCTATATGACTCGTTGTGTAAACCATTTGTCCTTGTTCATTAGTCTATATGACTCGTTGTTTAAACCATTTGTCCTTGTTTATTAGTACTTGTGATTCGTTGTGTAAACCATTTGTCGTTGTTATTGTGACTTGTTGTGGGAACCATTTATCCTTGCTCATTAGTCCTTGTGACTCGTTGTGTGATCCATTTGTCCTAGTTCATAAGTCCTTGTGACTCGTTGTGTAAACTATTTGTCCTTGTACTTTAGACCTTGTGACTCGTTATGTGAACCATTTGTCCTTGTTCTTTAGTCTTTGTGACTCGTTATTTAAACAATTTGTCCTTGTTTATTAGTCTTGTGACTCATTGTGTAAACCATTTGTCCTTGTGACTCGTTGTGTAAATCATTTGTTCTTGTTCATTAGTCCTTCTGACTCGTTGTTTAAACCATTTGTCATTGTTTATTAGTCCTCGTGATTCGTTCTGTAAACCATTTGTCCTTGTTATTGTGACTTATTGTGTGAACAACTTATCCTTGCCCATTAGTCGTTGTGACATGTTTTGTAAACTATTTGTCCTTGTCCATTAGTCCTTGTGACTCGTTGTGTAAACTATTTGTCCAAGTTCTTTAGACCTTGTGACTCGTTGTGTGAACCATTTGTCCTTGCTCATTAGTCCTTGTGACTCGTTGTGTATACTATTTGTCCTTGTTCATTAGTCCTTGTGACTAGTTGTGTGAACCATTTGTCCTTGTTCTTTAGTCCTTGTGATTCATTGTTTAAACAATTTGTCCTTGTTTTTTAGTTCTTGTGACTCGTTGTGTAAACCATTTGTCCTTGTTATTTTGACTTGTTATGTAAACCATTTTTCCTTGTTCATTAGTCCTTGTGACTCGTTGTGTGAATCATTTGTCCTTGTTCATTAGTCCTTCTAACTCGTTGTGTAAACTATTTGCCCTTGTTCAGTAGTCCTTGTAAATCGTTGTGTGAGCCATTTGTCCTTGTTCTTTAGTCCATGTAACTTGTTGTGTGAACCATTTGTCCTTGTTCATTAGTATTCTGACTCGTTGTGTAAACCATTTGTCCTTGTGACTCGTTGTGTAAACCATTTGTCCTTGTTCATTAGTCCGTGTGACTCGTTGTGTAAACCATTTGTCCTTGTTTATTAGTCCCTGTGATTCGTTGTGTAAACCATTTGTCCTTGTTATTGTGACTTGTTGTGTGAATCATTTATCCTTGCTCATTAGTCCTTGTGACTCGTTGTGTGAACCATTTGCCCTTGTTCATTAGTCCTTGTGACTCGTTGTGTAAACTATTTGTCCATGTTCTTTAGACATTCTAACTCGTTGTGTGAACCATTTGTATTTGTTCTTTAGTCCTTTTGACTCGTTGTTTAAACCATTTGCCGTTGTTTATTAGTCCTTGTGGCTCATTGTGTAAACCATTTGTCCTTGTTATTGTGACTTGTCGTGTGAACCATTTTTCCTTTTTCATTAGTCCTTGTGACTCGTTGTGTGAACCAATTGTCCATGTTCATTAGTCCTTGTGACTCGTTGTGTAAACTATTTGTCCTTGTTCATTAGTCCTTATGACTCGTTGTGTGAACCATTTGTCCTTGTTCTTTAGTCCTTGTGACTCGTTGTGTAAACTATTTGTCCTTGTTCTTTAAACCTTGTGACTCGTTGTGTGAACCATTTGTCCTTGTTCTTTAGTCCTTGTGACTCGTTGTTTAAACAATTTGTCCTTGTTCATTAGTCTTGTGACTCGTTGTGTAAACCATTTGTCCTTGTGACTCGTTGTGTGAACCATTTGTCCTTGCTCATTAGTCCATGTGACTCGTTGTGTAACTATTTGTCCTTGTTCATTAGTCCTTGTGACTAGTTGTGTGAACCATTTGTCCTTGTTCTTTAGTCCTTGTGAGTTGTTGTTTAAACAATTTGTCCTTGTTTTTTAGTTCTTGTGACTCGTTGTGTAAACCATTTGTCCTTGTTATTTTGACTTGTTATGTGAACCATTTCTCCTTGTTCATTAGTCCTTTTGACTAGTTGTGTGAATCATTTGTCCTTGTTCATTAGTCCTTCCAACTCGTTGTGTAAACTATTTGCCCTTGTTCATTAGTCCTTCTAAATCGTTCTATGAGCCATTTGTCCTTGTTCTTTAGTCCATGTGACTCGTTGTGTGAACCATTTGTCCTTTTTCATTAGCCTTGTGACTCGTTGTGTAAACCAATTGTCCTTGTGACTCGTTGTGTAAACCATTTGTCCTTGTTCATTAGTCTATGTGACTCGTTGTTTAAACCAATTGTCCTTGTTTATTAGTCCTTGTGATTCATTGTATAAACTATTTGTCCTTGTTCTTTAGACCTTGTGACTCATTGTGTGAACCATTTGTCCTTGTTCCTTAGTCCTTGTGACTCGTTGTTTAAACAATTTGACCTTGTTCATTAGTCTTGTGACTCGTTTTGTAAACCATTTGTCCTTGTGACTCATTGTGTAAACCATTTGTCCTTGTTCTTTAGTCCTTGTGACTCATTGTGTAAACTATTTTTCCTTGTTCTTTAGACCTTGTGACTCGTTGTGTGAACCATTTGTCCTTGTTCTTTAGTCCTTGTGACTCGTTGTTTAAACAATTGGTCCTTGTTTTTTAGTTCTTGTGACTCGTTGTGTAAACCATTTGTCCTTGTAATTGTGACTTGTTGTGTGAACCATTTTTCCTTGTTCAATAGTCCTTGTGACTCGTTGTGTGAATCATTTGTCCTTGTTCATTAGTCCTTCCAACTCGTTGTGTAAACTATTTGCCCTTGTTCATTAGTCCTTCTAAATCGTTCTGTGAGCCATTTGTCCTTGTTCTTTAGTCCATGTGACTCGTTGTGTGAACCATTTGTCCTTGTTCATTAGCCTTGTGACTCGTTGTGTAAACCATTTGTCCTTGTGACTCGTTGTGTAAACCATTTGTCCTTGTTCATTAGTCTATGTGACTCGTTGTTTAAACCAATTGTCCTTGTTTATTAGTCCTTGTGATTCGTTGTATAAACCATTTGTCCTTGTTATTGTGACTAGTTATGTGAACCATTTTTCCTTGTTCATTAGTCCTTGTGACTCGTTGTGTGAATCATTTGTCCTTGTTCATTAGTCCTTCTAACTCGTTGTGTAAACTATTTGCCCTTGTTCATTAATCCTTATAAATCGTTGTGTGAACCAACTGTCCTTGTTCTTTAGTCCATGTGACTCGTTGTTTGAGTCATTTGTCCTTGTTCATTAGTCCTTGTGACTCGTTGTGTGAACCATTTGTCCTTGTTCATTAATCTTGTGACTCGTTGTGTAAACTATTTGTGCTTGTTCATTAGTCTATGTGACTCGTTGTTTAAACCATTTGTCCTTGTTTATTAGTACTTGTGATTCGTTGTGTAAACCATTTGTCGTTGTTATTGTGACTTGTTGTGGGAACCATTTATCCTTGCTCATTAGTCCTTGTGACTCGTTGTGTGATCCATTTGTCCTTGTTCATAAGTCCTTGTGACTCGTTGTGTAAACTATTTGTCCTTGTTCTCTAGACCTTGTGGCTCATTATGTGAACCATTTGTCCTTGTTCTTTAGTCTTTGTGACTCGTTGTTTAAACAATTTATATTTGTTTATTAGTCTTGTGACTCATTGTGTAAACCATTTGTCCTTGTGACTCGTTGTGTATATCATTTGTCCTTGTTCATTAGTCCTTCTGACTCGTTGTTTAAACCATTTGTCATTGTTTATTAGTCCTTGTGATTCGTTACGTAAACCATTTGTCCTTGTTATTGTGACTTATTGTGTGAATCACTTATCCTTGCCCATTAATCCTTGTGACTTGTTTTGTAAACTATTTGTCCTTGTCCATTAGTCCTTGTGACTCGTTGTGTAAACTATTTGTCTAAGTTCTTTAGACCTTGTGACTCGTTGTGTGAACCATTTGTCCTTGCTCATTACTCCTTGTGACTCGTTGTGTAAACTATTTGTCCTTGTTCATTAGTCCTTGTGACTAGTTGTGTGAACCATTTGTCCTTGTTCTTTAGTCCTTGTGATTCATTGTTTAAACAATTTGTCCTTGTTTTTTAGTTCTTGTGACTCGTTGTGTAAACCATTTGTCCTTGTTATTTTTACTTGTTATGTGAACCATTTCTCCTTGTTCATTAGTCCTTTTGACTAGTTGTGTGAATCATTTGTCCTTGTTCATTAGTCCTTCCAACTCGTTGTGTAAACTATTTGCCCTTGTTCATTAGTCCTTCTAAATCGTTCTGTGAGCCATTTGTCCTTGTTCTTTAGTCCATGTGACTCGTTGTGTGAACCATTTGTCCTTGTTCATTAGCCTTGTGACTCGTTGTGTAAACCATTTGTCCTTGTGACTCGTTGTGTAAACCATTTGTCCTTGTTCATTAGTCTATGTGACTCGTTGTTTAAACCAATTGTCCTTGTTTATAAGTCCTTGTGATTCGTTGTATAAACTATTTGTCCTTGTTCTTTAGACCTTGTGACTCATTGTGTGAACCATTTGTCCTTGTTCCTTAGTCCTTGTGACTCGTTGTTTAAACAATTTGACCTTGTTCATTAGTCTTGTGACTCGTTTTGTAAACCATTTGTCCTTGTGACTCATTGTGTAAACCATTTGTCCTTGTTCTTTAGTCCTTGTGACTCATTATGTAAACTATTTTTCCTTGTTCTTTAGACCTTGTGACTCGTTGTGTGAACCATTTGTCCTTGTTCTTTAGTCCTTGTGACTCGTTGTTTAAACAATTGGTCCTTGTTTTTTAGTTCTTGTGACTCGTTGTTTAAACCAATTGTCCTTGTTATTGTGACTTGTTATGTGAACCATTTTTCCTTGTTCATTAGTCCTTGTGACTCGTTGTGTGAATCAATTGTCCTTGTTCATTAGTCCTTCTAACTCGTTGTGTAAACTATTTTCCCTTGTTCATTAGTCCTTATAAATCGTTGTGTGAACCAACTGTCCTTGTTCTTTAGTCCATGTGACTCGTTGTGTGAGTCATTTGTCCTTGTTCATTAGTCCTTGTGACTCGTTGTGTGAACCATTTGTCCTTGTTCATTAGTCTTGTGACTCGTTGTGTAAACTATTTGTGCTTGTTCATTAGTCTATGTGACTCGTTGTTTAAACCATTTGTCCTTGTTCATTAGTCTATATGACTCGTTGTGTAAACCATTTGTCCTTGTTCATTAGTCTATATGACTCGTTGTTTAAACCATTTGTCCTTGTTTATTAGTACTTGTGATTCGTTGTGTAAACCATTTGTCGTTGTTATTGTGACTTGTTGTGGGAACCATTTATCCTTGCTCATTAGTCCTTGTGACTCGTTGTGTGATCCATTTGTCCTAGTTCATAAGTCCTTGTGACTCGTTGTGTAAACTATTTGTCCTTGTACTTTAGACCTTGTGACTCGTTATGTGAACCATTTGTCCTTGTTCTTTAGTCTTTGTGACTCGTTATTTAAACAATTTGTCCTTGTTTATTAGTCTTGTGACTCATTGTGTAAACCATTTGTCCTTGTGACTCGTTGTGTAAATCATTTGTTCTTGTTCATTAGTCCTTCTGACTCGTTGTTTAAACCATTTGTCATTGTTTATTAGTCCTCGTGATTCGTTACGTAAACCATTTGTCCTTGTTATTGTGACTTATTGTGTGAACAACTTATCCTTGCCCATTAGTCGTTGTGACATGTTTTGTAAACTATTTGTCCTTGTCCATTAGTCCTTGTGACTCGTTGTGTAAACTATTTGTCCAAGTTCTTTAGACCTTGTGACTCGTTGTGTGAACCATTTGTCCTTGCTCATTAGTCCTTGTGACTCGTTGTGTATACTATTTGTCCTTGTTCATTAGTCCTTGTGACTAGTTGTGTGAACCATTTGTCCTTGTTCTTTAGTCCTTGTGATTCATTGTTTAAACAATTTGTCCTTGTTTTTAGTTCTTGTGACTCGTTGTGTAAACCATTTGTCCTTGTTATTTTGACTTGTTATGTAAACCATTTTTCCTTGTTCATTAGTCCTTGTGACTCGTTGTGTGAATCATTTGTCCTTGTTCATTAGTCCTTCTAACTCGTTGTGTAAACTATTTGCCCTTGTTCGTAGTCCTTGTAAATCGTTGTGTGAGCCATTTGTCCTTGTTCTTTAGTCCATGTAACTTGTTGTGTGAACCATTTGTCCTTGTTCATTAGTATTCTGACTCGTTGTGTAAACCATTTGTCCTTGTGACTCGTTGTGTAAACCATTTGTCCTTGTTCATTAGTCCGTGTGACTCGTTGTGTAAACCATTTGTCCTTGTTTATTAGTCCCTGTGATTCGTTGTGTAAACCATTTGTCCTTGTTATTGTGACTTGTTGTGTGAATCATTTATCCTTGCTCATTAGTCCTTGTGACTCGTTGTGTGAACCATTTGCCCTTGTTCATTAGTCCTTGTGACTCGTTGTGTAAACTATTTGTCCATGTTCTTTAGACATTCTAACTCGTTGTGTGAACCATTTGTATTTGTTCTTTAGTCCTTTTGACTCGTTGTTTAAACCATTTCCCGTTGTTTATTAGTCCTTGTGGCTCGTTGTGTAAACCATTTGTCCTTGTTATTGTGACTTGTCGTGTGAACCATTTTTCCTTTTTCATTAGTCCTTGTGACTCGTTGTGTGAACCAATTGTCCATGTTCATTAGTCCTTGTGACTCGTTGTGTAAACTATTTGTCCTTGTTCATTAGTCCTTATGACTCGTTGTGTGAACCATTTGTCCTTGTTCTTTAGTCCTTGTGACTCGTTGTGTAAACTATTTGTCCTTGTTCTTTAAACCTTGTGACTCATTGTGTGAACCATTTGTCCTTGTTCTTTAGTCCTTGTGACTCGTTGTTTAAACAATTTGTCCTTGTTCATTAGTCTTGTGACTCGTTGTGTAAACCATTTGTCCTTGTGACTCGTTGTGTGAACCATTTGTCCTTGCTCATTAGTCCATGTGACTCGTTGTGTAACTATTTGTCCTTGTTCATTAGTCCTTGTGACTAGTTGTGTGAACCATTTGTCCTTGTTCTTTAGTCCTTGTGAGTTGTTGTTTAAACAATTTGTCCTTGTTTTTTAGTTCTTGTGACTCGTTGTGTAAACCATTTGTCCTTGTTATTTTGACTTGTTATGTGAACCATTTCTCCTTGTTCATTAGTCCTTTTGACTAGTTGTGTGAATCATTTGTCCTTGTTCATTAGTCCTTCCAACTCGTTGTGTAAACTATTTGCCCTTGTTCATTAGTCCTTCTAAATCGTTCTATGAGCCATTTGTCCTTGTTCTTTAGTCCATGTGACTCGTTGTGTGAACCATTTGTCCTTTTTCATTAGCCTTGTGACTCGTTGTGTAAACCATTTGTCCTTGTGACTCGTTGTGTAAACCATTTGTCCTTGTTCATTAGTCTATGTGACTCGTTGTTTAAACCAATTGTCCTTGTTTATTAGTCCTTGTGATTCATTGTATAAACTATTTGTCCTTGTTCTTTAGACCTTGTGACTCATTGTGTGAACCATTTGTCCTTGTTCCTTAGTCCTTGTGACTCGTTGTTTAAACAATTTGACCTTGTTCATTAGTCTTGTGACTCGTTTTGTAAACCATTTGTCCTTGTGACTCATTGTGTAAACCATTTGTCCTTGTTCTTTAGTCCTTGTGACTCATTGTGTAAACTATTTTTCCTTGTTCTTTAGACCTTGTGACTCGTTGTGTGAACCATTTGTCCTTGTTCTTTAGTCCTTGTGACTCGTTGTTTAAACAATTGGTCCTTGTTTTTTAGTTCTTGTGACTCGTTGTGTAAACCATTTGTCCTTGTAATTGTGACTTGTTGTGTGAACCATTTTTCCTTGTTCAATAGTCCTTGTGACTCGTTGTGTGAATCATTTGTCCTTGTTCATTAGTCCTTCCAACTCGTTGTGTAAACTATTTGCCCTTGTTCATTAGTCCTTCTAAATCGTTCTGTGAGCCATTTGTCCTTGTTCTTTAGTCCATGTGACTCGTTGTGTGAACCATTTGTCCTTGTTCATTAGCCTTGTGACTCGTTGTGTAAACCATTTGTCCTTGTGACTCGTTGTGTAAACCATTTGTCCTTGTTCATTAGTCTATGTGACTCGTTGTTTAAACCAATTGTCCTTGTTTATTAGTCCTTGTGATTCGTTGTATAAACCATTTGTCCTTGTTATTGTGACTAGTTATGTGAACCATTTTTCCTTGTTCATTAGTCCTTGTGACTCGTTGTGTGAATCATTTGTCCTTGTTCATTAGTCCTTCTAACTCGTTGTGTAAACTATTTGCCCTTGTTCATTAATCCTTATAAATCGTTGTGTGAACCAACTGTCCTTGTTCTTTAGTCCATGTGACTCGTTGTTTGAGTCATTTGTCCTTGTTCATTAGTCCTTGTGACTCGTTGTGTGAACCATTTGTCCTTGTTCATTAATCTTGTGACTCGTTGTGTAAACTATTTGTGCTTGTTCATTAGTCTATGTGACTCGTTGTTTAAACCATTTGTCCTTGTTTATTAGTACTTGTGATTCGTTGTGTAAACCATTTGTCGTTGTTATTGTGACTTGTTGTGGGAACCATTTATCCTTGCTCATTAGTCCTTGTGACTCGTTGTGTGATCCATTTGTCCTTGTTCATAAGTCCTTGTGACTCGTTGTGTAAACTATTTGTCCTTGTTCTCTAGACCTTGTGGCTCATTATGTGAACCATTTGTCCTTGTTCTTTAGTCTTTGTGACTCGTTGTTTAAACAATTTATATTTGTTTATTAGTCTTGTGACTCATTGTGTAAACCATTTGTCCTTGTGACTCGTTGTGTATATCATTTGTCCTTGTTCATTAGTCCTTCTGACTCGTTGTTTAAACCATTTGTCATTGTTTATTAGTCCTTGTGATTCGTTCTGTAAACCATTTGTCCTTGTTATTGTGACTTATTGTGTGAACCACTTATCCTTGCCCATTAATCCTTGTGACTTGTTTTGTAAACTATTTGTCCTTGTCCATTAGTCCTTGTGACTCGTTGTGTAAACTATTTGTCTAAGTTCTTTAGACCTTGTGACTCGTTGTGTGAACCATTTGTCCTTGCTCATTACTCCTTGTGACTCGTTGTGTAAACTATTTGTCCTTGTTCATTAGTCCTTGTGACTAGTTGTGTGAACCATTTGTCCTTGTTCTTTAGTCCTTGTGATTCATTGTTTAAACAATTTGTCCTTGTTTTTTAGTTCTTGTGACTCGTTGTGTAAACCATTTGTCCTTGTTATTTTTACTTGTTATGTGAACCATTTCTCCTTGTTCATTAGTCCTTTTGACTAGTTGTGTGAATCATTTGTCCTTGTTCATTAGTCCTTCCAACTCGTTGTGTAAACTATTTGCCCTTGTTCATTAGTCCTTCTAAATCGTTTTGTGAGCCATTTGTCCTTGTTCTTTAGTCCATGTGACTCGTTGTGTGAACCATTTGTCCTTGTTCATTAGCCTTGTGACTCGTTGTGTAAACCATTTGTCCTTGTGACTCGTTGTGTAAACCATTTGTCCTTGTTCATTAGTCTATGTGACTCGTTGTTTAAACCAATTGTCCTTGTTTATAAGTCCTTGTGATTCGTTGTATAAACTATTTGTCCTTGTTCTTTAGACCTTGTGACTCATTGTGTGAACCATTTGTCCTTGTTCCTTAGTCCTTGTGACTCGTTGTTTAAACAATTTGACCTTGTTCATTAGTCTTGTGACTCGTTTTGTAAACCATTTGTCCTTGTGACTCATTGTGTAAACCATTTGTCCTTGTTCTTTAGTCCTTGTGACTCATTGTGTAAACTATTTTTCCTTGTTCTTTAGACCTTGTGACTCGTTGTGTGAACCATTTGTCCTTGTTCTTTAGTCCTTGTGACTCGTTGTTTAAACAATTGGTCCTTGTTTTTTAGTTCTTGTGACTCGTTGTGTAAACCATTTGTCCTTGTAATTGTGACTTGTTGTGTGAACCATTTTTCCTTGTTCAATAGTCCTTGTGACTCGTTGTGTGAATCATTTGTCCTTGTTCATTAGTCCTTCCAACTCGTTGTGTAAACTATTTGCCCTTGTTAATTAGTCCTTCTAAATCGTTCTGTGAGCCATTTGTCCTTGTTCTTTAGTCCATGTGACTCGTTGTGTGAACCATTTGTCCTTGTTCATTAGCCTTGTGACTCGTTGTGTAAACCATTTGTCCTTGTGACTCGTTGTGTAAACCATTTGTCCTTGTTCATTAGTCTATGTGACTCGTTGTTTAAACCAATTGTCCTTGTTTATTAGTCCTTGTGATTCGTTGTATAAACCATTTGTCCTTGTTATTGTGACTAGTTATGTGAACCATTTTTCCTTGTTCATTAGTCCTTGTGACTCGTTGTGTGAATCATTTGTCCTTGTTCATTAGTCCTTCTAACTCGTTGTGTAAACTATTTGCCCTTGTTCATTAATCCTTATAAATCGTTGTGTGAACCAACTGTCCTTGTTCTTTAGTCCATGTGACTCGTTGTTTGATTCATTTGTCCTTGTTCATTAGTCCTTGTGACTCGTTGTGTGAACCATTTGTCCTTGTTCATTAATCTTGTGACTCGTTGTGTAAACTATTTGTGCTTGTTCATTAGTCTATGTGACTCGTTGTTTAAACCATTTGTCCTTGTTTATTAGTACTTGTGATTCGTTGTGTAAACCATTTGTCGTTGTTATTGTGACTTGTTGTGGGAACCATTTATCCTTGCTCATTAGTCCTTGTGACTCGTTGTGTGATCCATTTGTCCTTGTTCATAAGTCCTTGTGACTCGTTGTGTAAACTATTTGTCCTTGTTCTCTAGACCTTGTGGCTCATTATGTGAACCATTTGTCCTTGTTCTTTAGTCTTTGTGACTCGTTGTTTAAACAATTTATATTTGTTTATTAGTCTTGTGACTCATTGTGTAAACCATTTGTCCTTGTGACTCGTTGTGTATATCATTTGTCCTTGTTCATTAGTCCTTTCGACTCGTTGTGTAAACCATTTGTCATTGTTTATTAGTCCTTGTGATTCGTTCTGTAAACCATTTGTCCTTGTTATTGTGACTTATTGTGTGAACCACTTATCCTTGCCCATTAATCCTTGTGACTTGTTTTGTAAACTATTTGTCCTTGTCCATTAGTCCTTGTGACTCGTTGTGTAAACTATTTGTCTAAGTTCTTTAGACCTTGTGACTCGTTGTGTGAACCATTTGTCCTTGCTCATTACTCCTTGTGACTCGTTGTGTAAACTATTTGTCCTTGTTCATTAGTCCTTGTGACTAGTTGTGTGAACCATTTGTCCTTGTTCTTTAGTCCTTGTGATTCATTGTTTAAACAATTTGTCCTTGTTTTTTAGTTCTTGTGACTCGTTGTGTAAACCATTTGTCCTTGTTATTTTTACTTGTTATGTGAACCATTTCTCCTTGTTCATTAGTCCTTTTGACTAGTTGTGGGAATCATTTGTCCTTGTTCATTAGTCCTTCCAACTCGTTGTGTAAACTATTTGCCCTTGTTCATTAGTCCTTCTAAATCGTTCTGTGAGCCATTTGTCCTTGTTCTTTAGTCCATGTGACTCGTTGTGTGAACCATTTGTCCTTGTTCATTAGCCTTGTGACTCGTTGTGTAAACCATTTGTCCTTGTGACTCGTTGTGTAAACCATTTGTCCTTGTTCATTAGTCTATGTGACTCGTTGTTTAAACCAATTGTCCTTGTTTATAAGTCCTTGTGATTCGTTGTATAAACTATTTGTCCTTGTTCTTTAGACCTTGTGACTCATTGTGTGAACCATTTGTCCTTGTTCCTTAGTCCTTGTGACTCGTTGTTTAAACAATTTGACCTTGTTCATTAGTCTTGTGACTCGTTTTGTAAACCATTTGTCCTTGTGACTCATTGTGTAAACCATTTGTCCTTGTTCTTTAGTCCTTGTGACTCATTGTGTAAACTATTTTTCCTTGTTCTTTAGACCTTGTGACTCGTTGTGTGAACCATTTGTCCTTGTTCTTTAGTCCTTGTGACTCGTTGTTTAAACAATTGGTCCTTGTTTTTTAGTTCTTGTGACTCGTTGTGTAAACCATTTGTCCTTGTAATTGTGACTTGTTGTGTGAACCATTTTTCCTTGTTCAATAGTCCTTGTGACTCGTTGTGTGAATCATTTGTCCTTGTTCATTAGTCCTTCCAACTCGTTGTGTAAACTATTTGCCCTTGTTAATTAGTCCTTCTAAATCGTTCTGTGAGCCATTTGTCCTTGTTCTTTAGTCCATGTGACTCGTTGTGTGAACCATTTGTCCTTGTTCATTAGCCTTGTGACTCGTTGTGTAAACCATTTGTCCTTGTGACTCGTTGTGTAAACCATTTGTCCTTGTTCATTAGTCTATGTGACTCGTTGTTTAAACCAATTGTCCTTGTTTATTAGTCCTTGTGATTCGTTGTATAAACCATTTGTCCTTGTTATTGTGACTAGTTATGTGAACCATTTTTCCTTGTTCATTAGTCCTTGTGACTCGTTGTGTGAATCATTTGTCCTTGTTCATTAGTCCTTCTAACTCGTTGTGTAAACTATTTGCCCTTGTTCATTAATCCTTATAAATCGTTGTGTGAACCAACTGTCCTTGTTCTTTAGTCCATGTGACTCGTTGTTTGATTCATTTGTCCTTGTTCATTAGTCCTTGTGACTCGTTGTGTGAACCATTTGTCCTTGTTCATTAATCTTGTGACTCGTTGTGTAAACTATTTGTGCTTGTTCATTAGTCTATGTGACTCGTTGTTTAAACCATTTGTCCTTGTTTATTAGTACTTGTGATTCGTTGTGTAAACCATTTGTCGTTGTTATTGTGACTTGTTGTGGGAACCATTTATCCTTGCTCATTAGTCCTTGTGACTCGTTGTGTGATCCATTTGTCCTTATTCATAAGTCCTTGTGACTCGTTGTGTAAACTATTTGTCCTTGTTCTTTAGACCTTGTGGCTCATTATGTGAACCATTTGTCCTTGTTCTTTAGTCTTTGTGACTCGTTGTTTAAACAATTTATATTTGTTTATTAGTCTTGTGACTCATTGTGTAAACCATTTGTCCTTGTGACTCGTTGTGTATATCATTTGTCCTTGTTCATTAGTCCTTCTGACTCGTTGTTTAAACCATTTGTCATTGTTTATTAGTCCTTGTGATTCGTTCTGTAAACCATTTGTCCTTGTTATTGTGACTTATTGTGTGAACCACTTATCCTTGCCCATTAATCCTTGTGACTTGTTTTGTAAACTATTTGTCCTTGTCCATTAGTCCTTGTGACTCGTTGTGTAAACTATTTGTCTAAGTTCTTTAGACCTTGTGACTCGTTGTGTGAACCATTTGTCCTTGCTCATTAGTCCTTGTGACTCGTTGTGTAAACTATTTGTCCTTGTTCATTAGTCCTTGTGACTAGTTGTGTGAACCATTTGTCCTTGTTCTTTAGTCCTTGTGATTCATTGTTTAAACAATTTGTCCTTGTTTTTTAGTTCTTGTGACTCGTTGTGTAAACCATTTGTCCTTGTTATTTTTACTTGTTATGTGAACCATTTCTCCTTGTTCATTAGTCCTTTTGACTAGTTGTGTGAATCATTTGTCCTTGTTCATTAGTCCTTCCAACTCGTTGTGTAAACTATTTGCCCTTGTTCATTAGTCCTTCTAAATCGTTCTGTGAGCCATTTGTCCTTGTTCTTTAGTCCATGTGACTCGTTGTGTGAACCATTTGTCCTTGTTCATTAGCCTTGTGACTCGTTGTGTAAACCATTTGTCCTTGTGACTCGTTGTGTAAACCATTTGTCCTTGTTCATTAGTCTCTGTGACTCGTTGTTTAAACCAATTGTCCTTGTTTATAAGTCCTTGTGATTCGTTGTATAAACTATTTGTCCTTGTTCTTTAGACCTTGTGACTCATTGTGTGAACCATTTGTCCTTGTTCCTTAGTCCTTGTGACTCGTTGTTTAAACAATTTGACCTTGTTCATTAGTCTTGTGACTCGTTTTGTAAACCATTTGTCCTTGTGACTCATTGTGTAAACCATTTGTCCTTGTTCTTTAGTCCTTGTGACTCATTGTGTAAACTATTTTTCCTTGTTCTTTAGACCTTGTGACTCGTTGTGTGAACCATTTGTCCTTGTTCTTTAGTCCTTGTGACTCGTTGTTTAAACAATTGGTCCTTGTTTTTTAGTTCTTGTGACTCGTTGTGTAAACCATTTGTCCTTGTAATTGTGACTTGTTGTGTGAACCATTTTTCCTTGTTCAATAGTCCTTGTGACTCGTTGTGTGAATCATTTGTCCTTGTTCATTAGTCCTTCCAACTCGTTGTGTAAACTATTTGCCCTTGTTAATTAGTCCTTCTAAATCGTTCTGTGAGCCATTTGTCCTTGTTCTTTAGTCCATGTGACTCGTTGTGTGAACCATTTGTCCTTGTTCATTAGCCTTGTGACTCGTTGTGTAAACCATTTGTCCTTGTGACTCGTTGTGTAAACCATTTGTCCTTGTTCATTAGTCTATGTGACTCGTTGTTTAAACCAATTGTCCTTGTTTATTAGTCCTTGTGATTCGTTGTATAAACCATTTGTCCTTGTTATTGTGACTAGTTATGTGAACCATTTTTCCTTGTTCATTAGTCCTTGTGACTCGTTGTGTGAATCATTTGTCCTTGTTCATTAGTCCTTCTAACTCGTTGTGTAAACTATTTGCCCTTGTTCATTAATCCTTATAAATCGTTGTGTGAACCAACTGTCCTTGTTCTTTAGTCCATGTGACTCGTTGTTTGAGTCATTTGTCCTTGTTCATTAGTCCTTGTGACTCGTTGTGTGAACCATTTGTCCTTGTTCATTAATCTTGTGACTCGTTGTGTAAACTATTTGTGCTTGTTCATTAGTCTATGTGACTCGTTGTTTAAACCATTTGTCCTTGTTTATTAGTACTTGTGATTCGTTGTGTAAACCATTTGTCGTTGTTATTGTGACTTGTTGTGGGAACCATTTATCCTTGCTCATTAGTCCTTGTGACTCGTTGTGTGATCCATTTGTCCTTGTTCATAAGTCCTTGTGACTCGTTGTGTAAACTATTTGTCCTTGTTCTTTAGACCTTGTGGCTCATTATGTGAACCATTTGTCCTTGTTCTTTAGTCTTTGTGACTCGTTGTTTAAACAATTTATATTTGTTTATTAGTCTTGTGACTCATTGTGTAAACCATTTGTCCTTGTGACTCGTTGTGTATATCATTTGTCCTTGTTCATTAGTCCTTCTGACTCGTTGTTTAAACCATTTGTCATTGTTTATTAGTCCTTGTGATTCGTTCTGTAAACCATTTGTCCTTGTTATTGTGACTTATTGTGTGAACCACTTATCCTTGCCCATTAATCCTTGTGACTTGTTTTGTAAACTATTTGTCCTTGTCCATTAGTCCTTGTGACTCGTTGTGTAAACTATTTGTCTAAGTTCTTTAGACCTTGTGACTCGTTGTGTGAACCATTTGTCCTTGCTCTTTAGTCCTTGTGACTCGTTGTGTAAACTATTTGTCCTTGTTCATTAGTCCTTGTGACTAGTTGTGTGAACCATTTGTCCTTGTTCTTTAGTCCTTGTGATTCATTGTTTAAACAATTTGTCCTTGTTTTTTAGTTCTTGTGACTCGTTGTGTAAACCATTTGTCCTTGTTATTTTGACTTGTTATGTGAACCATTTTTCCTTGTTCATTAGTCCTTGTGACTCGTTGTGTGAATCATTTGTCCTTGTTCATTAGTCCTTCTAACTCGTTGTGTAAACTATTTGCCCTTGTTCAGTAGTCCTTCTAAATCGTTGTGTGAGCCATTTGTCCTTGTTCTTTAGTCCATGTAACTTGTTGTGTGAACCATTTGTCCTTGTTCATTAGTATTCTGACTCGTTGTGTAAACCATTTGTCCTTGTGACTCGTTGTGTAAACCATTTGTCCTTGTTCATTAGTCTGTGTGACTCGTTGTTTAAACCATTTGTCCTTGTTTATTAGTCCCTGTGATTCGTTGTGTAAACCATTTGTCCTTGTTATTGTGACTTGTTGTGTGAATCATTTATCCTTGCTCATTAGTCCTTGTGACTCGTTGTGTGAACCATTTGCCCTTGTTCATTAGTCCTTGTGACTCGTTATGTAAACTATTTGTCCTTGTTCATTAGACCTTGTAACTCGTTGTGTGAACCATTTGTATTTGTTCTTTAGTCCTTTTGAGTCGTTGTTTAAACCATTTGCCATTGTTTATTAGTCCTTGTGGCTCGTTGTGTAAACCATTTATCCTTGTTATTGTGACTTGTCGTGTGAACCATTTTTCCTTTTTCATTAGTCCTTGTGACTCGTTGTGTGAACCAATTGTCCATGTTCATTAGTCCTTGTGACTCGTTGTGTAAACTATTTGTCCTTGTTCATTAGTCCTTATGACTCGTTGTGTGAACCATTTGTCCTTGTTCTTTAGTCCTTGTGACTCATTGTGTAAACTATTTGTCCTTGTTCTTTAAACCTTGTGACTCGTTGTGTGAACCATTTGTCCTTGTTCTTTAGTCCTTGTGACTCGTTGTTTAAACAATTTGTCCTTGTTCATTAGTCTTGTGACTCGTTGTGTAAACCATTTGTCCTTGTGACTCATTGTGTGAACCATTTGTCCTTGCTCATTAGTCCCTGTGACTCGTTGTGTAACAATTTGTCCTTGTTCATTAGTCCTTGTGACTAGCTGTGTGAACCATTTGTCCTTGTTATTTTGACTTGTTATGTGAACCATTTCTCCTTGTTCATTAGTCCTTGTGACTAGTTGTGTGAATCATTTGTCCTTGTTCATTAGTCCTTCTAACTCGTTGTGTAAACTATTTGCCCTTGTTCATTAGTTCTTCTAAATCGTTGTGTGAACCAACAGTCCTTGTTCTTTAGTCCATGTGACTCGTGTAAGCCATTTGTCCTTGTTCATTAGTTCTTGTGACATGTTGTGTGAACCATTTTTCCTTGTTTATTAGTCTTGTGACTCGTTGTGTAAAGCATTTGTCCTT
Organism: Silene latifolia; assembly: GCF_048544455.1. Lineage (NCBI taxonomy): Eukaryota > Viridiplantae > Streptophyta > Magnoliopsida > Caryophyllales > Caryophyllaceae > Silene > Silene latifolia. The sequence goes on along the minus strand of NC_133535.1, from coordinate 60,690,169 downwards.
GTTCATTAGTCTATGTGACTCATTGTTTAAACCTTTTGTCCTTGTTTATTAGTACTTGTGATTCGTTGTGTAAACCATTTGTCCTTGTTATTGTCATTTGTTGTGTGAACCATTTATCCTTGCTCATTAGTCCTTGTGACTCGTTGTGTGATCCATTTGTCCTTGTTCATTAGTCCTTGTGACTCGTTGTGTAAACTATTTGTCCTTGTTCTTTAGACCTTGTGACTCGTTGTGTGATCCATTTGTCCTTGTTCATTAGTCCTTGTGACTCGTTGTGTAAACTTTTTGTCCTTGTTCTTTAGTCCATGTGACTCGTTGTGTGAACCATTTGTCCTTGTTCATTAGTCTTGTGACTCGTTGTGTAAACCATTTGTCCTTGTGACTCTTGTGTAAACCATTTGTCCTTGTTCATTAGTCTATGTGACTCGTTGTTTAAACCAATTGTCCTTGTTTATTAGTCCTTGTGATTCGTTGTATAAACCATTTGTCCTTGTTATTGTGACTCGTTGTGTGATCAATTTGTCCTTTTTCATTAGTCCTTGTGACTCGTTGTGTAAACTATTTGTCCTTGTTCTTTAGACCTTGTGACTCGTTGTGTGAACCATTTGTCCTTGTTCTTTAGTCCTTGTGATACGTTGTTTAAACAATTTGTCCTTGTTCATTAGTCTTGTGACTCGTTGTGTAAACCATTTGTCCTTGTGACTCGTTGTGTAAACCATTTGCCCTTGTTCATTAGTCCTTGTGACTCGTTGTTTAAACCATTTGTCCTTGTTTATTAGTCCTTGTGATTCGTTGTGTAAACCATTTGTCCTTGTTCATTAGTCCTTGTGACTCGTTGTGTAAACTATTTGTCCTTGTTCATTAGACCTTATGACTCGTTGTGTGAACCATTTGTCCTTCTTTTTTAGTCCTTGTGACTCATTGTTTAAACAATTTGTCCTTGTTTTTTAGTTCTTGTGACTCGCTGTGTAAACCATTTGTCCTTGTTATTGTGACTTGTTGTGTGAACCATTTTTCCTTGCTCATTAGTCCTTGTGACTCATTGTGTAAACTATTTGTCCTTGTACATTAGTCCTTGTTACTCGTTGTGTGAACCATTTGTCCTTGTTCTTTAGTCCTTGTGACTCGTTGTTTAAACAATTTGTCCTTGTTTTTTAGTTCTTCTGACTCGTTGTGTAAACCATTTGTCCTTGTTATTGTGACTTGTTATGTGAACCATTTTTCCTTGTTCATTAGTCCGTGTGACTCGTTGTGTAAACTATTTGTCCAAGTTCTTTAGACCTTGTGACTCGTTGTGTGAACCATTTGTCCTTGCTCATTAGTCCCTGTGACTCGTTGTGTAACTATTTGTCCTTGTTCATTAGTCCTTGTGACTAGTTGTGTGAACCATTTGTCCTTGTTCTTTAGTCCTTGTGAGTCGTTATTTAAACAATTTGTCCTTGTTTTTTAGTTCTTGTGACTCGTTGTGTAAACCATTTGTCCTTGTTATTTTGACTTGTTATGTGAACCATTTCTCCTTGTTCATTAGTCCTTGTGACTCGTTGTGTGCATCGTTTGTCCTTGTTCATTAGTCCTTCTAACTCGTTGTGTAAACTATTTGCCCTTGTTCAGTAGTCCTTCTAAATCGTTGTGTGAGTCATTTGTCCTTGTTCTTTAGTCCATCATCGACTTGTTGTGTGAACCATTTGTCCTTGTTCATTAGTCCTTTCGACTCGTTGTGTAAACCATTTGTCCTTGTGACTCGTTGTGTAAACCACTTGTCCTTGTTCATTAGTCTATGTGACTCGTTGTTTAAACCATTTCTCCTTATTTATTAGTCTTTGTGATTCGTTGTGTAAACCATTTGTCCTTGTTATTGTGACTTGTTGTGTGAATCATTTATCCTTGCTCATTAGTCCTTGTGACTCGTTGTGTGAACCATTTGCCCTTGTTTATTAGTCCTTGTGACTCGTTGTGTAAACTATTTGTCCTTGTTCTTTAGACCTTGTGACTCGTTGTGTGAACCATTTGTCCTTGTTCTTTAGTCCTTGTGACACGTTGTTTATTAGTCTTGTGACTCGTTGTGTAAACCATTTGTCCTTGTGACTCGTTGTGTAAACCAATTGTCCTTCTTCATTAGTCCTTGTGAGTCGTTGTTTAAACCATTTGTCCTTTTTTATTAGTCCTTGTGATTCGTTGTGTAAACCACTTGTCCTTGTTCATTAGTCCTTGTGACTCGTTGTGTAAACTATTTTTCCTTGTTCTTTAGACCTTGTGACTCGTTGTGTGAACCCTTTGTCCTTGTTCTTTAGTCCTTGTGACTCGTTGTTTAAACAATTTGTCCTTGTTTTTTAGTTCTTGCGACTCGTTGTGTAAACCATTTGTCCTTGTAATTGTAACTTGTTGTGTGAACCATTTATCCTTGCTCATTAGTTCTTGTGACTCGTTGTGTGATCCATTTGTCCTTGTTCATTAGTCCTTGTGACTCGTTGTGTAAACTATTTGTCCTTGTTCTTTAGACCTTGTGACTCGTTGTGTGAACCATTTGTCGTTGTTCTTTAGTCCTTGTGACACGTTGTTTAAATTATTTGTCCTTGTTCATTAGTCTTGTGACTCGTTGTGTAGACCATTTGTCCTTGTGACTCGTTGTGTAAACCATTTGTCCTTGTTCATTAGTCCTTGTGACTCGTTGTTTAAACCATTTGTCCTTGTGATTCGTTGTGTAAAGCATTTGTCCTTGTTCATTAGTCCTTGTGACTCGTAGTGTAAACTATTTTTCCTTGTTCTTTAGACCTTGTGACTTGTTGTGTGAACCTTCCGTCCTTGTTCCTTAGTCCTTGTGACTCGTTGTTTAAACAATTTGTCCTTGTTTTTTAGTTCTTGTGACTCGTTGTGTAAACCATTTGTCCTTGTTTTTGTAACTTGTTGTGTGAACCATTTATCCTTGCTCATTAGTTCTTGTGACTCGTTGTGTGATCCATTTGTCCTTTTTCATTAGTCCTTGTGACTCGTTGTGTAAACTATTCATCCTTGTTCTTTAGACCTTGTGACTCGTTGTGTGAACCATTTGTCCTTGTTCTTTAGTCCTTGTGATACGTTGTTTAAACAATTTGTCCTTGTTCATTAGTCTTGTGACTCGTTGTGTAAACCATTTGTCCTTGTGACTCGTTGTGTAAACCATTTGCCCTTGTTCATTAGTCCTTGTGACTCGTTGTTTAAACCATTTGTCCTTGTTTATTAGTCCTTGTGATTCGTTGTGTAAACCATTTGTCCTTGTTCATTAGTCCTTGTAACTCGTTGTGTAAACTATTTGTCCTTGTTCATTAGACCTTGTGACTCGTTGTGTGAACCATTTGTCCTTCTTTTTTAGTCCTTGTGACTCATTGTTTAAACAATTTGTCCTTGTTTTTTAGTTCTTGTGACTCGCTGTGTAAACCATTTGTCCTTGTTATTGTGACTTGTTGTGTGAACCATTTTTCCTTGCTCATTAGTCCTTGTGACTCATTGTGTAAACTATTTGTCCTTGTACATTAGTCCTTGTTACTCGTTGTGTGAACCATTTGTCCTTGTTCTTTAGTCCTTGTGACTCGTTGTTTAAACAATTTGTCCTTGTTTTTTAGTTCTTGTGACTCGTTGTGTAAACCATTTGTCCTTGTTATTGTGACTTGTTATGTGAACCATTTTTCCTTGTTCATTAGTCCGTGTGACTCGTTGTGTAAACTATTTGTCCAAGTTCTTTAGACCTTGTGACTCGTTGTGTGAACCATTTGTCCTTGCTCATTAGTCCCTGTGACTCGTTGTGTAACTATTTGTCCTTGTTCATTAGTCCTTGTGACTAGTTGTGTGAACCATTTGTCCTTGTTCTTTAGTCCTTGTGAGTCGTTATTTAAACAATTTGTCCTTGTTTTTTAGTTCTTGTGACTCGTTGTGTAAACCATTTGTCCTTGTTATTTTGACTTGTTATGTGAACCATTTCTCCTTGTTCATTAGTCCTTGTGACTCGTTGTGTGCATCGTTTGTCCTTGTTCATTAGTCCTTCTAACTCGTTGTGTAAACTATTTGCCCTTGTTCAGTAGTCCTTCTAAATCGTTGTGTGAGTCATTTGTCCTTGTTCTTTAGTCCATCTGACTTGTTGTGTGAACCATTTGTCCTTGTTCATTAGTCTTCTGACTCGTTGTGTAAACCATTTGTCCTTGTGACTCGTTGTGTAAACCACTTGTCCTTGTTCATTAGTCTATGTGACTCGTTGTTTAAACCATTTCTCCTTATTTATTAGTCTTTGTGATTCGTTGTGTAAACCATTTGTCCTTGTTATTGTGACTTGTTGTGTGAATCATTTATCCTTGCTCATTAGTCCTTGTGACTCGTTGTGTGAACCATTTGCCCTTGTTCATTAGTCCTTGTGACTCGTTGTGTAAACTATTTGTCCTTGTTCTTTAGACCTTGTGACTCGTTGTGTGAACCATTTGTCCTTGTTCTTTAGTCCTTGTGACACGTTGTTTATTAGTCTTGTGACTCGTTGTGTAAACCATTTGTCCTTGTGACTCGTTGTGTAAACCAATTGTCCTTCTTCATTAGTCCTTGTGAGTCGTTGTTTAAACCATTTGTCCTTGTTTATTAGTCCTTGTGATTCGTTGTGTAAACCACTTGTCCTTGTTCATTAGTCCTTGTGACTCGTTGTGTAAACTATTTTTCCTTGTTCTTTAGACCTTGTGACTCGTTGTGTGAACCTTCTGTCCTTGTTCCTTAGTCCTTGTGACTCGTTGTTTAAACAATTTGTCCTTGTTTTTTAGTTCTTGCGACTCGTTGTGTAAACCATTTGTCCTTGTAATTGTAACTTGTTGTGTGAACCATTTATCCTTGCTCATTAGTTCTTGTGACTCGTTGTGTGATCCATTTGTCCTTGTTCATTAGTCCTTGTGACTCGTTGTGTAAACTATTTGTCCTTGTTCGTTAGACCTTGTGACTCGTTGTGTGAACCATTTGTCGTTGTTCTTTAGTCCTTGTGACACGTTGTTTAAATTATTTGTCCTTGTTCATTAGTCTTGTGACTCGTTGTGTAGACCATTTGTCCTTGTGACTCGTTGTGTAAACCATTTGTCCTTGTTCATTAGTCCTTGTGACTCGTTGTTTAAACCATTTGTCCTTGTGATTCGTTGTGTAAAGCATTTGTCCTTGTTCATTAGTCCTTGTGACTCGTTGTGTAAACTATTTTTCCTTGTTCTTTAGACCTTGTGACTTGTTGTGTGAACCTTCCGTCCTTGTTCCTTAGTCCTTGTGACTCGTTGTTTAAACAATTTGTCCTTGTTTTTTAGTTCTTGTGACTCGTTGTGTAAACCATTTGTCCTTGTTTTTGTAACTTGTTGTGTGAACCATTTATCCTTGCTCATTAGTTCTTGTGACTCGTTGTGTGATCCATTTGTCCTTTTTCATTAGTCCTTGTGACTCGTTGTGTAAACTATTTGTCCTTGTTCTTTAGACCTTGTGACTCGTTGTGTGAACCATTTGTCCTTGTTCTTTAGTCCTTGTGATACGTTGTTTAAACAATTTGTCCTTGTTCATTAGTCTTGTGACTCGTTGTGTAAACCATTTGTCCTTGTGACTCGTTGTGTAAACCATTTGCCCTTGTTCATTAGTCCTTGTGACTCGTTGTTTAAACCATTTGTCCTTGTTTATTAGTCCTTGTGATTCGTTGTGTAAACCATTTGTCCTTGTTCATTAGTCCATGTGACTCGTTGTGTAAACTATTTGTCCTTGTTCATTAGACCTTGTGACTCGTTGTGTGAACCATTTGTCCTTCTTTTTTAGTCCTTGTGACTCATTGTTTAAACAATTTGTCCTTGTTTTTTAGTTCTTGTGACTCGCTGTGTAAACCATTTGTCCTTGTTATTGTGACTTGTTGTGTGAACCATTTTTCCTTGCTCATTAGTCCTTGTGACTCATTGTGTAAACTATTTGTCCTTGTACATTAGTCCTTGTTACTCGTTGTGTGAACCATTTGTCCTTGTTCTTTAGTCCTTGTGACTCGTTGTTTAAACAATTTGTCCTTGTTTTTTAGTTCTTGTGACTCGTTGTGTAAACCATTTGTCCTTGTTATTGTGACTTGTTATGTGAACCATTTTTCCTTGTTCATTAGTCCGTGTGACTCGTTGTGTAAACTATTTGTCCAAGTTCTTTAGACCTTGTGACTCGTTGTGTGAACCATTTGTCCTTGCTCATTAGTCCATGTGACTCGTTGTGTAACTATTTGTCCTTGTTCATTAGTCCTTGTGACTAGTTGTGTGAACCATTTGTCCTTGTTCTTTAGTCCTTGTGACTCGTTATTTAAACAATTTGTCCTTGTTTTTTAGTTCTTGTGACTCGTTGTGTAAACCATTTGTCCTTGTTATTTTGACTTGTTATGTGAACCATTTCTCCTTGTTCATTAGTCCTTGTGACTCGTTGTGTGAATCATTTGTCCTTGTTCATTAGTCCTTCTAACTCGTTCTGTAAACTATTTGCCCTTGTTCAGTAGTCCTTCTAAATCGTTGTGTGAGCCATTTGTCCTTGTTCATTAGTCTTCTGACTCGTTGTGTAAACCATTTGTCCTTGTGACTCGTTGTGTAAACCACTTGTCCTTGTTCATTAGTCTATGTGACTCGTTGTTTAAACCATTTCTCCTTATTTATTAGTCCTTGTGATTCGTTGTGTAAACCATTTGTCCTTGTTATTGTGACTTGTTGTGTGAATCATTTATCCTTGCTCATTAGTCCTTGTGACTCGTTGTGTGAACCATTTGCCCTTGTTCATTAGTCCTTGTGACTCGTTGTGTAAACTATTTGTCCTTGTTCTTTAGACCTTGTGACTCGTTGTGTGAACCATTTGTCCTTGTTCTTTAGTCCTTGTGACACGTTGTTTATTAGTCTTGTGACTCGTTGTGTAAACCATTTGTCCTTGTGACTCGTTGTGTAAACCAATTGTCCTTCTTCATTAGTCCTTGTGAGTCGTTGTTTAAACCATTTGTCCTTGTTTATTAGTCCTTGTGATTCGTTGTGTAAACCACTTGTCCTTGTTCATTAGTCCTTGTGACTCGTTGTGTAAACTATTTTTCCTTGTTCTTTAGACCTTGTGACTCGTTGTGTGAACCTTCTGTCCTTGTTCCTTAGTCCTTGTGACTCGTTGTTTAAACAATTTGTCCTTGTTTTTTAGTTCTTGTGACTCGTTGTGTAAACCATTTGTCCTTGTTATTGTAACTTGTTGTGTGAACCATTTATCCTTGCTCATTAGTTCTTGTGACTCGTTGTGTAAACTATTTGTCCTTGTTCTTTAGACCTTGTGACTCGTTGTGTGAACCATTTGTCGTTGTTCTGTAGTCCTTGTGACACGTTGTTTAAATTATTTGTCCTTGTTCATTAGTCTTGTGACTCGTTGTGTAGACCATTTGTCCTTGTGACTCGTTGTGTAAACCATTTGTTCTTGTTCATTAGTCCTTGTGACTCGTTGTTTAAACCATTTGTCCTTGTGATTCGTTGTGTAAAGCATTTGTCCTTGTTCATTAGTCCTTGTGACTCGTTGTGTAAACTATTTTTCCTTGTTCTTTAGACCTTGTGACTTGTTGTGTGAACCTTCCGTCCTTGTTCCTTAGTCCTTGTGACTCGTTGTTTAAACAATTTGTCCTTGTTTTTTAGTTCTTGTGACTCGTTGTTTAAACCATTTGTCCTTGTTTTTGTAACTTGTTGTGTGAACCATTTATCCTTGCTCATTAGTTATTGTGACTCGTTGTGTGATCCATTTGTCCTTTTTCATTAGTCCTTGTGACTCGTTGTGTAAACTATTTGTCCTTGTTCTTTAGACCTTGTGACTCGTTGTGTGAACCATTTGTCCTTGTTCTTTAGTCCTTGTGATACGTTGTTTAAACAATTTGTCCTTGTTCATTAGTCTTGTGACTCGTTGTGTAAACCATTTGTCCTTGTGACTCGTTGTGTAAACCATTTGCCCTTGTTCATTAGTCCTTGTGACTCGTTGTTTAAACCATTTGTCCTTGTTTATTAGTCCTTGTGATTCGTTGTGTAAACCATTTGTCCTTGTTCATTAGTCCTTGTGACTCGTTGTGTAAACTATTTGTCCTTGTTCATTAGACCTTGTGACTCGTTGTGTGAACCATTTGTCCTTCTTTTTTAGTCCTTGTGACTCATTGTTTAAACAATTTGTCCTTGTTTTTTAGTTCTTGTGACTCGCTGTGTAAACCATTTGTCCTTGTTATTGTGACTTGTTGTGTGAACCATTTTTCCTTGCTCATTAGTCCTTGTGACTCATTGTGTAAACTATTTGTCCTTGTACATTAGTCCTTGTTACTCGTTGTGTGAATCATTTGTCCTTGTTCTTTAGTCCTTGTGACTCGTTGTTTAAACAATTTGTCCTTGTTTTTTAGTTCTTGTGACTCGTTGTGTAAACCATTTGTCCTTGTTATTGTGACTTGTTATGTGAACCATTTTTCCTTGTTCATTAGTCCGTGTGACTCGTTGTGTAAACTATTTGTCCAAGTTCTTTAGACCTTGTGACTCGTTGTGTGAACCATTTGTCCTTGCTCATTAGTCCCTGTGACTCGTTGTGTAACTATTTGTCCTTGTTCATTAGTCCTTGTGACTAGTTGTGTGAACCATTTGTCCTTGTTCTTTAGTCCTTGTGAGTCGTTATTTAAACAATTTGTCCTTGTTTTTTAGTTCTTGTGACTCGTTGTGTAAACCATTTGTCCTTGTTATTTTGACTTGTTATGTGAACCATTTCTCCTTGTTCATTAGTCCTTGTGACTCGTTGTGTGAATCATTTGTCCTTGTTCATTAGTCCTTCTAACTCGTTGTGTAAACTATTTGCCCTTGTTCAGTAGTCCTTCTAAATCGTTGTGTGAGCCATTTGTCCTTGTTCTTTAGTCCATCTGACTTGTTGTGTGAACCATTTGTCCTTGTTCATTAGTCTTCTGACTCGTTGTGTAAACCATTTGTCCTTGTGACTCGTTGTGTAAACCACTTGTCCTTGTTCATTAGTCTATGTGACTCGTTGTTTAAACCATTTCTCCTTATTTATTAGTCCTTGTGATTCGTTGTGTAAACCATTTGTCCTTGTTATTGTGACTTGTTGTGTGAATCATTTATCCTTGCTCATTAGTCCTTGTGACTCGTTGTGTGAACCATTTGCCCTTGTTCATTAGTCCTTGTGACTCGTTGTGTAAACTATTTGTCCTTGTTCTTTAGACATTCTAACTCGTTGTGTGAACCATTTGTATTTGTTCTTTAGTCCTTTTGACTCGTTGTTTAAACCATTTGCCGTTGTTTATTAGTCCTTGTGACTCGTTGTGTAAACCATATGTCCTTGTTATTGTCACTTGTCGTGTGAACCATTTTTCCTTTTTCATTAGTCCTTGTGACTCGTTGTGTGAACCAATTGTCCATGTTCATTAGTCCTTGTGACTCGTTGTGTAAACTATTTGTCCTTGTTCATTAGTCCTTATGACTCGTTGTGTGAACCATTTGTCCTTGTTCTTTAGTCCTTGTGACTCGTTGTGTAAACTATTTGTCCTTGTTCTTTAAACCGTGTGACTCGTTGTGTGAACCATTTGTCTTTGTTCTTTAGTCCTTGTGACACGTTGTTTAAACAACTTGTCCTTGTTCATTAGTCTTGTGACTAGTTGTGTAAACCATTTGTCCTTGTGACTCGTTGTGTAAACCATTTGTCCTTGTTCATTAGTCCTTGTGACTCGTTGTTTAAATCATTTGTCCTTGTTTATTAGTCCTTGTGATTCGTTGTGTAAACCATTTGTCCTTATTCATTAGTCCTTGTGACTCGTTGTGTAAACTATTTGTCCTTGTTCATTAGACCTTGTGACTCGTTGTGTGAACCATTTGTCCTTGTTTTTTAGTCCTTGTGACTCGTTGTTTAAACAATGTGTCCTTTTTTTTAGTTCTTGTGACTCGTTGTGTAAACCATTTGTCCTTGTTATTGTGACTTGTTGTGTGAACCATTTTTCCTTGCTCATTAGTCCATGTGACTCATTGTGTAAACTATTTGTCCTTGTACATTAGTCCTTGTTACTCGTTGTGTGAACCATTTGTCCTTGTTCTTTAGTCCTTGTGACTCGTTGTTTAAACAATTTGTCCTTGTTTTTTAGTTCTTGTGACTCGTTGTGTAAACCATTTGTCCTTGTTATTGTGACTTGTTATGTGAACCATTTTTCCTTGTTCATTAGTCCTTGTGACTCGTTGTGTAAACTATTTGTCCAAGTTCTTTAGACCTTGTGACTCGTTGTGTGAACCATTTGTCCTTGTTCTTTAGTCCTTGTGACTCGTTGTGTAAACTATTTTTCCTTGTTCTTTAAACCGTGTGACTCGTTGTGTGAACCATTTGTCCTTGTTCTTTAGTCCTTGTGACACGTTGTTTAAACAATTTCTCCTTGTTCATTAGTCTTGTGACTCGTTGTGTAAACCATTTGTCCTTGTGACTCGTTGTGTAAACCATTTTTCCTTGTTCATTAGTCCGTGTGACTCGTTGTGTAAACTATTTGTCCAAGTTCTTTAGACCTTGTGACTCGTTGTGTGAACCATTTGTCCTTGCTCATTAGTCCCTGTGACTCGTTGTGTAACTATTTGTCCTTGTTCATTAGTCCTTGTGACTAGTTGTGTGAACCATTTGTCCTTGTTATTTAGTCCTTGTGAGTCGTTATTTAAACAATTTGTCCTTGTTTTTTAGTTCTTGTGACTCGTTGTGTAAACCATTTGTCCTTGTTATTGTGACTTGTTGTGTGAACCATTTTTCCTTGCTCATTAGTCCATGTGACTCATTGTGTAAACTATTTGTCCTTGTACATTAGTCCTTGTTACTCGTTGTGTGAACCATTTGTTCTTGTTCTTTAGTCCTTGTGACTCGTTGTTTAAACAATTTGTCCTTGTTTTTTAGTTCTTGTGACTCGTTGTGCAAACCATTTGTCCTTGTTATTGTGACTTGTTATGTGAACCATTTTTCCTTGTTCATTAGTCCTTGTGACTCGTTGTGTAAACTATTTGTCCAAGTTCTTTAGACCTTGTGACTCGTTGTGTGAACCATTTGTCCTTGTTCTTTAGTCCTTGTGACTCGTTGTGTAAACTATTTTTTCTTGTTCTTTAAACCGTGTGACTCATTGTGTGAACCATTTGTCCTTGTTCTTTAGTCCTTGTGACACGTTGTTTAAACAATTTCTCCTTGTTCATTAGTCTTGTGACTCGTTGTGTAAACCATTTGTCCTTGTGACTCGTTGTGTAAACCATTTTTCCTTGTTCATTAGTCCGTGTGACTCGTTGTGTAAACTATTTGTCCAAGTTCTTTAGACCTTGTGACTCGTTGTGTGAACCATTTGTCCTTGCTCATTAGTCCCTGTGACTCGTTGTGTAACTATTTGTCCTTGTTCATTAGTCCTTGTGACTAGTTGTGTGAACCATTTGTCCTTGTTATTTAGTCCTTGTGAGTCGTTATTTAAACAATTTGTCCTTGTTTTTTAGTTCTTGTGACTCGTTGTGTAAACCATTTGTCCTTGTTATTGTGACTTGTTGTGTGAACCATTTTTCCTTGCTCATTAGTCCATGTGACTCATTGTGTAAACTATTTGTCCTTGTACATTAGTCCTTGTTACTCGTTGTGTGAACCATTTGTTCTTGTTCTTTAGTCCTTGTGACTCGTTGTTTAAACAATTTGTCCTTGTTTTTTAGTTCTTGTGACTCGTTGTGCAAACCATTTGTCCTTGTTATTGTGACTTGTTATGTGAACCATTTTTCCTTGTTCATTAGTCCTTGTGACTCGTTGTGTAAACTATTTGTCCAAGTTCTTTAGACCTTGTGACTCGTTGTGTGAACCATTTGTCCTTGTTCTTTAGTCCTTGTGACTCGTTGTGTAAACTATTTTTTCTTGTTCTTTAAACCGTGTGACTCATTGTGTGAACCATTTGTCCTTGTTCTTTAGTCCTTGTGACACGTTGTTTAAACAATTTCTCCTTGTTCATTAGTCTTGTGACTCGTTGTGTAAACCATTTGTCCTTGTGACTCGTTGTGTAAACCATTTTTCCTTGTTCATTAGTCCGTGTGACTCGTTGTGTAAACTATTTGTCCAAGTTCTTTAGACCTTGTGACTCGTTGTGTGAACCATTTGTCCTTGCTCATTAGTCCCTGTGACTCGTTGTGTAACTATTTGTCCTTGTTCATTAGTCCTTGTGACTAGTTGTGTGAACCATTTGTCCTTGTTCTTTAGTCCTTGTGAGTCGTTATTTAAACAATTTGTCCTTGTTTTTTAGTTCTTGTGACTCGTTGTGTAAACCATTTGTCCTTGTTATTTTGACTTGTTATGTGAACCATTTCTCCTTGTTCATTAGTCCTTGTGACTCGTTGTGTGAATCATTTGTCCTTGTTCATTAGTCCTTCTAACTCGTTGTGTAAACTATTTGCCCTTGTTCAGTAGTCCTTCTAAATCGTTGTGTGAGCCATTTGTCCTTGTTCTTTAGTCCATCTGACTTGTTGTGTGAACCATTTGTCCTTATTCATTAGTCTTCTGACTCGTTGTGTAAACCATTTGTCCTTGTGACTCGTTGTGTAAACCACTTGTCCTTGTTCATTACTCTATGTGACTCGTTGTTTAAACCATTTCTCCTTATTTATTAGTCCTTGTGATTCGTTGTGTAAACCATTTGTCCTTGTTATTGTGACTTGTTGTGTGAATCATTTATCCTTGCTCATTAGTCCTTGTGACTCGTTGTGTGAACCATTTGCCCTTGTTCATTAGTCCTTGTGACTCGTTGTGTAAACTATTTGTCCTTGTTCTTTAGACATTCTAACTCGTTGTGTGAACCATTTGTATTTGTTCTTTAGTCCTTTTGACTCGTTGTTTAAACCATTTGCCGTTGTTTATTAGTCCTTGTGACTCGTTGTGTAAACCATTTGTCCTTGTTATTGTGACTTGTCGTGTGAACCATTTTTCCTTTTTCATTAGTCCTTGTGACTCGTTGTGTGAACCAATTGTCCATGTTCATTAGTCCTTGTGACTCGTTGTGTAAACTATTTGTCCTTGTTCATTAGTCCTTATGACTCGTTGTGTGAACCATTTGTCCTTGTTCTTTAGTCCTTGTGACTCGTTGTGTAAACTATTTGTCCTTGTTCTTTAAACCGTGTGACTCGTTGTGTGAACCATTTGTCCTTGTTCTTTAGTCCTTGTGACACGTTGTTTAAACAATTTGTCCTTGTTCATTAGTCTTGTGACTAGTTGTGTAAACCATTTGTCCTTGTGACTCGTTGTGTAAACCATTTGTCCTTGTTCATTAGTCCTTGTGACTCGTTGTTTAAATCATTTGTCCTTGTTTATTAGTCCTTGTGATTCGTTGTGTAAACCATTTGTCCTTATTCATTAGTCCTTGTGACTCGTTGTGTAAACTATTTGTCCTTGTTCATTAGACCTTGTGACTCGTTGTGTGAACCATTTGTCCTTGTTTTTTAGTCCTTGTGACTCGTTGTTTAAACAATTTGTCCTTTTTTTTTTTAGTTCTTGTGACTCGTTGTGTAAACCATTTGTCCTTGTTATTGTGACTTGTTGTGTGAACCATTTTTCCTTGCTCATTAGTCCATGTGACCCATTGTGTAAACTATTTGTCCTTGTACATTAGTCCTTGTTACTCGTTGTGTGAACCATTTGTCCTTGTTCTTTAGTCCTTGTGACTCGTTGTTTAAACAATTTGTCCTTGTTTTTTAGTTCTTGTGACTCGTTGTGTAAACCATTTGTCCTTGTTATTGTGACTTGTTATGTGAACCATTTTTCCTTGTTCATTAGTCCTTGTGACTCGTTGTGTAAACTATTTGTCCAAGTTCTTTAGACCTTGTGACTCGTGGTGTGAACCATTTGTCCTTGTTCTTTAGTCCTTGTGACTCGTTGTGTAAACTATTTGTCCTTGTTCATTAAACCGTGCGACTCGTTGTGTGAACCATTTGTCCTTGCTCATTAGTCCCTGTGACTCGTTGTGTAACTATTTGTCCTTGTTCATTAGTCCTTGTGACTAGTTGTGTGAACCATTTGTCCTTGTTCTTTAGTCCTTGTGAGTCGTTATTTAAACAATTTGTCCTTGTTTTTTAGTTCTTGTGACTCGTTGTGTAAACCATTTGTCCTTGTTATTTTGACTTGTTATGTGAACCATTTCTCCTTGTTCATTAGTCCTTGTGACTCGTTGTGTGAATCATTTGTCCTTGTTCATTAGTCCTTCTAACTCGTTGTGTAAACTATTTGCCCTTGTTCAGTAGTCCTTCTAAATCGTTGTGTGAGCCATTTGTCCTTGTTCTTTAGTCCATCTGACTTGTTGTGTGAACCATTTGTCCTTGTTCATTAGTCTTCTGACTCGTTGTGTAAACCATTTGTCCTTGTGACTCGTTGTGTAAACCACTTGTCCTTGTTCATTAGTCTATGTGACTCGTTGTTTAAACCATTTCTCCTTATTTATTAGTCCTTGTGATTCGGTGTGTAAACCATTTGTCCTTGTTATTGTGACTTGTTGTGTGAATCATTTGTCCTTGCTCATTAGTCCTTGTGACTCGTTGTGTGAACCATTTGCCCTTGTTCATTAGTCCTTGTGACTCGTTGTGTAAACTATTTGTCCTTGTTCTTTAGACATTCTAACTCGTTGTGTGAACCATTTGTATTTGTTCTTTAGTCCTTTTGACTCGTTGTTTAAACCATTTGCCGTTGTTTATTAGTCCTTGTGACTCGTTGTGTAAACCATTTGTCCTTGTTATTGTGACTTGTCGTGTGAACCATTTTTCCTTTTTCATTAGTCCTTGTGACTCGTTGTGTGAACCAATTGTCCATGTTCATTAGTCCTTGTGACTCGTTGTGTAAACTATTTCTCCTTGTTCATTAGTCCTTATGACTCGTTGTGTGAACCATTTGTCCTTGTTCTTTAGTCCTTGTGACTCGTTGTGTAAACTATTTGTCCTTGTTCTCTAAACCGTGTGACTCGTTGTGTGAACCATTTGTCCTTGTTCTTTAGTCCTTGTGACACGTTGTTTAAACAATTTGTCCTTGTTCATTAGTCTTGTGACTAGTTGTGTAAACCATTTGTCCTTGTGACTCGTTGTGTAAACCATTTGTCCTTGTTCATTAGTCCTTGTGACTCGTTGTTTAAATCATTTGTCCTTGTTTATTAGTCCTTGTGATTCGTTGTGTAAACCATTTGTCCTTATTCATTAGTCCTTGTGACTCGTTGTGTAAACTATTTGTCCTTGTTCATTAGACCTTGTGACTCGTTGTGTGAACCATTTGTCCTTGTTTTTTAGTCCATGTGACTCATTGTTTAAACAATTTGTCCTTTTTTTTTAGTTCTTGTGACTCGTTGTGTAAACCATTTGTCCTTGTTATTGTGACTTGTTGTGTGAACCATTTTTCCTTGCTCATTAGTCCATGTGACTCATTGTGTAAACTATTTGTCCTTGTACATTAGTCCTTGTTACTCGTTGTGTGAACCATTTGTCCTTGTTCTTTAGTCCTTGTGACTCGTTGTTTAAACAATTTGTCCTTGTTTTTTAGTTCTTGTGACTTGTTGTGTAAACCATTTGTCCTTGTTATTGTGACTTGTTATGTGAACCATTTTTCCTTGTTCATTAGTCCTTGTGACTCGTTGTGTAAACTATTTGTCCAAGTTCTTTAGACCTTGTGACTCGTTGTGTGAACCATTTGTCCTTGTTCTTTAGTCCTTGTGACTCGTTGTGTAAACTATTTTTCCTTGTTCTTTAAACCGTGTGACTCGTTGTGTGAACCATTTGTCCTTGTTCTTTAGTCCTTGTGACACGTTGTTTAAACAATTTCTCCTTGTTCATTAGTCTTGTGACTCGTTGTGTAAACCATTTGTCCTTGTGACTCGTTGTGTAAACCATTTTTCCTTGTTCATTAGTCCGTGTGACTCGTTGTGTAAACTATTTGTCCAAGTTCTTTAGACCTTGTGACTCGTTGTGTGAACCATTTGTCCTTGCTCATTAGTCCCTGTGACTCGTTGTGTAACTATTTGTCCTTGTTCATTAGTCCTTGTGACTAGTTGTGTGAACCATTTGTCCTTGTTCTTTAGTCCTTGTGAGTCGTTATTTAAACAATTTGTCCTTGTTTTTTAGTTCTTGTGACTCGTTGTGTAAACCATTTGTCCTTGTTATTTTGACTTGTTATGTGAACCATTTCTCCTTGTTCATTAGTCCTTGTGACTCGTTGTGTGAATCATTTGTCCTTGTTCATTAGTCCTTCTAACTCGTTGTGTAAACTATTTGCCCTTGTTCAGTAGTCCTTCTAAATCGTTGTGTGAGCCATTTGTCCTTGTTCTTTAGTCCATCTGACTTGTTGTGTGAACCATTTGTCCTTGTTCATTAGTCTTCTGACTCGTTGTGTAAACCATTTGTCCTTGTGACTCGTTGTGTAAACCACTTGTCCTTGTTCATTAGTCTATGTGACTCGTTGTTTAAACCATTTCTCCTTATTTATTAGTCCTTGTGATTCGTTGTGTAAACCATTTATCTTTGTTATTGTGACTTGTTGTGTGAATCATTTATCCTTGCTCATTAGTCCTTGTGACTCGTTGTGTGAACCATTTGCCCTTGTTCATTAGTCCTTGTGACTCGTTGTGTAAACTATTTGTCCTTGTTCTTTAGACATTCTAACTCGTTGTGTGAACCATTTGTATTTGTTCTTTAGTCCTTTTGACTCGTTGTTTAAACCATTTGCCGTTGTTTATTAGTCCTTGTGACTCGTTGTGTAAACCATTTGTCCTTGTTATTGTGACTTGTCGTGTGAACCATTTTTCCTTTTTCATTAGTCCTTGTGACTCGTTGTGTGAACCAATTGTCCATGTTCATTAGTCCTTGTGACTCGTTGTGTAAACTATTTGTCCTTGTTCATTAGTCCTTATGACTCGTTGTGAGAACCATTTGTCCTTGTTCTTTAGTCCTTGTGACTCGTTGTGTAAACTATTTGTCCTTGTTCTTTAAACCGTGTGACTCGTTGTGTGAACCATTTGTCCTTGTTCTTTAGTCCTTGTGACACGTTGTTTAAACAATTTGTCCTTGTTCATTAGTCTTGTGACTAGTTGTGTAAACCATTTGTCCTTGTGACTCGTTGTGTAAACCATTTGTCCTTGTTCATTAGTCCTTGTGACTCGTTGTTTAAATCATTTGTCCTTGTTTATTAGTCCTTGTGATTCGTTGTGTAAACCATTTGTCCTTATTCATTAGTCCTTGTGACTCGTTGTGTAAACTATTTGTCCTTGTTCATTAGACCTTGTGACTCGTTGTGTGAACCATTTGTCCTTGTTTTTTTGTCCTTGTGACTCGTTGTTTAAACAATTTGTCCTTTTTTTTTTTTTAGTTCTTGTGACTCGTTGTGTAAACCATTTGTCCTTGTTATTGTGACTTGTTGTGTGAACCATTTTTCCTTGCTCATTAGTCCATGTGACTCATTGTGTAAACTACTTGTCCTTGTACATTAGTCCTTGTTACTCGTTGTGTGAACCATTTGTCCTTGTTCTTTAGTCCTTGTGACTCGTTGTTTAAACAATTTGTCCTTGTTTTTTAGTTCTTGTGACTCGTTGTGTAAACCATTTGTCCTTGTTATTGTGACTTGTTATGTGAACCATTTTTCCTTGTTCATTAGTCCTTGTGACTCGTTGTGTAAACTATTTGTCCAAGTTCTTTAGACCTTGTGACTCGTTGTGTGAACCATTTGTCCTTGTTCTTTAGTCCTTGTGACTCGTTGTGTAAACTATTTGTCCTTGTTCATTAAACCATGTGACTCGTTGTGTGAACCATTTGTCCTTGTTCTTTAGTCCTTGTGACACGTTGTTTAAACAATTTGTCCTTGTTCATTAGTCTTGTGACTCGTTGTGTAAACCATTTGTCCTTGTGACTCGTTGTGTAAACTATTTGTCCTTGTTCTTTAGACCTTGTAACTCGTTGTGTGAACCATTTGTATTTGTTCTTTAGTCCTTTTGACTCGTTGTTTAAACCATTTGCCGTTGTTTATTAGTCCTTGTGACTCGTTGTGTAAACCATTTGTCCTTGTTATTGTGACTTGTCGTGTGAACCATTTTTCCTTTTTCATTAGTCCTTGTGACTCGTTGTGTGAACCAATTGTCCATGTTCATTAGTCCTTGTGACTTGTTGTGTAAACTATTTGTCCTTGTTGATTAGTCCTTATGACTCGTTGTGTGAACCATATTGTTCTTTAAACCGTGTGACTCGTTGTGTGAACCATTTGTCCTTGTTCTTTAGTCCTAGTGACACGTTGTTTAAACAATTTGTCCTTGTTCATTAGTCTTGTGACTCGTTTTGTAAACCATTTGTCCTTGTGACTCGTTGTGTAAACCATTTGTCCTTGTTCATTAGTCCTTGTGACTCGTTGTTTAAATCATTTGTCCTTGTTTATTAGTCCTTGTGATTCGTTGTGTAAACCATTTGTCCTTGTTCATTAGTCCTTGTGACTCGTTGTGTAAACTATTTGTCCTTGTTCATTATACCTTGTGACTCGTTGTGTGAACCATTTGACCTTGTTTTTTAGTCCTTGTGACTCGTTGTTTAAACAATTTGTCCTTGTTTTTTAGTTCTTGTGACTCGTTGTGTAAACCATTTGTCCTAGTTATTGTGACTTGTTGTGTGAACCATTTTTCCTTGCTCATTAGTCCTTGTGACTCATTGTGTAAACTATTTGTCCTTGTACATTAATCCTTGTTACTCGTTGTGTGAACCATTTGTCCTTGTTCTTTAGTCCTTGTGACTCATTGTTTAAACAATTTTTCCTTGTTTTTTAGTTCTTGTGACTCGTTGTGTAAACCATTTGTCCTTGTTATTGTGACTTGTTATGTAAACCATTTTTCCTTGTTCATTAGTCCTTGTGACTCGTTGTGTAAACTATTTGTCCAAGTTCTTTAGTCCTTATGACTCGTTGTGTGAACCATTTGTCCTTGTTCTTTAGTCCTTGTGACTCGTTGTGTAAACTATTTGTCCTTGTTCTTTAAACCGTGTGACTCGTTGTGTGAACCATTTGTCCTTGTTCTTTAGTCCTTGTGACACGTTGTTTAAACAATTTCTCCTTGTTCATTAGTCTTGTGACTCGTTGTGTAAACCATTTGTCCTTGTGACTCGTTGTGTAAACCATTTGCCCTTGTTCATTAGTCCTTGTGACTCGTTGTTTAAACCATTTGTCCTTGTGACTCGTTGTTTAAACAATTTGTCCTTGTTTTTTAGTTCTTGTGACTTGTTGTGTAAACCATTTGTCCTTGTTATTGTGACTTGTTATGTGAACCATTTTTCCTTGTTCATTAGTCCTTGTGACTCGTTGTGTAAACTATTTGTCCAAGTTCTTTAGACCTTGTGACTCGTTGTGTGAACCATTTGTCCTTGTTCTTTAGTCCTTGTGACTCGTTGTGTAAACTATTTTTCCTTGTTCTTTAAACCGTGTGACTCGTTGTGTGAACCATTTGTCCTTGTTCTTTAGTCCTTGTGACACGTTGTTTAAACAATTTCTCCTTGTTCATTAGTCTTGTGACTCGTTGTGTAAACCATTTGTCCTTGTGACTCGTTGTGTAAACCATTTTTCCTTGTTCATTAGTCCGTGTGACTCGTTGTGTAAACTATTTGTCCAAGTTCTGTAGACCTTGTGACTCGTTGTGTGAACCATTTGTCCTTGCTCTTTAGTCCCTGTGACTCGTTGTGTAACTATTTGTCCTTGTTCATTAGTCCTTGTGACTAGTTGTGTGAACCATTTGTCCTTGTTCTTTAGTCCTTGTGAGTCGTTATTTAAACAATTTGTCCTTGTTTTTTAGTTCTTGTGACTCGTTGTGTAAACCATTTGTCCTTGTTATTTTGACTTGTTATGTGAACCATTTCTCCTTGTTCATTAGTCCTTGTGACTCGTTGTGTGAATCATTTGTCCTTGTTCATTAGTCCTTCTAACTCGTTGTGTAAACTATTTGCCCTTGTTCAGTAGTCCTTCTAAATCGTTGTGTGAGCCATTTGTCCTTGTTCTTTAGTCCATCTGACTTGTTGTGTGAACCATTTGTCCTTGTTCATTAGTCTTCTGACTCGTTGTGTAAACCATTTGTCCTTGTGACTCGTTGTGTAAACCACTTGTCCTTGTTCATTAGTCTATGTGACTCGTTGTTTAAACCATTTCTCCTTATTTATTAGTCCTTGTGATTCGTTGTGTAAACCATTTATCTTTGTTATTGTGACTTGTTGTGTGAATCATTTATCCTTGCTCATTAGTCCTTGTGACTCGTTGTGTGAACCATTTGCCCTTGTTCATTAGTCCTTGTGACTCGTTGTGTAAACTATTTGTCCTTGTTCTTTAGACATTCTAACTCGTTGTGTGAACCATTTGTATTTGTTCTTTAGTCCTTTTGACTCGTTGTTTAAACCATTTGCCGTTGTTTATTAGTCCTTGTGACTCGTTGTGTAAACCATTTGTCCTTGTTATTGTGACTTGTCGTGTGAACCATTTTTCCTTTTTCATTAGTCCTTGTGACTCGTTGTGTGAACCAATTGTCCATGTTCATTAGTCCTTGTGACTCGTTGTGTAAACTATTTGTCCTTGTTCATTAGTCCTTATGACTCGTTGTGAGAACCATTTGTCCTTGTTCTTTAGTCCTTGTGACTCGTTGTGTAAACTATTTGTCCTTGTTCTTTAAACCGTGTGACTCGTTGTGTGAACCATTTGTCCTTGTTCTTTAGTCCTTGTGACACGTTGTTTAAACAATTTGTCCTTGTTCATTAGTCTTGTGACTAGTTGTGTAAACCATTTGTCCTTGTGACTCGTTGTGTAAACCATTTGTCCTTGTTCATTAGTCCTTGTGACTCGTTGTTTAAATCATTTGTCCTTGTTTATTAGTCCTTGTGATTCGTTGTGTAAACCATTTGTCCTTATTCATTAGTCCTTGTGACTCGTTGTGTAAACTATTTGTCCTTGTTCATTAGACCTTGTGACTCGTTGTGTGAACCATTTGTCCTTGTTTTTTTGTCCTTGTGACTCGTTGTTTAAACAATTTGTCCTTTTTTTTTTTTTAGTTCTTGTGACTCGTTGTGTAAACCATTTGTCCTTGTTATTGTGACTTGTTGTGTGAACCATTTTTCCTTGCTCATTAGTCCATGTGACTCATTGTGTAAACTACTTGTCCTTGTACATTAGTCCTTGTTACTCGTTGTGTGAACCATTTGTCCTTGTTCTTTAGTCCTTGTGACTCGTTGTTTAAACAATTTGTCCTTGTTTTTTAGTTCTTGTGACTCGTTGTGTAAACCATTTGTCCTTGTTATTGTGACTTGTTATGTGAACCATTTTTCCTTGTTCATTAGTCCTTGTGACTCGTTGTGTAAACTATTTGTCCAAGTTCTTTAGACCTTGTGACTCGTTGTGTGAACCATTTGTCCTTGTTCTTTAGTCCTTGTGACTCGTTGTGTAAACTATTTGTCCTTGTTCATTAAACCATGTGACTCGTTGTGTGAACCATTTGTCCTTGTTCTTTAGTCCTTGTGACACGTTGTTTAAACAATTTGTCCTTGTTCATTAGTCTTGTGACTCGTTGTGTAAACCATTTGTCCTTGTGACTCGTTGTGTAAACTATTTGTCCTTGTTCTTTAGACCTTGTAACTCGTTGTGTGAACCATTTGTATTTGTTCTTTAGTCCTTTTGACTCGTTGTTTAAACCATTTGCCGTTGTTTATTAGTCCTTGTGACTCGTTGTGTAAACCATTTGTCCTTGTTATTGTGACTTGTCGTGTGAACCATTTTTCCTTTTTCATTAGTCCTTGTGACTCGTTGTGTGAACCAATTGTCCATGTTCATTAGTCCTTGTGACTTGTTGTGTAAACTATTTGTCCTTGTTGATTAGTCCTTATGACTCGTTGTGTGAACCATATTGTTCTTTAAACCGTGTGACTCGTTGTGTGAACCATTTGTCCTTGTTCTTTAGTCCTAGTGACACGTTGTTTAAACAATTTGTCCTTGTTCATTAGTCTTGTGACTCGTTTTGTAAACCATTTGTCCTTGTGACTCGTTGTGTAAACCATTTGTCCTTGTTCATTAGTCCTTGTGACTCGTTGTTTAAATCATTTGTCCTTGTTTATTAGTCCTTGTGATTCGTTGTGTAAACCATTTGTCCTTGTTCATTAGTCCTTGTGACTCGTTGTGTAAACTATTTGTCCTTGTTCATTATACCTTGTGACTCGTTGTGTGAACCATTTGACCTTGTTTTTTAGTCCTTGTGACTCGTTGTTTAAACAATTTGTCCTTGTTTTTTAGTTCTTGTGACTCGTTGTGTAAACCATTTGTCCTAGTTATTGTGACTTGTTGTGTGAACCATTTTTCCTTGCTCATTAGTCCTTGTGACTCATTGTGTAAACTATTTGTCCTTGTACATTAATCCTTGTTACTCGTTGTGTGAACCATTTGTCCTTGTTCTTTAGTCCTTGTGACTCATTGTTTAAACAATTTTTCCTTGTTTTTTAGTTCTTGTGACTCGTTGTGTAAACCATTTGTCCTTGTTATTGTGACTTGTTATGTAAACCATTTTTCCTTGTTCATTAGTCCTTGTGACTCGTTGTGTAAACTATTTGTCCAAGTTCTTTAGTCCTTATGACTCGTTGTGTGAACCATTTGTCCTTGTTCTTTAGTCCTTGTGACTCGTTGTGTAAACTATTTGTCCTTGTTCTTTAAACCGTGTGACTCGTTGTGTGAACCATTTGTCCTTGTTCTTTAGTCCTTGTGACACGTTGTTTAAACAATTTCTCCTTGTTCATTAGTCTTGTGACTCGTTGTGTAAACCATTTGTCCTTGTGACTCGTTGTGTAAACCATTTGTCCTTGTTCATTAGTCCTTGTGACTCGTTGTGTAAACTATTTGTCCAAGTTCTTTAGACCTTGTGACTCGTTGTGTGAACCATTTGTCCTTGCTCATTAGTCCCTGTGTCTCGTTGTGTAACTATTTGTCCTTGTTCAATAGTCCTTGTGACTAGTTGTGTGAACCATTTGTCCTTGTTCTTTAGTCCTTGTGAGTCGTTGTTTAAACAATTTGTCCTTGTTTTTAGTTCTTGTGACTCGTTGTGTAAACCATTTGTCCTTGTTATTTTGACTTGTTATGTGAACCATTTCTCCTTGTTCATTAGTCCTTGTGACTCGTTGTGTGAATCATTTGTCCTTGTTCATTAGTCCTTCTAACTCGTTGTGTAAACTATTTGCCCTTGTTCAGTAGTCCTTCTAAATCGTTGTGTGAGTCATTTGTCCTTGTTCTTTAGTCCATCTGACTTGTTGTGTGAACCATTTGTCCTTGTTCATTAGTCTTCTGACTCGTTGTGTAAACCATTTGTCCTTGTGACTCGTTGTGTAAACCACTTGTCCTTGTTCATTAGTCTATGTGACTCGTTGTTTAAACCATTTCTCCTTATTTATTAGTCCTTGTGATTCGTTGTGTAAACCATTTATCTTTGTTATTGTGACTTGTTGTGTGAATCATTTATCCTTGCTCATTAGTCCTTGTGACTCGTTGTGTGAACCATTTGCCCTTGTTCATTAGTCCTTGTGACTCGTTGTGTAAACTATTTGTCCTTGTTCTTTAGACATTCTAACTCGTTGTGTGAACCATTTGTATTTGTTCTTTAGTCCTTTTGACTCGTTGTTTAAACCATTTGCCGTTGTTTATTAGTCCTTGTGACTCGTTGTGTAAACCATTTGTCCTTGTTATTGTGACTTGTCGTGTGAACCATTTTTCCTTTTTCATTAGTCCTTGTGACTCGTTGTGTGAACCAATTGTCCATGTTCATTAGTCCTTGTGACTCGTTGTGTAAACTATTTGTCCTTGTTCATTAGTCCTTATGACTCGTTGTGAGAACCATTTGTCCTTGTTCTTTAGTCCTTGTGACTCGTTGTGTAAACTATTTGTCCTTGTTCTTTAAACCGTGTGACTCGTTGTGTGAACCATTTGTCCTTGTTCTTTAGTCCTTGTGACACGTTGTTTAAACAATTTGTCCTTGTTCATTAGTCTTGTGACTAGTTGTGTAAACCATTTGTCCTTGTGACTCGTTGTGTAAACCATTTGTCCTTGTTCATTAGTCCTTGTGACTCGTTGTTTAAATCATTTGTCCTTGTTTATTAGTCCTTGTGATTCGTTGTGTAAACCATTTGTCCTTATTCATTAGTCCTTGTGACTCGTTGTGTAAACTATTTGTCCTTGTTCATTAGACCTTGTGACTCGTTGTGTGAACCATTTGTCCTTGTTTTTTTGTCCTTGTGACTCGTTGTTTAAACAATTTGTCCTTTTTTTTTTAGTTCTTGTGACTCGTTGTGTAAACCATTTGTCCTTGTTATTGTGACTTGTTGTGTGAACCATTTTTCCTTGCTCATTAGTCCATGTGACTCATTGTGTAAACTACTTGTCCTTGTACATTAGTCCTTGTTACTCGTTGTGTGAACCATTTGTCCTTGTTCTTTAGTCCTTGTGACTCGTTGTTTAAACAATTTGTCCTTGTTTTTTAGTTCTTGTGACTCGTTGTGTAAACCATTTGTCCTTGTTATTGTGACTTGTTATGTGAACCATTTTTCCTTGTTCATTAGTCCTTGTGACTCGTTGTGTAAACTATTTGTCCAAGTTCTTTAGACCTTGTGACTCGTTGTGTGAACCATTTGTCCTTGTTCTTTAGTCCTTGTGACTCGTTGTGTAAACTATTTGTCCTTGTTCATTAAACCATGTGACTCGTTGTGTGAACCATTTGTCCTTGTTCTTTAGTCCTTGTGACACGTTGTTTAAACAATTTGTCCTTATTCATTAGTCTTGTGACTCGTTGTGTAAACCATTTGTCCTTGTGACTCGTTGTGTAAACTATTTGTCCTTGTTCTTTAGACCTTGTAACTCGTTGTGTGAACCATTTGTATTTGTTCTTTAGTCCTTTTGACTCGTTGTTTAAACCATTTGCCGTTGTTTATTAGTCCTTGTGACTCGTTGTGTAAACCA
Organism: Silene latifolia; assembly: GCF_048544455.1. NCBI lineage: Eukaryota > Viridiplantae > Streptophyta > Magnoliopsida > Caryophyllales > Caryophyllaceae > Silene > Silene latifolia. The sequence continues at coordinate 60,665,188 of NC_133535.1, read as the reverse complement.
TTTGTCCTTGTTATTGTGACTTGTCGTGTGAACCATTTTTCCTTTTTCATTAGTCCTTGTGACTCGTTGTGTGAACCAATTGTCCATGTTCATTAGTCCTTGTGACTTGTTGTGTAAACTATTTGTCCTTGTTGATTAGTCCTTATGACTCGTTGTGTGAACCATATTGTTCTTTAAACCGTGTGACTCGTTGTGTGAACCATTTGTCCTTGTTCTTTAGTCCTAGTGACACGTTGTTTAAACAATTTGTCCTTGTTCATTAGTCTTGTGACTCGTTTTGTAAACCATTTGTCCTTGTGACTCGTTGTGTAAACCATTTGTCCTTGTTCATTAGTCCTTGTGACTCGTTGTTTAAATCATTTGTCCTTGTTTATTAGTCCTTGTGATTCGTTGTGTAAACCATTTGTCCTTGTTCATTAGTCCTTGTGACTCGTTGTGTAAACTATTTGTCCTTGTTCATTATACCTTGTGACTCGTTGTGTGAACCATTTGACCTTGTTTTTTAGTCCTTGTGACTCGTTGTTTAAACAATTTGTCCTTGTTTTTTAGTTCTTGTGACTCGTTGTGTAAACCATTTGTCCTAGTTATTGTGACTTGTTGTGTGAACCATTTTTCCTTGCTCATTAGTCCTTGTGACTCATTGTGTAAACTATTTGTCCTTGTACATTAATCCTTGTTACTCGTTGTGTGAACCATTTGTCCTTGTTCTTTAGTCCTTGTGACTCATTGTTTAAACAATTTTTCCTTGTTTTTTAGTTCTTGTGACTCGTTGTGTAAACCATTTGTCCTTGTTATTGTGACTTGTTATGTAAACCATTTTTCCTTGTTCATTAGTCCTTGTGACTCGTTGTGTAAACTATTTGTCCAAGTTCTTTAGTCCTTATGACTCGTTGTGTGAACCATTTGTCCTTGTTCTTTAGTCCTTGTGACTCGTTGTGTAAACTATTTGTCCTTGTTCTTTAAACCGTGTGACTCGTTGTGTGAACCATTTGTCCTTGTTCTTTAGTCCTTGTGACACGTTGTTTAAACAATTTCTCCTTGTTCATTAGTCTTGTGACTCGTTGTGTAAACCATTTGTCCTTGTGACTCGTTGTGTAAACCATTTGTCCTTGTTCATTAGTCCTTGTGACTCGTTGTGTAAACTATTTGTCCAAGTTCTTTAGACCTTGTGACTCGTTGTGTGAACCATTTGTCCTTGCTCATTAGTCCCTGTGTCTCGTTGTGTAACTATTTGTCCTTGTTCAATAGTCCTTGTGACTAGTTGTGTGAACCATTTGTCCTTGTTCTTTAGTCCTTGTGAGTCGTTGTTTAAACAATTTGTCCTTGTTTTTAGTTCTTGTGACTCGTTGTGTAAACCATTTGTCCTTGTTATTTTGACTTGTTATGTGAACCATTTCTCCTTGTTCATTAGTCCTTGTGACTCGTTGTGTGAATCATTTGTCCTTGTTCATTAGTCCTTCTAACTCGTTGTGTAAACTATTTGCCCTTGTTCAGTAGTCCTTCTAAATCGTTGTGTGAGTCATTTGTCCTTGTTCTTTAGTCCATCTGACTTGTTGTGTGAACCATTTGTCCTTGTTCATTAGGTTTCTGACTCGTTGTGTAAACCATTTGTCCTTGTGACTCGTTGTGTAAACCACTTGTCCTTGTTCATTTGTCTATGTGACTCGTTGTTTAAACCATTTCTCCTTATTTATTAGTCCTTGTGATTCGTTGTGTAAACCATTTGTCCTTGTTATTGTGACTTGTTGTGTGAATCATTTATCCTTGCTCATTAGTCCTTGTGACTCGTTGTGTAAACCATTTGCCCTTGTTCATTAGTCCTTGTGACTCGTTGTGTAAACTATTTGTCCTTGTTCTTTAGACCTTGTGACTCGTTGTGTGAACCATTTGTCCTTGTTCTTTAGTCCTTGTGACACGTTGTTTATTAGTCTTGTGACTCGTTGTGTAAACCATTTGTCCTTGTGACTCGTTGTGTAAACCAATTGTCCTTCTTCATTAGTCCTTGTGAGTCGTTGTTTAAACCATTTGTCCTTGTTTATTAGTCCTTGTGACTCGTTGTGTGAACCAATTGTCCATGTTCATTAGTCCTTGTGACTCGTTGTGTAAACTATTTATCCTTGTTCATTAGTCCTTGTGACTCGTTGTGTGAATCATTTGTCCTTGTTCATTAGTCCTTCTAACTCGTTGTGTAAACTATTTGCCCTTGTTCAGTAGTCCTTCTAAATCGTTGTGTGAGTCATTTGTCCTTGTTCTTTAGTCCATCTGACTTGTTGTGTGAACCATTTGTCCTTGTTCATTAGGTTTCTGACTCGTTGTGTAAACCATTTGTCCTTGTGACTCGTTGTGTAAACCACTTGTCCTTGTTCATTTGTCTATGTGACTCATTGTTTAAACCATTTCTCCTTATTTATTAGTCCTTGTGATTCGTTGTGTAAACCATTTGTCCTTGTTATTGTGACTTGTTGTGTGAATCATTTATCCTTGCGCATTAGTCCTTGTGACTCGTTGTGTGAACCATTTGCCCTTGTTCATTAGTCCTTGTGACTCGTTGTGTAAACTATTTGTCCAAGTTCTTTAGACCTTGTGACTCGTTGTGTGAACCATTTGTATTTGTTCTTTAGTCCTTTTGACTCGTTGTTTAAACCATTTGCCGTTGTTTATTAGTTCTTGTGACTCGTTGTGTAAACCATTTGTCCTTGTTATTGTAATTTGTTGTGTGAACCATTTATCCTTGCTCATTAGTTCTTGTGACTCGTTGTGTGATCCATTTGTCCTTGTTCATTAGTCCTTGTGACTCGTTGTGTAAACTATTTGTCCTTGTTCTTTAGACCTTGTGACTCGTTGTGTGAACCATTTGTCGTTGTTCTTTAGTCCTTGTGACACGTTGTTTAAATTATTTGTCCTTGTTCATTAGTCTTGTGACTCGTTGTGTAAACCATTTGTCCTTGTGACTCGTTGTGTAAACCATTTGTCCTTGTTCATTAGTCCTTGTGACTCGTTGTTTAAACCATTTGTTCTTGTGACTCGTTGTGTAAACCATTTGTCCTTGTTATTTTGACTTGTTATGTGAACCATTTCTCCTTGTTCATTAGTCCATGTGACTCGTTGTGTGAATCATTTGTCCTTGTTCATTAGTCCTTCTAACTCGTTGTGTAAACTATTTGCCCTTGTTCAGTAGTCCTTCTAAATCGTTATGTGAGTCATTTGTCCTTGTTCTTTAGTCCATCTGACTTGTTGTGTGAACCATTTGTCCTTGTTCATTAGGTTTCTGACTCGTTGTGTAAACCATTTGTCCTTGTGACTCGTTGTGTAAACCACTTGTCCTTGTTCATTTGTCTATGTGACTCGTTGTTTAAACCATTTCTCCTTATTTATTAGTCCTTGTGATTCGTTGTGTAAACCATTTGTCCTTGTTATTGTGACTTGTTGTGTGAATCATTTATCCTTGCTCATTAGTCCTTGTGACTCGTTGTGTGAACCATTTGCCCTTGTTCATTAGTCCTTGTGACTCGTTGTGTAAACTATTTGTCCTTGTTCTTTAGACCTTGTGACTCGTTGTGTGAACCATTTGTCCTTGTTCTTTAGTCCTTGTGACACGTTGTTTATTAGTCTTGTGACTCGTTGTGTAAACCATTTGTCCTTGTGACTCGTTGTGTAAACCAATTGTCCTTCTTCATTAGTCCTTGTGAGTCGTTGTTTAAACCATTTGTCCTTGTTTATTAGTCCTTGTGACTCGTTGTGTGAACCAATTGTCCATGTTCATTAGTCCTTGTGACTCGTTGTGTAAACTATTTATCCTTGTTCATTAGTCCTTGTGACTCGTTGTGTGAATCATTTGTCCTTGTTCATTAGTCCTTCTAACTCGTTGTGTAAACTATTTGCCCTTGTTCAGTAGTCCTTCTAAATCGTTGTGTGAGTCATTTGTCCTTGTTCTTTAGTCCATCTGACTTGTTGTGTGAACCATTTGTCCTTGTTCATTAGGTTTCTGACTCGTTGTGTAAACCATTTGTCCTTGTGACTCGTTGTGTAAACCACTTGTCCTTGTTCATTTGTCTATGTGACTCATTGTTTAAACCATTTCTCCTTATTTATTAGTCCTTGTGATTCGTTGTGTAAACCATTTGTCCTTGTTATTGTGACTTGTTGTGTGAATCATTTATCCTTGCGCATTAGTCCTTGTGACTCGTTGTGTGAACCATTTGCCCTTGTTCATTAGTCCTTGTGACTCGTTGTGTAAACTATTTGTCCAAGTTCTTTAGACCTTGTGACTCGTGTGAACCATTTGTATTTGTTCTTTAGTCCTTTTGACTCGTTGTTTAAACCATTTGCCGTTGTTTATTAGTTCTTGTGACTCGTTGTGTAAACCATTTGTCCTTGTTATTGTAATTTGTTGTGTGAACCATTTATCCTTGCTCATTAGTTCTTGTGACTCGTTGTGTGATCCATTTGTCCTTGTTCATTAGTCCTTGTGACTCGTTGTGTAAACTATTTGTCCTTGTTCTTTAGACCTTGTGACTCGTTGTGTGAACCATTTGTCGTTGTTCTTTAGTCCTTGTAACACGTTGTTTAAATTATTTGTCCTTGTTCATTAGTCTTGTGACTCGTTGTGTAAACCATTTGTCCTTGTGACTCGTTGTGTAAACCATTTGTCCTTGTTCATTAGTCCTTGTGACTCGTTGTTTAAACCATTTGTTCTTGTGACTCGTTGTGTAAACCATTTGTCCTTGTTATTTTGACTTGTTATGTGAACCATTTCTCCTTGTTCATTAGTCCATGTGACTCGTTGTGTGAATCATTTGTCCTTGTTCATTAGTCCTTCTAACTCGTTGTGTAAACTATTTGCCCTTGTTCAGTAGTCCTTCTAAATCGTTATGTGAGTCATTTGTCCTTGTTCTTTAGTCCATCTGACTTGTTGTGTGAACCATTTGTCCTTGTTCATTAGGTTTCTGACTCGTTGTGTAAACCATTTGTCCTTGTGACTCGTTGTGTAAACCACTTGTCCTTGTTCATTTGTCTATGTGACTCGTTGTTTAAACCATTTCTCCTTATTTATTAGTCCTTGTGATTCGTTGTGTAAACCATTTGTCCTTGTTATTGTGACTTGTTGTGTGAATCATTTATCCTTGCTCATTAGTCCTTGTGACTCGTTGTGTGAACCATTTGCCCTTGTTCATTAGTCCTTGTGACTCGTTGTGTAAACTATTTGTCCTTGTTCTTTAGACCTTGTGACTCGTTGTGTGAACCGTTTGTCCTTGTTCTTTAGTCCTTGTGACACGTTGTTTATTAGTCTTGTGACTCGTTGTGTAAACCATTTGTCCTTGTGACTCGTTGTGTAAACCAATTGTCCTTCTTCATTAGTCCTTGTGAGTCGTTGTTTAAACCATTTGTCCTTGTTTATTAGTCCTTGTGATTCGTTGTGTAAACCACTTGTCCTTGTTCATTAGTCCTTGTGACTCGTTGTGTAAACTATTTTTCCTTGTTCTTTAGACCTTGTGACTCGTTGTGTGAACCTTCTGTCCTTGTTCCTTAGTCCTTGTGACTCGTTGTTTAAACAATTTTTCCTTGTTTTTTAGTTCTTGTGACTCGTTGTGTAAACCATTTGTCCTTGTTATTGTAACTTGTTGTGTGAACCATTTATCCTTGCTCATTAGTTCTTGTGACTCGTTGTGTGATCCATTTGTCCTTGTTCATTAGTCCTTGTGACTCGTTGTGTAAACTATTTGTCCTTGTCCTTTAGACCTTGTGACTCGTTGTGTGAACCATTTGTCGTTGTTCTTTAGTCCTTGTGACACGTTGTTTAAATTATTTGTCCTTGTTCATTAGTCTTGTGACTCGTTGTGTAAACCATTTGTCCTTGTGACTCGTTGTGTAAACCATTTGTCCTTGTTCATTAGTCCTTGTGACTCGTTGTTTAAACCATTTGTCCTTGTGATTCGTTGTGTAAAGCATTTGTCCTTGTTCATTAGTCCTTATGACTCGTTGTGTAAACTATTTTTCCTTGTTCTTTAGACCTTGTGACTTGTTGTGTGAACCTTCTGTCCTTGTTCCTTAGTCCTTGTGACTCGTTGTTTAAACAATTTGTCCTTGTTTTTTAGTTCTTGTGACTCGTTGTGTAAACCATTTGTCCTTGTTATTGTGACTTGTTATGTGAACCATTTTTCCTTGTTCATTAGTCCTTGTGACTCGTTGTGTAAACTATTTGTCCAAGTTCTTTAGACCTTGTGACTCGTTGTGGGAACCATTTGCCCTTGTTCTTTAATCCTTGTGACTCGTTGTGTAAACTATTTGTCCTTGTTCATTAAACCGTGTGATTCGTTGTGTGAACCATTTGTCCTTGTTCTTTAGTCCTTGTGACACGTTGTTTAAACAATTTGTCCTTGTTCATTAGTCTTGTGACTCGTTGTGTAAACCATTTGTCTTTGTGACTCGTTGTGTAATCTATTTGTCCTTGTTCTTTAGACCTTGTAACTCGTTGTGTGATCCATTTGTATTTGTTCTTTAGTCCTTTTGACTCGTTGTTTAAACCATTTGCCGTTGTTTATTAGTCCTTGTGACTCGTTGTGTAAACCATTTGTCCTTGTTATTGTGACTTGTCGTGTGAACCATTTTTCCTTTTTCATTAGTCCTTGTGACTCGTTGTGTGAACCAATTGTCCATGTTCATTAGTCCTTGTGACTTGTTGTGTAAACTATTTGTCCTTGTTCATTAGTCCTTATGACTCGTTGTGTGAACCATTTGTCCTTGTTCTTTAGTCCTTGTGACTCGTTGTGTAAACTATTTGTCCTTGTTCTTTAAACCGTGTGACTCATTGTGTGAACCATTTGTCCTTGTGACTCGTTGTTTAAACAATTTGTCCTTGTTCATTAGTCTTGTGACTCGTTGTGTAAACCATTTGTCCTTGTGACTCGTTGTGTAAACCATTTGTCCTTGTTCATTAGTCCTTGTGACTCGTTGTTTAAATCATTTGTCCTTGTTTATTAGTCCTTGTGATTCGTTGTGTAAACCATTTGTCCTTGTTCATTAGTCCTTGTGACTCGTTGTGTAAACTATTTGTCCTTGTTCATTATACCTTGTGACTCGTTGTGTGAACCATTTGTCCTTGTTTTTTAGTCCTTGTGACTCGTTGTTTAAACAATTTGTCCTTGTTTTTTAGTACTTGTGACTCGTTGTGTAAACCATTTGTCCTTGTTATTGTGACTTGTTGTGTGAACCATTTTTCCTTGCTCATTAGTCCTTGTGACTCATTGTGTAAACTATTTGTCCTTGTACATTAGTCCTTGTTACTCGTTGTGTGAACCATTTGTCCTTGTTCTTTAGTCCTTGTGACTCATTGTTTAAACAATTTTTCCTTGTTTTTTAGTTCTTGTGACTCGTTGTGTAAACCATTTGTCCTTGATATTGTGACTTGTTATGTGAACCATTTTTCCTTGTTCATTAGTCCTTGTGACTCGTTGTGTAAACTATTTGTCCAAGTTCTTTAGTCCTTATGACTCGTTGTGTGAACCATTTGTCCTTGTTCTTTAGTCCTTGTGACTCGTTGTGTAAACTATTTGTCCTTGTTCTTTAAACCGTGTGACTCGTTGTGTGAACCATTTGTCCTTGTGACACGTTGTTTAAACAATTTGTCCTTGTTCATTAGTCTTGTGACTCGTTGTGTAAACCATTTGTCCTTGTGACTCGTTGTGTAAACCATTTGTCCTTGTTCATTAGTCCTTGTGACTCGTTGTTTAAATCATTTGTCCTTGTTTATTAGTCCTTGTGATTCGTTGTGTAAACCATTTGTCCTTGTTCATTAGTCCTTGTGACTCGTTGTGTAAACTATTTGTCCTTGTTCATTATACCTTGTGACTCGTTGTGTGAACCATTTGTCCTTGTTTTTTAGTCCTTGTGACTCGTTGTTTAAACAATTTGTCCTTGTTTTTTGGTTCTTGTGACTCGTTGTGTAAACCATTTGTCCTTGTTATTGTGACTTGTTGTGTGAACCATTTTTCCTTGCTCATTAGTCCTTGTGACTCATTGTGTAAACTATTTGTCCTTGTACATTAGTCCTTGTTACTCGTTGTGTGAACCATTTGTCCTTGTTCTTTAGTCCTTGTGACTCATTGTTTAAACAATATTTCCTTGTTTTTTAGTTCTTGTGACTCGTTGTGTAAACCATTTGTCCTTGTTATTGTGACTTGTTATGTGAACCATTTTTCCTTGTTCATTAGTCCTTTTGACTCGTTGTGTAAACTATTTGTCCAAGTTCTTTAGTCCTTATGACTCGTTGTGTGAACCATTTGTCCTTGTTCTTTAGTCCTTGTGACTCGTTGTGTAAACTATTTGTCCTTGTTCTTTAAACCGTGTGACTCGTTGTGTGAACCATTTGTCCTTGTTCTTTAGTCCTTGTGACACGTTGTTTAAACAATTTCTCCTTGTTCATTAGTCTTGTGACTCGTTGTGTAAACCATTTGTCCTTGTGACTCGTTGTGTAAACCATTTGTCCTTGTTCATTAGTCCTTGTGACTCGTTGTGTAAACTATTTGTCCAAGTTCTTTAGACCTTGTGACTCGTTGTGTGAACCATTTGTCCTTGCTCATTAGTCCCTGTGACTCGTTGTGTAACTATTTGTCCTTGTTCATTAGTCCTTGTGACTAGTTGTGTGAACCATTTGTCCTTGTTCTTTAGTCCTTGTGAGTCGTTGTTTAAACAATTTGTCCTTGTTTTTTAGTTCTTGTGACTCGTTGTGTAAACCATTTGTCCTTGTTATTTTGACTTGTTATGTGAACCATTTCTCCTTGTTCATTAGTCCTTGTGACTCGTTGTGTGAATCATTTGTCCTTGTTCATTAGTCCTTCTAACTCGTTGTGTAAACTATTTGCCCTTGTTCAGTAGTCCTTCTAAATCGTTGTGTGAGTCATTTGTCCTTGTTCTTTAGTCCATCTGACTTGTTGTGTGAACCATTTGTCCTTGTTCATTAGTCTTCTGACTCGTTGTGTAAACCATTTGTCCTTGTGACTCGTTGTGTTAACCACTTGTCCTTGTTCATTAGTCTATGTGACTCGTTGTTTAAACCATATCTCCTTATTTATTAGTCCTTGTGATTCGTTGTGTAAACCATTTGTCCTTGTTATTGTGACTTGTTGTGTGAATCATTTATCCTTGCTCATTAGTCCTTGTGACTCGTTGTGTGAACCATTTGCCCTTGTTCATTAGTCCTTGTGACTCGTTGTGTAAACTATTTGTCCTTGTTGTTTAGACCTTGTGACTCGTTGTGTGAACCGTTTGTCCTTGTTCTTTAGTCCTTGTGACACGTTGTTTATTAGTCTTGTGACTCGTTGTGTAAACCAATTGTCCTTCTTCATTAGTCCTTGTGAGTCGTTGTTTAAACCATTTGTCCTTGTTTATTAGTCCTTGTGATTCGTTGTGTAAACCACTTGTCCTTGTTCATTAGTCCTTATGACTCGTTGTGTAAACTATTTTTCCTTGTTCTTTAGACCTTGTGACTCGTTGTGTGAACCTTCTGTCCTTGTTCCTTAGTCCTTGTGACTCGTTGTTTAAACAATTTGTCCTTGTTTTTTAGTTCTTGTGACTCGTTGTGTAAACCATTTGTCCTTGTTATTGTAACTTGTTGTGTGAACCATTTATCCTTGCTCATTAGTTCTTGTGACTCGTTGTGTGATCCATTTGTCCTTGTTCATTAGTCCTTGTGACTCGTTGTGTAAACTATTTGTCCTTGTCCTTTAGACCTTGTGACTCGTTGTGTGAACCATTTGTCGTTGTTGTTTAGTCCTTGTGACACGTTGTTTAAATTATTTGTCCTTGTTCATTAGTCTTGTGACTCGTTGTGTAAACCATTTGTCCTTGTGACTCGTTGTGTAAACCATTTGTCCTTGTTCATTAGTCCTTGTGACTCGTTGTTTAAACCATTTGTCCTTGTGATTCGTTGTGTAAAGCATTTGTCCTTGTTCATTAGTCCTTGTGACTCGTTGTGTAAACTATTTTTCCTTGTTCTTTAGACCTTGTGACTTGTTGTGTGAACCTTCTGTCCTTGTTCCTTAGTCCTTGTGACTCGTTGTTTAAACAATTTGTCCTTGTTTTTTAGTTCTTGTGACTCGTTGTGTAAACCATTTGTCCTTGTTATTGTGACTTGTTATGTGAACCATTTTTCCTTGTTCATTAGTCCTTGTGACTCGTTGTGTAAACTATTTGTCCAAGTTCTTTAGACCTTGTGACTCGTTGTGTGAACCATTTGTCCTTGTTCTTTAGTCCTTGTGACTCGTTGTGTAAACTATTTGTCCTTGTTCATTAAACCGTGTGACTCGTTGTGTGAACCATTTGTCCTTGTTCTTTAGTCCTTGTGACACGTTGTTTAAACAATTTGTCCTTGTTCATTAGTCTTGTGACTCGTTGTGTAAACCATTTGTCCTTGTGACTCGTTGTGTAAACTATTTGTCCTTGTTCTTTAGACCTTGTAACTCGTTGTGTGATCCATTTGTATTTGTTCTTTAGTCCTTTTGACTCGTTGTTTAAACCATTTGCCGTTGTTTATTAGTCCTTGTGACTCGTTGTGTAAACCATTTGTCCTTGTTATTGTGACTTGTCGTGTGAACCTTTTTTCCTTTTTCATTAGTCCTTGTGACTCGTTGTGTGAACCAATTGTCCATGTTCATTAGTCCTTGTGACTTGTTGTGTAAACTATTTGTCCTTGTTCATTAGTCCTTATGACTCGTTGTGTGAACCATTTATCCTTGTTCTTTAGTCCTTGTGACTCGTTGTGTAAACTATTTGTCCTTGTTCTTTAAACCGTGTGACTCGTTGTGTGAACCATTTGTCCTTGTGACTCGTTGTTTAAACAATTTGTCCTTGTTCATTAGTCTTGTGACTCGTTGTGTAAACCATTTGTCCTTGTGACTCGTTGTGTAAACCATTTGTCCTTGTTCATTAGTCCTTGTGACTCGTTGTTTAAATCATTTGTCCTTGTTTATTAGTCCTTGTGATTCGTTGTGTAAACCATTTGTCCTTGTTCATTAGTCCTTGTGACTCGTTGTGTAAACTATTTGTCCTTGTTCATTATACCTTGTGACTCGGTGTGTGAACCATTTGTCCTTGTTTTTTAGTCCTTGTGACTCGTTGTTTAAACAATTTGTCCTTGTTTTTTAGTTCTTGTGACTCGTTGTGTAAACCATTTGTCCTTGTTATTGTGACTTGTTGTGTGAACCATTTTTCCTTGCTCATTAGTCCTTGTGACTCATTGTGTAAACTATTTGTCCTTGTACATTAGTCCTTGTTACTCGTTGTGTGAACCATTTGTCCTTGTTTTTTAGTCCTTGTGACTCATTGTTTAAACAATTTTTCCTTGTTTTTTAGTTCTTGTGACTCGTTGTGTAAACCATTTGTCCTTGATATTGTGACTTGTTATGTGAACCATTTTTCCTTGTTCATTAGTCCTTGTGACTCGTTGTGTAAACTATTTGTCCAAGTTCTTTAGTCCTTATGACTCGTTGTGTGAACCATTTGTCCTTGTTCTTTAGTCCTTGTGACTCGTTGTGTAAACTATTTATCCTTGTTCTTTAAACCGTGTGACTCGTTGTGTGAACCATTTGTCCTTGTGACACGTTGTTTAAACAATTTGTCCTTGTTCATTAGTCTTGTGACTCGTTGTGTAAACCATTTGTCCTTGTGACTCGTTGTGTAAACCATTTGTCCTTGTTCATTAGTCCTTGTGACTCGTTGTTTAAATCATTTGTCCTTGTTTATTAGTCCTTGTGATTCGTTGTGTAAACCATTTGTCCTTGTTCATTAGTCCTTGTGACTCGTTGTGTAAACTATTTGTCCTTGTTCATTATACCTTGTGATTCGTTGTGTGAACCATTTGTCCTTGTTTTTTAGTCCTTGTGACTCGTTGTTTAAACAATTTGTCCTTGTTTTTTAGTTCTTGTGACTCGTTGTGTAAACCATTTGTCCAAGTTATTGTGACTTGTTGTGTGAACCATTTTTCCTTGCTCATTAGTCCTTGTGACTCATTATGTAGACTATTTGTCCTTGTACATTAGTCCTTGTTACTCGTTGTGTGAACCATTTGTCCTTGTTCTTTAGTCCTTGTGACTCATTGTTTAAACAATTTTTCCTTGTTTTTTAGTTCTTGTGACTCGTTGTGTAAACCATTTGTCCTTGTTATTGTGACTTGTTATGTGAACCATTTTTCCTTGTTCATTAGTCCTTGTGACTCGTTGTGTAAACTATTTGTCCAAGTTCTTTAGTCCTTATGACTCGTTGTGTGAACCATTTGTCCTTGTTCTTTAGTCCTTGTGACTCGTTGTGTAAACTATTTGTCCTTGTTCTTTAAACCGTGTGACTCGTTGTGTGAACCATTTGTCCTTGTTCTTTAGTCCTTGTGACACGTTGTTTAAACAATTTCTCCTTGTTCATTAGTCTTGTGACTCGTTGTGTAAACCATTTGTCCTTGTGACTCGTTGTGTAAACCATTTGTCCTTGTTCATTAGTCCTTGTGACTCGTTGTGTTAACTATTTGTCCAAGTTCTTTAGACCTTGTGACTCGTTGTGTGAACCATTTGTCCTTGCTCATTAGTCCCTGTGACTCGTTGTGTAACTATTTGTCCTTGTTCATTAGTCCTTGTGACTAGTTGTGTGAACCATTTGTCCTTGTTCTTTAGTCCTTGTGAGTCGTTGTTTAAACAATTTGTCCTTGTTTTTTAGTTCTTGTGACTCGTTGTGTAAACCATTTGTCCTTGTTATTTTGACTTGTTATGTGAACCATTTCTCCTTGTTCATTAGACCTTGTGACTCGTTGTGTGAATCATTTGTCCTTGTTCATTAGTCCTTCTAACTCGTTGTGTAAACTATTTGCCCTTGTTCGAGTAGTCCTTCTAAATCGTTGTGTGAGTCATTTGTCCTTGTTCTTTAGTCCATCTGACTTGTTGTGTGAACCATTTGTCCTTGTTCATTAGTCTTCTGACTCGTTGTGTAAACCATTTGTCCTTGTGACTCGTTGTGTAAACCACTTGTCCTTGTTCATTAGTCTATGTGACTCGTTGTTTAAACCATTTCTCCTTATTTATTAGTCCTTGTGATTCGTTGTGTAAACCATTTGTCCTTGTTATTGTGACTTGTTGTGTGAATCATTTATCCTTGCTCATTAGTCCTTGTGACTCGTTGTGTGAACCATTTGCCCTTGTTCATTAGTCCTTGTGACTCGTTGTGTAAACTATTTGTCCTTGTTCTTTAGACCTTGTGACTCGTTGTGTGAACCATTTGTCCTTGTTCTTTAGTCCTTGTGACACGTTGTTTATTAGTCTTGTGACTCGTTGTGTAAACCATTTGTCCTTGTGACTCGTTGTGTAAACCAATTGTCCTTCTTCATTAGTCCTTGTGAGTCGTTGTTTAAACCATTTGTCCTTGTTTATTAGTCCTTGTGATTCGTTGTGTAAACCACTTGTCCTTGTTCATTAGTCCTTGTGACTCGTTGTGTAAACTATTTTTCCTTGTTCTTTAGACCTTGTGACTCGTTGTGTGAACCTTCTGTCCTTGTTCCTTAGTCCTTGTGACTCGTTGTTTAAACAATTTGTCCTTGTTTTTTAGTTCTTGTGACTCGTTGTGTAAACCATTTGTCCTTGTTATTGTAACTTGTTGTGTGAACCATTTATCCTTGCTCATTAGTTCTTGTGACTCGTTGTGTGATCCATTTGTCCTTGTTCATTAGTCCTTGTGACTCGTTGTGTAAACTATTTGTCCTTGTCCTTTAGACCTTGTAACTCTTTGTGTGAACCATTTGTCGTTGTTCTTTAGTCCTTGTGACACGTTGTTTAAATTATTTGTCCTTGTTCATTAGTCTTGTGACTCGTTGTGTAAACCATTTGTCCTTGTGACTCGTTGTGTAAACCATTTGTCCTTGTTCATTAGTCCTTGTGACTCGTTGTTTAAACCATTTGTCCTTGTGATTCGTTGTGTAAAGCATTTGTCCTTGTTCATTAGTCCTTGTGACTCGTTGTGTAAACTATTTTTCCTTGTTCTTTAGACCTTGTGACTTGTTGTGTGAACCTTCTGTCCTTGTTCCTTAGTCCTTGTGACTCGTTGTTTAAACAATTTGTCCTTGTTTTTTAGTTCTTGTGACTCGTTATGTAAACCATTTGTCCTTGTTATTGTGACTTGTTATGTGAACCATTTTTCCTTGTTCATTAGTCCTTGTGACTCGTTGTGTAAACTATTTGTCCAAGTTCTTTAGACCTTGTGACTCGTTGTGTGAACCATTTGTCCTTGTTCTTTAGTCCTTGTGACTCGTTGTGTAAACTATTTGTCCTTGTTCATTAAACCGTGTGACTCGTTGTGTGAACCATTTGTCCTTGTTCTTTAGTCCTTGTGACACGTTGTTTAAACAATTTGTCCTTGTTCATTAGTCTTGTGACTCGTTGTGTAAACCATTTGTCCTTGTGACTCGTTGTGTAAACTATTTGTCCTTGTTCTTTAGACCTTGTAACTCGTTGTGTGATCCATTTGTATTTGTTCTTTAGTCCTTTTGACTCGTTGTTTAAACCATTTGCCGTTGTTTATTAGTCCTTGTGACTCGTTGTGTAAACCATTTGTCCTTGTTATTGTGACTTGTCGTGTGAACCATTTTTCCTTTTTCATTAGTCCTTGTGACTCGTTGTGTGAACCAATTGTCCATGTTCATTAGTCCTTGTGACTTGTTGTGTAAACTATTTGTCCTTGTTCATTAGTCCTTATGACTCGTTGTGTGAACCATTTATCCTTGTTCTTTAGTCCTTGTGACTCGTTGTGTAAACTATTTGTCCTTGTTCTTTAAACCGTGTGACTCGTTGTGTGAACCATTTGTCCTTGTGACTCGTTTAAACAATTTGTCCTTGTTCATTAGTCTTGTGACTCGTTGTGTAAACCATTTGTCCTTGTGACTCGTTGTGTAAACCATTTGTCCTTGTTCATTAGTCCTTGTGACTCGTTGTTTAAATCATTTGTCCTTGTTTATTAGTCCTTGTGATTCGTTGTGTAAACCATTTGCCCTTGTTCATTAGTCCTTGTGACTCGTTGTGTAAACTATTTGTCCTTGTTCATTATACCTTGTGACTCGTTGTGTGAACCATTTGTCCTTGTTTTTTAGTCCTTGTGACTCGTTGTTTAAACAATTTGTCCTTGTTTTTTAGTTCTTGTGACTCGTTGTGTAAACCATTTGTCCTTGTTATTGTGACTTGTTGTGTGAACCATTTTTCCTTGCTCATTAGTCCTTGTGACTCATTGTGTAAACTATTTGTCCTTGTTCATTAGTCCTTGTGACTCGTTGTGTAAACTATTTGTCCTTGTCCTTTAGACCTTGTGACTCTTTGTGTGAACCATTTGTCGTTGTTCTTTAGTCCTTGTGACACGTTGTTTAAATTATTTGTCCTTGTTCATTAGTCTTGTGACTCGTTGTGTAAACCATTTGTCCTTGTGACTCGTTGTGTAAACCATTTGTCCTTGTTCATTAGTCCTTGTGACTCGTTGTTTAAACCATTTGTCCTTGTGATTCGTTGTGTAAAGCATTTGTCCTTGTTCATTAGTCCTTGTGACTCGTTGTGTAAACTATTTTTCCTTGTTCTTTAGACCTTGTGACTTGTTGTGTGAACCTTCTGTCCTTGTTCCTTAGTCCTTGTGACTCGTTGTTTAAACAATTTGTCCTTGTTTTTTAGTTCTTGTGACTCGTTATGTAAACCATTTGTCCTTGTTATTGTGACTTGTTATGTGAACCATTTTTCCTTGTTCATTAGTCCTTGTGACTCGTTGTGTAAACTATTTGTCCAAGTTCTTTAGACCTTGTGACTCGTTGTGTGAACCATTTGTCCTTGTTCTTTAGTCCTTGTGACTCGTTGTGTAAACTATTTGTCCTTGTTCATTAAACCGTGTGATTCGTTGTGTGAACCATTTGTCCTTGTTCTTTAGTCCTTGTGACACGTTGTTTAAACAATTTGTCCTTGTTCATTAGTCTTGTGACTCGTTGTGTAAACCATTTGTCCTTGTGACTCGTTGTGTAAACTATTTGTCCTTGTTCTTTAGACCTTGTAACTCGTTGTGTGATCCATTTGTATTTGTTCTTTAGTCCTTTTGACTCGTTGTTTAAACCATTTGCCGTTGTTTATTAGTCCTTGTGACTCGTTGTGTAAACCATTTGTCCTTGTTATTGTGACTTGTCGTGTGAACCATTTTTCCTTTTTCATTAGTCCTTGTGACTCGTTGTGTGAACCAATTGTCCATGTTCATTAGTCCTTGTGACTTGTTGTGTAAACTATTTGTCCTTGTTCATTAGTCCTTATGACTCGTTGTGTGAACCATTTATCCTTGTTCTTTAGTCCTTGTGACTCGTTGTGTAAACTATTTGTCCTTGTTCTTTAAACCGTGTGACTCGTTGTGTGAACCATTTGTCCTTGTGACTCGTTGTTTAAACAATTTGTCCTTGTTCATTAGTCTTGTGACTCGTTGTGTAAACCATTTGTCCTTGTGACTCGTTGTGTAAACCATTTGTCCATTTTCATTAGTCCTTGTGACTCGTTGTTTAAATCATTTGTCCTTGTTTATTAGTCCTTGTGATTCGTTGTGTAAACCATTTGCCCTTGTTCATTAGTCCTTGTGACTCGTTGTGTAAACTATTTGTCCTTGTTCATTATACCTTGTGACTCGTTGTGTGAACCATTTGTCCTTGTTTTTTAGTCCTTGTGACTCGTTGTTTAAACAATTTGTCCTTGTTTTTTAGTTCTTGTGACTCGTTGTGTAAACCATTTGTCCTTGTTATTGTGACTTGTTGTGTGAACCATTTTTCCTTGCTCATTAGTCCTTGTGACTCATTGTGTAAACTATTTGTCCTTGTTCATTAGTCTTGTGACTAGTTGTGTAAACCATTTGTCCTTGTGACTCGTTGTGTAAACCATTTGTCCTTGTTCATTAGTCCTTGTGACTCGTTGTTTAAATCATTTGTCCTTGTTTATTAGTCCTTGTGATTCGTTGTGTAAACCATTTGTCCTTATTCATAAGTCCTTGTGACTCGTTGTGTAAACTATTTGTCCTTGTTAATTAGACCTTGTGACTCGTTGTGTGAACCATTTGTCCTTGTTATTGTGACTTGTTATGTGAACCATTTTTCCTTGTTCATTAGTCCTTGTGACTCGTTGTGTAAACTATTTGTCCAAGTTCTTTAGTCCTTATGACTCGTTGTGTGAACCATTTGTCCTTGTTCTTTAGTCCTTGTGACTCGTTGTGTAAACTATTTGTCCTTGTTCTTTAAACCGTGTGACTCGTTGTGTGAACCATTTGTCCTTGTTCTTTAGTCCTTGTGACACGTTGTTTAAACAATTTCTCCTTGTTCATTAGTCTTGTGACTCGTTGTGTAAACCATTTGTCCTTGTGACTCGTTGTGTAAACCATTTGTCCTTGTTCATTAGTCCTTGTGACTCGTTGTGTAAACTATTTGTCCAAGTTCTTTAGACCTTGTGACTCGTTGTGTGAACCATTTGTCCTTGCTCATTAGTCCCTGTGACTCGTTGTGTAACTATTTGTCCTTGTTCATTAGTCCTTGTGACTAGTTGTGTGAACCATTTGTCCTTGTTCTTTAGTCCTTGTGAGTCGTTGTTTAAACAATTTGTCCTTGTTTTTTAGTTCTTGTGACTCGTTGTGTAAACCATTTGTCCTTGTTATTTTGACTTGTTATGTGAACCATTTCTCCTTGTTCATTAGTCCTTGTGACTCGTTGTGTGAATCATTTGTCCTTGTTCATTAGTCCTTCTAACTCGTTGTGTAAACTATTTTCCCTTGTTCGTAGAGTCCTTCTAAATCGTTGTGTGAGTCATTTGTCCTTGTTCTTTAGTCCATCTGACTTGTTGTGTGAACCATTTGTCCTTGTTCATTAGGCTTCTGACTCGTTGTGTAAACCATTTGTCCTTGTGACTCGTTGTGTAAACCACTTGTCCTTGTTCATTAGTCTATTTGACTCGTTGTTTAAACCATTTCTCCTTATTTATTAGTCCTTGTGATTCGTTGTGTAAACCATTTGTCCTTGTTATTGTGACTTGTTGTGTGAATCATTTATCCTTGCTCATTAGTCCTTGTGACTCGTTTTGTGAACCATTTGCCCTTGTTCATTAGTCCTTGTGACTCGTTGTGTAAACTATTTGTCCTTGTTCTTTAGACCTTGTGACTCGTTGTGTGAACCATTTGTCCTTGTTCTTTAGTCCTTGTGACACGTTGTTTATTAGTCTTGTGACTCGTTGTGTAAACCATTTGTCCTTGTGACACGTTGTGTAAACCAATTGTCCTTCTTCATTAGTCCTTGTGAGTCGTTGTTTAAACCATTTGTCCTTGTTTATTAGTCCTTGTGATTCGTTGTGTAAACCACTTGTCCTTGTTCATTAGTCCTTGTGACTCGTTGTGTAAACTATTTTTCCTTGTTCTTTAGACCTTGTGACTCGTTGTGTGAACCTTCTGTCCTTGTTCCTTAGTCCTTGTGACTCGTTGTTTAAACAATTTGTCCTTGTTTTTTAGTTCTTGTGACTCGTTGTGTAAACCATTTTTCCTTGTTATTGTAACTTGTTGTGTGAACCATTTATCCTTGCTCATTAGTTCTTGTGACTCGTTGTGTGATCCATTTGTCCTTGTTCATTAGTCCTTGTGACTCGTTGTGTAAACTATTTGTCCTTGTTCTTTAGACCTTGTGACTCGTTGTGTGAACCATTTGTCGTTGTTCTTTAGTCCTTGTGACACGTTGTTTAAATTATTTGTCCTTGTTCATTAGTCTTGTGACTCGTTGTGTAAACCATTTGTCCTTGTGACTCGTTGTGTAATCCATTTGCCCTTGTTCATTAGTCCTTGTGACTCGTTGTTTAAACCATTTGTCCTTGTTTATTAGTCCTTGTGATTCGTTGTGTAAACCATTTGTCCTTGTTCATTAGTCCTTGTGACTCGTTGTGTAAACTATTTGTCCTTGTTCATTAGACCTTGTGACTCGTTGTGTGAACCATTTGTCCTTCTTTTTTAGTCCTTGTGACTCATTGTTTAAACAATTTGTCCTTGTTTTTTAATTCTTGTGACTCGTTGTGTAAACCATTTGTCCTTGTTATTGTGACTTGTTGTGTGAACCATTTTTCCTTGCTCATTAGTCCTTGTGACTCATTGTGTAAACTATTTGTCCTTGTACATTAGTCCTTGTTACTCGTTGTGTGAACCATTTGTCCTTGTTCTTTAGTCCTTGTGACTTGTTGTTTAAACAATTTGTCCTTGTTTTTTAGTTCTTGTGACTCGTTGTGTAAACCATTTGTCCTTGTTATTGTGACTTGTTATGTGAACCATTTTTCCTTGTTCATTAGTCCGCGTGACTCGTTGTGTAAACTATTTGTCCAAGTTCTTTAGACCTTGTGACTCGTTGTGTGAACCATTTGTCCTTGCTCATTAGTCCCTGTGACTCGTTGTGTAACTATTTGTCCTTGTTCATTAGTCCTTGTGACTAGTTGTGTGAACCATTTGTCCTTGTTCTTTAGTCCTTGTGAGTCGTTATTTAAACAATTTGTCCTTGTTTTTTAGTTCTTGTGACTCGTTGTGTAAACCATTTGTCCTTGTTATTTTGACTTGTTATGTGAACCATTTCTCCTTGTTCATTAGTCCTTGTGACTCGTTGTGTGAATCATTTGTCCTTGTTCATTAGTCCTTCTAACTCGTTGTGTAAACTATTTGCCCTTGTTCAGTAGTCCTTCTAAATCGTTGTGTGAGCCATTTGTCCTTGTTCTTTAGTCCATCTGACTTGTTGTGTGAACCATTTGTCCTTGTTCATTAGTCTTCTAACTCGTTGTGTAAACCATTTGTCCTTGTGACTCGTTGTGTAAACCACTTGTCCTTGTTCATTAGTCTATGTGACTCGTTGTTTAAACCATTTCTCCTTATTTATTAGTCCTTGTGATTCGTTGTGTAAACCATTTGTCCTTGTTATCGTGACTTTTTGTGTGAATCATTTATCCTTGCTCATTAGTCCTTGTGACTCGTTGTGTGAATCATTTGCCCTTGTTCATTAGTCCTTGTGACTCGTTGTGTAACCTATTTGTCCTTCTTCTTTAGACATTCTAACTCGTTGTGTGAACCATTTGTATTTGTTCTTTAGTCCTTTTGACTCGTTGTGTAAACCATTTGTCCTTGTTATTGTGACTTGTCGTGTGAACCATTTTTCCTTTTTCATTAGTCCTTGTGACTCGTTGTGTGAACCAATTGTCCATGTTCATTAGTCCTTGTGACTCGTTGTGTAAACTATTTGTCCTTGTTCATTAGTCCTTATGACTCGTTGTGTGAACCATTTGTCCTTGTTCTTTAGTCCTTGTGACTCGTTGTGTAAACTATTTGTCCTTGTTCTTTAAACCGTGTGACTCGTTGTGTGAACCATTTGTCCTTGTTCTTTAGTCCTTGTGACACGTTGTTTAAACAATTTGTCCTTGTTCATTAGTCTTGTGACTAGTTGTGTAAACCATTTGTCCTTGTGACTCGTTGTGTAAACCATTTGTCCTTGTTCATTAGTCCTTGTGACTCGTTGTTTAAATCATTTGTCCTTGTTTATTAGTCCTTGTGATTCGTTGTGTAAACCATTTGTCCTTATTCATTAGTCCTTGTGACTCGTTGTGTAAACTATTTGTCCTTGTTCATTAGACCTTGTGACTCGTTGTGTGAACCATTTGTCCTTATTTTTTAGTCCTTGTGACTCGTTGTTTAAACAATTTGTCCTTTATTTTTAGTTCTTGTGACTCGTTGTGTAAACCATTTGTCCTTGTTATTGTGACTTGTTGTGTGAACCATTTTTCCTTGCTCATTAGTCCTTGTGACTCATTGTGTAAACTATTTGTCCTTGTACATTAGTCCTTGTTACTCGTTGTGTGAACCATTTGTCCTTGTTCTTTAGTCCTTGTGACTCGTTCTTTAAACAATTTGTCCTTGTTTTTTAGTTCTTGTGACTCGTTGTGTAAACCATTTGTCCTTGTTATTGTGACTTGTTATGTGAACCATTTTTCCTTGTTCATTAGTCCTTGTGACTCGTTGTGTAAACTATTTGTCCAAGTTCTTTAGACCTTGTGACTCGTTGTGTGAACCATTTGTCCTTGTTCTTTAGTCCTTGTGACTCGTTGTGTAAACTATTTGTCCTTGTTCATTAAACCGTGTGACTCGTTGTGTGAACCATTTGTCCTTGTTCTTTAGTCCTTGTGACACGTTGTTTAAACAATTTGTCCTTGTTCATTAGTCTTGTGACTCGTTGTGTAAACCATTTGTCCTTGTGACTCGTTGTGTAAACTATTTGTCCTTGTTCTTTAGACCTTGTAACTCGTTGTGTGAACCATTTGTATTTGTTCTTTAGTCCTTTTGACTCGTTGTTTAAACCATTTGCCGTTGTTTATTAGTCCTTCTGACTCGTTGTGTAAACCATTTGTCCTTGTTATTGTGACTTGTCGTGTGAACCATTTTTCCTTTTTCATTAGTCCTTGTGACTCGTTGTGTGAACCAATTGTCCATGTTCATTAGTCCTTGTGACTTGTTGTGTAAACTATTTGTCCTTGTTCATTAGTCCTTATGACTCGTTGTGTGAACCATTTGTCCTTGTTCTTTAGTCCTTGTGACTCGTTGTGTAAACTATTTGTCCTTGTTCTTTAAACCGTGTGACTCGTTGTGTGAACCATTTGTCCTTGTTCTTTAGTCCTTGTGACATGTTGTTTAAACAATTTGTCTTTGTTCATTAGTCTTGTGACTCGTTGTGTAAACCATTTGTCCTTGTGACTCGTTGTGTAAACCATTTGTCCTTGTTCATTAGTCCTTGTGACTCGTTGTTTAAACCATTTGTCCTTGTTTATTAGTCCTTGTGATTCGTTGTGTAAACCATTTGTCCTTGTTCATTAGTCCTTGTGACTCGTTGTGTAAACTATTTGTCCTTGTTCATTATACCTTGTGACTCGTTGTGTGAACCATTTGTCCTTGTTTTTTAGTCCTTGTGACTCGTTGTTTAAACAATTTGTCCTTGTTTTTTAGTTCTTGTGACTCGTTGTGTAAACCATTTGTCCTTGTTATTGTGACTTGTTGTGTGAACCATTTTTCCTTGCTCATTAGTCCTTGTGACTCATTATGTAAACTATTTGTCCTTGTACATTAGTCCTTGTTACTCGTTGTGTGAACCATTTGTCCTTGTTCTTTAGTCCTTATGACTCATTGTTTAAACAATTTTTCCTTGTTTTTTAGTTCTTGTGACTCGTTGTGTAAACCATTTGTCCTTGTTATTGTGACTTGTTATGTGAACCATTTTTCCTTGTTCATTAGTCCTTGTGACTCGTTGTGTAAACTATTTGTCCAAGTTCTTTAGTCCTTATGACTCGTTGTGTTAACCATTTGTCCTTGTTCTTTAGTCCTTGTGACTCGTTGTGTAAACTATTTGTCCTTGTTCATTAAACCGTGTGACTCGTTGTGTGAACCATTTGTCCTTGTTCTTTAGTCCTTGTGACACGTTGTTTAAATAATTTGTCCTTGTTCATTAGTCTTGTGACTCGTTGTGTAAACCATTTGTCCTTGTGACTCGTTGTGTAAACTATTTGTCCTTGTTCTTTAGACCTTGTAACTCGTTGTGTGATCCATTTGTATTTGTTCTTTAGTCCTTTTGACTCGTTGTTTAAACCATTTGCCGTTGTTTATTAGTCCTTGTGACTCGTTGTGTAAACCATTTGTCCTTGTTATTGTGACTTGTCGTGTGAACCATTTTTCCTTTTTCATTAGTCCTTGTGACTCGTTGTGTGAACCAATTGTCCATGTTCATTAGTCCTTGTGACTTGTTGTGTAAACTATTTGTCCTTGTTCATTAGTCCTTATAACTCGTTGTGTGAACCATTTATCCTTGTTCTTTAGTCCTTGTGACTCGTTGTGTAAACTATTTGTCCTTGTTCTTTAGACCTTGTAACTCGTTGTGTGAACCATTTGTATTTGTTCTTTAGTCCTTTTGACTCGTTGTTTAAACCATTTGCCGTTGTTTATTAGTCCTTCTGACTCGTTGTGTAAACCATTTGTCCTTGTTATTGTGACTTGTCGTGTGAACCATTTTTCCTTTTTCATTAGTCCTTGTGACTCGTTGTGTGAACCAATTGTCCATGTTCATTAGTCCTTGTGACTTGTTGTGTAAACTATTTGTCCTTGTTCATTAGTCCTTATGACTCGTTGTGTGAACCATTTGTCCTTGTTCTTTAGTCCTTGTGACTCGTTGTGTAAACTATTTGTCCTTGTTCTTTAAACCGTGTGACTCGTTGTGTGAACCATTTGTCCTTGTTCTTTAGTCCTTGTGACATGTTGTTTAAACAATTTGTCTTTGTTCATTAGTCTTGT
This sequence comes from Silene latifolia, assembly GCF_048544455.1. Classification (NCBI taxonomy): domain Eukaryota; kingdom Viridiplantae; phylum Streptophyta; class Magnoliopsida; order Caryophyllales; family Caryophyllaceae; genus Silene; species Silene latifolia. Next base: position 60,641,827 of record NC_133535.1, on the reverse strand, counting down.
GACTCGTTAAGTAAACCATTTGTCCTTGTGACTCGTTGTGTAAACCATTTGTCCTTGTTCATTAGTCCTTGTGACTCGTTGTTTAAACCATTTGTCCTTGTTTATTAGTCCTTGTGATTCGTTGTGTAAACCATTTGTCCTTGTTCATTAGTCCTTGTGACTCGTTGTGTAAACTATTTGTCCTTGTTCATTATACCTTGTGACTCGTTGTGTGAACCATTTGTCCTTGTTTTTTAGTCCTTGTGACTCGTTGTTTAAACAATTTGTCCTTGTTTTTTAGTTCTTGTGACTCGTTGTGTAAACCATTTGTCCTTGTTATTGTGACTTGTTGTGTGAACCATTTTTCCTTGCTCATTAGTCCTTGTGACTCATTGTGTAAACTATTTGTCCTTGTACATTAGTCCTTGTTACTCGTTGTGTGAACCATTTGTCCTTGTTCTTTAGTCCTTATGACTCATTGTTTAAACAATTTTTCCTTGTTTTTTAGTTCTTGTGACTCGTTGTGTAAACCATTTGTCCTTGTTATTGTGACTTGTTATGTGAACCATTTTTCCTTGTTCATTAGTCCTTGTGACTCGTTGTGTAAACTATTTGTCCAAGTTCTTTAGTCCTTATGACTCGTTGTGTTAACCATTTGTCCTTGTTCTTTAGTCCTTGTGACTCGTTGTGTAAACTATTTGTCCTTGTTCATTAAACCGTGTGACTCGTTGTGTGAACCATTTGTCCTTGTTCTTTAGTCCTTGTGACACGTTGTTTAAACAATTTGTCCTTGTTCATTAGTCTTGTGACTCGTTGTGTAAACCATTTGTCCTTGTGACTCGTTGTGTAAACTATTTGTCCTTGTTCTTTAGACCTTGTAACTCGTTGTGTGATCCATTTGTATTTGTTCTTTAGTCCTTTTGACTCGTTGTTTAAACCATTTGCCGTTGTTTATTAGTCCTTGTGACTCGTTGTGTAAACCATTTGTCCTTGTTATTGTGACTTGTCGTGTGAACCATTTTTCCTTTTTCATTAGTCCTTGTGACTCGTTGTGTGAACCAATTGTCCATGTTCATTAGTCCTTGTGACTTGTTGTGTAAACTATTTGTCCTTGTTCATTAGTCCTTATAACTCGTTGTGTGAACCATTTATCCTTGTTCTTTAGTCCTTGTGACTCGTTGTGTAAACTATTTGTCCTTGTTCTTTAAACCGTGTGACTCGTTGTGTGAACCATTTGTCCTTGTGACTCGTTGTTTAAACAATTTGTCCTTGTTCATTAGTCTTGTGACTCGTTGTGTAAACCATTTGTCCTTGTGACTCGTTGTGTAAACCATTTGTCCTTGTTCATTAGTCCTTGTGACTCGTTGTTTAAATCATTTGTCCTTGTTTATTAGTCCTTGTGATTCGTTGTGTAAACCATTTGTCCTTGTTCATTAGTCCTTGTGACTCGTTGTGTAAACTATTTGTCCTTGTTCATTATACCTTGTGACTCGTTGTGTGAACCATTTGTCCTTATTTTTTAGTCCTTGTGACTCGTTGTTTAAACAATTTGTCCTTGTTTTTTAGTTCTTGTGACTCGTTGTGTAAACCATTTGTCCTTGTTATTGTGACTTGTTGTGTGAACCATTTTTCCTTGCTCATTAGTCCTTGTGACTCATTGTGTAAACTATTTGTCCTTGTACATTAGTCCTTGTTACTCGTTGTGTGAACCATTTGTCCTTGTTCTTTAGTCCTTGTGACTCATTGTTTAAACAATTTTTCCTTGTTTTTTAGTTCTTGTGACTCGTTGTGTAAACCATTTGTCCTTGTTATTGTGACTTGTTATGTGAACCATTTTTCCTTGTTCATTAGTCCTTGTGACTCGTTGTGTAAACTATTTGTCCAAGTTCTTTAGTCCTTATGACTCGTTGTGTGAACCATTTGTCCTTGTTCTTTAGTCCTTGTGACTCGTTGTGTAAACTATTTGTCCTTGTTCTTTAAACCGTGTGACTCGTTGTGTGAACCATTTGTCCTTGTTCTTTAGTCCTTGTGACACGTTGTTTAAACAATTTCTCCTTGTTCATTAGTCTTGTGACTCGTTGTGTAAACCATTTATCCTTGTGACTCGTTGTGTAAACCATTTGTCCTTGTTCATTAGTCCTTGTGACTCGTTGTGTAAACTATCTGTCCAAGTTCTTTAGTCCTTATGACTCGTTGTGTGAACCATTTGTCCTTGTTCTTTAGTCTTTGTGACTCGTTGTGTAAACTATTTGTCCTTGTTCTTTAAACCGTGTGACTCGTTGTGTGAACCATTTGTCCTTGTTCTTTAGTCCTTGTGAGTCGTTGTTTAAACAATTTGTCCTTGTTTTTTAGTTCTTGTGACTCGTTGTGTGAACCATTTGTCCTTGTTCTTTAGTCCTTGTGACTCATTGTTTAAACAATTTTTCCTTGTTTTTTAGTTCTTGTGACTCGTTGTGTAAACCATTTGTCCTTGTTATTGTGACTTGTTATGTGAACCATTTTTCCTTGTTCATTAGTCCTTGTGACTCGTTGTGTAAACTATTTGTCCAAGTTCTTTAGTCCTTATGACTCGTTGTGTGAACCATTTGTCCTTGTTCTTTAGTCCTTGTGACTCGTTGTGTAAACTATTTGTCCTTGTTCTTTAAACCGTGTGACTCGTTGTGTGAACCATTTGTCCTTGTTCTTTAGTCCTTGTGACACGTTGTTTAAACAATTTCTCCTTGTTCATTAGTCTTGTGACTCGTTGTGTAAACCATTTATCCTTGTGACTCGTTGTGTAAACCATTTGTCCTTGTTCATTAGTCCTTGTGACTCGTTGTGTAAACTATCTGTCCAAGTTCTTTAGTCCTTATGACTCGTTGTGTGAACCATTTGTCCTTGTTCTTTAGTCTTTGTGACTCGTTGTGTAAACTATTTGTCCTTGTTCTTTAAACCGTGTGACTCGTTGTGTGAACCATTTGTCCTTGTTCTTTAGTCCTTGTGAGTCGTTGTTTAAACAATTTGTCCTTGTTTTTTAGTTCTTGTGACTCGTTGTGTAAACCATTTGTCCTTGTTATTTTGACTTGTTATGTGAACCATTTCTCCTTGTTCATTAGTCCTTGTGACTCGTTGTGTGAATCATTTGTCCTTGTTCATTAGTCCTTCTAACTCGTTGTGTAAACTATTTGCCCTTGTTCAGTAGTCCTTCTAAATCGTTGTGTGAGTCATTTGTCCTTGTTCTTTAGTCCATCTGAATTGTTGTGTGAACCATTTGTCCTTGTTCATTAGGCTTCTGACTCGTTGTGTAAACCATTTGTCCTTCTGACTCGTTGTGTAAAGCACTTGTCCTTGTTCATTAGTCTATGTGACTCGTTGTTTAAACCATTTCTCCTTATTTATTAGTCCTTGTGATTCGTTGTGTAAACCATTTGTCCTTGTTATTGTGACTTGTTGTGTGAATCATTTATCCTTGCTCATTAGTCCTTGTGACTCGTTGTGTGAACCATTTGCCCTTGTTCATTAGTCCTTGTGACTCGTTGTGTAAACTATTTGTCCTTGTTCTTTAGACCTTGTGACTCGTTGTGTGAACCATTTGTCCTTGTTCTTTAGTCCTTGTGACACGTTGTTTATTAGTCTTGTGACTCGTTGTGTAAACCATTTGTCCTTGTGACTCGTTGTGTAAACCAATTGTCCTTCTTCATTAGTCCTTGTGAGTCGTTGTTTAAACCATTTGTCCTTGTTTATTAGTCCTTGTGATTCGTTGTGTAAACCACTTGTCCTTGTTCATTAGTCCTTGTGACTCGTTGTGTAAACTATTTTTCCTTGTTCTTTAGACCTTGTGACTCGTTGTGTGAACCTTCTGTCCTTGTTCCTTAGTCCTTGTGACTCGTTGTTTAAACAATTTGTCCTTGTTTTTTAGTTCTTGTGACTCGTTGTGTAAACCATTTGTCCTTGTTATTTTGACTTGTTATGTGAACCATTTCTCCTTGTTCATTAGTCCTTGTGACTCGTTGTGTGAATCATTTGTCCTTGTTCATTAGTCCTTCTAACTCGTTGTGTAAACTATTTGCCCTTGTTCAGTAGTCCTTCTAAATCGTTGTGTGAGTCATTTGTCCTTGTTCTTTAGTCCATCTGACTTGTTGTGTGAACCATTTGTCCTTGTTCATTAGGCTTCTGACTCGTTGTGTAAACCATTTGTCCTTGTGACTCGTTGTGTAAACCACTTGTCCTTGTTCATTAGTCTATGTGACTCGTTGTTTAAACCATTTCTCCTTATTTATTAGTCCTTGTGATTCGTTGTGTAAACCATTTGTCCTTGTTATTGTGACTTGTTGTGTGAATCATTTATCCTTGCTCATTAGTCCTTGTGACTCGTTGTGTGAATCATTTGCCCTTGTTCATTAGTCCTTGTGACTCGTTGTGTAAACTATTTGTCCTTGTTCTTTAGACCTTGTGACTCGTTGTGTGAACCATTTGTCCTTGTTCTTTAGTCCTTGTGACACGTTGTTTATTAGTCTTGTGACTCGTTGTGTAAACCATTTGTCCTTGTGACTCGTTGTGTAAACCAATTGTCCTTCTTCATTAGTCCTTGTGAGTCGTTGTTTAAACCATTTGTCCTTGTTTATTAGTCCTTGTGATTCGTTGTGTAAACCACTTGTCCTTGTTCATTAGTCCTTGTGACTCGTTGTGTAAACTATTTTTCCTTGTTCTTTAGACCTTGTGACTCGTTGTGTGAACCTTCTGTCCTTGTTCCTTAGTCCTTGTGACTCGTTGTTTAAACAATTTGTCCTTGTTTTTTAGTTCTTGTGACTCGTTGTGTAAACCATTTGTCCTTGTTATTGTAACTTGTTGTGTGAACCATTTATCCTTGCTCATTAGTTCTTGTGACTCGTTGTGTGATCCATTTGTCCTTGTTCATTAGTCCTTGTGACTCGTTGTGTAAACTATTTGTCCTTGTTCTTTAGACCTTGTGACTCGTTGTGTGAACCATTTGTCGTTGTTCTTTAGTCCTTGTGACACGTTGTTTAAATTATTTGTCCTTGTTCATTAGTCTTGTGACTCGTTGTGTAAACCATTTGTCCTTGTGACTCGTTGTGTAAACCATTTGTCCTTGTTCATTAGTCCTTGTGACTCGTTGTTTAAACCATTTGTCCTTGTGATTCGTTGTGTAAAGCATTTGTCCTTGTTCATTAGTCCTTGTGACTCGTTGTGTAAACTATTTTTCCTTGTTCTTTAGACCTTGTGACTTGTTGTGTGAACCTTCTGTCCTTGTTCCTTAGTCCTTGTGACTCGTTGTTTAAACAATTTGTCCTTGTTTTTTAGTTCTTGTGACTCGTTGTGTAAACCATTTGTCCTTGTTTTTGTAACTTGTTGTGTGAACCATTTATCCTTGCTCATTAGTTCTTGTGACTCGTTGTGTGATCCATTTGTCCTTTTTCATTAGTCCTTGTGACTCGTTGTGTAAACTATTTGTCCTTGTTCTTTAGACCTTGTGACTCGTTGTGTGAACCATTTGTCCTTGTTCTTTAGTCCTTGTGATACGTTGTTTAAACAATTTGTCCTTGTTCATTAGTCTTGTGACTCGTTGTGTAAACCATTTGTCCTTGTGACTCGTTGTATAATCCATTTGCCCTTGTTCATTAGTCCTTGTGACTCGTTGTTTAAACCATTTGTCCTTGTTTATTAGTCCTTGTGATTCGTTGTGTAAACCATTTGTCCTTGTTCATTAGTCCTTGTGACTCGTTGTGTAAACTATTTGTCCTTGTTCATTAGACCTTGTGACTCGTTGTGTGAACCATTTGTCCTTCTTTTTTAGTCCTTGTGACTCATTGTTTAAACAATTTGTCCTTGTTTTTTAGTTCTTGTGACTCGTTGTGTAAACCATTTGTCCTTGTTATTGTGACTTGTTGTGTGAACCTTTTTCCTTGCTCATTAGTCCTTGTGACTCATTGTGTAAACTATTTGTCCTTGTACATTAGTCCTTGTTACTCGTTGTGTGAACCATTTGTCCTTGTTCTTTAGTCCTTGTGACTTGTTGTTTAAACAATTTGTCCTTGTTTTTTAGTTCTTGTGACTCGTTGTGTAAACCATTTGTCCTTGTTATTGTGACTTGTTATGTGAACCATTTTTCCTTGTTCATTAGTCCGTGTGACTCGTTGTGTAAACTATTTGTCCAAATTCTTTAGACCTTGTGACTCGTTGTGTGAACCATTTGTCCTTGCTCATTAGTCCCTGTGACTCGTTGTGTAACTATTTGTCCTTCTTCATTAGTCCTTGTGACTAGTTGTGTGAACCATTTGTCCTTGTTTATTAGTCCATGTGATTCGTTGTGTAAACCATTTGTCCTTATTCATTAGTCCTTGTGACTCGTTGTGTAAACTATTTGTCCTTGTTCATTAGACCTTGTGACTCGTTGTGTGAACCATTTGTCCTTATTTTTTAGTCCTTGTGACTCGTTGTTTAAACAATTTGTCCTTTATTTTTAGTTCTTGTGACTCGTTGTGTAAACCATTTGTCCTTGTTATTGTGACTTGTTGTGTGAACCATTTTTCCTTGCTCATTAGTCCTTGTGACTCATTGTGTAAACTATTTGTCCTTGTACATTAGTCCTTGTTACTCGTTGTGTGAACCATTTGTCCTTGTTCTTTAGTCCTTGTGACTCGTTGTTTAAACAATTTGTCCTTGTTTTTTAGTTCTTGTGACTCGTTGTGTAAACCATTTGTCCTTGTTATTGTGACTTGTTATGTGAACCATTTTTCCTTGTTCATTAGTCCTTGTGACTCGTTGTGTAAACTATTTGTCCAAGTTCTTTAGACCTTGTGACTCGTTGTGTGAACCATTTGTCCTTGTTCTTTAGTCCTTGTGACTCGTTGTGTAAACTATTTGTCCTTGTTCATTAAACCGTGTGACTCGTTGTGTGAACCATTTGTCCTTGTTCTTTAGTCCTTGTGACACGTTGTTTAAACAATTTGTCCTTGTTCATTAGTCTTGTGACTCGTTGTGTAAACCATTTGTCCTTGTGACTCGTTGTGTAAACTATTTGTCCTTGTTCTTTAGACCTTGTAACTCGTTGTGTGAACCATTTGTATTTGTTCTTTAGTCCTTTTGACTCGTTGTTTAAACCATTTGCCGTTGTTTATTAGTCCTTCTGACTCGTTGTGTAAACCATTTGTCCTTGTTATTGTGACTTGTCGTGTGAACCATTTTTCCTTTTTCATTAGTCCTTGTGACTCGTTGTGTGAACCAATTGTCCATGTTCATTAGTCCTTGTGACTTGTTGTGTAAACTATTTGTCCTTGTTCATTAGTCCTTATGACTCGTTGTGTGAACCATTTGTCCTTGTTCTTTAGTCCTTGTGACTCGTTGTGTAAACTATTTGTCCTTGTTCTTTAAACCGTGTGACTCGTTGTGTGAACCATTTGTCCTTGTTCTTTAGTCCTTGTGACATGTTGTTTAAACAATTTGTCTTTGTTCATTAGTCTTGTGACTCGTTGTGTAAATTATTTGTCCTTGTTCATTAAACCGTGTGACTCGTTGTGTGAACCATTTGTCCTTGTTCTTTAGTCCTTGTGACACGTTGTTTAAACAATTTGTCCTTGTTCATTAGTCTTGTGACTCGTTGTGTGAATCATTTGTCCTTGTTCATTAGTCCTTCTAACTCGTTGTGTAAACTATTTGCCCTTGTTCAGTAGTCCTTCTAAATCGTTGTGTGAGTCATTTGTCCTTGTTCTTTAGTCCATCTGACTTGTTGTGTGAACCATTTGTCCTTGTTCATTAGGCTTCTGACTCGTTGTGTAAACCATTTGTCCTTGTGACTCGTTGTGTAAACCACTTGTCCTTGTTCATTAGTCTATGTGACTCGTTGTTTAAACCATTTCTCCTTATTTATTAGTCCTTGTGATTCGTTGTGTAAACCATTTGTCCTTGTTATTGTGACTTGTTGTGTGAATCATTTATCCTTGCTCATTAGTCCTTGTGACTCGTTGTGTGAATCATTTGCCCTTGTTCATTAGTCCTTGTGACTCGTTGTGTAAACTATTTGTCCTTGTTCTTTAGACCTTGTGACTCGTTGTGTGAACCATTTGTCCTTGTTCTTTAGTCCTTGTGACACGTTGTTTATTAGTCTTGTGACTCGTTGTGTAAACCATTTGTCCTTGTGACTCGTTGTGTAAACCAATTGTCCTTCTTCATTAGTCCTTGTGAGTCGTTGTTTAAACCATTTGTCCTTGTTTATTAGTCCTTGTGATTCGTTGTGTAAACCACTTGTCCTTGTTCATTAGTCCTTGTGACTCGTTGTGTAAACTATTTTTCCTTGTTCTTTAGACCTTGTGACTCGTTGTGTGAACCTTCTGTCCTTGTTCCTTAGTCCTTGTGACTCGTTGTTTAAACAATTTGTCCTTGTTTTTTAGTTCTTGTGACTCGTTGTGTAAACCATTTGTCCTTGTTATTGTAACTTGTTGTGTGAACCATTTATCCTTGCTCATTAGTTCTTGTGACTCGTTGTGTGATCCATTTGTCCTTGTTCATTAGTCCTTGTGACTCGTTGTGTAAACTATTTGTCCTTGTTCTTTAGACCTTGTGACTCGTTGTGTGAACCATTTGTCGTTGTTCTTTAGTCCTTGTGACACGTTGTTTAAATTATTTGTCCTTGTTCATTAGTCTTGTGACTCGTTGTGTAAACCATTTGTCCTTGTGACTCGTTGTGTAAACCATTTGTCCTTGTTCATTAGTCCTTGTGACTCGTTGTTTAAACCATTTGTCCTTGTGATTCGTTGTGTAAAGCATTTGTCCTTGTTCATTAGTCCTTGTGACTCGTTGTGTAAACTATTTTTCCTTGTTCTTTAGACCTTGTGACTTGTTGTGTGAACCTTCCGTCCTTGTTCCTTAGTCCTTGTGACTCGTTGTTTAAACAATTTGTCCTTGTTTTTTAGTTCTTGTGACTCGTTGTGTAAACCATTTGTCCTTGTTTTTGTAACTTGTTGTGTGAACCATTTATCCTTGCTCATTAGTTCTTGTGACTCGTTGTGTGATCCATTTGTCCTTTTTCATTAGTCCTTGTGACTCGTTGTGTAAACTATTTGTCCTTGTTCTTTAGACCTTGTGACTCGTTGTGTGAACCATTTGTCCTTGTTCTTTAGTCCTTGTGATACGTTGTTTAAACAATTTGTCCTTGTTCATTAGTCTTGTGACTCGTTGTGTAAACCATTTGTCCTTGTGACTCGTTGTATAATCCATTTGCCCTTGTTCATTAGTCCTTGTGACTCGTTGTTTAAACCATTTGTCCTTGTTTATTAGTCCTTGTGATTCGTTGTGTAAACCATTTGTCCTTGTTCATTAGTCCTTGTGACTCGTTGTGTAAACTATTTGTCCTTGTTCATTAGACCTTGTGACTCGTTGTGTGAACCATTTGTCCTTCTTTTTTAGTCCTTGTGACTCATTGTTTAAACAATTTGTCCTTGTTTTTTAGTTCTTGTGACTCGTTGTGTAAACCATTTGTCCTTGTTATTGTGACTTGTTGTGTGAACCTTTTTTCCTTGCTCATTAGTCCTTGTGACTCATTGTGTAAACTATTTGTCCTTGTACATTAGTCCTTGTTACTCGTTGTGTGAACCATTTGTCTTTGTTCTTTAGTCCTTGTGACTTGTTGTTTAAACAATTTGTCCTTGTTTTTTAGTTCTTGTGACTCGTTGTGTAAACCATTTGTCCTTGTTATTGTGACTTGTTATGTGAACCATTTTTCCTTGTTCATTAGTCCGTGTGACTCGTTGTGTAAACTATTTGTCCAAATTCTTTAGACCTTGTGACTCGTTGTGTGAACCATTTGTCCTTGCTCATTAGTCCCTGTGACTCGTTGTGTAACTATTTGTCCTTCTTCATTAGTCCTTGTGACTAGTTGTGTGAACCATTTGTCCTTGTTTATTAGTCCATGTGATTCGTTGTGTAAACCATTTGTCCTTATTCATTAGTCCTTGTGACTCGTTGTGTAAACTATTTGTCCTTGTTCATTAGACCTTGTGACTCGTTGTGTGAACCATTTGTCCTTATTTTTTAGTCCTTGTGACTCGTTGTTTAAACAATTTGTCCTTTATTTTTAGTTCTTGTGACTCGTTGTGTAAACCATTTGTCCTTGTTATTGTGACTTGTTGTGTGAACCATTTTTCCTTGCTCATTAGTCCTTGTGACTCATTGTGTAAACTATTTGTCCTTGTACATTAGTCCTTGTTACTCGTTGTGTGAACCATTTGTCCTTGTTCTTTAGTCCTTGTGACTCGTTGTTTAAACAATTTGTCCTTGTTTTTTAGTTCTTGTGACTCGTTGTGTAAACCATTTGTCCTTGTTATTGTGACTTGTTATGTGAACCATTTTTCCTTGTTCATTAGTCCTTGTGACTCGTTGTGTAAACTATTTGTCCAAGTTCTTTAGACCTTGTGACTCGTTGTGTGAACCATTTGTCCTTGTTCTTTAGTCCTTGTGACTCGTTGTGTAAACTATTTGTCCTTGTTCATTAAACCGTGTGACTCGTTGTGTGAACCATTTGTCCTTGTTCTTTAGTCCTTGTGACACGTTGTTTAAACAATTTGTCCTTGTTCATTAGTCTTGTGACTCGTTGTGTAAACCATTTGTCCTTGTGACTCGTTGTGTAAACTATTTGTCCTTGTTCTTTAGACCTTGTAACTCGTTGTGTGAACCATTTGTATTTGTTCTTTAGTCCTTTTGACTCGTTGTTTAAACCATTTGCCGTTGTTTATTAGTCCTTCTGACTCGTTGTGTAAACCATTTGTCCTTGTTATTGTGACTTGTCGTGTGAACCATTTTTCCTTTTTCATTAGTCCTTGTGACTCGTTGTGTGAACCAATTGTCCATGTTCATTAGTCCTTGTGACTTGTTGTGTAAACTATTTGTCCTTGTTCATTAGTCCTTATGACTCGTTGTGTGAACCATTTGTCCTTGTTCTTTAGTCCTTGTGACTCGTTGTGTAAACTATTTGTCCTTGTTCTTTTAACCGTGTGACTCGTTGTGTGAACCATTTGTCCTTGTTCTTTAGTCCTTGTGACATGTTGTTTAAACAATTTGTCTTTGTTCATTAGTCTTGTGACTCGTTGTGTAAATTATTTGTCCTTGTTCATTAAACCGTGTGACTCGTTGTGTGAACCATTTGTCCTTGTTCTTTAGTCCTTGTGACACGTTGTTTAAACAATTTGTCCTTGTTCATTAGTCTTGTGACTCGTTGTGTAAACCATTTGTCCTTGTGACTCGTTGTGTAAACTATTTGTCCTTGTTCTTTAGACCTTGTAACTCGTTGTGTGATCCATTTGTATTTGTTCTTTAGTCCTTTTGACTCGTTGTTTAAACCATTTGCCGTTGTTTATTAGTCCTTGTGACTCGTTGTGTAAACCATTTGTCCTTGTTATTGTGACTTGTCGTGTGAACCATTTTTCCTTTTTCATTAGTCCTTGTGACTCGTTGTGTGAACCAATTGTCCATGTTCATTAGTCCTTGTGACTTGTTGTGTAAACTATTTGTCCTTGTTCATTAGTCCTTATGACTCGTTGTGTGAACCATTTATCCTTGTTCTTTAGTCCTTGTGACTCGTTGTGTAAACTATTTGTCGTTGTTCTTTAAACCGTGTGACTCGTTGTGTGAACCATTTATCCTTGTGACTCGTTGTTTAAACAATTTGTCCTTGTTCATTAGTCTTGTGACTCGTTGTGTAAACCATTTGTCCTTGTGACTCGTTGTGTAAACCATTTGTCCTTGTTCATTAGTCCTTGTGACTCGTTGTATAAATCGTTTGTCCTTGTTTATTAGTCCTTGTGATTCGTTGTGTAAACCATTTGTCCTTGTTCATTAGTCCTTGTAACTCGTTGTGTAAACTATTTGTCCTTGTTCATTATACCTTGTGACTCGTTGTGTGAACCATTTGTCCTTGTTTTTTAGTCCTTGTGACTCGTTGTTTAAACAATTTGTCCTTGTTTTTAGTTCTTGTGACTCGTTGTGTAAACCATTTGTCCTTGTTATTGTGACTTGTTGTGTGAACCATTTTTCCTTGCTCATTAGTCCTTGTGACTCATTGTGTAAACTATTTGTCCTTGTACATTAGTCCTTGTTACTCGTTGTGTGAACCATTTGTCCTTGTTCTTTAGTCCTTGTGACTCATTGTTTAAACAATTTTTCCTTGTTTTTTAGTTCTTGTGACTCGTTGTGTAAACCATTTGTCCTTGTTATTGTGACTTGTTATGTGAACCATTTTTCCTTGTTCATTAGTCCTTGTGACTCGTTGTGTAAACTATTTGTCCAAGTTCTTTAGTCCTTATGATCCGTTGTGTGAACCATTTGTCCTTGTTCTTTAGTCCTTGTGACTCGTGGTGTAAACTATTTGTCCTTGTTCTTTAAACCGTGTGACTCGTTGTGTGAACCATTTGTCCTTGTTCTTTAGTCCTTGTGACACATTGTTTAAACAATTTCTCCTTGTTCATTAGTCTTGTGACTCGTTGTGTAAACCATTTATCCTTGTGACTCGTTGTGTAAACCATTTGTCCTTGTTTATTAGTCCTTGTGACTCGTTGTGTAAACTATTTGTCCAAGTTCTTTAGACCTTGTGACTCGTTGTGTGAACCATTTGTCCTTGCTCATTAGTCCCTGTGACTCGTTGTGTAACTATTTGTCCTTGTTCATTAGTCCTTGTGACTAGTTGTGTGAACCATTTGTCCTTGTTCTTTAGTCCTTGTGAGTCGTTGTTTAAACAATTTGTCCTTGTTTTTTAGTTCTTGTGACTCGTTGTGTAAACCATTTGTCCTTGTTATTTTGACTTGTTATGTGAACCATTTCTCCTTGTTCATTAGTCCTTGTGACTCGTTGTGTGAATCATTTGTCCTTGTTCATTAGTCCTTCTAACTCGTTGTGTAAACTATTTGCCCTTGTTCTTTAGTCCTTCTAAATCGTTGTGTGAGTCATTTGTCCTTGTTCTTTAGTCCATCTGACTTGTTGTGTGAACCATTTGTCCTTGTTCATTAGGCTTCTGACTCGTTGTGTAAACCATTTGTCCTTGTGACTCGTTGTGTAAACCACTTGTCCTTGTTCATTAGTCTATGTGACTCGTTGTTTAAACCATTTCTCCTTATTTATTAGTCCTTGTGATTCGTTGTGTAAACCATTTGTCCTTGTTATTGTGACTTGTTGTGTGAATCATTTATGCTTGCTCATTAGTCCTTGTGACTCGTTGTGTGAACCATTTGCCCTTGTTCATTAGTCCTTGTGACTCGTTGTGTAAACTATTTGTCCTTGTTCATTAGTCCTTATGACTCGTTGTGTGAACCATTTGTCCTTGTTCTTTAGTCCTTGTGACTCGTTGTGTAAACTATTTGTCCTTGTTCTTTAAACCGTGTGACTCGTTGTGTGAACCATTTGTCCTTGTTTTTTAGTCCTTGTGACACGTTGTTTAAACAATTTGTCCTTGTTCATTAGTCTTGTGACTAGTTGTGTAAACCATTTGTCCTTGTGACTCGTTGTGTAAACCATTTGTCCTTGTTCATTAGTCCTTGTGACTCGTTGTTTAAACCATTTGTCCTTGTTACTCGTTGTGTGAACCATTTGTCCTTGTTCTTTAGTCCTTGTGACTCGTTGTTTAAACAATTTGTCCTTGTTTTTTAGTTCTTGTGACTCGTTGTGTAAACTATTTGTCCTTGTTCATTATACCTTGTGACTCGTTGTGTGAACCATTTGTCCTTGTTTTTTAGTCCTTGTGACTCGTTGTTTAAACAATTTGTCCTTGTTTTTTAGTTCTTGTGACTCGTTGTGTAAACCATTTGTCCTTGTTATTGTGACTTGTTGTGTGAACCATTTTTCCTTGCTCATTAGTCCTTGTGACTCATTGTGTAAACTATTTGTCCTTGTACATTAGTCCTTGTTACTCGTTGTGTGAACCATTTGTCCTTGTTCTTTAGTCCTTGTGACTCGTTGTTTAAACAATTTGTCCTTGTTTTTTAGTTCTTGTGACTCGTTGTGTAAACCATTTGTCCTTGTTATTGTGACTTGTTATGTGAACCATTTTTCCTTGTTCATTAGTCCTTGTGACTCGTTGTGTAAACTATTTGTCCAAGTTCTTTAGACCTTGTGACTCGTTGTGTGAACCATTTGTCCTTGTTCTTTAGTCCTTGTGACTCGTTGTGTAAACTATTTGTCCTTGTTCATTAAACCGTGTGACTCGTTGTGTGAACCATTTGTCCTTGTTCTTTAGTCCTTGTGACACGTTGTTTAAACAATTTGTCCTTGTTCATTAGTCTTGTGACTCGTTGTGTAAACCATTTGTCCTTGTGACTCGTTGTGTAAACTATTTGTCCTTGTTCTTTAGACCTTGTAACTCGTTGTGTGAACCATTTGTATTTGTTCTTTAGTCCTTTTGACTCGTTGTTTAAACCATTTGCCGTTGTTTATTAGTCCTTCTGACTCGTTGTGTAAACCATTTGTCCTTGTTATTGTGACTTGTCGTGTGAACCATTTTTCCTTTTTCATTAGTCCTTGTGACTCGTTGTGTGAACCAATTGTCCATGTTCATTAGTCCTTGTGACTTGTTGTGTAAACTATTTGTCCTTGTTCATTAGTCCTTATGACTCGTTGTGTGAACCATTTGTCCTTGTTCTTTAGTCCTTGTGACTCGTTGTGTAAACTATTTGTCCTTGTTCTTTAAACCGTGTGACTCGTTGTGTGAACCATTTGTCCTTGTTCTTTAGTCCTTGTGACATGTTGTTTAAACAATTTGTCTTTGTTCATTAGTCTTGTGACTCGTTGTGTAAATTATTTGTCCTTGTTCATTAAACCGTGTGACTCGTTGTGTGAACCATTTGTCCTTGTTCTTTAGTCCTTGTGACACGTTGTTTAAACAATTTGTCCTTGTTCATTAGTCTTGTGACTCGTTGTGTAAACCATTTGTCCTTGTGACTCGTTGTGTAAACTATTTGTCCTTGTTCTTTAGACCTTGTAACTCGTTGTGTGATCCATTTGTATTTGTTCTTTAGTCCTTTTGACTCGTTGTTTAAACCATTTGCCGTTGTTTATTAGTCCTTGTGACTCGTTGTGTAAACCATTTGTCCTTGTTATTGTGACTTGTCGTGTGAACCATTTTTCCTTTTTCATTAGTCCTTGTGACTCGTTGTGTGAACCAATTGTCCATGTTCATTAGTCCTTGTGACTTGTTGTGTAAACTATTTGTCCTTGTTCATTAGTCCTTATGACTCGTTGTGTGAACCATTTATCCTTGTTCTTTAGTCCTTGTGACTCGTTGTGTAAACTATTTGTCGTTGTTCTTTAAACCGTGTGACTCGTTGTGTGAACCATTTATCCTTGTGACTCGTTGTTTAAACAATTTGTCCTTGTTCATTAGTCTTGTGACTCGTTGTGTAAACCATTTGTCCTTGTGACTCGTTGTGTAAACCATTTGTCCTTGTTCATTAGTCCTTGTGACTCGTTGTATAAATCGTTTGTCCTTGTTTATTAGTCCTTGTGATTCGTTGTGTAAACCATTTGTCCTTGTTCATTAGTCCTTGTAACTCGTTGTGTAAACTATTTGTCCTTGTTCATTATACCTTGTGACTCGTTGTGTGAACCATTTGTCCTTGTTTTTTAGTCCTTGTGACTCGTTGTTTAAACAATTTGTCCTTGTTTTTAGTTCTTGTGACTCGTTGTGTAAACCATTTGTCCTTGTTATTGTGACTTGTTGTGTGAACCATTTTTCCTTGCTCATTAGTCCTTGTGACTCATTGTGTAAACTATTTGTCCTTGTACATTAGTCCTTGTTACTCGTTGTGTGAACCATTTGTCCTTGTTCTTTAGTCCTTGTGACTCATTGTTTAAACAATTTTTCCTTGTTTTTTAGTTCTTGTGACTCGTTGTGTAAACCATTTGTCCTTGTTATTGTGACTTGTTATGTGAACCATTTTTCCTTGTTCATTAGTCCTTGTGACTCGTTGTGTAAACTATTTGTCCAAGTTCTTTAGTCCTTATGATCCGTTGTGTGAACCATTTGTCCTTGTTCTTTAGTCCTTGTGACTCGTGGTGTAAACTATTTGTCCTTGTTCTTTAAACCGTGTGACTCGTTGTGTGAACCATTTGTCCTTGTTCTTTAGTCCTTGTGACACATTGTTTAAACAATTTCTCCTTGTTCATTAGTCTTGTGACTCGTTGTGTAAACCATTTATCCTTGTGACTCGTTGTGTAAACCATTTGTCCTTGTTTATTAGTCCTTGTGACTCGTTGTGTAAACTATTTGTCCAAGTTCTTTAGACCTTGTGACTCGTTGTGTGAACCATTTGTCCTTGCTCATTAGTCCCTGTGACTCGTTGTGTAACTATTTGTCCTTGTTCATTAGTCCTTGTGACTAGTTGTGTGAACCATTTGTCCTTGTTCTTTAGTCCTTGTGAGTCGTTGTTTAAACAATTTGTCCTTGTTTTTTAGTTCTTGTGACTCGTTGTGTAAACCATTTGTCCTTGTTATTTTGACTTGTTATGTGAACCATTTCTCCTTGTTCATTAGTCCTTGTGACTCGTTGTGTGAATCATTTGTCCTTGTTCATTAGTCCTTCTAACTCGTTGTGTAAACTATTTGCCCTTGTTCATTAGTCCTTCTAAATCGTTGTGTGAGCCATTTGTCCTTGTTCTTTAGTCCATCTGACTTGTTGTGTGAACCATTTGTCCTTGTTCATTAGGCTTCTGACTCGTTGTGTAAACCATTTGTCCTTGTGACTCGTTGTGTAAACCACTTGTCCTTGTTCATTAGTCTATGTGACTCGTTGTTTAAACCATTTCTCCTTATTTATTAGTCCTTGTGATTCGTTGTGTAAACCATTTGTCCTTGTTATTGTGACTTGTTGTGTGAATCATTTATGCTTGCTCATTAGTCCTTGTGACTCGTTGTGTGAACCATTTGCCCTTGTTCATTAGTCCTTGTGACTCGTTGTGTAAACTATTTGTCCTTGTTCATTAGTCCTTATGACTCGTTGTGTGAACCATTTGTCCTTGTTCTTTAGTCCTTGTGACTCGTTGTGTAAACTATTTGTCCTTGTTCTTTAAACCGTGTGACTCGTTGTGTGAACCATTTGTCCTTGTTTTTTAGTCCTTGTGACACGTTGTTTAAACAATTTGTCCTTGTTCATTAGTCTTGTGACTAGTTGTGTAAACCATTTGTCCTTGTGACTCGTTGTGTAAACCATTTGTCCTTGTTCATTAGTCCTTGTGACTCGTTGTTTAAACCATTTGTCCTTGTTACTCGTTGTGTGAACCATTTGTCCTTGTTCTTTAGTCCTTGTGACTCGTTGTTTAAACAATTTGTCCTTGTTTTTTAGTTCTTGTGACTCGTTGTGTAAACTATTTGTCCTTGTTCATTATACCTTGTGACTCGTTGTGTGAACCATTTGTCCTTGTTTTTTAGTCCTTGTGACTCGTTGTTTAAACAATTTGTCCTTGTTTTTTAGTTCTTGTGACTCGTTGTGTAAACCATTTGTCCTTGTTATTGTGACTTGTTGTGTGAACCATTTTTCCTTGCTCATTAGTCCTTGTGACTCATTGTGTAAACTATTTGTCCTTGTACATTAGTCCTTGTTACTCGTTGTGTGAACCATTTGTCCTTGTTCTTTAGTCCTTGTGACTCATTGTTTAAACAATTTTTCCTTGTTTTTTAGTTCTTGTGACTCGTTGTGTAAACCATTTGTCCTTGTTATTGTGACTTGTTATGTGAACCATTTTTCCTTGTTCATTAGTCCTTGTGACTCGTTGTGTAAACTATTTGTCCAAGTTCTTTAGTCCTTATGATCCGTTGTGTGAACCATTTGTCCTTGTTCTTTAGTCCTTGTGACTCGTTGTGTAAACTATTTGTCCTTGTTCTTTAAACCGTGTGACTCGTTGTGTGAACCATTTGTCCTTGTTCTTTAGTCCTTGTGACACATTGTTTAAACAATTTCTCCTTGTTCATTAGTCTTGTGACTCGTTGTGTAAACCATTTATCCTTGTGACTCGTTGTGTAAACCATTTGTCCTTGTTTATTAGTCCTTGTGACTCGTTGTGTAAACTATTTGTCCAAGTTCTTTAGACCTTGTGACTCGTTGTGTGAACCATTTGTCCTTGCTCATTAGTCCCTGTGACTCGTTGTGTAACTATTTGTCCTTGTTCATTAGTCCTTGTGACTAGTTGTGTGAACCATTTGTCCTTGTTCTTTAGTCCTTGTGAGTCGTTGTTTAAACAATTTGTCCTTGTTTTTTAGTTCTTGTGACTCGTTGTGTAAACCATTTGTCCTTGTTATTTTGACTTGTTATGTGAACCATTTCTCCTTGTTCATTAGTCCTTGTGACTCGTTGTGTGAATCATTTGTCCTTGTTCATTAGTCCTTCTAACTCGTTGTGTAAACTATTTGCCCTTGTTCAGTAGTCCTTCTAAATCGTTGTGTGAGTCATTTGTCCTTGTTCTTTAGTCCATCTGACTTGTTGTGTGAACCATTTGTCCTTGTTCATTAGGCTTCTGACTCGTTGTGTAAACCATTTGTCCTTGTGACTCGTTGTGTAAACCACTTGTCCTTGTTCATTAGTCTATGTGACTCGTTGTTTAAACCATTTCTCCTTATTTATTAGTCCTTGTGATTCGTTGTGTAAACCATTTGTCCTTGTTATTGTGACTTGTTGTGTGAATCATTTATGCTTGCTCATTAGTCCTTGTGACTCGTTGTGTGAACCATTTGCCCTTGTTCATTAGTCCTTGTGACTCGTTGTGTAAACTATTTGTCCTTGTTCATTAGTCCTTATGACTCGTTGTGTGAACCATTTGTCCTTGTTCTTTAGTCCTTGTGACTCGTTGTGTAAACTATTTGTCCTTGTTCTTTAAACCGTGTGACTCGTTGTGTGAACCATTTGTCCTTGTTTTTTAGTCCTTGTGACACGTTGTTTAAACAATTTGTCCTTGTTCATTAGTCTTGTGACTAGTTGTGTAAACCATTTGTCCTTGTGACTCGTTGTGTAAACCATTTGTCCTTGTTCATTAGTCCTTGTGACTCGTTGTTTAAACCATTTGTCCTTGTTACTCGTTGTGTGAACCATTTGTCCTTGTTCTTTAGTCCTTGTGACTCGTTGTTTAAACAATTTGTCCTTGTTTTTTAGTTCTTGTGACTCGTTGTGTAAACCATTTGTCCTTGTTATTGTGACTTGTTATGTGAACCATTTTTCCTTGTTCATTAGTCCTTGTGACTCGTTGTGTAAACTATTTGTCCAAGTTCTTTAGACCTTGTGACTCGTTGTGTGAACCATTTGTCCTTGTTCTTTAGTCCTTGTGACTCGTTGTGTAAACTATTTGTCCTTGTTCATTAAACCGTGTGACTCGTTGTGTGAACCATTTGTCCTTGTTCTTTAGTCCTTGTGACACGTTGTTTAAACAATTTGTCCTTGTTCATTAGTCTTGTGACTCGTTGTGTAAACCATTTGTCCTTGTGACTCGTTGTGTAAACTATTTGTCCTTGTTCTTTAGACCTTGTAACTCGTTGTGTGAACCATTTGTATTTGTTCTTTAGTCCTTTTGACTCGTTGTTTAAACCATTTGCCGTTGTTTATTAGTCCTTCTGACTCGTTGTGTAAACCATTTGTCCTTGTTATTGTGACTTGTCGTGTGAACCATTTTTCCTTTTTCATTAGTCCTTGTGACTCGTTGTGTGAACCAATTGTCCATGTTCATTAGTCCTTGTGACTTGTTGTGTAAACTATTTGTCCTTGTTCATTAGTCCTTATGACTCGTTGTGTGAACCATTTGTCCTTGTTCTTTAGTCCTTGTGACTCGTTGTGTAAACTATTTGTCCTTGTTCTTTAAACCGTGTGACTCGTTGTGTGAACCATTTGTCCTTGTTCTTTAGTCCTTGTGACATGTTGTTTAAACAATTTGTCTTTGTTCATTAGTCTTGTGACTCGTTGTGTAAATTATTTGTCCTTGTTCATTAAACCGTGTGACTCGTTGTGTGAACCATTTGTCCTTGTTCTTTAGTCCTTGTGACACGTTGTTTAAACAATTTGTCCTTGTTCATTAGTCTTGTGACTCGTTGTGTAAACCATTTGTCCTTGTGACTCGTTGTGTAAACTATTTGTCCTTGTTCTTTAGACCTTGTAACTCGTTGTGTGATCCATTTGTATTTGTTCTTTAGTCCTTTTGACTCGTTGTTTAAACCATTTGCCGTTGTTTATTAGTCCTTGTGACTCGTTGTGTAAACCATTTGTCCTTGTTATTGTGACTTGTCGTGTGAACCATTTTTCCTTTTTCATTAGTCCTTGTGACTCGTTGTGTGAACCAATTGTCCATGTTCATTAGTCCTTGTGACTTGTTGTGTAAACTATTTGTCCTTGTTCATTAGTCCTTATGACTCGTTGTGTGAACCATTTATCCTTGTTCTTTAGTCCTTGTGACTCGTTGTGTAAACTATTTGTCGTTGTTCTTTAAACCGTGTGACTCGTTGTGTGAACCATTTATCCTTGTGACTCGTTGTTTAAACAATTTGTCCTTGTTCATTAGTCTTGTGACTCGTTGTGTAAACCATTTGTCCTTGTGACTCGTTGTGTAAACCATTTGTCCTTGTTCATTAGTCCTTGTGACTCGTTGTATAAATCGTTTGTCCTTGTTTATTAGTCCTTGTGATTCGTTGTGTAAACCATTTGTCCTTGTTCATTAGTCCTTGTGACTCGTTGTGTAAACTATTTGTCCTTGTTCATTATACCTTGTGACTCGTTGTGTGAACCATTTGTCCTTGTTTTTTAGTCCTTGTGACTCGTTGTTTAAACAATTTGTCCTTGTTTTTTAGTTCTTGTGACTCGTTGTGTAAACCATTTGTCCTTGTTATTGTGACTTGTTGTGTGAACCATTTTTCCTTGCTCATTAGTCCTTGTGACTCATTGTGTAAACTATTTGTCCTTGTACATTAGTCCTTGTTACTCGTTGTGTGAACCATTTGTCCTTGTTCTTTAGTCCTTGTGACTCATTGTTTAAACAATTTTTCCTTGTTTTTTAGTTCTTGTGACTCGTTGTGTAAACCATTTGTCCTTGTTATTGTGACTTGTTATGTGAACCATTTTTCCTTGTTCATTAGTCCTTGTGACTCGTTGTGTAAACTATTTGTCCAAGTTCTTTAGTCCTTATGATCCGTTGTGTGAACCATTTGTCCTTGTTCTTTAGTCCTTGTGACTCGTTGTGTAAACTATTTGTCCTTGTTCTTTAAACCGTGTGACTCGTTGTGTGAACCATTTGTCCTTGTTCTTTAGTCCTTGTGACACATTGTTTAAACAATTTCTCCTTGTTCATTAGTCTTGTGACTCGTTGTGTAAACCATTTATCCTTGTGACTCGTTGTGTAAACCATTTGTCCTTGTTCATTAGTCCTTGTGACTCGTTGTGTAAACTATTTGTCCAAGTTCTTTAGACCTTGTGACTCGTTGTGTGAACCATTTGTCCTTGCTCATTAGTCCCTGTGACTCGTTGTGTAACTATTTGTCCTTGTTCATTAGTCCTTGTGACTAGTTGTGTGAACCATTTGTCCTTGTTCTTTAGTCCTTGTGAGTCGTTGTTTAAACAATTTGTCCTTGTTTTTTAGTTCTTGTGACTCGTTGTGTAAACCATTTGTCCTTGTTATTTTGACTTGTTATGTGAACCATTTCTCCTTGTTCATTAGTCCTTGTGACTCGTTGTGTGAATCATTTGTCCTTGTTCATTAGTCCTTCTAACTCGTTGTGTAAACTATTTGCCCTTGTTCGTAGTCCTTCTAAATCGTTGTGTGAGTCATTTGTCCTTGTTCTTTAGTCCATCTGACTTGTTGTGTGAACCATTTGTCCTTGTTCATTAGGCTTCTGACTCGTTGTGTAAACCATTTGTCCTTGTGACTCGTTGTGTAAACCACTTGTCCTTGTTCATTAGTCTATGTGACTCGTTGTTTAAACCATTTCTCCTTATTTATTAGTCCTTGTGATTCGTTGTGTAAACCATTTGTCCTTGTTATTGTGACTTGTTGTGTGAATCATTTATGCTTGCTCATTAGTCCTTGTGACTCGTTGTGTGAACCATTTGCCCTTGTTCATTAGTCCTTGTGACTCGTTGTGTAAACTATTTGTCCTTGTTCATTAGTCCTTATGAGTCGTTGTGTGAACCATTTGTCCTTGTTCTTTAGTCCTTGTGACTCGTTGTGTAAACTATTTGTCCTTGTTCTTTAAACCGTGTGACTCGTTGTGTGAACCATTTGTCCTTGTTTTTTAGTCCTTGTGACACGTTGTTTAAACAATTTGTCCTTGTTCATTAGTCTTGTGACTAGTTGTGTAAACCATTTGTCCTTGTGACTCGTTGTGTAAACCATTTGTCCTTGTTCATTAGTCCTTGTGACTCGTTGTTTAAATCATTTGTCCTTGTTTATTAGTCCTTGTGATTCGTTGTGTAAACCATTTGTCCTTATTCATTAGTCCTTGTGACTCGTTGTGTAAACTATTTGTCCTTGTTCATTAGACCTTGTGACTCGTTGTGTGAACCATTTGTCCTTATTTTTTAGTCCTTGTGACTCGTTGTTTAAACAATTTGTCATTTATTTTTAGTTCTTGTGACTCGTTGTGTAAACCATTTGTCCTTGTTATTGTGACTTGTTGTGTGAACCATTTTTCCTTGCTCATTAGTCCTTGTGACTCATTGTGTAAACTATTTGTCCTTGTACATTAGTCCTTGTTACTCGTTGTGTGAACCATTTGTCCTTGTTGATGTAAAACCGGATACCAAATCGGTGTGAATGTTAGACACGAAAAGGCCTGATTTGGTAAAGTATTGTGAGTGATATTTTTGGTGTTTTATGAGTTTAAATTGCAGCGGAAAATGTTAAGTAAAATGGATATGGATTAGCTAAGAAACCTCGCAAGATAACTCAACTAAAACTGGAATCTCCAACCAAGACCACACAGGAACAAGGAGGGAAATAAAGGATATTTCAACCAAGAACACACAAGTAAAACAAGGCTGAAATAAGGCGCCGAAGGCAAGGAAGACAAGAACACTCGCAAGCATTCAAAGTTTGAGAGAAAATCTCTACACTTGGGTTTATATTTCTGAAAATTGGATTCTTACAAATGAGGATTTTCGCCCCTTATATAGCAAATATGTGCTTGGGCTCCAAGGCAACATTAAATGCTAAAAACTATTTCCTAGGCATGCTTGGGCACCAAGGCATTATTTAAAATTATATAGAAAAAATATGCTAGATTTTTGTAAAAACTAGGTGAGGAAAACTAGGTGAGGAAGACTAAAATCATCCTCTAACTTGGGCGGCACTCTCCTTGGGCGGCACTCCTTGGATCAGCTAGAGCTCGATGTCCAACTTATCATTGTGACATAACTCGCATTTCTTTTAGCACCAAAATAAGGACTCGGATCAGCGTTAAGTAAGAGTGCGCTAGAGCTCGACATTGCTCCCGCATCATTCTCTCCTTCTTCAAAAGAATTTGTCCTCAAATTTTCATCATCCAAGTATGGAGATAGATCACCAATATTGAAAGTAGCACTTACACCACCATATTCATCAGGGAGTTCAATTTTGTAAGCACTTTCACCGTAGCGTTCAAGCACTCGAAATGGACCATCGGCCCTTGGCATTAACTTGTTCTTTCGCTTAGAGGGAAACCTCTCCTTGCGAAGATGTAACCAAACAAGATCTCCCACCTTGAATGTAGGCTGTTTTCGATGCTTATTAGCTTTCTCCTTGTATCTTGCATTAGCCTTCTCAATTTGAGCTTTGATTTGCTCACAAGTACGCAAGAATGCAGCTTGTCTTTCCTTAGCTTCAAAACTTACCGTCTCCTTCTTTGGAATAGGAATAAGATCAATAGGGAGATAAGGATTTATCCCATAAACGATCTCGAATGGTGCACGGCCAGTAGTCATAGACGGTGTACGATTATAGGCAAACTCAACATGTGCCAACTTCACATCCCAATCCTTTGTGCTCTTACTCACTAAACCTCGTAACAAACTTCCAAGAGTTCGATTTGTCACCTCCGTTTGACCATCGGTTTGGGGATGGTGAGAAGTACTAAACAACAGCTTAGTACCAACCAAACGCCACAACGTCTTCCAAAAGTAGCTTAAAAACTTAGTGTCTCGATCGGAAACAATAGTTTTAGGAATGCCATGTAGACGAACAACTTTTAATACAACTCACCTACTTTAGAAGCATCATGTGTTTGTGACATGGTATGAAATGAGCCATTTTTGAGAATCGATCAACCACCACCATGATTGAATCTTTACCTCTTTGAGTTGAAGAGGCAACCCAACAATAAAATCCATGCTTACCTCGTCCCATGGTTGTGTAGGAACTGGTAAGGGAGTGTAAAGCCCCTTAGTGAATGAACTTTTCGATACTTGGCATGTAGCACACCTTGCTATCACATCTTGCACATCCTTGAGCATCTTAGGCTAATAGAAGTGCTCTCCAAGGATATCATACGTTTTATTGACGCCAAAGTGTCCAGCCAACGCTCCTCCATGCGCTTCTCTAACCAATAGCTCTCGAATTGAGCTCTTAGGAATACAAAGCTTGTTTCCTTTGAACAAATATCCTTCTTGCACCGAGAACAAATTAGTAGGACTAATAAGTTCATTTGAGAAATCAGGATCATCTTTGTATAATTCTTTCAATTGCTCAAATCCAAGTAACCTCGCATCAAGTGCAACAAGCAAACAATGCCTCCTTGAAAGCGCATCAGCCACAACATTAGAGTTTCCCATTTTATACTTTGAAGAAAAGGTAAAGGATTGTAGGAACTCTACCCATCTGGCATGTCTTGCATTCAACTTTTGTTGCCCATGAATGTGCTTTAGAGCCTCGTGATCGAATGCAGAACAAATGGTTTTGGGCGAAGATAATGAGCCCAATGATCCAGTGCTCGCACAATCGCATAGAACTCTTTGTCATAGGTGGAATACTTTAGCCTTGCTCCACCCAATTTCTCACTAAAGAATGCAATAGGTCGTTTCTCTTGGATTAGAACAACTCCAACTCCAACTCCGCTAGCGTCGCATTCAACTTCGAACAATTTGTCAAAGTTGGGCAAAGCTAGAATAGGTGCTGAACACAACTTATCTTTGATCTCATCAAATGCCTTTTGTGCACTTGGATTCCACACAAACTCTCCTTTCTTTGTTAGCTCGGTGATAGGTGCAACAATAGAGCTAAAATTCTGAATGAACCTTCGATAAAACGAAGCCAATCCATGAAAACTTCTAACTTCAGTAGTTGTTTTAGGAATAGGCCACGATTGAATTGCTTCCACTTTTGAAGGATCAACGCTCACCCCTTCTTCTCCAACGATATAACCAAGAAAGGTTACACTAGGCACCATGAACATACATTTCTCGAGCTTTCCATAAAGCTTTTGTTCTCTTAGCTTCTCAAATACCTTCCTCAAATCCTCCAAGTGTTGTTCCTTATTTTTGCTGTAAATAAGAATGTCGTCAAGATAAACAACAACAAACTTATTAAGAAATGGCCTTAGGACCTCATTCATCAGCCGCATGAAAGAACTAGGAGCATTGCATAACCCAAATGGCATAACAAGCCACTCATACAACCCTTGCTTTGTTTTGAAGGCTGTTTTCCATTCGTCACCTTCTCGAATCCTCATTTGATGATAACCACTTCGAAGATCAATTTTCGAGAACACACGAGCTCCATTCAACTCATCAAGCATATCATCTAGTCTCGGCATAGGAAAGCGATATTTGATTGTAATATTGTTCACCGCTCGGCTATCAATACACATACGCCATGTCCCATCCTTCTTGGGTACCAAAAGAGCAGGTACGGCACAAGGACTAAGACTCTCTTGCACATAGCCTCGATCAATCAATTCTTGCACTTGTCTTTGCAACTCTTTAGCCTCTTCTGGATTGCATCGATAGGCTGGTTTGTTTGGAAGTGTAGCTCCTGGAATAAGATCAATTTGGTGCTCTATGCCACGCTTAGGAGGTAATCCAAGTGGCAACTCTTCCGGGAACACATCACCAAACTCATTCAACAACATTTGGACAGTCTCGTCATGAACTCCAATTCCCTCTTCCACATCTCGAATCATAAGAACATAAGCTTGTTCCCCTTGTTCTAATGCTTCAACAAATTCTTTAGCATTCATAAACAAATTCTCATTTTTCTTCTTTACTTTGTTAGGTGACAAGGGTTTCAAGTGGAATCTGTTTTTACCCTTACTAACAATGTAAATGTTATCCCTTCCTTGATGAACAACTTCTCTATCAAACTGCCATGGTCGTCCCAATAGAATATGACATGCACTCATGGGTAACACGTCACACCATACTTCATCTTCATAGGGACCCATAACAAATGAAAGCAAAGCTTGTTTCTTGACTTTAATCCCACTGTTTTCATTCAACCAATGCAGCATGTATGGTTTATGGTGATTACGAGTCTCAAGCTTAAAGGAATCCACCAATTCAGTAGCAACCGTATTTGTGCAAGACCCACTATCAATAATCAAATTGCAAGTCTTACCACGCACCTTACAACGAGCATGGAAAATCTGCTCACGTTGCTCCATTTCAATCGGTGTGGATTGAATATGCAAGTTTCTCACCACGAACATCTCCTTATCGGTGTCATATGATGGTTCGACAATATGAGTGTGAACCTCATCATCTTCTTCATCTCCATCGTTCTGGACAGAATTGACCTCCGTCTCATTTGTCACCACGAAACATGGAGTAATCTCACCTAACTCTTGAAGAGTAAGCGCTCTCTTTTGGGGACATTCGTTAGCGATGTGTCCATAACCTTGGCATTTAAAGCATCTCCTAGCACCCATATTTTTAAAATCAGTAGCAACTCCTTTGCCTTTGTCTTTGGGTTCTTCCTTTTTGGCTTCCTTATTGAACGATGATGTAGCGCTTGACTTATAAAAAGGATTAACACCCTTAGAACCATCACGAGCAACCAGGGGTTTCTTTCCTTTGTCCTGCTTTTCAAACTTAAGAGCAAGCTTACACACATCATTAAAATCAAGGAAATTCTGAACTTCAACTCGTTGGGCCAATGAAGGACTCAAACCCTTAATGAACCGAGCAATTTGCATCTCCTCCCGTTCCTCAAGGTCACACACCATAATTAGTCTTTCAAACTCCTTAATGTAATCAGTCACACTTAAATTACCTTGAGAAAGAGATGTAAGCATCAAGTACTGCTCTTGTTCATAGTCTCTTGGCACGAAGCGTTTTTGCAAGTGCTTCTTCAACTTATCCCAAGTCTCAATCTTACTCTTTCTTTCACGCCTTCTTTGCTTCTTAAGGTTCTCATACCACAAGGATGCATACTTGGTCATTTTCAAGGTAGCAACCTTGAATTGCTTGTGTTCATCATAGCCTTTATATTCAAAGACTCTCTCTGCTTGTCTCACCCAATCTAGGAATTTTTCAGCATCAAGTTCCCCTTCAAACTCCGGGATATCAAGTTTTAATCCACGATCATCATCATTATTCCTCCTTGGTTCAGGAATGGAATGATGGCTCTCATCGGAATCTGAACTTTCAACATGCCTTTTCCCCTTCTTTCTAAGAGTATGATTACAAATCTGATCAATCTTGTAATTCATTTGTGCCATTTGTTTTGTTAAGTCATCCATACGTTCCTCCCATGGTTCTTGATATGAACCATCATAAGACATCTTTTTTTTTTTTTTTTTTTTTTTTTTCACGGGTGAACAGTACCAGACGTGAACAGTAAGATTTTTTTTTTTTTTTTTATTATGCTTTTCCCAAGACAAACTTGTTAAGAAACAAATTTGAACAAAGCTCTGATAACCAATTTGATGTAAAACCGGATACCAAATCGGTGTGAATGTTAGACACGAAAAGGCCTGATTTGGTAAAGTATTGTGAGTGATATTTTTGGTGTTTTATGAGTTTAAATTGCAGCGGAAAATGTTAAGTAAAATGGATATGGATTAGCTAAGAAACCTCGCAAGATAACTCAACTAAAACTGGAATCTCCAACCAAGACCACACAGGAACAAGGAGGGAAATAAAGGATATTTCAACCAAGAACACACAGTAAACAAGGCTGAAATAAGGCGCCGACCTCGCAAGGAAGACAAGAACACTCGCAAGCATTCAAAGTTTGAGAGAAAATCTCTACACTTGGGTTTATATTTCTGAAAATTGGATTCTTACAAATGAGGATTTTCGCCCCTTATATAGCAAATATGTGCTTGGACTCCAAGGCAACATTAAATGCTAAAAACTATTTCCTAGGCATGCTTGGGCACCAAGGCATTATTTAAAATTATATAGAAAAAATATGCTAGATTTTTGTAAAAACTAGGTGAGGAAAACTAGGTGAGGAAGACTAAAATCATCCTCTAACTTGGGCGGCACTCTCCTTGGGCGGCACTCCTTGGATCAGCTAGAGCTCGATGTCCAACTTATCATTGTGACATAACTCGCATTTCTTTTAGCACCAAAATAAGGACTCGGATCAGCGTTAAGTAAGAGTGCGCTAGAGCTCGACATTGCTCCCGCATCACTTGTTCTTTAGTCCTTGTGACTCGTTGTTTAAACAATTTGTCCTTGTTTTTTAGTTCTTGTGACTCGTTGTGTAAACCATTTGTCCTTGTTATTGTGACTTGTTATGTGAACCATTTTTCCTTGTTCATTAGTCCTTGTGACTCGTTGTGTAAACTATTTGTCCAAGTTCTTTAGACCTTGTGACTCGTTGTGTGAACCATTTGTCCTTGTTCTTTAGTCCTTGTGACTCGTTGTGTAAACTATTTGTCCTTTTTCATTAAACCGTGTGACTCGTTGTGTGAACCATTTGTCCTTGTTCTTTAGTCCTTGTGACACGTTGTTTAAACAATTTGTCCTTGTTCATTAGTCTTGTGACTCGTTGTGTAAACCATTTGTCCTTGTGACTCGTTGTGTAAACTATTTGTCCTTGTTCTTTAGACCTTGTAACTCGTTGTGTGAACCATTTGTATTTGTTCTTTAGTCCTTTTGACTCGTTGTTTAAACCATTTGCCGTTGTTTATTAGTCCTTCTGACTCGTTGTGTAAACCATTTGTCCTTGTTATTGTGACTTGTCGTGTGAACCATTTTTCCTTTTTCATTAGTCCTTGTGACTCGTTGTGTGAACCAATTGTCCATGTTCATTAGTCCTTGTGACTTGTTGTGTAAACTATTTGTCCTTGTTCATTAGTCCTTATGACTCGTTGTGTGAACCATTTGTCCTTGTTCTTTAGTCCTTGTGACTCGTTGTGTAAACTATTTGTCCTTGTTCTTTAAACCGTGTGACTCGTTGTGTGAACCATTTGTCCTTGTTCTTTAGTCCTTGTGACATGTTGTTTAAACAATTTGTCTTTGTTCATTAGTCTTGTGACTCGTTGTGTAAACTATATGTCCTTGTTCATTAAACCGTGTGACTCGTTGTGTGAACCATTTGTCCTTGTTCTTTAGTCCTTGTGACACGTTGTTTAAACAATTTGTCCTTGTTCATTAGTCTTGTGACTCGTTGTGTAAACCATTTGTCCTTGTGACTCGTTGTGTAAACTATTTGTCCTTGTTCTTTAGACCTTGTAACTCGTTGTGTGATCCATTTGTATTTGTTCTTTAGTCCTTTTGACTCGTTGTTTAAACCATTTGCCGTTGTTTATTAGTCCTTGTGACTCGTTGTGTAAACCATTTGTCCTTGTTATTGTGACTTGTCGTGTGAACCATTTTTCCTTTTTCATTAGTCCTTGTGACTCGTTGTGTGAACCAATTGTCCATGTTCATTAGTCCTTGTGACTTGTTGTGTAAACTATTTGTCCTTGTTCATTAGTCCTTATGACTCGTTGTGTGAACCATTTATCCTTGTTCTTTAGTCCTTGTGACTCGTTGTGTAAACTATTTGTCCTTGTTCTTTAAACCGTGTGACTCGTTGTGTGAACCATTTATCCTTGTGACTCGTTGTTTAAACAATTTGTCCTTGTTCATTAGTCTTGTGACTCGTTGTGTAAACCATTTGTCCTTGTGACTCGTTGTGTAAACCATTTGTCCTTGTTCATTAGTCCTTGTGACTCGTTGTATAAATCATTTATCCTTGTTTATTAGTCCTTGTGATTCGTTGTGTAAACCATTTGTCCTTGTTCATTAGTCCTTGTGACTCGTTGTGTAAACTATTTGTCCTTGTTCATTATACCTTGTGACTCGTTGTGTGAACCATTTGTCCTTGTTTTTTAGTCCTTGTGACTCGTTGTTTAAACAATTTGTCCTTGTTTTTTAGTTCTTGTGACTCGTTGTGTAAACCATTTGTCCTTGTTATTGTGACTTGTTGTGTGAACCATTTTTCCTTGCTCATTAGTCCTTGTGACTCATTGTGTAAACTATTTGTCCTTGTACATTAGTCCTTGTTACTCGTTGTGTGAACCATTTGTCCTTGTTCTTTAGTCCTTGTGACTCATTGTTTAAACAATTTTTCCTTGTTTTTTAGTTCTTGTGACTCGTTGTGTAAACCATTTGTCCTTGTTATTGTGACTTGTTATGTGAACCATTTTTCCTTGTTCATTAGTCCTTGTGACTCGTTGTGTAAACTATTTGTCCAAGTTCTTTAGTCCTTATGACTCGTTGTGTGAACCATTTGTCCTTGTTCTTTAGTCCTTGTGACTCGTTGTGTAAACTATTTGTCCTTGTTCTTTAAACCGTGTGACTCGTTGTGTGAACCATTTGTCCTTGTTCTTTAGTCCTTGTGACACATTGTTTAAACAATTTCTCCTTGTTCATTAGTCTTGTGACTCGTTGTGTAAACCATTTATCCTTGTGACTCGTTGTGTAAACCATTTGTCCTTGTTCATTAGTCCTTGTGACTCGTTGTGTAAACTATTTGTCCAAGTTCTTTAGACCTTGTGACTCGTTGTGTGAACCATTTGTCCTTGCTCATTAGTCCCTGTGACTCGTTGTGTAACTATTTGTCCTTGTTCATTAGTCCTTGTGACTAGTTGTGTGAACCATTTGTCCTTGTTCTTTAGTCCTTGTGAGTCGTTGTTTAAACAATTTGTCCTTGTTTTTTAGTTCTTGTGACTCGTTGTGTAAACCATTTGTCCTTGTTATTTTGACTTGTTATGTGAACCATTTCTCCTTGTTCATTAGTCCTTGTGACTCGTTGTGTGAATCATTTGTCCTTGTTCATTAGTCCTTCTAACTCGTTGTGTAAACTATTTGCCCTTGTTCAGTAGTCCTTCTAAATCGTTGTGTGAGTCATTTGTCCTTGTTCTTTAGTCCATCTGACTTGTTGTGTGAACCATTTGTCCTTGTTCATTAGGCTTCTGACTCGTTGTGTAAACCATTTGTCCTTGTGACTCGTTGTGTAAACCACTTGTCCTTGTTCATTAGTCTATGTGACTCGTTGTTTAAACCATTTCTCCTTATTTATTAGTCCTTGTGATTCGTTGTGTAAACCATTTGTCCTTGTTATTGTGACTTGTTGTGTGAATCATTTATGCTTGCTCATTAGTCCTTGTGACTCGTTGTGTGAACCATTTGCCCTTGTTCATTAGTCCTTGTGACTCGTTGTGTAAACTATTTGTCCTTGTTCATTAGTCCTTATGACTCGTTGTGTGAACCATTTGTCCTTGTTCTTTAGTCCTTGTGACTCGTTGTGTAAACTATTTGTCCTTGTTCTTTAAACCGTGTGACTCGTTGTGTGAACCATTTGTCCTTGTTCTTTAGTCCTTGTGACACGTTGTTTAAACAATTTGTCCTTGTTCATTAGTCTTGTGACTAGTTGTGTAAACCATTTGTCCTTGTGACTCGTTGTGTAAACCATTTGTCCTTGTTCATTAGTCCTTGTGACTCGTTGTTTAAATCATTTGTCCTTGTTTATTAGTCCTTGTGATTCGTTGTGTAAACCATTTGTCCTTATTCATTAGTCCTTGTGACTCGTTGTGTAAACTATTTGTCCTTGTTCATTAGACCTTGTGACTCGTTGTGTGAACCATTTGTCCTTATTTTTTAGTCCTTGTGACTCGTTGTGTAAACTATTTGTCCTTGTTCATTAGTCCTTATGACTCGTTGTGTGAACCATTTGCCCTTGTTCATTAGTCCTTGTGACTCGTTGTGTAAACTATTTGTCCTTGTTCATTAGTCCTTATGACTCGTTGTGTGAACCATTTGTCCTTGTTCTTTAGTCCTTGTGACTCGTTGTGTAAACTATTTGTCCTTGTTCTTTAAACCGTGTGACTCGTTGTGTGAACCATTTGTCCTTGTTCTTTAGTCCTTGTGACACGTTGTTTAAACAATTTGTCCTTGTTCATTAGTCTTGTGACTAGTTGTGTAAACCATTTGTCCTTGTGACTCGTTGTGTAAACCATTTGTCCTTGTTCATTAGTCCTTGTGACTCGTTGTTTAAATCATTTGTCCTTGTTTATTAGTCCTTGTGATTCGTTGTGTAAACCATTTGTCCTTGTTATTGTGACTTGTTGTGTGAACCATTTTTCCTTGCTCATTAGTCCTTGTGACTCGTTGTGTAAACTATTTGTCCTTGTTCATTAGACCTTGTGACTCGTTGTGTGAACCATTTGTCCTTATTTTTTAGTCCTTGTGACTCGTTGTTTAAACAATTTGTCCTTTATTTTTAGTTCTTGTGACTCGTTGTGTAAACCATTTGTCCTTGTTATTGTGACTTGTTGTGTGAACCATTTTTCCTTGCTCATTAGTCCTTGTGACTCCTTGTGTAAACTATTTGTCCTTGTACATTAGTCCTTGTTACTCGTTGTGTGAACCATTTGTCCTTGTTCTTTAGTCCTTGTGACTCGTTGTTTAAACAATTTGTCCTTGTTTTTTAGTTCTTGTGACTCGTTGTGTAAACCATTTGTCCTTGTTATTGTGACTTGTTATGTGAACCATTTTTCCTTGTTCATTAGTCCTTGTGACTCGTTGTGTAAACTATTTGTCCAAGTTCTTTAGACCTTGTGACTCGTTGTGTGAACCATTTGTCCTTGTTCTTTAGTCCTTGTTACTCGTTGTGTAAACTATTTGTCCTTGTTCATTAAACCGTGTGACTCGTTGTGTGAACCATTTGTCCTTGTTCTTTAGTCCTTGTGACACGTTGTTTAAACAATTTGTCCTTGTTCATTAGTCTTGTGACTCGTTGTGTAAACCATTTGTCCTTGTGACTCGTTGTGTAAACTATTTGTCCTTGTTCTTTAGACCTTGTAACTCGTTGTGTGAACCATTTGTATTTGTTCTTTAGTCCTTTTGACTCGTTGTTTAAACCATTTGCCGTTGTTTATTAGTCCTTCTGACTCGTTGTGTAAACCATTTGTCCTTGTTATTGTGACTTGTCGTGTGAACCATTTTTCCTTTTTCATTAGTCCTTGTGACTCGTTGTGTGAACCAATTGTCCATGTTCATTAGTCCTTGTGACTTGTTGTGTAAACTATTTGTCCTTGTTCATTAGTCCTTATGACTCGTTGTGTGAACCATTTGTCCTTGTTCTTTAGTCCTTGTGACTCGTTGTGTAAACTATTTGTCCTTGTTCTATAAACCGTGTGACTCGTTGTGTGAACCATTTGTCCTTGTTCTTTAGTCCTTGTGACATGTTGTTTAAACAATTTGTCTTTGTTCATGAGTCTTGTGACTCGTTGTGTAAACCATTTGTCCTTGTGACTCGTTGTGTAAACCATTTGTCCTTGTTCATTAGTCCTTGTGACTCGTTGTTTAAATCATTTGTCCTTGTTTATTAGTCCTTGTGATTCGTTGTGTAAACCATTTGTCCTTATTCATTAGTCCTTGTGACTCGTTGTGTAAACTATTTGTCCTTGTTCATTAGACCTTGTGACTCGTTGTGTGAACCATTTGTCCTTATTTTTTAGTCCTTGTGACTCGTTGTTTAAACAATTTGTCCTTTATTTTTAGTTCTTGTGACTCGTTGTGTAAACCATTTGTCCTTGTTATTGTGACTTGTTGTGTGAACCATTTTTCCTTGCTCATTAGTCCTTGTGACTCATTGTGTAAACTATTTGTCCTTGTACATTAGTCCTTGTTACTCGTTGTGTGAACCATTTGTCCTTGTTCTTTAGTCCTTGTGACTCGTTGTTTAAACAATTTGTCCTTGTTTTTTAGTTCTTGTGACTCGTTGTGTAAACCATTTGTCCTTGTTATTGTGACTTGTTATGTGAACCATTTTTCCTTGTTCATTAGTCCTTGTGACTCGTTGTGTAAACTATTTGTCCTTGTTCATTAGTCCTTATGACTCGTTGTGTGAACCATTTGTCCTTGTTCTTTAGTCCTTGTGACTCGTTGTGTAAACTATTTGTCCTTGTTCTTTAAACCGTGTGACTCGTTGTGTGAACCATTTGTCCTTGTTCTTTAGTCCTTGTGACATGTTGTTTAAACAATTTGTCTTTGTTCATGAGTCTTGTGACTCGTTGTGTAAACCATTTGTCCTTGTGACTCGTTGTATAAACCATTTGTCCTTGTTCATTAGTCCTTGTGACTCGTTGTTTAAATCATTTGTCCTTGTTTATTAGTCCTTGTGATTCGTTGTGTAAACCATTTGTCCTTGTTCATTAGTCCTTGTGACTCGTTGTGTAAACTATTTGTCCTTGTTCATTATACCTTGTGACTCGTTGTGTGAACCATTTGTCCTTATTTTTTAGTCCTTGTGACTCGTTGTTTAAACAATTTGTCCTTTATTTTTAGTTCTTGTGACTCGTTGTGTAAACCATTTGTCCTTGTTATTGTGACTTGTTGTGTGAACCATTTTTCCTTGCTCATTAGTCCTTGTGACTCATTGTGTAAACTATTTGTCCTTGTACATTAGTCCTTGTTACTCGTTGTGTGAACCATTTGTCCTTGTTCTTTAGTCCTTGTGACTCGTTGTTTAAACAATTTGTCCTTGTTTTTTAGTTCTTGTGACTCGTTGTGTAAACCATTTGTCCTTGTTATTGTGACTTGTTATGTGAACCATTTTTCCTTGTTCATTAGTCCTTGTGACTCGTTGTGTAAACTATTTGTCCAAGTTCTTTAGACCTTGTGACTCGTTGTGTGAACCATTTGTCCTTGTTCTTTAGTCCTTGTGACTCGTTGTGTAAACTATTTGTCCTTGTTCATTAAACCGTGTGACTCGTTGTGTGAACCATTTGTCCTTGTTCTTTAGTCCTTGTGACACGTTGTTTAAACAATTTGTCCTTGTTCATTAGTCTTGTGACTCGTTGTGTAAACCATTTGTCCTTGTGACTCGTTGTGTAAACTATTTGTCCTTGTTCTTTAGACCTTGTAACTCGTTGTGTGAACCATTTGTATTTGTTCTTTAGTCCTTTTGACTCGTTGTTTAAACCATTTGCCGTTGTTTATTAGTCCTTCTGACTCGTTGTGTAAACCATTTGTCCTTGTTATTGTGACTTGTCGTGTGAACCATTTTTCCTTTTTCATTAGTCCTTGTGACTCGTTGTGTGAACCAATTGTCCATGTTCATTAGTCCTTGTGACTTGTTGTGTAAACTATTTGTCCTTGTTCATTAGTCCTTATGACTCGTTGTGTGAACCATTTGTCCTTGTTCTTTAGTCCTTGTGACTCGTTGTGTAAACTATTTGTCCTTGTTCTTTAAACCGTGTGACTCGTTGTGTGAACCATTTGTCCTTGTTCTTTAGTCCTTGTGACATGTTGTTTAAACAATTTGTCTTTGTTCATGAGTCTTGTGACTCGTTGTGTAAACCATTTGTCCTTGTGACTCGTTGTATAAACCATTTGTCCTTGTTCATTAGTCCTTGTGACTCGTTGTTTAAATCATTTGTCCTTGTTTATTAGTCCTTGTGATTCGTTGTGTAAACCATTTGTCCTTGTTCATTAGTCCTTGTGACTCGTTGTGTAAACTATTTGTCCTTGTTCATTATACCTTGTGACTCGTTGTGTGAACCATTTGTCCTTGTTTTTTAGTCCTTGTGACTCGTTGTTTAAACAATTTGTCCTTGTTTTTTAGTTCTTGTGACTCGTTGTGTAAACCATTTGTCCTTGTTATTGTGACTTGTTGTGTGAACCATTTTTCCTTGCTCATTAGTCCTTGTGACTCATTGTGTAAACTATTTGTCCTTGTACATTAGTCCTTGTTACATTGTTGTGTGAACCATTTGTCCTTGTTCTTTAGTCCTTGTGACTCATTGTTTAAACAATTTTTCCTTGTTTTTTAGTTCTTGTGACTCGTTGTGTAAACCATTTGTCCTTGTTATTGTGACTTGTTATGTGAACCATTTTTCCTTGTTCATTAGTCCTTGTGACTCGTTGTGTAAACTATTTGTCCAAGTTCTTTAGTCCTTATGACTCGTTGTGTTAACCATTTGTCCTTGTTCTTTAGTCCTTGTGACTCGTTGTGTAAACTATTTGTCCTTGTTCTTTAAACCGTGTGACTCGTTGTGTGAACCATTTGTCCTTGTTCTTTAGTCCTTGTGACACGTTGTTTAAACAATTTCTCCTTGTTCATTAGTCTTGTGACTCGATGTGTAAACCATTTGTCCTTGTGACTCGTTGTTTAAATCATTTGTCCTTGTTTATTAGTCCTTGTGATTTGTTGTGTAAACCATTTGTCCTTGTTCATTAGTCCTTGTGACTCGTTGTGTAAACTATTTGTCCTTGTTCATTAGACCTTGTGACTCGTTGTGTGAACCATTTGTCCTTGTTTTTTAGTCCTTGTGACTCGTTGTTTAAACAATTTGTCCTTGTTTTTTAGTTCTTGTGACTCGTTGTGTAAACCATTTGTCCTTGTTATTGTGACTTGTTGTGTGAACCATTTTTCCTTGCTCATTAGTCCTTGTGACTCATTGTGTAAACTATTTGTCCTTGTACATTAGTCCTTGTGACTAGTTGTGTGAACCATTTGTCCTTGTTCTTTAGTCCTTGTGAGTCGTTGTTTAAACAATTTGTCCTTGTTTTTTAGTTCTTGTGACTCGTTGTGTAAACCATTTGTCCTTTTTATTTTGACTTGTTATGTGAACCATTTCTCCTTGTTCATTAGTCCTTGTGACTCGTTGTGTGAATCATTTGTCCTTGTTCATTAGTCCTTCTAACTCGTTGTGTAAACTATTTGCCCTTGTTCAGTAGTCCTTCTAAATCGTTGTGTGAGCCATTTGTCCTTGTTCTTTAGTCCATCTGACTTGTTGTGTGAACCATTTGTCCTTGTTCATTAGTCTTCTGACTCGTTGTGTAAACTATTTGTCCTTGTGACTCATTGTGTAAACCATTTGTCCTTGTTCATTAGTCTATGTGACTCGTTGTTTAAACCATTTGTCCTTGTTTATTAGTCCTTGTGATTCGTTGTGTAAACCATTTGTCCTTGTTATTGTGACTTGTTGTGTGAATCATTTATCCTTGCTCATTAGTCCTTGTGACTCGTTGTGTGAACCATTTGCCCTTGTTCATTAGTCCTTGTGACTCGTTGTGTAAACTATTTGTCCTTGTTCTTTAGACCTTGTAACTCGGTGTGTGAACCATTTGTCTTTGTTCTTTAGTCCTTTTGACTCGTTGTTTAAACCATTTGCCGTTGTTTATTAGTCCTTGTGACTCGTTGTGTAAACCATTTAGCCTTGTTATTGTGACTTGTTGTGTGAACCATTTTTCCTTGCTCATTAGTCCTTGTGACTCATTGTGTAAACTATTTGTGATTGTAAATTAGTCCTTGTGACTAGTTGTGTGAACCATTTGTCCTTGTTCTTTAGTCCTTGTGAGTCGTTGTTTAAACAATTTGTCCTTGTTTTTTAGTTCTTGTGACTCGTTGTGTAAACCATTTGTCCTTTTTATTTTGACTTGTTATGTGAACCATTTCTCCTTGTTCATTAGTCCTTGTGACTCGTTGTGTGAATCATTTGTCCTTGTTCATTAGTCCTTCTAACTCGTTGTGTAAACTATTTGCCCTTGTTCAGTAGTCCTTCTAAATCGTTGTGTGAGCCATTTGTCCTTGTTCTTTAGTCCATCTGACTTGTTGTGTGAACCATTTGTCCTTGTTCATTAGTCTTCTGACTCGTTGTGTAAACTATTTGTCCTTGTGACTCATTGTGTAAACCATTTGTCCTTGTTCATTAGTCTATGTGACTCGTTGTTTAAACCATTTGTCCTTGTTTATTAGTCCTTGTGATTCGTTGTGTAAACCATTTGTCCTTGTTATTGTGACTTGTTGTGTGAATCATTTATCCTTGCTCATTAGTCCTTGTGACTCGTTGTGTGAACCATTTGCCCTTGTTCATTAGTCCTTGTTACTCGTTGTGTAAACTATTTGTCCTTGTTCTTTAGACCTTGTAACTCGGTGTGTGAACCATTTGTATTTGTTCTTTAGTCCTTTTGACTCGTTGTTTAAACCATTTGCCGTTGTTTATTAGTCCTTGTGACTCGTTGTGTAAACCATTTGTCCTTGTTATTGTGACTTGTCGTGTGAACCATTTTTCCTTTTTCATTAGTCCTTGTGACTCGTTGTGCGAACCAATTGTCCATGTTCATTAGTCCTTGTGACTCGTTGTGTAAACTATTTGTCCTTGTTCATTAGTCCTTATGACTCGTTGTGTGAACCATTTGTCCTTTTTCTTTAGTCCTTGTGACTCGTTGTGTAAACTATTTGTCCTTGTTCTTTAAACCTTGTGAATCGTTGTGTGAACCATTTGTTCTTGTTCTTTAGTCCTTGTGACTCGTTGTTTAAACAATTTGTCCTTGTTCATTAGTCTTGTGACTCGTTGTGTAAACCATTTGTCCTCGTGACTCGTTGTGTAAACCATTTGTCCTTGTTCATTATTCCTTGTGACTCGTTGTGTATACTATTTGTCCTTGTTCATTAGTCCTTATGACTCGTTGTGTGAACCATTTGTCCTTGTTCTTTAGTCCTTGTGACTCATTGTGTAAACTATTTGTCCTATTTCTTTAAACCGTGTGACTCGTTGTGTGAACCATTTGTCCTTGTTCTTTAGTCCTTGTGACACGTTGTTTAAACAATTTGTCCTTGTTCATTAGTCTTGTGACTCGTTGTGTAAACCATTTGTCCTTGTGACCCGTTGTGTAAACCATTTGTCCTTGTTCATTAGTCCTTGTGACTCGTTGTTTAAATCATTTGTCCTTGTTTATTAGTCCTTGTGATTCGTTGTGTAAACCATTTGTCCTTGTTCATTAGTCCTTGTGACTCGTTGTGTAAACTATTTGTCCTTGTTCATTAGACCTTGTGACTCGTTGTGTGAACCATTTGTCCTTGTTTTTTAGTCCTTGTGACTCGTTGTTTAAACAATTTGTCCTTGTTTTTTAGTTCTTGTGACTCGTTGTGTAAACCATTTGTCCTTGTTATTGTGACTTGTTGTGTGAACCATTTTTCCTTGCTCATTAGTCCTTGTGACTCATTGTGTAAACTATTTGTCCTTGTACATTAGTCCTTGTTACTCGTTGTGTGAACCATTTGTCCTTGTTCTTTAGTCCTTGTGACTCATTGTTTAAACAATTTTTCCTTGTTTTTTAGTTCTTGTGACTCGTTGTGTAAACCATTTGTCCTTGTTATTGTGACTTGTTATGTGAACCATTTTTCCTTGTTCATTAGTCCTTGTGACTCGTTGTGTAAACTATTTGTCCAAGTTCTTTAGTCCTTATGACTCGTTGTGTGAACCATTTGTCCTTGTTCTTTAGTCATTGTGACTCGTTGTGTAAACTATTTGTCCTTGTTCTTTAAACCGTGTGACTCGTTGTGTGAACCATTTGTCCTTGTTCTTTAGTCCTTGTGACACGTTGTTTAAACAATTTCTCCTTGTTCATTAGTCTTGTGACTCGTTGTGTAAACCATTTGTCCTTGTGACTCGTTGTGTAAACCATTTGTCCTTGTTCATTAGTCCTTGTGACTCGTTGTGTAAACTATTTGTCCAAGTTCTTTAGACCTTGTGACTCGTTGTGTGAACCATTTGTCCTTGCTCATTAGTCCCTGTGACTCGTTGTGTAACTATTTGTCCTTGTTCATTAGTCCTTGTGACTAGTTGTGTGAACCATTTGTCCTTGTTCTTTAGTCCTTGTGAGTCGTTGTTTAAACAATTTGTCCTTGTTTTTTAGTTCTTGTGACTCGTTGTGTAAACCATTTGTCCTTGTTATTTTGACTTGTTATGTGAACCATTTCTCCTTGTTCATTAGTCCTTGTGACTCGTTGTGTGAATCATTTGTCCTTGTTCATTAGTCCTTCTAACTCGTTGTGTAAACTATTTGCCCTTGTTCAGTAGTCCTTCTAAATCGTTGTGTGAGTCATTTGTCCTTGTTCTTTAGTCCATCTGACTTGTTGTGTGAACCATTTGTCCTTGTTCATTAGTCTTCTGACTCGTTGTGTAAACCATTTGTCCTTGTGACTCGTTGTGTAAACCACTTGTCCTTGTTCATTAGTCTATGTGACTCGTTGTTTAAACCATTTCTCCTTATTTATTAGTCCTTGTGATTCGTTGTGTAAACCATTTGTCCTTGTTATTGTGACTTGTTGTGTGAATCATTTATCCTTGCTCATTAGTCCTTGTGACTCGTTGTGTGAACCATTTGCCCTTGTTCATTAGTCCTTGTGACTCGTTGTGTAAACTATTTGTCCTTGTTCTTTAGACCTTGTGACTCGTTGTGTGAACCATTTGCCCTTGTTCTTTAGTCCTTGTGACACGTTGTTTATTAGTCTTGTGACTCGTTGTGGAAACCATTTATCCTTGTGACTCGTTGTGTAAACCAATTGTCCTTCTTCATTAGTCCTTGTGAGTCGTTGTTTAAACCATTTGTCCTTGTTTATTAGTCCTTGTGATTCGTTGTGTAAACCACTTGTCCTTGTTCATTAGTCCTTGTGACTCGTTGTGTAAACTATTTTTCCTTGTTCTTTAGACCTTGTGACTCGTTGTGTGAACCTTCTGTCCTTGTTCCTTAGTCCTTGTGACTCGTTGTTTAAACAATTTGTCCTTGTTTTTTAGTTCTTGTGACTCGTTGTGTAAACCATTTGTCCTTGTTATTGTAACTTGTTGTGTGAACCATTTATCCTTGCTCATTAGTTCTTGTGACTCGTTGTGTGATCCATTTGTCCTTGTTCATTAGTCCTTGTGACTCGTTGTGTAAACTATTTGTCCTTGTTCTTTAGACCTTGTGACTCGTTGTGTGAACCATTTGTCGTTGTTCTTTAGTCCTTGTGACACGTTGTTTAAATTATTTGTCCTTGTTCATTAGTCTTGTGACTCGTTGTGTAAACCATTTGTCCTTGTGACTCGTTGTGTAAACCATTTGTCCTTGTTCATTAGTCCTTGTGACTCGTTGTTTAAACCATTTGTCCTTGTGATTCGTTGTGTAAAGCATTTGTCCTTGTTCATTAGTCCTTGTGACTCGTTGTGTAAACTATTTTTCCTTGTTCTTTAGACCTTGTGACTTGTTGTGTGAACCTTCTGTCCTTGTTCCTTAGTCCTTGTGACTCGTTGTTTAAACAATTTGTCCTTGTTTTTTAGTTCTTGTGACTCGTTGTGTAAACCATTTGTCCTTGTTTTTGTAACTTGTTGTGTGAACCATTTATCCTTGCTCATTAGTTCTTGTGACTCGTTGTGTGATCCATTTGTCCTTTTTCATTAGTCCTTGTGACTCGTTGTGTAAACTATTTGTCCTTGTTCTTTAGACCTTGTGACTCGTTGTGTGAACCATTTGTCCTTGTTCTTTAGTCCTTGTGATACGTTGTTTAAACAATTTGTCCTTGTTCATTAGTCTTGTGACTCGTTGTGTAAACCATTTGTCCTTGTGACTCGTTGTGTAAACCATTTGCCCTTGTTCATTAGTCCTTGTGACTCGTTGTTTAAACCATTTGTCCTTGTTTATTAGTCCTTGTGATTTGTTGTGTAAACCATTTGTCCTTGTTCATTAGTCCTTGTGACTCGTTGTGTAAACTATTTGTCCTTGTTCATTAGACCTTGTGACTCGTTGTGTGAACCATTTGTCCTTCTTTTTTAGTCCTTGTGACTCATTGTTTAAACAATTTGTCCTTGTTTTTTAGTTCTTGTGACTCGCTGTGT
Organism: Silene latifolia; assembly: GCF_048544455.1. Classification (NCBI taxonomy): domain Eukaryota; kingdom Viridiplantae; phylum Streptophyta; class Magnoliopsida; order Caryophyllales; family Caryophyllaceae; genus Silene; species Silene latifolia. The sequence goes on along the minus strand of NC_133535.1, from coordinate 60,599,839 downwards.
AAACCATTTGTCCTTGTTATTGTGACTTGTTGTGTGAACCATTTTTCCTTGCTCATTAGTCCTTGTGACTCATTGTGTAAACTATTTGTCCTTGTACATTAGTCCTTGTTACTCGTTGTGTGAACCATTTGTCCTTGTTCTTTAGTCCTTGTGACTCGTTGTTTAAACAATTTGTCCTTGTTTTTTAGTTCTTGTGACTCGTTGTGTAAACCATTTGTCCTTGTTATTGTGACTTGTTATGTGAACCATTTTTCCTTGTTCATTAGTCCGTGTGACTCGTTGTGTAAACCATTTAGACCTTGTGACTCGTTGTGTAAACCATTTAGACCTTGTGACTCGTTGTGTGAACCATTTGTCCTTGCTCATTAGTCCCTGTGACTCGTTGTGTAACTATTTGTCCTTGTTCATTAGTCCTTGTGACTAGTTGTGTGAACCATTTGTCCTTGTTCTTTAGTCCTTGTGAGTCGTTATTTAAACAATTTGTCCTTGTTTTTTAGTTCTTGTGACTCGTTGTGTAAACCATTTGTCCTTATTATTTTGACTTGTTATGTGAACCATTTCTCCTTGTTCATTAGTCCTTGTGACTCGTTGTGTGAATCATTTGTCCTTGTTCATTAGTCCTTCTAACTCGTTGTGTAAACTATTTGCCCTTGTTCAGTAGTCCTTCTAAATCGTTGTGTGAGCCATTTGTCCTTGTTCTTTAGTCCATCTGACTTGTTGTGTGAACCATTTGTCCTTGTTCATTAGTCTTCTGACTCGTTGTGTAAACCATTTCTCCTTGTGACTCGTTGTGTAAACCACTTGTCCTTGTTCATTAGTCTATGTGACTCGTTGTTTAAACCATTTCTCCTTATTTATTAGTCCTTGTGATTCGTTGTGTAAACCATTTGTCCTTGTTATCGTGACTTTTTGTGTGAATCATTTATCCTTGCTCATTAGTCCTTGTGACTCGTTGTGTGAATCATTTGCCCTTGTTCATTAGTCCTTGTGACTCGTTGTGTAACCTATTTGCCGTTGTTTATTAGTCCTTGTGACTCGTTGTGTAAACCATTTGTCCTTGTTATTGTGACTTGTCGTGTGAACCATTTTTCCTTTTTCATTAGTCCTTGTGACTCGTTGTGTGAACCAATTGTCCATGTTCATTAGTCCTTGTGACTCGTTGTGTAAACTATTTGTCCTTGTTCATTAGTCCTTATGACTCGTTGTGTGAACCATTTGTCCTTGTTCTTTAGTCCTTGTGACTCGTTGTGTAAACTATTTGTCCTTGTTCTTTAAACCGTGTGACTCGTTGTGTGAACTATTTGTCCTTGTTCTTTAGTCCTTGTGACACGTTGTTTAAACAATTTGTCCTTGTTCATTAGTCTTGTGACTAGTTGTGTAAACCATTTGTCCTTGTGACTCGTTGTGTAAACCATTTGTCCTTGTTCATTAGTCCTTGTGACTCGTTGTTTAAATCATTTGTCCTTGTTTATTAGTCCTTGTGATTCGTTGTGTAAACCATTTGTCCTTATTCATTAGTCCTTGTGACTCGTTGTGTAAACTATTTGTCCTTGTTCATTAGACCTTGTGACTCGTTGTGTGAACAATTTGTCCTTATTTTTTAGTCCTTGTGACTCGTTGTTTAAACAATTTGTCCTTTATTTTTAGTTCTTGTGACTCGTTGTGTAAACCATTTGTCCTTGTTATTGTGACTTGTTGTGTGAACCATTTTTCCTTGCTCATTAGTCCTTGTGACTCATTGTGTAAACTATTTGTCCTTGTACATTAGTCCTTGTTACTCGTTGTGTGAACCATTTGTCCTTTTTCTTTAGTCCTTGTGACTCGTTGTTTAAACAATTTGTCCTTGTTTTTTAGTTCTTGTGACTCGTTGTGTAAACCATTTGTCCTTGTTATTGTGACTTGTTATGTGAACCATTTTTCCTTGTTCATTAGTCCTTGTGACTCGTTGTGTAAACTATTTGTCCAAGTTCTTTAGACCTTGTGACTCGTTGTGTGAACCATTTGTCCTTGTTCTTTAGTCCTTGTGACTCGTTGTGTAAACTATTTGTCCTTGTTCATTAAACCGTGTGACTCGTTGTGTGAACCATTTGTCCTTGTTCTTTAGTCCTTGTGACACGTTATTTAAACAATTTGTCCTTGTTCATTAGTCTTGTGACTCGTTGTGTAAACCATTTGTCCTTGTGACTCGTTGTGTAAACTATTTGTCCTTGTTCTTTAGACCTTGTAACTCGTTGTGTGAACCATTTGTATTTGTTCTTTAGTCCTTTTTACTCGTTGTTTAAACCATTTGCCGTTGTTTATTAGTCCTTGTGACTCGTTGTGTAAACCATTTGTCCTTGTTATTGTGACTTGTCGTGTGAACCATTTTTCCTTTTTCATTAGTCCTTGTGACTCGTTGTGTGAACCAATTGTCCATGTTCATTAGTCCTTGTGACTTGTTGTGTAAACTATTTGTCCTTGTTCATTAGTCCTTATGACTCATTGTGTGAACCATTTGTCCTTGTTCTTTAGTCCTTGTGACTCGTTGTGTAAACTATTTGTCCTTGTTCTTTAAACCGTGTGACTCGTTGTGTGAACCATTTGTCCTTGTTCTTTAGTCCTTGTGACATGTTGTTTAAACAATTTGTCTTTGTTCATTAGTCTTGTGACTCGTTGTGTAAACCATTTGTCCTTGTGAGTCGTTGTGTAAACCATTTGTCCTTGTTCATTAGTCCTTGTGACTCGTTGTTTAAATCATTTGTCCTTGTTTATTAGTCCTTGTGATTCGTTGTGTAAACCATTTGTCCTTGTTCATTAGTCCTTGTGACTCGTTGTGTAAACTATTTGTCCTTGTTCATTATACCTTGTGACTCGTTGTGTGAACCATTTGTCCTTGTTTTTTAGTCCTTGTGACTCGTTGTTTAAACAATTTGTCCTTGTTTTTTAGTTCTTGTGACTCGTTGTGTAAACCATTTGTCCTTGTTATTGTGACTTGTTGTGTGAACCATTTTTCCTTGCTCATTAGTCCTTGTGACTCATTGTGTAAACTATTTGTCCTTGTACATTAGTCCTTGTTACTCGTTGTGTGAACCATTTGTCCTTGTTCTTTAGTCCTTGTGACTCATTGTTTAAACAATTTTTCCTTGTTTTTTAGTTCTTGTGACTCGTTGTGTAAACCATTTGTCCTTGTTATTGTGACTTGTTATGTGAACCATTTTTCCTTGTTCATTAGTCCTTGTGACTCGTTGTGTAAACTATTTGTCCAAGTTCTTTAGTCCTTATGACTCGTTGTGTGAACCATTTGTCCTTGTTCTTTAGTCCTTGTGACTCGTTGTGTAAACTATTTGTCCTTGTTCTTTTAACCGTGTGACTCGTTGTGTGAACCATTTGTCCTTGTTCTTTAGTCCTTGTGACACGTTGTTTAAACAATTTCTCCTTGTTCATTAGTCTTGTGACTCGTTGTGTAAACCATTTGTCCTTGTGACTCGTTGTTTAAATCATTTGTCCTTGTTTATTAGTCCTTGTGATTCGTTGTGTAAACCATTTGTCCTTGTTCATTAGTCCTTGTGACTCGTTGTGTAAACTATTTGTCCTTGTTCATTAGACCTTGTGACTCGTTGTGTGAACCATTTGTCTTTGTTTTTTAGTCCTTGTGACTCGTTGTTTAAACAATTTGTCCTTGTTTTTTAGTTCTTGTGACTCGTTGTGTAAACCATTTGTCCTTGTTATTGTGACTTGTTGTGTGAACCATTTTTCCTTGCTCATTAGTCCTTGTGACTCATTGTGTAAACTATTTGTCCTTCTACATTAGTCCTTGTGACTAGTTGTGTGAACCATTTGTCCTTGTTCTTTAGTCCTTGTGAGTCGTTGTTTATACAATTTGTCCTTGTTTTTTAGTTCTTGTGACTCGTTGTGTAAACCATTTGTCCTTTTTATTTTGACTTGTTATGTGAACCATTTCTCCTTGTTCATTAGTCCTTGTGACTCGTTGTGTGAATCATTTGTCCTTGTTCATTAGTCCTTCTAACTCGTTGTGTAAACTATTTGCCCTTGTTCAGTAGTCCTTCTAAATCGTTGTGTGAGCCATTTGTCCTTGTTCTTTAGTCCATCTGACTTGTTGTGTGAACCATTTGTCCTTGTTCATTAGTCTTCTGACTCGTTGTGTAAACTATTTGTCCTTGTGACTCATTGTGTAAACCATTTGTCCTTGTTCATTAGTCTATGTGACTCGTTGTTTAAACCATTTGTCCTTGTTTATTAGTCCTTGTGATTCGTTGTGTAAACCATTTGTCCTTGTTATTGTGACTTGTTGTGTGAATCATTTATCCTTGCTCATTAGTCCTTGTGACTCGTTGTGTGAACCATTTGCCCTTGTTCATTAGTCCTTGTGACTCGTTGTGTAAACTATTTGTCCTTGTTCTTTAGACCTTGTAACTCGGTGTGTGAACCATTTGTATTTGTTCTTTAGTCCTTTTGACTCGTTGTTTAAACCATTTGCCGTTGTTTATTAGTCCTTGTGACTCGTTCTGTAAACCATTTGTCCTTGTTATTGTGACTTGTCGTGTGAACCATTTTTCCTTTTTCATTAGTCCTTGTGACTCGTTGTGTGAACCAATTGTCCATGTTCATTAGTCCTTGTGACTCGTTGTGTAAACTATTAGTCCTTGTTCATTAGTCCTTATGACTCGTTGTGTGAACCATTTGTCCTTGTTCTTTAGTCCTTGTGACTCATTGTGTAAACTATTTGTCCTTGTTCTTTAAACCGTGTGACTCGTTGTGTGAACCATTTGTCCTTGTTCTTTAGTCCTTGTGACACGTTGTTTAAACAATTTGTCCTTGTTCATTAGTCTTGTGACTCGTTGTGTAAACCATTTGTCCTTGTGACTCGTTGTGTAAACCATTTGTCCTTGTTCATTAGTCCTTGTGACTCGTTGTTTAAATCATTTGTCTTTGTTTATTAGTCCTTGTGATTCGTTGTGTAAACCATTTGTCCTTGTTCATTAGTCCTTGTGACTCGTTGTGTAAACTATTTGTCCTTGTTCATTAGACCTTGTGACTCGTTGTGTGAACCATTTGTCCTTGTTTTTTAGTCCTTGTGACTCGTTGTTTAAACAATTTGTCCTTGTTTTTTAGTTCTTGTGACTCGTTGTGTAAACCATTTGTCCTTGTTATTGTGACCTTTTGTGTGAACCATTTTTCCTTGCTCATTAGTCCTTGTGACTCATTGTGTAAACTATTTGTCCTTGTACATTAGTCCTTGTGACTAGTTGTGTGAACCATTTGTCCTTGTTCTTTAGTCCTTGTGAGTCGTTGTTTAAACAATTTGTCCTTGTTTTTTAGTTCTTGTGACTCATTGTGTAAACCATTTGTCCTTGTTATTGTGACTTGTTATGTGAACCATTTTTCCTTGTTCATTAGTCCGTGTGACTCGTTGTGTAAACTATTTGTCCAAGTTCTTTAGACCTTGTGACTAGTTGTGTGAACCATTTGTCCTTGCTCATTAGTCCTTGTGACTCGTTGTGTAACTATTTGTCCTTGTTCATTAGTCCTTGTGACTAGTTGTGTGAACCATTTGTCCTTGTTCTTTAGTCCTTGTGAGTCGTTATTTAAACAATTTGTCCTTGTTTTTTAGTTCTTGTGACTCGTTGTGTAAACCATTTGTCCTTGTTATTTTGACTTGTTATGTGAACCATTTCTCCTTGTTCATTAGTCCTTGTGACTCGTTGTGTGAATCATTTGTCCTTGTTCATTAGTCCTTCTAACTCGTTGTGTAAACTATTTGCCCTTGTTCAGTAGTCCTTCTAAATCGTTGTGTGAGCCATTTGTCCTTGTTCTTTAGTCCATCCGACTTGTTGTGCTAACCATTTGTCCTTGTTCATTAGTCTTCTGACTCGTTGTGTAAACCATTTGTCCTTGTGACTCGTTGTGTAAACCACTTGTTGCAGCAGGAGCCACTGACCAGGGCACCTCACCTCAACAGACAGTCCAAAGCAACACCACACCCATTTCAGAAACCAGTCAAGCTGGGCTAAGTTTAGTGGCCAATAAGTATGAGTACAAGCCCAACCACCAGCTGCCACCATGGCCAGCTGGTTGGTCACTGAATTAGGCTCAGAAAAGTCCTAGGGGTCCAAGGGAAAATCACAATGCAAGTCCTAGAAAACCAAGTCGACAGAATCGCAAACAAATGACAAACAACAAAAGCAAACTTTCCATTTCTGGCTAAACCATGAGGAAAAAGCACACAAAGAACTTTTGGCTTGTCTTCCCATATACCAGATACAACCTAGAGCCAATTTTAATGCCAAGGACTCAATCATTTCGTCCTCAAGTGCCTACATTCAACAGAAAAGCCAGCAATGCAGCAAAGGACCACAACATGTCACTGTCACCTGCATTTCTCTTTTGTTTTCATTCCAGTTTACAATTAAGAGCTTTTAAACCGTTGTAATATTGTACTTGGACTCTTACCAGCATGTGAGGAGGGATCCTGACCCTTGGATGTAGTTTCCTTTCAAGTTTGTAACCTAAAAGGGCCTATATAAGGACCTCAACTCAGACTGTTGTAACACAGCTGATTTATGAATGAAACCTGAGATTTCTCTCAAATTTAAACCTCTTAATCTTGTGCTTAGTCTGTAGATTAGAGTCAGGCTTGATAATAACCTGTGCTTAGACTGTGGTTATTGATTAAGTACCTGTTAGTGGAGTATAAACTTTCTGTCTTTGAGACTGTGGTTAGTTTAGCTTTCTTTGTTTGTTTCAGTTGAGTCTTTCCTGTGTTAATCTGTGGAATCTCTTAACTCTAACACCCCAAATTGTTAGCTTAATTCCCTGTGAGAATTCTGTGGGTTTTACAGTTGATAATTATATCCAAAGTTCCCTCCCTTCAGTCAAATCCCAGAACTATCTCATTCACTGTCCAATTGTGTCTGTCAGTTAGTTCAGTGGAGTATTTATGCTACTTTGAGTCTCCTACAAATCCTAGAAATTTACTCAGAGTTAGTTCTCATATCAAAGTAATTTACTGCCAAGTTTCATGATTTTAGGAGATCAATTCATAATTTTATTAAATAGCACAAGTTTATTGCATTCCTGAGAACTTGTCTTATTTCTGCTGGTTTGTTTGTTGTTTTTGTCTAAACCCTTGGACATTACACTGCAAATTGGTATATCAGAGCAAGGTTTTAACACGATTCTATCTTGTGTTAGTCTTGGGAAGGAAAGTGAGTTCATTTTTACCCTAACTACAACAAAACTACAAAAAATAACCCATGAGTGAATAGAGATTTACTGGTATTGAGACCGGGGTGGATCGGATAGCGGGAAGAATCAATGAACTCGGTAAATATTGTCAACACTCTTGCAGAAGGAGTTCCTAACAGGCCACCCTACAGAGGCAGAGGCAGGGGTAGAGGCTTTGTTGGAGCAGAAAGAGGACAACCATACCACCAGGAATATGGAGAAGACATGTCGATCATCGATGAATCTATGGCAGAGGGCATCTACATGGAAAGAGACAAAGATATAAAGGTAGAAATTCTTGATTTCCATGGTAGTTTAAACCCTGAAGATTTGTTAGACTGGATTAGAACTGTTGAGAGAGTCTTTGAATTTAAGGGATATCTTCGAGGAAAGCTTTCAAAGTTTCTATCCTTAAATTCAAAGGTTATGCCTCACTTTGGTATGAAACCCTGAAAAGCCAGAGAATGAGAGAAGGCAAGGAACCCATTAAATCTTGGCTAAAACTTAAAAAGAAATTGAAGGATAAGTTTATAGCTAAAGATTACACACAGGATATGTTTATCAAGTTAACCCAGCTGAAACAAGACCAACAATCTGTTGAGTCTTATCTTAGAAGCTTTGAACAACTTACCCTGCAATGTGAGATTACTGAAAAGCCTGAACAGAAAATTGCTAGGTTTGTTGAGGGCTTAGATCCTAAGATTGCTATAAGAGTTAGGATGCAACAAGTTTGGTCCTTTGATGAGGTAGTCAACCTGGCATTGAGGATTGAAAAGATGGGAAAAGCCAAGGTCACTGCTTCCAAACCCCATACCAGATCCACTTTCAAACCTTTTTCTGGGGTTAGGATTGGAGAAACTCCAAAACTTGCAACCCAACCAACACCAGACAAGGGGAAGAGTCATGTGAATCCTAGAACCAACACACCTGTGACTGATGGGAAAATTAAATGCTTCCAGTGCCAAGGGTATGGCCATTTTAGGAAGGACTGTCCTTCTAAGAGAACCTTGACAGCAATGGAAGTAGAGCAGTGGGAGAGGGAAGGTTTGGTTCAGTATGAGGAAGATGAGACCCTGATAATGGAGGAAGTGGAGCGAAGGAGAACCAGAACAAGATGCGTTGTGGCCCCCCCGATACAGGTCACAACTTAGTCTTGTGGAGGGTCATGCATTCCCAACACTCACCTCACGGAAGCCGATCAAAGATCCCTGATATTCAGAACCAGATGCACAGTCCAGGGGAGGGTTTGTAACCTAATCATAGATGGGGGAAGTTGTACAAATGTGGCATCAAATGCCATGGTTAACAAACTCAACTTGACAACTCAAGAGCACCCAAACCCTTACAAGTTGAGATGGTTGAACAAGGGAGCAGAAGTAAGGGTGGACAAACAATGCTTGGTTCCATTTTCTATTGGGAAGGTGTATAAAGATGAAGTCTTGTGTGATATTGTCCCAATGGATGCCTGCCACCTACTCCTGGGAAGGCCATGGGAGTATGACAGGAATACCACTCACCATGGGAAGGATAACATCTATAGTTTCAAACATGAAGGCAAGAAGGTCACCCTGACCCCATTACCACCCAACCAGAGAAACTATGGAGGTCCAAGTATGCCAGAGGAGAACAATGGTGTGCTATTTCTTTCTGAAGCAGCCATGATCAAAGAAATGAAGCAAGAACAACCTGTCTGGGTGTTACTATCCAAAGAAGTAAGCAAGGAAGGGAGCCCCGAGATGCCTGCTTTGAAGTTAGGCCATTAATTCAGAGGTATAAGGAAGTGTTTCCAAGAGAGCTGCCTAGTGGGTTGCCACCATTGAGGGGCATTGAGCACCACATTGACCTTGTTCCAGGCTCAGTGCTTCCCAACAGGCCAGCTTATAGAAGTGATCCCACTGCTACCAAAGAATTGCAAAGCCAAATTGAGGAACTTATGAGCAAAGGATTTGTCAGGGAATCTCTCAGTCCTTGTGCAGTCCCTGCTCTACTTGTTCCAAAGAAAGATGGGACATAGAGGATGTGTACTGACAGCAGAGCCATTAACAACATCACTGTCAAGTACAGGTTCCCAATACCAAGGTTGGATGACATGTTAGATGAGCTCAGTGGTGCCATGATATTCTCTAAAATTGATCTCAGACAAGGGTACCATCAAGTCAGGATAAGGGAAGGAGATGAGTGGAAGACTGCCTTCAAAACTAAGCATGGACTGTATGAATGGCTTGTGATGCCATTTGGTCTTTCTAATGCACCAAGCACCTTTATGAGGCTGATGACTGAGGTGCTAAGGCCATGTTTAGGCAAATTTGCAGTGGTCTACTTTGATGATATCTTGGTTTATAGCGGCGAGTGAAAGAGAACACGAAACACCTTGAAGCGTGTGTTCAAAATCCTCAAGGAACAAAAACTATTTGGCAAGCTAGAAAAATGCACTTTTATGGTTGAAGAAGTGGCATTCCTAGGGTACATTGTCTGGGGAGGGGATTACAGATGATCGGGACAAAGTTGCAGCCATTCAATCATGGCCAACTCCTAAAACAATCACTGAGGTGAGGGGGTTCCATGGATTGGCCTCCTTTTATAGGAGATTTATCAAGAACTTGATTCAGTTGTTGCTCCAATTCGAGTGTATGAAGAAAGGAGAATTCCCTTTGGATCGAGAGTGCTCGTGATCCTTTGAGAGGATTAAGAAATTGATGTGTGAGACTCCTATTCTGAAATTGCGGACTTTGATCAACTCTTTGAAGTAGAGTGTGATGCCAGTGGAGTAGGCATTGGTGCAGTCCTGATCCAAGCTCAGAAACCTGTAGCTTATTTCAGTGAGAAATTGAATGGAGCTAAATTAAAATATTCTACCTATGACAAGGAATTTTATGCAATTATCAGGGCAGTCATGCATTGGAGTCACTATTTGAAGCCAATGCCATTTGTGTTACACTCTGATCATGAAGCTTTGAAATATATAAATGGTCAACACAAATTGAGTCACAGGCATGCTAAATGGGTGGAGTACTTGCAATCATTCACCTTTTCCAGCAAGTATAAAGAAGGAAAACAAAATGTAGTGGCAGATGCACTATCAAGGAGGCACTCCTTACTGTCAACTATGGGAGCCAGGGACCTTGGTTTTGAGTTCATGAAAGAGATGTACAAGGAAGACCCTGACTTCTCTGAGGAGTGGATCACACAGTTTGAAGGGCATAGGATTCCAGGGAACAAATACTTGCTGCAAGATGGGTTTCTATTCCAAGGGAACAAGCTCTGTGTTCCAAGGGGTTCCTACAGAGACCTCCTAATCAGAGAGATCCATTCAGGAGGCTTGGGAGGACATTTTGGTGTTCAGAAAACACTGGACATACTACAGGAACAGTTCCATTGGCCAAAAATGATGGGGGATGTCCAAAATGTTCTCAAGAGATGTTCAGCATGTCAAATGGCTAAGAGTTCCTTCCAAACTGGTCCATATATCCCATTACCAGTACCAAGTAAGCCATGGGAGGATGTGAGCATGGATTTTATTGTTGCATTGCCAAGGACACAGAGAGGAAAGGATTCAATCATGGTTGTTGTTGACAGGTTCAGTAAGATGGCCCATTTTATAGCTTGCAAGAAAACAGAAGATGCTGCCAGTGTTGCTGAGCTATACCTAAAGGAAGTTGTGAGGCTTCATGGAGTTCCAAAGACAATTGTCTCAGATAGAGATACAAAGTTCATGAGTTACTTCTGGAAAACTCTATGGAAGCTGCTCAAAACAAGACTGTTGTTCAGTACTTCTCACCACCCCCAAACAGATGGCCAAACTGAGGTCACCAACAAAACCCTGGGTAGGATTCTGAGATGTCTTGTAAACAAAAGTCTAAAAGATTGGGACATCAAATTAGCAGCAGCAGAATTTGCCTTCAACAGATCACCATCAATCACTCTTGGTCGGTCATAGTCCTTTTGAGGTTGTCTATGGGATTAATCCCCTAATGCCTGTAGACTTGTCATCTGTACCAAGAAATGAGATGAATCATGATGCTAAGGCCAGGGCAGAACAACTCCTGAAACTCCATGAAACTGTGAAAAGGGAGATTGAGAAGACAAATGAGAAATACATGAAACAGTCCAAGGTGCATCAGAAAAGAAAGGAGTTTGTTCCAGGGGATTTAGTCTGGGTTCATTTAAGAAAAGAGAGGTTTCCATCAAGAAGAAAGAACAAGTTGATGCCAAGAGCTGATGGCCCCTTTGAAATTGTTGAGAGGATTGGTCCAAATGCCTACAAAGTGGATCTACCAGGAGAGTATGAGGTGCATGGCACTTTTAATGTGGGTGACCTAAGTCCATACTATGATGATGCTGAGGGGGAGGAGTCACCAGGCTTGAGGACAAGCCCTGTTCAACCAGGGGAGGTTGCAGCAGGAGCCACTGACCAGGGCACCTCACCTCAGACATACCCAAAGCAACACCACACCCATCTCGAAACCAGTCAAGTGGGCTAAGTTTAGTGGCCAATAAGTATGAGTACAAGCCCAACCACCAGCTGCCACCATGGCCAGCTGGTTGGTCACTGAATTAGGCTCAGAAAAGTCCTAGGGGTCCAAGGGAAAATCACAATGCAAGTCCTAGAAAACCAAGTGGACAAAGCTGCAAACAAATGACAAACAACAAAAGCAAACTTTCCATTTCGGCTAAACCATGAGGAAAAAGCACACAAAGAACTTTTGGCTTGTCTTCCCATATACCAGATACAACCTAGAGCCAATTTTAATGCCAAGGACTCAATCATTTCGTCCTCAAGTGCCTACATTCAACAGAAAAGCCAGCAATGCAAAGAAAGGACCACAACTGTCACTTTGTCACCGCATTTCTCTTTTGTTTTCATTCCAGTTTACAATTAAGAGCTTTTAAACCGTTGTAATATTGTACTTGGACTCTTACCAGCATGTGAGGAGGGATCCTGACCCTTGGATGTAGTTTCCTTTCAAGTTTGTAACCTAAAAGGGCCTATATAAGGACCTCAACTCAAACTGTTGTAACACAAAGTGATTTATGAATGAAACCCGAGATTTCTCTCAAATTTAAACCTCTTAATCTTGTGCTTAGTCTGTAGATTAGAGTCGGGCTTGATAATAACCTGTGCTTAGACTGTGGTTATTGATTAAGTACCTGTTAGTGGAGTATAAACTTTCTGTCTTTGAGACTGTGGTTAGTTTAGCTTTCTTTGTTTGTTTTGATTGAGTCTTTCTGTGTTAATCTGTGGAATCTCTTAACTCTAACACCCCAAATTGTTAGCTTAATTCCCTGTGAGAATTCTGTGGGTTTTACAGTTGATAATTATATCCAAAGTTCCCTCCTTGAGTCAAATCCCAGAACTATCTCATTCACTTTGTCCAATTGTGTCATCGAGTTAGTTCAGTGGAGTATTTATGCTACTTTGAGTCTCCTACAAATCCTAGAAATTTACTCAGAGTTAGTTCTCATATCAAAGTAATTTACTGCCAAGTTTCATGATTTTAGGAGATCAATTCATAATTTTATTAAATAGCACAAGTTTATTGCATTCCTGAGAACTTGTCTTATTTCTGCTAGTTTGTTTGTTGTTTTTGTCTAAACCCTTGGACATTACACTGCACTTGTCCTTGTTCATTAGTCTATGTGACTCGTTGTTTAAACCATTTCTCCTTATTTATTAGTCCTTGTGATTCGTTGTGTAAACCATTTGTCCTTGTTATCGTGACTTATTGTGTGAATCATTTATCCTTGCTCATTAGTCCTTGTGACTCGTTGTGTGAATCATTTGCCCTTGTTCATTAGTCCTTGTGACTCGTTGTGTAACCTATTTGTCCTTGTTCTTTAGACATTCTTGTTGGGAAATGTGTCCTCAACAATAGTGCGATCACATGATTTAAATATCATTATTAAATCTCATTTTGAAGAATACAATTGGGAAGTAATTGTGTTCATCAATGGTCAACATATATCGGTAATGATTGGTGACTAGAGTTTGACATTTTTTGTCGTGTGACGGTGGTGATCAGTTGACCCCCTAGGTCATACCTATAGGGCGATACTCTTAATTGATCATTTAATTAATCGTATAATGTTACGAGTTAATTAAATTACTTGAAAAATTGACGGACGATTTTGGAAGTAAAATTTACGTATCAAATTGAAATGTGATTAAATGAGATACGGTCTGAGTAATCGAATTGTATCATTACTCGGATGAAATTATTGTTTAAAGAAACGATTGGATTTGAATGAATCATTATAAATGCGATTTATAAGTTGGTAAAATTTTGGTACTAGTAATTATAATATTACTAAGTCGATTTTTGTATGTGACGTATTTTGACAATACGTTGATTTTTAATATGTTAAAAATACATAACAAATTTATGTGACATGTAACATGTGACATATTGACAATTGACAAAATAATATGGAATCCATATTATACAAATGTGCCGAAAATTTGGAGGAGGATTAGGATTAATATTGTGTTTACAATTAGTGGTAAACATAATGATTATATTAGGAGAGTAGGCATGCAACCCTATTTACCTTGTGAAGGCAAACTAATGCATGCATTGGGTCTTTCTCTTCCCCTCTCCTCTCCTCTTACACGGTTGAAAAAGAAAAAGGGCAAAGTTTTTTTGTCTTTTAATTTTTAACATACACTACATGCAAGAGTGCATTATTCATTCATAACATTACACTTCTAAAAGTATTAAGTTTTAGAAAGATAAAAATCCTCCAAAATCTCTCTCTCTCAACCGGTTTTTGAGAACCCAATACAAACATTTTGGTTCAATTTTTCTATAAGATTAATATTATACTAGATCAAATAATATTAATTAGATTAAGAGAAAGCCTTGGGTATAAAGCATAGGGAGAGATCTTACACTTAGATCTTTGTTCTTCCATTGGAAAAGCTCAAGAACAAGAAGAGAAAGGTGATCTCTCTTGTGCCCTAATAGCCGAAATCTACTATGTAAGGACATGATTTCTCCTCTATCTTATTATATTGTTTGCATGCATAAGATCCGTTTCAATTTTATGACAAATTATCTAGACATATAAGAGTATGTTAATATGTATATGAATCTACATTTCCTTCAATCGGTATCAAGAGCCACGGTTGTTTGCATGCAAATTGGTTAAAAGTTTTTCCGAGTTATATGAATAACAAAATAAAACTTGTAAAATTTGTGTTATTATGATATATCACGAAATCATTACATGCATGTTAATATTTCTGGTCCTAAAATGTTTTAGGATATTTTGGTTAATTTTTCGGATTTTTATTGTTCATAATTTACAATAATGGCATTTAAATGTGATTTTATGAGTAAAAATGTCATTTTTGGTCTAAAAATAGCTATACTTCGAATTTTCACTTGGTTTTTGGATATGTTGTTACATATATTATTTTGAGATAACCTGTAAATTTTCATAATTTTTGGACTTGTTATGCTCGAAAAATGAATTTTTCATCATTAAATTCGGATTTAAGAGAAAAATAGGTTAATATGAGTTAAATTTCGAATCTGGTCATAGAAAATTTATATGTTGTCACATGCAATTTTACAAGATGTGTGTAAAATAATTGGCTATAAAGAAGTCTTTTTGCATGATTTATGAATTTTTGAAGAAAAATGGCATAAATAGTGACATTATTAGTGAAAATTAATAAAATATAATCTATGACTTAGGAAAAACGTATAATGTTGCATTTTATTATATTTTTCAGATCTAAAATTGAAAAGTTAGTGAAAATAATTTTTCCATGTTTTTATGATTATTTTATTATAAATCGATAAACCGCAACATTGTTTTTAGGAAAAATTTGAAATTTTTAACCTAAGATTTTGAACATTATGAGTGTCATGGAATTTTTCCAGAATGTTCATGAATTTAAATTTCAAATTTTGAATTTATTTGAAATTTTGTGATTTATTTGAAGTTTAATAGCTTATTTTTGTAATTTTGGTCCATTTATGAACAATTTTGTAAATAAAAGTTAATTATGGTCAAATTATTAGTGAAGACTATATTTTGAGTCCTAAGAGGTTAGGGTAATTAACTTATGCATAAATATGAGTTTATGCATTTTTGTGATTATAAAATGTTGAGATCACGCAAATCCGTAAAAAACGAGTAATATATGATATTGGCTAATTAAAGGCGATTTAGCATAAAAATTGAGCATGTTCATACATATTATAATGCTGCATTTTTCTTTATGATTGTCATAATTTTAATTTATGTAATTTTGAATTATGTATTTTACTTAGTATGGCCTTAGTTTTAATTGGTATTTCCGAAATGTATGGGAATATCGATTCGGTTGTAATTTTTATTGTGATCTCGTATCACCGTTTTGTAATTTAATAGATTTATTTTATTTTAGTTACAAATGTATAATAGGAAATTATGTAATTTATTATGTAATTTTATTCATTCCGGAGTTCCAAAAGACGGATTACTTCAAGAATGGCGATACATAAAGACGGTGTTACCTCGAGATGCGTGCCACAACCGAAGTTCAAGGGACCAATGGAGTTGGTTTCCGAATATGTAATAGATTAATAGTTTTTCTATTTTAGGAAAGGCCATACTAAGATTTATTTATCTTTATGCTTGCATTTTATTTTATGTCACATGCATCGCTAAATCGCCATAACTAAACATGCATCCTTATTTTATCGAGTTTATCGACCGTGTCAATTCGAATTATCGTAGTTCACCGCTTTAGTTCACTTAAAACGTGATAGATAATAAATTGACATGACCTCTCGCTAAAACAATCAATTGAGACATAGCCTTACCAAATAGTAGAAACCATGAAAACCTATTTCGCGAGGGAGTGCACTCGGCCACACCGGGTTACAAACCTTGTTACGTAGGGGAAGTGGGTGATGAATGTTTATCCACCGAGTTCATGTTAATGAGGGGTATTTCGGCACACCGTGCCCTAAATTGATATGGGTTTGGATTATGGACACATTTATTCGAAATTTGGGTTGTACTCAACGAAAGTATTCACGACGATTTCCGGATGTGTTTCGGGCTAGAGATGAATATTAATGTAAACATCATCGACCAAGAATTCTAAAAGTAGAATCGATTAAAAAGTTAATCCACCGAGTTATGTTAATAAAGGGTAATTCGGCACACCGTGCCCTAAGTTAATATGAATTTGGGTCTTGGAATCATTTATTATAGTTGGGTAGAGGTCACTATATAAATGTTCATATCTTGTTTATTTGCAAGTATGATTTAAAAAGGCAAATGTTAATATTTCCTTTCCTCCATATTTGTAGTTTTTACAATGAATCCAACAAATGCTACCGCACCAATAACTATTGAGTCATATCACCATGTTCTTGACGACGTATGCTCCAACAATAATTTCGATACAACTAGAGAACTTCATTTCGGGATAGGTTCGGATGGAAACCTTAATTTCATCACCACTTCTAAACCACCCACTACTACTAGACCTCGTGTGAGTCCGTCTCGGGAAGACTACCTCATGCAAGCTATAGAGTCTTTGTCTCGGAAGATAAAGATGCCAAAGCTAGTGGGAGCTCTAGCAATCAAGTTCTTGCTACAAAGGGCAAAAGGTTCAAGAAGAAAGGAAAGAAAATCAAAAACTTCAAGCAAGTTAATGATGAGTGCCATTATTGCTATGGCATGGGACATTGGCTTAGGAATTGCCCTATGTATTTGCGAAATATAAGGGAAGGACTCATTGCTCCAAAAGGTACAATTCCTAAAGAAATTTATGTTATTGATATAAATTATACTTCCACTACGACATGGGTACTAGATACCGGTTGTGGTTCTCACCTTTGTAATCATTTACGGGGTTTAAGAGATGTGGAGAGGCTTAGCAAGGGAGATGTGGATCTACGCCTTGGAAATGGAGCTCGGGTAGCGGCCGAATCCAAGGGAACTTATGTTTTAGCTTTGCCAAATGGATTTGAGTTGTATTTGCATAATTGTTTTTATGTACCTACACTCTCTAAAAACATTATTTCAATCGCCATGCTAGACGTGGACGGTTTTTGTTTTGTCATTAAGAACAATCGTTGCTCTATTTCTAGGAATGATTTGGTTATTGGCCAAGCTACTTCCATTAATGGCATTTACATTTTAGAGACCTCAAATCCGACAAATGATATCTATAACATACAATCAAAGAAACTCAAAACAAGTGACCCAAGTGAAGCGTTCATTTGGCATTGTCGATTAGGTCACATAAACGAGAATCGCATCAAAAGATTAATTTCGACTAATGTGATTACACCATTTGATTATCAATCATATGGTACATGCGAATATTGCCTACTTGGCAAGATGACTCGTAATCCTTTTAGTGGTAAAGGGACACGAGCTAGTGAACTATTGGGACTCATACACACCGATGTATGTGGACCAATGAGTATCACCGCTCGTGGTAATTATGACTACTTTATAACCTTCACCGATGACTTAAGTAGATATGGGTATATCTATTTAATGAAACATAAGAGTGAAGCATTTGATAAATTCAAAGAATTTCAAAACGAAGTAGAGAACCAATTGAACAAAAGGATTAAGGCACTACGATCCGATCGTGGTGGAGAATACCTTAGCCTTGAATTTGATTCACACTTGAAAGGTTGTGGCATTATATCACAACTTACTCCACCCGGAACACCACAACTCAATGGTGTTGCCGAAAGGAGGAATCGAACCTTACTTGATATGGTTCGATCCATGATGAGTCAAACCGAGTTACCGAACTCGTTTTGGGGATTTGCAATTCAAACCGCAATAAAATCTTTGAACGTGAGTCCAACCAAAGCAACTGAAAAGACTCCATATGAGATATGGAAAGAAAAGGTTCCAAATCTATCCCACATGAAGATTTGGGGATGTGATGCTTACGTCAAAACTAAGAACGACAACAAGCTTGCCCCAAGATCCGAAAAATGCATTTTTGTAGGTTATCCCATGGCCTCACGAGGCTATTACTTCTATAAGCCTCAAGAGAACAAAGTATTTGTGTCTCGATGATCTTTGTCTTCCTAGAAAGTGATTTTATTTCTAGGAGACAGAGTGGGAGAAATTTTGAACTTGATGAAGTTCAAGAGCCACAAATCGAAATAGAGGCGCAAGAAGAAGTTCCTTCGTCATCTAACGCGGTTGTTCCTCCTCCTCTTAGAAGAACGGGCCGAGTTATTCGCCATCCCGATCGATATGTGGGACTTATCGAGGAAGATGGAACACTCGATGTGTTACTTATGGAAAGTGACGAGCCCGCCACCTACAAGGCCGCAATCTCTAGTCCAAATTCCTCCTTATGGCTTGAAGCCATGAAGTCCGAAATGGATTCTATGCATGAAAACCAAGTTTGGGACTTGGTAGATTTGCCTAAAGGGGCAAGACCCCTTCAATGCAAATGGATATTCAAAGTCAAGAATGGCATAGAAGGACATGATGATGTCTACAAAGCTAGGCTAGTGGCAAAGGGATTTACCCAAGTCCAAGGTCTACATTATGATGAGACCTTCGCCCCTGTAGCCATGCTAAGATCCATACGGATTTTGTTAGCGATCGCCGCATTTCATGATTATGAAATATGGCAAATGGATGTCAAAACCGCTTTTCTAAATGGGCATTTAGAAGAGGAGGTGTACATGATACAACCCGAAGGTTTTGTTGATTCTAAATATCCTAACAAAGTGTGCAAGCTTAAGAGATCCATATATGGTCTTAAGCAAGCATCTAGAAGTTGGAATCATCGATTCAATCATGTTATAAAGGAAAATGGTTTCACTCGAAATATTGAGGAACCATGTTTATACATGAAATTCAGTGGGAGCAATGTTGTGTTCCTAATCTTGTATGTCGATGACATACTACTCATTGGAAATGATATTCCAATGTTGTCTTCTGTTAAGAAGTGGTTAGGTAACCACTTCCAAATGAAGGATTTAGGAGAGGCACAACGCATATTAGGTATCCAGATCTATAGAGATAGACCCAAGAGGATATTGGCACTAAGTCAAGAGTCTTATGTTGATAAGATTCTTCGACGATTCAGCATGGACAAATCCAAAAGGGGTTTGGTACCTATGGTAACCGGAACGATATTGAGCAGGACTCAATGTCCCTCCGAACCCCATGATGTTGAACGCATGAAGTTGATCCCTTACGCTTCATTTGTTGGATCAATCATGTATGCCATGATATGCACACGTCCGGATGTCTCGTATGCCTTGAGCATGACGAGTAGATATCAAGCAAATCCAGGTGAGAGTCACTGGATTGCTGTCAAGAACATCCTTAAGTACTTGAGAAGAACTAAGGACTCTATCCTTGTGTTTGGAGGAGACACTGAGTTGCGTGTTACAGGATACACGGACTCAAGTTTTCAAACGGATAGAGATGACATGAAATCACAAGCTGGTTTTGTTTTCATGCTCAATGGTGGTGCCGTAAGTTGGAGAAGCTTCAAGGAAGTCAGAATCGCGGATTCAACAACGGAGGTGAGTACATAGCAAAGCATCGAGGTCGCCAAGGAAGCTATGTGGATCAAGCAATTCACGGAAGGTCTAAAAGTAGTACCTACCGCCGATGATCCCATCACTCTCTATTGTGATAATAGTGGGACGATCTTCCAAGCTAAGGAGCCAAAGTCTAGTAATAGATCTAGACATGTACTTAGAAAGTATCATGTAATAAGAGATTTCATTGAAAGAAAGGAAATTGCGATTTGTAAGGTTGGGACGGATGACAACATAGCCGATCCGCTCACCAAGCCTTTATCGCAGGCTAAGCATGATGGGCATGTTGCGTCCATGGGACTTAAACGTGTACCAAATTTTTATTAGATTTTGAAATGAAATAAAAGTGTTGTTTTTGTTCATGTTCATAATCGCATTTGTCTTTTAATCCTTAATTTATACTTTGTTACATCCAAACGGGTTGTAGAGACAATTGAACCCCGTTAAAGTGAACATGGATTGACATTGTTTTGCCCATAGTTACTTATATGAGGTGACGTCTCGAAGTGACTAGAGTGTGAGGCGATTGATGGCAAGTTCAAGTGCCATACAGTCATGTGAGATGACTAGTCGATCACATAGGCAAATTGTTAGGAACATTTTGTCGGGCCTAATGACCGCTTATAGAGTTCTGGCAAATTTATATAGCCTGGTCGTGGCGAGAGCTACTATAGTATTCGAATGAGTCAATTCTTTTGACTAAAGACTATTCACCTAAGATGGCACAGTTTCAGATTAACTTTGATTTATGTTACTACGACCTTCGTAAATGGGGTCAAATGGGCATATTTTGGGTTATGATGGTGTGGCTAGTCGAAGGGAATGAGTGCGATAGGAATTGTCCACCCCTTGTCGGGGTTATAACAATATCTCAGGGCCACTCGAGGAGTAATGAATTGGAAATGCGTGGCCACGCTCGGAAAGTATCTATGATAGATAAGTCCGGTCAATCGGTTATTCTCCAGATCGAGGAAACCACTCTCGATATGATCACTTGCAAGTACGACCTGAAAGACACCTTGCATTGAGTGGGAGATAGTAATAGGACAAGAGAATTGGTGACGCACACTTGTCGAGGACAAGTGGGAGATTGTTGGGAAATGTGTCCTCAACAATAGTGCGATCACATGATTTAAATATCATTATTAAATCTCATTTTGAAGAATACAATTGGGAAGTAATTGTGTTATCAATCTGGTCAACATATATCGGTAATGATTGGTGACTAGAGTTTGACATTATTGTCGTGTGACGGTGGTGATCAGTTGACCCCTAGGTCATACCTATAGGGCGATACTCTTAATTGATCATTTAATTAATCGTATAATGTTACGAGTTAATTAAATTACTTGAAAAAATTGACGGACGATTTTGGAAGTAAAATTTACGTATCAAATTGAAATGTGATTAAATGAGATACGGTCTGAGTAATCGAATTGTATCATTACTCGGATGAAATTATTGTTTAAAGAAACGATTGGATTTGAATGAATCATTATAAATGCGATTTATAAGTTGGTAAAATTTTGGTACTAGTAATTATGATATTACTAAGTCGATTTTTGTATGTGACGTATTTTGACAATACGTTGATTTTTAATATGTTAAAAATACATAACAAATTTATGTGACATGTAACATGTGACATATTGACAATTGACAAAATAATATGGAATCCATATTATACAAATGTGCCGAAAATTTGGAGGAGGATTAGGATTAATATTGTGTTTACAATTAGTGGTAAACATAATGATTATATTAGGAGAGTAGGCATGCAACCCTATTTACCTTGTGAAGGCAAACTAATGCATGCATTGGGTCTTTCTCTTCCCCTCTCCTCTCCTCTTACACGGTTGAAAAAGAAAAAGGGCAAAGTTTTTTTGTCTTTTAATTTTTAACATACACTACATGCAAGAGTGCATTATTCATTCATAACATTACACTTCTAAAAGTATTAAGTTTTAGAAAGATAAAAATCCTCCAAAATCTCTCTCTCTCAACCGGTTTTTGAGAACCCAATACAAACATTTTGGTTCAATTTTTCTATAAGATTAATATTATACTAGATCAAATAATATTAATTAGATTAAGAGAAAGCCTTGGGTATAACGCATAGGGAGAGATCTTACACTTAGATCTTTGTTCTTCCATTGGAAAAGCTCAAGAACAAGAAGAGAAAGGTGATCTCTCTTGTGCCCTAATAGCCGAAATCTACTATGTAAGGACATGATTTCTCCTCTATCTTATTATATTGTTTGCATGCATAAGATCCGTTTCAATTTTATGACAAATTATCTAGACATATAAGAGTATGTTAATATGTATATGAATCTACATTTCCTTCAATTCTAACTCGTTGTGTGAACCATTTGTATTTGTTCTTTAGTCCTTTTGACTCGTTGTTTAAACCATTTGCCGTTGTTTATTAGTCCTTGTGACTCGTTGTGTAAACCATTTGTCCTTGTTATTGTGACTTGTCGTGTGAACCATTTTTCCTTTTTCATTAGTCCTTGTGACTCGTTGTGTGAACCAATTGTCCATGTTCATTAGTCCTTGTGACTCGTTGTGTAAACTATTTGTCCTTGTTCATTAGTCCTTATGACTCGTTGTGTGAACCATTTGTCCTTGTTCTTTAGTCCTTGTGACTCGTTCTGTAAACTATTTGTCCTTGTTCTTTAAACCGTGTGACTCGTTGTGTGAACCATTTGTCCTTGTTCTTTAGTCCTTGTGACACGTTGTTTAAACAATTTGTCCTTGTTCATTACTCTTGTGACTAGTTGTGTAAACCATTTGTCCTTGTGACTCGTTGTGTAAACCATTTGTCCTTGTTCATTAGTCCTTGTGACTCGTTGTTTAAATCATTTGTCCTTGTTTATTAGTCCTTGTGATTCGTTGTGTAAACCATTTGTCCTTATTCATTAGTCCTTGTGACTCGTTGTGTAAACTATTTGTCCTTGTTCATTAGACCTTGTGACTCATTGTGTGAACCATTTGTCCTTATTTTTTAGTCCTTGTGACTCGTTGTTTAAACAATTTGTCCTTTTTTTTTAGTTCTTGTGACTCGTTGTGTAAACCATTTGTCCTTGTTATTGTGACTTGTTGTGTGAACCATTTTTCCTTGCTCATTAGTCCTTGTGACTCATTGTGTAAACTATTTGTCCTTGTACATTAGTCCTTGTTACTCGTTGTGTGAACCATTTGTCCTTGTTCTTTAGTCCTTGTGACTCGTTGTTTAAACAATTTGTCCTTGTTTTTTAGTTCTTGTGACTCGTTGTGTAAACCATTTGTCCTTGTTATTGTGACTTGTTATGTGAACCATTTTTCCTTGTTCATTAGTCCTTGTGACTCGTTGTGTAAACTATTTGTCCAAGTTCTTTAGACCTTGTGACTCGTTGTGTGAACCATTTGTCCTTGTTCTTTAGTCCTTGTGACTCGTTGTGTAAACTATTTGTCCTTGTTCATTAAACCGTGTGACTCGTTGTGTGAACCATTTGTCCTTGTTCTTTAGTCCTTGTGACACGTTGTTTAAACAATTTGTCCTTGTTCATTAGTCTTGTGACTCGTGGTGTAAACCATTTGTCCTTGTGACTCGTTGTGTAAACTATTTGTCCTTGTTCTTTAGACCTTGTAACTCGTTGTGTGAACCATTTGTATTTGTTCTTTAGTCCTTTTGACTCGTTGTTTAAACCATTTGCCGTTGTTTATTAGTCCTTGTGACTCGTTGTGTAAACCATTTGTCCTTGTTATTGTGACTTGTCGTGTGAACCATTTTTCCTTTTTCATTAGTCCTTGTGACTCGTTGTGTGAACCAATTGTCCATGTTCATTAGTCCTTGTGACTTGTTGTGTAAACTATTTGTCCTTGTTCATTAGTCCTTATGACTCGTTGTGTGAACCATTTGTCCTTGTTCTTTAGTCCTTGTGACTCGTTGTGTAAACTATTTGTCCTTGTTCTTTAAACCGTGTGACTCGTTGTGTGAACCATTTGTCCTTGTTCTTTAGTCCTTGTGACACGTTGTTTAAACAATTTGTCCTTGTTCATTAGTCTTGTGACTCGTTGTGTAAACCATTCGTCCTTGTGACTCGTTGTGTAAACCATTTGTCCTTGTTCATTAGTCCTTGTGATTCGTTGTGTAAACCATTTGTCCTTGTTCATTAGTCCTTGTAACTCGTTGTGTAAACTATTTGTCCTTGTTCATTATACCTTGTGACTCGTTGTGTGAACCATTTGTCCTTGTTTTTTAGTCCTTGTGACTCGTTGTTTAAACAATTTGTCCTTGTTTTTTAGTTCTTGTGACTCGTTGTATAAACCATTTGTCCTTGTTATTGTGACTTGTTGTGTGAACCATTTTTCCTTGCTTATTAGTCCTTGTGACTCATTGTGTAAACTATTTGTCCTTGTACATTAGTCTTTGTTACTCGTTGTGTGAACCATTTGTTCTTGTTCTTTAGTCCTTGTGACTCATTGTTTAAACAATTTTTCCTTGTTTTTTAGTTCTTGTGACTCGTTGTGTAAACCATTTGTCCTTGTTATTGTGACTTGTTATGTGAACCATTTTTCCTTGTTCATTAGTCCTTGTGACTCGTTGTGTAAACTATTTGTCCAAGTTCTTTAGTCCTTATGACTCGTTGTGTGAACCATTTGTCCTTGTTCTTTAGTCCTTGTGACTCGTTGTGTAAACTATTTGTCCTTGTTCTTTAAACCGTGTGACTCGTTGTGTGAACCATTTGTCCTTGTTCGTTAGTCCTTGTGACACGTTGTTTAAACAATTTCTCCTTGTTCATTAGTCTTGTGACTCGTTGTGTAAACCATTTGTCCTTGTGACTCGTTGTGTAAACCATTTGTCCTTGTTCATTAGTCCTTGTGACTCGTTGTTTAAATCATTTGTCCTTGTTTATTAGTCCTTGTGATTCGTTGTGTAAACCATTTGTCCTTTTTCATTAGTCCTTGTGACTCGTTGTGTAAACTATTTGTCCTTGTTCATTAGACCTTGTGACTCGTTGTGTGAACCATTTGTCCTTGTTTTTTAGTCCTTGTGACTCGTTGTTTAAACAATTTGTCCTTGTTTTTTAGTTCTTGTGACTCGTTGTGTAAACCATTTGTCCTTGTTATTGTGACTTGTTGTGTGAACCATTTTTCCTTGCTCATTAGTCCTTGTGACTCATTGTGTAAACTATTTGTCCTTGTACATTAGTCCTTGTGACTAGTTGTGTGAACCATTTGTCCTTGTTCTTTAGTCCTTGTGAGTCGTTGTTTAAACAATTTGTCCTTGTTTTTTAGTTCTTGTGACTCGTTGTGTAAACCATTTGTCCTTTTTATTTTGACTTGTTATGTGAACCATTTCTCCTTGTTCATTAGTCCTTGTGACTCGTTGTGTGAATCATTTGTCCTTGTTCATTAGTCCTTCTAACTCGTTGTGTAAACTATTTGCCCTTGTTCAGTAGTCCTTCTAAATCGTTGTGTGAGCCATTTGTCCTTGTTCTTTTGTCCATCTGACTTGTTGTGTGAACCATTTGTCCTTGTTCATTAGTCTTGTGACTCGTTGTGTAAACCATTTGTCCTTGTGACTCGTTGTGTAAACCATTTGTCCTTGTTCATTAGTCTATGTGACTCGTTGTTTAAACCATTTGTCCTTGTTTATTAGTCCTTGTGATTCGTTGTGTAAACCATTTGTCCTTGTTATTGTGACTTGTTGTGTGAATCATTTATCCTTGCTCATTAGTCCTTGTGACTCGTTGTGTGAACCATTTGCCCTTGTTCATTAGTCCTTGTGACTCCTTGTGTAAACTATTTGTCCTTGTTCTTTAGACCTTGTAACTCGGTGTGTGAACCATTTGTATTTGTTCTTTAGTCCTTTTGACTCGTTGTTTAAACCATTTGCCGTTGTTTATTAGTCCTTGTGACTCGTTGTGTAAACCATTTGTCCTTGTTATTGTGACTTGTCGTGTGAACCATTTTTCCTTTTTCATTAGTCCTTGTGACTCGTTGTGTGAACCAATTGTCCATGTTCATTAGTCCTTGTGACTCATTGTGTAAACTATTTGTCCTTGTTCGTTAGTCTTGTGACTCGTTGTGTAAACCATTTGTCCTCGTGACTCGTTGTGTAAACCATTTGTCCTTGTTCATTAGTCCTTGTGACTCGTTGTGTAAACTATTTGTCCTTGTTCATTAGTCCTTATGACTCGTTGTGTGAACCATTTGTCCTTGTTCTTTAGTCCTTGTGACTCATTGTGTAAACTATTTGTCCTTGTTCTTTAAACCGTGTGACTCGTTGTGTGAACCATTTGTCCTTGTTCTTTAGTCCTTGTGACACGTTGTTTAAACAATTTGTCCTTGTTCATTAGTCTTGTGACTCGTTGTTTAAACCATTTGTCCTTGTGACTCGTTGTGTAAACCATTTGTCCTTGTTCATTAGTCCTTGTGACTCGTTGTTTAAATCATTTGTCCTTGTTTATTAGTCCTTGTGATTCGTTGTGTAAACCATTTGTCCTTGTTCATTAGTCCTTGTGACTCGTTGTGTAAACTATTTGTCCTTGTTCATTAGACCTTGTGACTCGTTGTGTGAACCATTTGTCCTTGTTCTTTAGTCCTTGTGACTCGTTGTTTAAACAATTTTTCCGTGTTCATTAGTCTTGTGACTCGTTGTGTAAACCATTTGTCCTTGTGACTCGTTGTGTAAACCATTTGTCCTTGTTCATTAGTCCTTGTGAATCATTGTGTAACTATTTGTCCTTATTCTTTAGACCTTGTGACTCGTTGTGTGAACCATTTGTACTTGTTCTTTAGTCCTTGTGACTCGTTGTGTAAACTATTTGTCCTTGTTCTTTAAACCGTGTGACTCGTTGTGTGAACCATTTGTCCTTGTTCTTTAGTCCTTGTGACACGTTGTTTAAACTATTTCTCCTTGTTCATTAGTCTTGTGACTCGTTGTGTAAACCATTTGTCCTTGTGACTCGTTGTGTAAACCATTTGTCCTTGTTCATTAGTCCTTGTGACTCGTTGTTTAAATCATTTGTCCTTGTTTATTAGTCCTTGTGATTCGTTGTGTAAACCATTTGTCCTTATTCATTAGTCCTTGTGACTCGCTGTGTAAACTATTTGTCCTTGTTCATTAGACCTTGTGACTCGTTGTGTGAACCATTTGTCCTTGTTTTTTAGTCCTTGTGACTCGTTGTTTAAACAATTTATCCTTGTTTTTTAGTTCTTGTGACTCGTTGTGTAAACCATTTGTCCTTGTTATTGTGACTTTTTGTGTGAACCATTTTTCCTTGCTCATTAGTCCTTGTGACTCATTGTGTAAACTATTTGTCCTTGTACATTAGTCGTTGTGACTAGTTGAGTGAACCATTTGTCCTTGTTCTTTAGTCCTTGTGAGTCGTTGTTTAAACAATTTGTCCTTGTTTTTTAGTTCTTGTGACTCGTTGTGTAAACCATTTGTCCTTTTTATTTTGACTTGTTATGTGAACCATTTCTCCTTGTTCATTAGTCCATGTGACTCATTGTGTGAATCATTTTTCCTTGTTCATTAGTCCTTCTAACTCGTTGTGTAAACTATTTGCCCTTGTTCAATAGTCCTTCTAAATCGTTGTGTGAGCCATTTGTCCTTGTTCTTTAGTCCATCTGACTTGTTGTGTGAACCATTTGTCCTTGTTCATTAGTCTTCTGACTCGTTGTATAAACCATTTGTCCTTGTGACTCATTGTGTAAACCATTTGTTCTTGTTCATTAGTCTATGTGACTCGTTGTTTAAACCATTTGTCCTTGTTTATTAGTCCTTGTGATTCGTTGTGTAAACCATTTGTCCTTGTTATTGTGACTTTTTGTGTGAATCATTTATCCTTGCTCATTAGTCCTTGTGACTCGTTGTGTGAACCATTTGCCCTTGTTCATTAGTCCTTGTGACTCGTTGTGTAAACTATTTGTCCTTGTTCTTTAGACCTTGTAACTCGTTGTGTGAACCATTTGTATTTGTTCTTTAGTCCTTTTAACTCGTTGTTTAAACCATTTGCCGTTGTTTATTAGTCCTTGTGACTCGTTGTGTAAAACATTTGTCCTTGTTATTGTGACTTGTCGTGTGAACCATTTTTTCTTTTTCATTAGTCCTTGTGACTCGTTGTGTGAACCAATTGTCCATGTTCATTAGTCCTTGTGACTCGTTGTGTAAACTATTTTTCCTTGTTCATTAGTCCTTATGACTCGTTGTGTGAACCATTTGTCCTTGTTCGTTAGTCCTTGTGACTCGTTGTGTAAACTATTTGTCCTTGTTCTTTAAACCTTGTGAATCGTTGTGTGAACCATTTGTCCTTGTTCTTTAGTCTTTGTGACTCGTTGTTTAAACAATTTGTCCTTGTTCATTAGTCTTGTGACTCGTTGTGTAAACCATTTGTCCTCGTGACTCGTTGTGTAAACCATTTGTCCTTGTTTATTAGTCCTTGTGACTCGTTGTGTAAACTATTTGTCCTTGTTCATTAGTCCTTATGACTCGTTGTGTGAACCATTTGTCATTGTTCTTTAGTCCTTGTGACTCATTGTGTAAACTATTTGTCCTTGTTCTTTAAACCGTGTGACTCGTTGTGTGAACCATTTGTCCTTGTTCTTTAGTCCTTGTGACACGTTGTTTAAACAATTTGTCCTTGTTCATTAGTCTTGTGACTCGTTGTGTAAACCATTTGTCCTTGTGACTCGTTGTGTAAACCATTTGTCCTTGTTCATTAGTCCTTGTGACTCGTTGTTTTAATCATTTGTCCTTGTTTATTAGTCCTTGTGATTCGTTGTGTAAACCATTTGTCCTTGTTCATTAGTCCTTGTGACTCGTTGTGTAAACTATTTGCCCTAGTTCATTAGACCTTGTGACTCGTTGTGTGAACCATTTGTCCTTGTTCTTTAGTCCATCTGACTTGTTGTGTGAACCATTTGTCCTTGTTCATTAGTCCTTCTAACTCGTTGTGTAAACTATTTACCCTAGTTCAGTAGTCCTTCTAAATCGTTGTGTGAGCCATTTGTCCTTGTTCTTTAGTCCATCTGACTTGTTGTGTGAACCATTTGTCCTTGTTCATTAGTCCTTCTAACTCGTTGTGTAAACTATTTGCCCTTGTTCAGTAGTCCTTCTAAATCGTTGTTTGAGCCATTTGTCCTTGTTCTTTAGTCCATCTGACTTGTTGTGTGAACCATTTGTCCTTGTTCATTAGTCTTCTGACTCGTTGTGTAAACAATTTGTCCATGTGACTCATTGTGTAAACCATTTGTCCTTGTTCATTAGTCTATGTGACTCGTTGTTTAAACCATTTGTCCTTGTTTATTAGTCCTTGTGATTCGTTGTGTAAACCATTTGTCCTTGTTATTGTGACTTGTTGTGTGAATCATTTATCCTTGCTCATTAGTCCTTGTGACTCGTTGTGTGAACCATTTGCCCTTGTTCATTAGTCCTTGTGACTCGTTGTGTAAACTATTTGTCCTTGTTCTTTAGACCTTGTAACTCGGTGTGTGAACCATTTGTATTTGTTCTTTAGTCCTTTTGACTCGTTGTTTAAACCATTTGCCGTTGTTTATTAGTCCTTGTGACTCGTTGTGTAAACCATTTGTCCTTGTTATTGTGACTTGTCGTGTGAACCATTTTTCCTTTTTCATTAGTCCTTGTGACTCGTTGTGTGAACCAATTGTCCATGTTCATTAGTCCTTGTGACTCATTGTGTAAACTATTTGTCCTTGTTCGTTAGTCTTGTGACTCGTTGTGTAAACCATTTGTCCTCGTGCCTCGTTGTGTAAACCATTTGTCCTTGTTCATTAGTCCTTGTGACTCGTTGTGTAAACTATTTGTCCTTGTTCATTAGTCCTTATGACTCGTTGTGTGAACCATTTGTCCTTGTTCTTTATTCCTTGTGACTCATTGTGTAAACTATTTGTCCTTGTTCTTTAAACCGTGTGACTCGTTGTGTGAACCATTTGTCCTTGTTCTTTAGTCCTTGTGACACGTTGTTTAAACAATTTGTCCTTGTTCATTAGTCTTGTGACTCGTTGTTTAAACCATTTGTCCTTGTGACTCGTTGTGTAAACCATTTGTCCTTGTTCATTAGTCCTTGTGACTCGTTGTTTAAATCATTTGTCCTTGTTTATTAGTCCTTGTGATTCGTTGTGTAAACCATTTGTCCTTGTTCATTAGTCCTTGTGACTCGTTGTGTAAACTATTTGTCCTTGTTCATTAGACCTTGTGACTCGTTGTGTGAACCATTTGTCCTTGTTCTTTAGTCCTTGTGACTCGTTGTTTAAACAATTTTTCCGTGTTCATTAGTCTTGTGACTCGTTGTGTAAACCATTTGTCCTTGTGACTCGTTGTGTAAACCATTTGTCCTTGTTCATTAGTCCTTGTGAATCATTGTGTAAACTATTTGTCCTTATTCTTTAGACCTTGTGACTCGTTGTGTGAACCATTTGTACTTGTTCTTTAGTCCTTGTGACTCGTTGTGTAAACTATTTGTCCTTGTTCTTTAAACCGTGTGACTCGTTGTGTGAACCATTTGTCCTTGTTCTTTAGTCCTTGTGACACGTTGTTTAAACAATTTCTCCTTGTTCATTAGTCTTGTGACTCGTTGTGTAAACCATTTGTCCTTGTGACTCGTTGTGTAAACCATTTGTCCTTGTTCATTAGTCCTTGTGACTCGTTGTTTAAATCATTTGTCCTTGTTTATTAGTCCTTGTGAGTCGTTGTGTAAACCATTTGTCCTTGTTCATTAGTCCTTGTGACTCGTTGTGTAAACTATTTGCCCTAGTTCATTAGACCTTGTGACTCGTTGTGTGAATCATTTGTCCTTGTTCTTTAGTACATCTGACTTGTTGTGTAAACCATTTGTCCTTGTTCATTAGTCCTTCTAACTCGTTGTGTAAACTATTTGTCCTTGTTCAGTAGTCCTTCTAAATCGTTGTGTGAGCCATTTGTCCTTGTTCTTTAGTCCATCTGACTTGTTGTGTGAACCATTTGTCCTTGTTCATTAGTGCTTCTAACTCGTTGTGTAAACTATTTGCCCTTGTTCAGTAGTCCTTCTAAATCGTTGTGTGAGCCATTTGTCCTTGTTCTTTAGTCCATCTGACTTGTTGTGTGAACCATTTGTCCTTGTTCATTAGTCTTCTGACTCGTTGTGTAAACTATTTGTCCATGTGACTCATTCTGTAAACCATTTGTCCTTGTTCATTAGTCTATGTGACTCGTTGTTTAAACCATTTGTCCTTGTTTATTAGTCCTTGAGATTCGTTGTGTAAACCATTTGTCCTTGTTATTGTGACTTGTTGTG
Organism: Silene latifolia; assembly: GCF_048544455.1. Lineage (NCBI taxonomy): Eukaryota > Viridiplantae > Streptophyta > Magnoliopsida > Caryophyllales > Caryophyllaceae > Silene > Silene latifolia. The sequence continues at coordinate 60,568,785 of NC_133535.1, read as the reverse complement.
TGAATCATTTATCCTTGCTCATTAGTCCTTGTGACTCGTTGTGTGAACCATTTGCCCTTGTTCATTAGTCCTTGTGACTCGTTGTGTAAATTATTTGTCCTTGTTCTTTAGACCTTGTAACTCGGTGTGTGAACCATTTGTATTTGTTCTTTAGTCCTTTTGACTCGTTGTTTAAACCATTTGCCGTTGTTTATTAGTCCTTGTGACTCGTTGTGTAAACCATTTGTCCTTGTTATTGTGATTTGTCGTGTGAACCATTTTTCCTTTTTCATTAGTCCTTGTGACTCGTTGTGTGAACCAATTATCCATGTTCATTAGTCCTTGTGACTCATTGTGTAAACTATTTGTCCTTGTTCGTTAGTCTTGTGACTCGTTGTGTAAACCATTTGTCCTCGTGACTCGTTGTGTAAACCATTTGTCCTTGTTCATTAGTCCTTGTGACTCGTTGTGTAAACTATTTGTCCTTGTTCATTAGTCCTTATGACTCGTTGTGTGAACCATTTGTCCTTGTTCTTTAGTCCTTGTGACTCATTGTGTAAACTATTTGTCCTTGTTCTTTAAACCGTGTGACTCGTTGTGTGAACCATTTGTCCTTGTTCTTTAGTCCTTGTGACACGTTGTTTAAACAATTTGTCCTTGTTCATTAGTCTTGTGACTCGTTGTTTAAACCATTTGTCTTTGTGACTCGTTGTGTAAACCATTTGTCCTTGTTCATTAGTCCTTGTGACTCGTTGTTTGAATCATTTGTCCTTGTTTATTAGTCCTTGTGATTCGTTGTGTAAACCATTTGTCCTTGTTCATTAGTCCTTGTGACTCGTTGTGTAAACTATTTGTCCTTGTTCATTAGACCTTGTGACTCGTTGTGTGAACCATTTGTCCTTGTTCTTTAGTCCTTGTGACTCGTTGTTTAAACAATTTTTCCGTGTTCATTAGTCTTGTGACTCGTTGTGTAAACCATTTGTCCTTGTGACTCGTTGTGTAAACCATTTGTCCTTGTTCATTAGTCCTTGTGAATCATTGTGTAAACTATTTGTCCTTATTCTTTAGACCTTGTGACTCGTTGTGTGAACCATTTGTACTTGTTCTTTAGTCCTTGTGACACGTTGTTTAAACAATTTCTCCTTGTTCATTAGTCTTGTGACTCGTTGTGTAAACCATTTGTCCTTGTGACTCGTTGTGTAAACCATTTGTCCTTGTTCATTAGTCTATGTGACTCGTTGTTTAAACCATTTGTCCTTGTTTATTAGTCCTTGTGATTCGTTTTGTAAACCATTTGTCCTTGTTATTGTGACTTGTTGTGTGAATCATTTATCCTTGCTCATTAGTCCTTGTGACTCGTTGTGTGAACCATTTGCCCTTGTTCATTAGTCCTTGTGACCCGTTGTGTAAACTATTTGTCCTTGTTCTTTAGACCTTCTAACTCGTTGTGTGAACCAATTGTATTTGTTCTTTAGACCTTTTGACTCGTTGTTTAAACCATTTGTCGTTGTATTAGTCCTTATGACTCGTTGTGTAAACCATTTGTCCTTGTTATTGTGACTTGTCGTGTGAACCATTTTTCCTTTTTCATTAGTCCTTGTGACTCGTTGTGTGAACCAATTGTCCATGTTCATTAGTCCTTGTGACTCGTTGTGTAAACTATTTGTCCTTGTTCATTAGTCCTTATGACTCGTTGTGTGAACCATTTGTCCTTGTTCTTTAGTCCTTGTGACTCGTTGTGTAAACTATTTGTCCTTGTTCTTTAAACCTTGTGACTCGTTGTGTGAACCATTTGTCCTTGTTCTTTAGTCCTTGTGACACGTTGTTTAAACAATTTGTCGTTGTTCATTAGTCTTGTGACTCGTTGTGTAAACCATTTGTCCTTGTGACTCGTTGTGTAAACCATTTGTCCTTGTTCATTAGTCCTTGTGACTCGTTGTTTAAATCATTTGTCCTTGTTTATTAGTCCTTGTGATTTGTTGTGTAAACCATTTGTCCTTGTTCATTAGTCCTTGTGACTCGTTGTGTAAACTATTTGTCCTTGGTCATTAGACGTTGTGACTCGTTGTGTGAACCATTTGTCCTTGTTTTTTAGTCCTTGTGACTCGTTGTTTAAACAATTTGTCCTTGTTTTTTAGTTCTTGTGACTCGTTGTGTACACCATTTGTCCTTGTTATTGTGACTTGTAGTGTGAACCCTTTTTCCTTGCTCATTAGTCCTTGTGACTCATTGTGTAAGCTATTTGTCCTTGTACATTAGTCCTTGTTACTCGTTGTGTAAACCATTTGTCCTTGTTCATTAGTCCTTGTGACTCGTTGTGTAAACTATTTGTCCTTGTTCATTAGACCTTGTGACTCGTTGTGTGAACCATTTGTCCTTGTTTTTTAGTCCTTGTGACTCGTTGTTTAAACAATTTGTCCTTGTTTTTTAGTTCTTGTGACTCGTTGTGTAAACCATTTGTCCTTGTTATTGTGACTTGTTATGTGAACCATTTTTCCTTGTTCATTAGTCCTTGTGACTCGTTGTGTAAACTATTTGTCCAAGTTCTTTAGACCTTGTGACTCATTGTGTGAACCATTTGTCCTTGTTCTTTAGTCCTTGTGACTCGTTGTGTAAACTATTTGTCCTTGTTCATTAAACCGTGTGGCTCGTTGTGTGAACCATTTGTCCTTGTTCTTTAGTCCTTGTGACACGTTGTTTAAACAATTTGTCCTTGTTCATTAGTCTTGTGACTCGTTGTGTAAACCATTTGTCCTTGTGACTCGTTGTGTAAGCTCTTTGTCCTTGTTCTTTAGACCTTGTAACTCGTTGTGTGAACCATTTGTATTTGTTCTTTAGTCCTTTTGACTCGTTGTTTAAACCATTTGCCGTTGTTTATTAGTCCTTGTGACTCGTTGTGTAAACCATTTGTCCTTGTTATTGTGACTTGTCGTGTGAACCATTTTTCCTTTTTCATTAGTCCTTGTGACTCGTTGTGTGAACCAATTGTCCATGTTCATTAGTCCTTGTGACTCGTTGTGTAAACTATTTGTCCTTGTTCGTTAGTCTTGTGACTCGTTGTGTAAACCATTTGTCCTTGTGACTCGTTGTGTAAACCATTTGTCCTTGTTCATTAGTCCTTGTGACTCGTTGTTTAAATCATTTGTCCTTGTTTATTAGTCCTTGTGATTCGTTGTGTAAACCATTTGTCCTTGTTATTGTGACTAGTTGTGTGAATCATTTATCCTTGCTCATTAGTCCTTGTGACTCGTTGTGTGAACCATTTGCCCTTGTTCATTAGTCCTTGTGACTCGTTGTGTAAATTATTTGTCCTTGTTCTTTAGACCTTGTAACTCGGTGTGTGAACCATTTGTATTTGTTCTTTAGTCCTTTTGACTCGTTGTTTAAACCATTTGCCGTTGTTTATTAGTCCTTGTGACTCGTTGTGTAAACCATTTGTCCTTGTTATTGTGACTTGTCGTGTGAACCATTTTTCCTTTTTCATTAGTCCTTGTGACTCGTTGTGTGAACCAATTGTCCATGTTCATTAGTCCTTGTGACTCATTGTGTAAACTATTTGTCCTTGTTCGTTAGTCCTTGTGACTCGTTGTGTGAACCATTTGCCCTTGTTCATTAGTCCTTGTGACTCGTTGTGTAAATTATTTGTCCTTGTTCTTTAGACCTTGTAACTCGGTGTGTGAACCATTTGTATTTGTTCTTTAGTCCTTTTGACTCGTTGTTTAAACCATTTGCCGTTGTTTATTAGTCCTTGTGACTCGTTGTGTAAACCATTTGTCCTTGTTATTGTGACTTGTCGTGTGAACCATTTTTCCTTTTTCATTAGTCCTTGTGACTCGTTGTGTGAACCAATTGTCCATGTTCATTAGTCCTTGTGACTCGTTGTGTAAACTATTTGTCCTTGTTCATTAGTCCTTATGACTAGTTGTGTGAACCATTTGTCCTTGTTCTTTAGTTCTTGTGACTCGTTGTGTAAACTATTTGTCCTTGTTCTTTAAACCGTGTGACTCGTTGTGTGAACCATTTGTCCTTGTTCTTTAGTCCTTGTGACCCGTTGTGTAAACTATTTGTCCTTGTTCTTTAGACCTTCTAACTCGTTGTGTGAACCAATTGTATTTGTTCTTTAGTCCTTTTGACTCGTTGTTTAAACCATTTGCCGTTGTATTAGTCCTTATGACTCGTTGTGTAAACCATTTGTCCTTGTTATTGTGACTTGTCGTGTGAACCATTTTTCCTTTTTCATTAGTCCTTGTGACTCGTTGTGTGAACCAATTGTCCATGTTCATTTGTCCTTGTGACTCGTTGTGTAAACTATTTGTCCTTGTTCATTAGTCCTTATGACTCGTTGTGTGAACCATTTGTCCTTGTTCTTTAGTCCTTGTGACTCGTTGTGTAAACTATTTGTCCTTGTTCTTTAAACCTTGTGACTCGTTGTGTGAACCATTTGTCCTTGTTCTTTAGTCCTTGTGACACGTTGTTTAAACAATTTGTCGTTGTTCATTAGTCTTGTGACTCGTTGTGTAAACCATTTGTCCATGTGACTCGTTGTGTAAACCATTTGTCCTTGTTCATTAGTCCTTGTGACTCGTTGTTTAAATCATTTGTCCTTGTTTATTAGTCCTTGTGATTTGTTGTGTAAACCATTTGTCCTTATTCATTAGTCCTTGTGACTCGTTGTGTAAACTATTTGTCCTTGGTCATTAGACGTTGTGACTCGTTGTGTGAACCATTTGTCCTTGTTTTTTAGTCCTTGTGACTCGTTGTTTAAACAATTTGTCCTTGTTTTTTAGTTCTTGTGACTCGTTGTGTAAACCATTTGTCCTTGTTATTGTGACTTGTAGTGTGAACCCTTTTTCCTCGCTCATTAGTCCTTGTGACTCATTGTGTAAGCTATTTGTCCTTGTACATTAGTCCTTGTTACTCGTTGTGTAAACCATTTGTCCTTGTTCATTAGTCCTTGTGACTCGTTGTGTAAACTATTTGTCCTTGTTCATTAGACCTTGTGACTCGTTGTGTGAACCATTTGTCCTTGTTTTTTAGTCCTTGTGACTCGTTGTTTAAACAATTTGTCCTTGTTTTTTAGTTCTTGTGACTCGTTGTGTAAACCATTTGTCCTTGTTATTGTGACTTGTTATGTGAACCATTTTTCCTTGTTCATTAGTCCTTGTGACTCGTTGTGTAAACTATTTGTCCAAGTTCTTTAGACCTTGTGACTCGTTGTGTGAACCATTTGTCCTTGTTCTTTAGTCCTTGTGACTCGTTGTGTAAACTATTTGTCCTTGTTCATTAAACCGTGTGGCTCGTTGTGTGAACCATTTGTCCTTGTTCTTTAGTCCTTGTGACACGTTGTTTAAACAATTTGTCCTTGTTCATTAGTCTTGTGACTCGTTGTGTAAACCATTTGTCCTTGTGACTCGTTGTGTAAGCTCTTTGTCCTTGTTCTTTAGACCTTGTAACTCGTTGTGTGAACCATTTGTATTTGTTCTTTAGTCCTTTTGACTCGTTGTTTAAACCATTTGCCGTTGTTTATTAGTCCTTGTGACTCGTTGTGTAAACCATTTGTCCTTGTTATTGTGACTTGTCGTGTGAACCATTTTTCCTTTTTCATTAGTCCTTGTGACTCGTTGTGTGAACCAATTGTCCATGTTCATTAGTCCTTGTGACTCGTTGTGTAAACTATTTGTCCTTGTTCATTAGTCCTTATGACTAGTTGTGTGAACCATTTGTCCTTGTTCTTTAGTTCTTGTGACTCGTTGTGTAAACTATTTGTCCTTATTCTTTAAACCGTGTGACTCGTTGTGTGAACCATTTGTCCTTGTTCTTTAGTCCTTGTGGCACGTTGTTTAAACAATTTGTCCTTGTTCATTAGTCTTGTGACTCGTTGTGTAAACCATTTGTCCTTGTGACTCGTTTTGTAAACCATTTGTCCTTGTTCATTAGTCCTTGTGACTCGTTGTTTAAATCATTTGTCCTTGTTTATTAGTCCTTGTGATTCGTTGTGTAAACCATTTGTCCTTGTTCATTAGTCCTTGTGACTCGTTGTGTAAACTATTTGTCCTTGTTCATTAGACCTTGTGACTCGTTGTGTGAACCATTTGTCCTTGTTTTTTAGTCCTTGTGACTCGTTGTTTAAACAATTTGTCCTTGTTTTTTAGTTCTTGTGACTCGTTGTGTAAAACATTTGTCCTTGTTATTGTGACTTGTTGTGTGAACCATTTTTCCTTGCTCATTACTCCTTGTGACTCATTGTGAAAACTATTTGTCCTTGTACATTAGTCATTGTTACTCGTTGTGTGAACCATTTGTCCTTGGTCTTTAGTCCTTGTGACTCGTTGTTTAAACAATTTGTCCTTGTTTTTTAGTTCTTGTGACTCGTTGTGTAAACCATTTGTCCTTGTTATTGTGACTTGTTATGTGAACCATTTTTTCTTGTTCATTAGTCCTTGTGACTCGTTGTGTAAACTATTTGTCCAAGTTCTTTAGTCCTTATGACTCGTTGTGTGAACCATTTGTCCTGGTTCTTTAGTCCTTGTGACTCGTTGTGTAAACTATTTGTCCTTGTTCTTTAAACCGTGTGACTCGTTGTGTGAACCATTTGTCCTTGTTCTTTAGTCCTTGTGACACGTTGTTTAAACAATTTATCCTTGTTCATTAGTCTTCTGACTCGTTGTGTAAACCATTTGTCCTTGCAACTCGTTGTGTAAACCATTTGTCCTTGTTCATTAGTCCTTGTGACTCGTTGTTTAAATCATTTGTCCTTGTTTATTAGTCCTTGTGATTCGTTGTGTAAACCATTTGTCCTTGTTCATTAGTCCTTGTGACTCATTGTGTAAACTATTTGTCCTTGTTCATTAGACCTTGTGACTCGTTGTGTGAACCATTTGTCCTTGTTTTTTTGTCCTTGTGACTCGTTGTTTAAATAATTTGTCCTTATTTTTTAGTTCTTGTGACTCGTTGTGTAAACCATTTGTCCTTGTTATTGTGACTTGTTGTGTGAACCATTTTTCCTTGCTCATTAGTCCTTGTGACTCATTGTGTAAACTATTTGTCCTTGTACATTAGTCCTTGTGACTAGTTGTGTGAACCATTTGTCCTTGTTCTTTAGTCCTTGTGAGTCGTTGTTTAAACAATTTGTCCTTGTTTTTTAGTTCTTGTGACTCGTTGTGTAAACCATTTGTCCTTTTTATTTTGACTTGTTATGTGAACCATTTCTCCTTGTTCATTAGTCCTTGTGACTCGTTGTGTGAATCATTTGTCCTTGTACATTAGTCCTTCTAACTCGTTGTGTAAACTATTTGCCCTTGTTCAGTAGTCCTTCTAAATCGTTGTGTGAGCCATTTGTCCTTGTTCTTTAATCCATCTGACTTGTTGTGTGAACCATTTGTCCTTGTTCATTAGTCTTCTGACTCGTTGTGTAAACCATTTGTCCTTGTTCATTAGTCTATGTGACTCGTTGTTTAAATCATTTGTCCTTGTTTATTAGTCCTTGTGATTCGTTGTGTAAACCATTTGTCCTTGTTATTGTGACTTGTTGTGTGAATCATTTATCCTTGCTCATTAGTCCTTGTGACTCGTTGTGTGAACCATTTGCCCTTGTTCATTAGTCCTTGTGACTCGTTGTGTAAACTATTTGTCCTTGTTCTTTAGACCTTGTAACTCGTTGTGTGAACCATTTGTATTTGTTCTTTAGTCCTTTTGACTCGTTGTTTAAACCATTTGCCGTCGTTTATTAGTCCTTGTGACTCATTGTGTAAACCATTTGTCCTTGTTATTGTGACTTGTCGTGTGAACCATTTTTCCTTTTTCATTAGTCCTTGTGACTCGTTGTGTGAACCAATTGTCCATGTTCATTAGTCCTTGTGTCTCGTTGTGTAAACTATTTATCCTTGTTCATTAGTCCTTATGACTCGTTGTGTGAACCATTTGTCCTTGTTCTTTAGTCCTTGTGACTCGTTGTGTAAACTATTTGTCCTTGTTCTTTAAACTTTGTGAATCGTTGTGTGAACCATTTGTTCTTGTTCTTTAGTCCTTGTGACTCGTTGTTTAAACAATTTGTCCTTGTTCATTAGTCTTGTGACTCGTTGTGTAAACCATTTGTCCTCGTGACTCGTTGTGTAAACCATTTGTCCTTGTTCATTAGTCCTTGTGACTCGTTGTGTAAACTATTTGTCCTTGTTCATTAGTCCTTATGACTCGTTGTGTGAACCATTTGTCCTTGTTCTTTAGTCCTTGTGACTCATTGTGTAAACTATTTGTCCTTGTTCTTTAAACCGTGTGACTCGTTGTGTGAACCATTTGTCCTTGTTCTTTAGTCCTTGTGACACGTTGGTTAAACAATTTGTCCTTGTTCATTAGTCTTGTGACTCGTTGTGTAAACCATTTGTCCTTGTGACTCGTTGTGTAAACCATTTGTCCTTGTTCATTAGTCCTTATGACTAGTTGTGTGAACCATTTGTCCTTGTTCTTTAGTCCTTGTGACTCGTTGTGTAAACTATTTGTCCTTGTTCTTTAAACCGTGTGACTCGTTGTGTGAACCATTTGTCCTTGTTCTTTAGTCCTTGTGACACGTTGTTTAAACAATTTGTCCTTGTTCATTAGTCTTGTGACTCGTTGTGTAAACCATTTGTCCTTGTGACTCGTTGTGTAAACCATTTGTCCTTGTTCATTAGTCCTTGTGACTCGTTGTTTAAATCATTTGTCCTTGTTTATTAGTCCTTGTGATTCGTTGTGTAAACCATTTGTCCTTGTTCATTAGTCCTCGTGACTCGTTGTGTAAACTATTTGTCCTTGTTCATTAGACCTTGTGACTCGTTGTGTGAACCATTTGTCCTTGTTTTTTAGTCCTTGTGACTCGTTGTTTAAACAATTTGTCCTTGTTTTTTAGTTCTTGTGACTCGTTGTGTAAACCATTTGTCCTTGTTATTGTGACTTGTTGTGTGAACCATTTTTCCTTGCTCATTACTCCTTGTGACTCATTGTGAAAACTATTTGTCCTTGTACATTAGTCATTGTTACTCGTTGTGTGAACCATTTGTCCTTGGTCTTTAGTCCTTGTGACTCGTTGTTTAAACAATTTGTCCTTTTTTTTTAGTTCTTGTGACTCGTTGTGTAAACCATTTGTCCTTGTTATTGTGACTTGTTATGTGAACCATTTTTTCTTGTTCATTAGTCCTTGTGACTCGTTGTGTAAACTATTTGTCCAAGTTCTTTAGTCCTTATGACTCGTTGTGTGAACCATTTGTCCTGGTTCTTTAGTCCTTGTGACTCGTTGTGTAAACTATTTGTCCTTTTTCTTTAAACCGTGTGACTCGTTGTGTGAACCATTTGTCCTTGTTCTTTAGTCCTTGTGACACGTTGTTTAAACAATTTGTCCTTGTTCATTAGTCTTGTGACTCGTTGTGTAAACCATTTGTCCTTGTGACTCGTTGTGTAAACCATTTGTCCTTGTTCATTAGTCCTTGTGACTCGTTGTTTAAATCATTTGTCCTTGTTTATTAGTCCTTGTGATTCGTTGTGTAAACCATTTGTCCTTGTTCATTAGTCCTTGTGACTCATTGTGTAAACTATTTGTCCTTGTTCATTAGACCTTGTGACTCGTTGTGTGAACCATTTGTCCTTGTTTTTTTGTCCTTGTGACTCGTTGTTTAAATAATTTGTCCTTGTTTTTTAGTTCTTGTGACTCGTTGTGTAAACCATTTGTCCTTGTTATTGTGACTTGTTGTGTGAACCATTTTTCCTTGCTCATCAGTCCTTGTGACTCATTGTGTAAACTATTTGTCCAAGTTCTTTAGTCCTTATGACTCGTTGTGTGAACCATTTGTCCTGGTTCTTTAGTCCTTGTGACTCGTTGTGTAAACTATTTGTCCTTTTTCTTTAAACCGTGTGACTCGTTGTGTGAACCATTTGTCCTTGTTCTTTAGTCCTTGTGACACGTTGTTTAAACAATTTGTCCTTGTTCATTAGTCTTGTGACTCGTTGTGTAAACCATTTGTCCTTGTGACTCGTTGTGTAAACCATTTGTCCTTGTTCATTAGTCCTTGTGACTCGTTGTTTAAATCATTTGTCCTTGTTTATTAGTCCTTGTGATTCGTTGTGTAAACCATTTGTCCTTGTTCATTAGTCCTTGTGACTCATTGTGTAAACTATTTGTCCTTGTTCATTAGACCTTGTGACTCGTTGTGTGAACCATTTGTCCTTGTTTTTTTGTCCTTGTGACTCGTTGTTTAAATAATTTGTCCTTATTTTTTAGTTCTTGTGACTCGTTGTGTAAACCATTTGTCCTTGTTATTGTGACTTGTTGTGTGAACCATTTTTCCTTGCTCATTAGTCCTTGTGACTCATTGTGTAAACTATTTGTCCTTGTACATTAGTCCTTGTGACTAGTTGTGTGAACCATTTGTCCTTCTTCTTTAGTCCTTGTGAGTCGTTGTTTAAACAATTTGTCCTTGTTTTTTAGTTCTTGTGACTCGTTGTGTAAACCATTTGTCCTTTTTATTTTGACTTGTTATGTGAACCATTTCTCCTTGTTCATTAGTCCTTGTGACTCGTTGTGTGAATCATTTGTCCTTGTTCATTAGTCCTTCTAACTCGTTGTGTAAACTATTTGCCCTTGTTCAGTAGTCCTTCTAAATCGTTGTGTGAGCCATTTGTCCTTGTTCTTTAATCCATCTGACTTGTTGTGTGAACCATTTGTCCTTGTTCATTAGTCTTCTGACTCGTTGTGTAAACCATTTGTCCTTGTTCATTAGTCTATGTGACTCGTTGTTTAAATCATTTGTCCTTGTTTATTAGTCCTTGTGATTCGTTGTGTAAACCATTTGTCCTTGTTATTGTGACTTGTTGTGTGAATCATTTATCCTTGCTCATTAGTCCTTGTGACTCGTTGTGTGAACCATTTGTATTTGTTCTTTAGTCCTTTTGACTCGTTGTTTAAACCATTTGCCGTCGTTTATTAGCCCTTGTGACTCGTTGTGTAAACCATTTGTCCTTGTTATTGTGACTTGTCGTGTGAACCATTTTTCCTTTTTCATTAGTCCTTGTGACTCGTTGTGTGAACCAATTGTCCATGTTCATTAGTCCTTGTGACTCGTTGTGTAAACTATTTATCCTTGTTCATTAGTCCTTATGACTCGTTGTGTGAACCATTTGTCCTTGTTCTTTAGTCCTTGTGACTCGTTGTGTAAACTATTTGTCCTTGTTCTTTAAACTTTGTGAATCGTTGTGTGAACCATTTGTTCTTGTTCTTTAGTCCTTGTGACTCGTTGTTTAAACAATTTGTCCTTGTTCATTAGTCTTGTGACTCGTTGTGTAAACCATTTGTCCTCGTGACTCGTTGTGTAAACCATTTGTCCTTGTTCATTAGTCCTTGTGACTCGTTGTGTAAACTATTTGTCCTTGTTCATTAGTCCTTATGACTCGTTGTGTGAACCATTTGTCCTTGTTCTTTAGTCCTTGTGACTCATTGTGTAAACTATTTGTCCTTGTTCTTTAAACCGTGTGACTCGTTGTGTGAACCATTTGTCCTTGTTCTTTAGTCCTTGTGACACGTTGTTTAAACAATTTGTCCTTGTTCATTAGTCTTGTGACTCGTTGTGTAAACCATTTGTCCTTGTGACTCGTTGTGTAAACCATTTGTCCTTGTTCATTAGTCCTTATGACTAGTTGTGTGAAGCATTTGTCCTTGTTCTTTAGTCCTTGTGACTCGTTGTGTAAACTATTTGTCCTTGTTCTTTAAACCGTGTGACTCATTGTGTGAACCATTTGTCCTTGTTCTTTAGTCCTTGTGACACGTTGTTTAAACAATTTGTCCTTGTTCATTAGTCTTGTGACTCGTTGTGTAAACCATTTGTCCTTGTGACTCGTTGTGTAAACCATTTGTCCTTGTTCATTAGTCCTTGTGACTCGTTGTTTAAATCATTTGTCCTTGTTTATTAGTCCTTGTGATTCGTTGTGTAAACCATTTGTCCTTGTTCATTAGTCCTCGTGACTCGTTGTGTAAACTATTTGTCCTTGTTCATTAGACCTTGTGACTCGTTGTGTGAACCATTTGTCCTTGTTTTTTAGTCCTTGTGACTCGTTGTTTAAACAATTTGTCCTTGTTTTTTAGTTCTTGTGACTCGTTGTGTAAACCATTTGTCCTTGTTATTGTGACTTGTTGTGTGAACCATTTTTCCTTGCTCATTACTCCTTGTGACTCATTGTGAAAACTATTTGTCCTTGTACATTAGTCATTGTTACTCGTTGTGTGAACCATTTGTCCTTGGTCTTTAGTCCTTGTGACTCGTTGTTTAAACAATTTGTCCTTTTTTTTTAGTTCTTGTGACTCGTTGTGTAAACCATTTGTCCTTGTTATTGTGACTTGTTATGTGAACCATTTTTTCTTGTTCATTAGTCCTTGTGACTCGTTGTGTAAACTATTTGTCCAAGTTCTTTAGTCCTTATGACTCGTTGTGTGAACCATTTGTCCTGGTTCTTTAGTCCTTGTGACTCGTTGTGTAAACTATTTGTCCTTTTTCTTTAAACCGTGTGACTCGTTGTGTGAACCATTTGTCCTTGTTCTTTAGTCCTTGTGACACGTTGTTTAAACAATTTGTCCTTGTTCATTAGTCTTGTGACTCGTTGTGTAAACCATTTGTCCTTGTGACTCGTTGTGTTAACCATTTGTCCTTGTTCATTAGTCCTTGTGACTCGTTGTTTAAATCATTTGTCCTTGTTTATTAGTCCTTGTGATTCGTTGTGTAACCCATTTGCCCTTGTTCATTAGTCCTTGTGACTCATTGTGTAAACTATTTGTCCTTGTTCATTAGACCTTGTGACTCGTTGTGTGAACCATTTGTCCTTGTTTTTTTGTCCTTGTGACTCGTTGTTTAAATAATTTGTCCTTGTTTTTTAGTTCTTGTGACTCGTTGTGTAAACCATTTGTCCTTGTTATTGTGACTTGTTGTGTGAACCATTTTTTCCTTGTTCATTAGTCCTTGTGACTCATTGTGTAAACTATTTGTCCAAGTTCTTTAGTCCTTATGACTCGTTGTGTGAACCATTTGTCCTGGTTCTTTAGTCCTTGTGACTCGTTGTGTAAACTATTTGTCCTTTTTCTTTAAACCGTGTGACTCGTTGTGTGAACCATTTGTCCTTGTTCTTTAGTCCTTGTGACACGTTGTTTAAACAATTTGTCCTTGTTCATTAGTCTTGTGACTCGTTGTGTAAACCATTTGTCCTCGTGACTCGTTGTGTAAACCATTTGTCCTTGTTCATTAGTCCTTGTGACTCGTTGTGTAAACTATTTGTCCTTGTTCATTAGTCCTTATGACTCGTTGTGTGAACCATTTGTCCTTGTTCTTTAGTCCTTGTGACTCATTGTGTAAACTATTTGTCCTTGTTCTTTAAACCGTGTGACTCGTTGTGTGAACCATTTGTCCTTGTTCTTTAGTCCTTGTGACACGTTGTTTAAACAATTTGTCCTTGTTCATTAGTCTTGTGACTCGTTGTGTAAACCATTTGTCCTTGTGACTCGTTGTGTAAACCATTTGTCCTTGTTCATTAGTCCTTATGACTAGTTGTGTGAAGCATTTGTCCTTGTTCTTTAGTCCTTGTGACTCGTTGTGTAAACTATTTGTCCTTGTTCTTTAAACCGTGTGACTCATTGTGTGAACCATTTGTCCTTGTTCTTTAGTCCTTGTGACACGTTGTTTAAACAATTTGTCCTTGTTCATTAGTCTTGTGACTCGTTGTGTAAACCATTTGTCCTTGTGACTCGTTGTGTAAACCATTTGTCCTTGTTCATTAGTCCTTGTGACTCGTTGTTTAAATCATTTGTCCTTGTTTATTAGTCCTTGTGATTCGTTGTGTAAACCATTTGTCCTTGTTCATTAGTCCTCGTGACTCGTTGTGTAAACTATTTGTCCTTGTTCATTAGACCTTGTGACTCGTTGTGTGAACCATTTGTCCTTGTTTTTTAGTCCTTGTGACTCGTTGTTTAAACAATTTGTCCTTGTTTTTTAGTTCTTGTGACTCGTTGTGTAAACCATTTGTCCTTGTTATTGTGACTTGTTGTGTGAACCATTTTTCCTTGCTCATTACTCCTTGTGACTCATTGTGAAAACTATTTGTCCTTGTACATTAGTCATTGTTACTCGTTGTGTGAACCATTTGTCCTTGGTCTTTAGTCCTTGTGACTCGTTGTTTAAACAATTTGTCCTTTTTTTTTTAGTTCTTGTGACTCGTTGTGTAAACCATTTGTCCTTGTTATTGTGACTTGTTATGTGAACCATTTTTTCTTGTTCATTAGTCCTTGTGACTCGTTGTGTAAACTATTTGTCCAAGTTCTTTAGTCCTTATGACTCGTTGTGTGAACCATTTGTCCTGGTTCTTTAGTCCTTGTGACTCGTTGTGTAAACTATTTGTCCTTTTTCTTTAAACCGTGTGACTCGTTGTGTGAACCATTTGTCCTTGTTCTTTAGTCCTTGTGACACGTTGTTTAAACAATTTGTCCTTGTTCATTAGTCTTGTGACTCGTTGTGTAAACCATTTGTCCTTGTGACTCGTTGTGTTAACCATTTGTCCTTGTTCATTAGTCCTTGTGACTCGTTGTTTAAATCATTTGTCCTTGTTTATTAGTCCTTGTGATTCGTTGTGTAACCCATTTGCCCTTGTTCATTAGTCCTTGTGACTCATTGTGTAAACTATTTGTCCTTGTTCATTAGACCTTGTGACTCGTTGTGTGAACCATTTGTCCTTGTTTTTTTGTCCTTGTGACTCGTTGTTTAAATAATTTGTCCTTGTTTTTTAGTTCTTGTGACTCGTTGTGTAAACCATTTGTCCTTGTTATTGTGACTTGTTGTGTGAACCATTTTTCCTTGCTCATCAGTCCTTGTGACTCATTGTGTAAACTATTTGTCCAAGTTCTTTAGTCCTTATGACTCGTTGTGTGAACCATTTGTCCTGGTTCTTTAGTCCTTGTGACTCGTTGTGTAAACTATTTGTCCTTTTTCTTTAAACCGTGTGACTCGTTGTGTGAACCATTTGTCCTTGTTCTTTAGTCCTTGTGACACGTTGTTTAAACAATTTGTCCTTGTTCATTAGTCTTGTGACTCGTTGTGTAAACCATTTGTCCTTGTGACTCGTTGTGTAAACCATTTGTCCTTGTTCATTAGTCCTTGTGACTCGTTGTTTAAATCATTTGTCCTTGTTTATTAGTCCTTGTGATTCGTTGTGTAAACCATTTGTCCTTGTTCATTAGTCCTTGTGACTCATTGTGTAAACTATTTGTCCTTGTTCATTAGACCTTGTGACTCGTTGTGTGAACCATTTGTCCTTGTTTTTTTGTCCTTGTGACTCGTTGTTTAAATAATTTGTCCTTGTTTTTTAGTTCTTGTGACTCGTTGTGTAAACCATTTGTCCTTGTTATTGTGACTTGTTGTGTGAACCATTTTTCCTTGCTCATTAGTCCTTGTGACTCATTGTGTAAACTATTTGTCCTTGTACATTAGTCCTTGTGACTAGTTGTGTGAACCATTTGTCCTTGTTCTTTAGTCCTTGTGAGTCGTTGTTTAAACAATTTGTCCTTGTTTTTAGTTCTTGTGACTCGTTGTGTAAACCATTTGTCCTTTTTATTTTGACTTGTTATGTGAACCATTTCTCCTTGTTCATTAGTCCTTGTGACTCGTTGTGTGAATCATTTGTCCTTGTTCATTAGTCCTTCTAACTCGTTGTGTAAACTATTTGCCCTTGTTCAGTAGTCCTTATAAATCGTTGTGTGAGCCATTTGTCCTTGTTCTTTAATCCATCTGACTTGTTGTGTGAACCATTTGTCCTTGTTCATTAGTCTTCTGACAAGTTGTGTAAACCATTTGTCCTTGTTCATTAGTCTATGTGACTCGTTGTTTAAATCATTTGTCCTTGTTTATTAGTCCTTGTGATTCGTTGTGTAAACCATTTGTCCTTGTTATTGTGACTTGTTGTGTGAATCATTTATCCTTGCTCATTAGTCCTTGTGACTCGTTGTGTGAACCATTTGCCGTTGTTTATTAGTCCTTGTGACTCGTTGTGTAAACCATTTGTCCTTGTTATTGTGACTTGTCGTGTGAACCATTTTTCCTTTTTCATTAGTCCTTGTGACTCGTTTTGTGAACCAATTGTCCATGTTCATTAGTCCTTGTGACTCATTGTGTAAACTATTTATCCTTGTTCATTAGTCCTTATGACTCGTTGTGTGAACCATTTGTCCTTGTTCTTTAGTCCTTGTGACTCGTTGTGTAAACTATTTGTCCTTGTTCTTTAAACCTTGTGAATCATTGTGTGAACCATTTGTCCTTGTTCTTTAGTCCTTGTGACTCGTTGTTTACACAATTTGTCCTTGTTCATTAGTCTTGTGACTCGTTGTGTAAACCATTTGTCCTTGTGACTCGTTGTGTAAACCATTTGTCCTTGTTCATTAGTCCTTGTGACTCGTTGTTTAAATCATTTGTCCTTGTTTATTAGTCCTTGTGATTCGTTGTGTAAACCATTTGTCCTTGTTCATTAGTCCTTGTGACTCATTGTGTAAACTATTTGTCCTTGTTCATTAGACCTTGTGACTCGTTGTGTGAACCATTTGTCCTTGTTTTTTTGTCCTTGTGACTCGTTGTTTAAATAATTTGTCCTTGTTTTTTAGTTCTTGTGACTCGTTGTGTAAACCATTTGTCCTTGTTATTGTGACTTGTTGTGTGAACCATTTTTCCTTGCTCATCAGTCCTTGTGACTCATTGTGTAAACTATTTGTCCTTGTACATTAGTCCTTTTTACTCGTTGTGTGAACCATTTGTCCTTGTTCTTTAGTCCTTGTGACTCGTTGTTTAAACAATTTGTCCTTGTTTTTTAGTTCTTGTGACTCGTTGTGTAAACCATTTGTCCTTGTTATTGTGACTTGTTATGTGAACCATTTTTCCTTGTTCATTAGTCCTTGTGACTCGTTGTGTAAACTATTTGTCCAAGTTCTTTAGACCTTGTGACTCGTTGTGTGCACCATTTGTCCTTGCTCATTAGTCCCTGTGACTCGTTGTGTAACTATTTGTCCTTGTTCATTAGTCCTTGTGACTAGTTGTGTGAACCATTTGTCCTTGTTATTTAGTCCTTGTGAGTCGTTGTTTAAACAATTTGTCTTTGTTTTTTAGTTCTTGTGACTCGTTGTGTAAACCATTTGTCCTTGTTATTGTGACTTGTTATGTGAACCATTTTTTCTTGTTCATTAGTCCTTGTGACTCGTTGTGTAAACTATTTGTCCAAGTTCTTTAGTCCTTATGACTCGTTGTGTGAACCATTTGTCCTGGTTCTTTAGTCCTTGTGACTCGTTGTGTAAACTATTTGTCCTTTTCCTTTAAACCGTGTGACTCGTTGTGTGAACCATTTGTCCTTGTTCTTTAGTCCTTGTGACACGTTGTTTAAACAATTTGTCCTTGTTCATTAGTCTTGTGACTCGTTGTGTAAACCATTTGTCCTTGTGACTCGTTGTGTTAACCATTTGTCCTTGTTCATTAGTCCTTGTGACTCGTTGTTTAAATCATTTGTCCTTGTTTATTAGTCCTTGTGATTCGTTGTGTAACCCATTTGCCCTTGTTCATTAGTCCTTGTGACTCATTGTGTAAACTATTTGTCCTTGTTCATTAGATCTTGTGACTCGTTGTGTGAACCATTTGTCCTTGTTTTTTTGTCCTTGTGACTCGTTGTTTAAATAATTTGTCCTTGTTTTTTAGTTCTTGTGACTCGTTGTGTAAACCATTTGTCCTTGTTATTGTGACTTGTTGTGTGAACCATTTTTCCTTGCTCATCAGTCCTTGTGACTCATTGTGTAAACTATTTGTCCAAGTTCTTTAGTCCTTATGACTCGTTGTGTGAACCATTTGTCCTGGTTCTTTAGTCCTTGTGACTCGTTGTGTAAACTATTTGTCCTTTTTCTTTAAACCGTGTGACTCGTTGTGTGAACCATTTGTCCTTGTTCTTTAGTCCTTGTGACACGTTGTTTAAACAATTTGTCCTTGTTCATTAGTCTTGTGACTCGTTGTGTAAACCATTTGTCCTTGTGACTCGTTGTGTAAACCATTTGTCCTTGTTCATTAGTCCTTGTGACTCGTTGTTTAAATCATTTGTCCTTGTTTATTAGTCCTTGTGATTCGTTGTGTAAACCATTTGTCCTTGTTCATTAGTCCTTGTGACTCATTGTGTAAACTATTTGTCCTTGTTCATTAGACCTTGTGACTCGTTGTGTGAACCATTTGTCCTTGTTTTTTTGTCCTTGTGACTCGTTGTTTAAATAATTTGTCCTTGTTTTTTAGTTCTTGTGACTCGTTGTGTAAACCATTTGTCCTTGTTATTGTGACTTGTTGTGTGAACCATTTTTCCTTGCTCATTAGTCCTTGTGACTCATTGTGTAAACTATTTGTCCTTGTACATTAGTCCTTGTGACTAGTTGTGTGAACCATTTGTCCTTGTTCTTTAGTCCTTGTGAGTCGTTGTTTAAACAATTTGTCCTTATTTTTTAGTTCTTGTGACTCGTTGTGTAAACCATTTGTCCTTTTTATTTTGACTTGTTATGTGAACCATTTCTCCTTGTTCATTAGTCCTTGTGACTCGTTGTGTGAATCATTTGTCCTTGTTCATTAGTCCTTCAAACTCGTTGTGTAAACTATTTGCCCTTGTTCAGTAGTCCTTATAAATCGTTGTGTGAGCCATTTGTCCTTGTTCTTTAATCCATCTGACTTGTTGTGTGAACCATTTGTCCTTGTTCATTAGTCTTCTGACAAGTTGTGTAAACCATTTGTCCTTGTTCATTAGTCTATGTGACTCGTTGTTTAAATCATTTGTCCTTGTTTATTAGTCCTTGTGATTCGTTGTGTAAACCATTTGTCCTTGTTATTGTGACTTGTTGTGTGAATCATTTATCCTTGCTCATTAGTCCTTGTGACTCGTTGTGTGAACCATTTGCCGTTGTTTATTAGTCCTTGTGACTCGTTGTGTAAACCATTTGTCCTTGTTATTGTGACTTGTCGTGTGAACCATTTTTCCTTTTTCATTAGTCCTTGTGACTCGTTGTGTGAACCAATTGTCCATGTTCATTAGTCCTTGTGACTCGTTGTGTAAACTATTTATCCTTGTTCATTAGTCCTTATGACTCGTTGTGTGAACCATTTGTCCTTGTTCTTTAGTCCTTGTGACTCGTTGTGTAAACTATTTGTCCTTGTTCTTTAAACCTTGTGAATCATTGTGTGAACCATTTGTCCTTGTTCTTTAGTCCTTGTGACTCGTTGTTTACACAATTTGTCCTTGTTCATTAGTCTTGTGACTCGTTGTGTAAACCATTTGTCCTTGTGACTCGTTGTGTAAACCATTTGTCCTT
The DNA here is from genome assembly GCF_048544455.1 of Silene latifolia. NCBI lineage: Eukaryota > Viridiplantae > Streptophyta > Magnoliopsida > Caryophyllales > Caryophyllaceae > Silene > Silene latifolia. The sequence goes on along the minus strand of NC_133535.1, from coordinate 60,549,440 downwards.
GTTCATTAGTCCTTGTGACTCGTTGTTTAAATCATTTGTCCTTGTTTATTAGTCCTTGTGATTCGTTGTGTAAACCATTTGTCCTTGTTCATTAGTCCTTGTGACTCATTGTGTAAACTATTTGTCCTTGTTCATTAGACCTTGTGACTCGTTGTGTGAACCATTTGTCCTTGTTTTTTTGTCCTTGTGACTCGTTGTTTAAATAATTTGTCCTTGTTTTTTAGTTCTTGTGACTCGTTGTGTAAACCATTTGTCCTTGTTATTGTGACTTGTTGTGTGAACCATTTTTCCTTGCTCATCAGTCCTTGTGACTCATTGTGTAAACTATTTGTCCTTGTACATTAGTCCTTGTTACTCGTTGTGTGAACCATTTGTCCTTGTTCTTTAGTCCTTGTGACTCGTTGTTTAAACAATTTGTCCTTGTTTTTTAGTTCTTGTGACTCGTTGTGTAAACCATTTGTCCTTGTTATTGTGACTTGTTATGTGAACCATTTTTCCTTGTTCATTAGTCCTTGTGACTCGTTGTGTAAACTATTTGTCCAAGTTCTTTAGACCTTGTGACTCGTTGTGTGCACCATTTGTCCTTGCTCATTAGTCCCTGTGACTCGTTGTGTAACTATTTGTCCTTGTTCATTAGTCCTTGTGACTAGTTGTGTGAACCATTTGTCCTTGTTATTTAGTCCTTGTGAGTCGTTGTTTAAACAATTTGTCTTTGTTTTTTAGTTCTTGTGACTCGTTGTGTAAACCATTTGTCCTTGTTATTGTGACTTGTTATGTGAACCATTTTTTCTTGTTCATTAGTCCTTGTGACTCGTTGTGTAAACTATTTGTCCAAGTTCTTTAGTCCTTATGACTCGTTGTGTGAACCATTTGTCCTGGTTCTTTAGTCCTTGTGACTCGTTGTGTAAACTATTTGTCCTTTTCCTTTAAACCGTGTGACTCGTTGTGTGAACCATTTGTCCTTGTTCTTTAGTCCTTGTGACACGTTGTTTAAACAATTTGTCCTTGTTCATTAGTCTTGTGACTCGTTGTGTAAACCATTTGTCCTTGTGACTCGTTGTGTTAACCATTTGTCCTTGTTCATTAGTCCTTGTGACTCGTTGTTTAAATCATTTGTCCTTGTTTATTAGTCCTTGTGATTCGTTGTGTAACCCATTTGCCCTTGTTCATTAGTCCTTGTGACTCATTGTGTAAACTATTTGTCCTTGTTCATTAGATCTTGTGACTCGTTGTGTGAACCATTTGTCCTTGTTTTTTTGTCCTTGTGACTCGTTGTTTAAATAATTTGTCCTTGTTTTTTAGTTCTTGTGACTCGTTGTGTAAACCATTTGTCCTTGTTATTGTGACTTGTTGTGTGAACCATTTTTCCTTGCTCATCAGTCCTTGTGACTCATTGTGTAAACTATTTGTCCAAGTTCTTTAGTCCTTATGACTCGTTGTGTGAACCATTTGTCCTGGTTCTTTAGTCCTTGTGACTCGTTGTGTAAACTATTTGTCCTTTTTCTTTAAACCGTGTGACTCGTTGTGTGAACCATTTGTCCTTGTTCTTTAGTCCTTGTGACACGTTGTTTAAACAATTTGTCCTTGTTCATTAGTCTTGTGACTCGTTGTGTAAACCATTTGTCCTTGTGACTCGTTGTGTAAACCATTTGTCCTTGTTCATTAGTCCTTGTGACTCGTTGTTTAAATCATTTGTCCTTGTTTATTAGTCCTTGTGATTCGTTGTGTAAACCATTTGTCCTTGTTCATTAGTCCTTGTGACTCATTGTGTAAACTATTTGTCCTTGTTCATTAGACCTTGTGACTCGTTGTGTGAACCATTTGTCCTTGTTTTTTTGTCCTTGTGACTCGTTGTTTAAATAATTTGTCCTTGTTTTTTAGTTCTTGTGACTCGTTGTGTAAACCATTTGTCCTTGTTATTGTGACTTGTTGTGTGAACCATTTTTCCTTGCTCATTAGTCCTTGTGACTCATTGTGTAAACTATTTGTCCTTGTACATTAGTCCTTGTGACTAGTTGTGTGAACCATTTGTCCTTGTTCTTTAGTCCTTGTGAGTCGTTGTTTAAACAATTTGTCCTTGTTTTTTAGTTCTTGTGACTCGTTGTGTAAACCATTTGTCCTTTTTATTTTGACTTGTTATGTGAACCATTTCTCCTTGTTCATTAGTCCTTGTGACTCGTTGTGTGAATCATTTGTCCTTGTTCATTAGTCCTTCTAACTCGTTGTGTAAACTATTTGCCCTTGTTCAGTAGTCCTTATAAATCGTTGTGTGAGCCATTTGTCCTTGTTCTTTAATCCATCTGACTTGTTGTGTGAACCATTTGTCCTTGTTCATTAGTCTTCTGACAAGTTGTGTAAACCATTTGTCCTTGTTCATTAGTCTATGTGACTCGTTGTTTAAATCATTTGTCCTTGTTTATTAGTCCTTGTGATTCGTTGTGTAAACCATTTGTCCTTGTTATTGTGACTTGTTGTGTGAATCATTTATCCTTGCTCATTAGTCCTTGTGACTCGTTGTGTGAACCATTTGCCGTTGTTTATTAGTCCTTGTGACTCGTTGTGTAAACCATTTGTCCTTGTTATTGTGACTTGTCGTGTGAACCATTTTTCCTTTTTCATTAGTCCTTGTGACTCGTTGTGTGAACCAATTGTCCATGTTCATTAGTCCTTGTGACTCGTTGTGTAAACTATTTATCCTTGTTCATTAGTCCTTATGACTCGTTGTGTGAACCATTTGTCCTTGTTCTTTAGTCCTTGTGACTCGTTGTGTAAACTATTTGTCCTTGTTCTTTAAACCTTGTGAATCATTGTGTGAACCATTTGTCCTTGTTCTTTAGTCCTTGTGACTCGTTGTTTACACAATTTGTCCTTGTTCATTAGTCTTGTGACTCGTTGTGTAAACCATTTGTCCTTGTGACTCGTTGTGTAAACCATTTGTCCTTGTTCATTAGTCCTTGTGACTCGTTGTTTAAATCATTTGTCCTTGTTTATTAGTCCTTGTGATTCGTTGTGTAAACCATTTGTCCTTGTTCATTAGTCCTTGTGACTCATTGTGTAAACTATTTGTCCTTGTTCATTAGACCTTGTGACTCGTTGTGTGAACCATTTGTCCTTGTTTTTTTGTCCTTGTGACTCGTTGTTTAAATAATTTGTCCTTGTTTTTTAGTTCTTGTGACTCGTTGTGTAAACCATTTGTCCTTGTTATTGTGACTTGTTGTGTGAACCATTTTTCCTTGCTCATCAGTCCTTGTGACTCATTGTGTAAACTATTTGTCCTTGTACATTAGTCCTTGTGAATCATTGTGTGAACCATTTGTCCTTGTTCTTTAGTCCTTGTGACTCGTTGTTTACACAATTTGTCCTTGTTCATTAGTCTTGTGACTCGTTGTGTAAACCATTTGTCCTTGTGACTCGTTGTGTAAACCATTTGTCCTTGTTCATTAGTCCTTGTGACTCGTTGTTTAAATCATTTGTCCTTGTTTATTAGTCCTTGTGATTCGTTGTGTAAACCATTTGTCCTTGTTCATTAGTCCTTGTGACTCATTGTGTAAACTATTTGTCCTTGTTCATTAGACCTTGTGACTCGTTGTGTGAACCATTTGTCCTTGTTTTTTTGTCCTTGTGACTCGTTGTTTAAATAATTTGTCCTTGTTTTTTAGTTCTTGTGACTCGTTGTGTAAACCATTTGTCCTTGTTATTGTGACTTGTTGTGTGAACCATTTTTCCTTGCTCATCAGTCCTTGTGACTCATTGTGTAAACTATTTGTCCTTGTACATTAGTCCTTGTTACTCGTTGTGTGAACCATTTGTCCTTGTTCTTTAGTCCTTGTGACTCGTTGTTTAAACAATTTGTCCTTGTTTTTTAGTTCTTGTGACTCGTTGTGTAAACCATTTGTCCTTGTTATTGTGACTTGTTATGTGAACCATTTTTCCTTGTTCATTAGTCCTTGTGACTCGTTGTGTAAACTATTTGTCCAAGTTCTTTAGACCTTGTGACTCGTTGTGTGCACCATTTGTCCTTGCTCATTAGTCCCTGTGACTCGTTGTGTAACTATTTGTCCTTGTTCATTAGTCCTTGTGACTAGTTGTGTGAACCATTTGTCCTTGTTATTTAGTCCTTGTGAGTCGTTGTTTAAACAATTTGTCCTTGTTTTTTAGTTCTTGTGACTCGTTGTGTAAACCATTTGTCCTTGTTATTGTGACTTGTTATGTGAACCATTTTTTCTTGTTCATTAGTCCTTGTGACTCGTTGTGTAAACTATTTGTCCAAGTTCTTTAGTCCTTATGACTCGTTGTGTGAACCATTTGTCCTGGTTGTTTAGTCCTTGTGACTCGTTGTGTAAACTATTTGTCCTTTTCCTTTAAACCGTGTGACTCGTTGTGTGAACCATTTGTCCTTGTTCTTTAGTCCTTGTGACACGTTGTTTAAACAATTTGTCCTTGTTCATTAGTCTTGTGACTCGTTGTGTAAACCATTTGTCCTTGTGACTCGTTGTGTAAACCATTTGTCCTTGTTCATTAGTCCTTGTGACTCGTTGTTTAAATCATTTGTCCTTGTTTATTAGTCCTTGTGATTCGTTGTGTAAACCATTTGTCCTTGTTCATTAGTCCTTGTGACTCATTGTGTAAACTATTTGTCCTTGTTCATTAGACCTTGTGACTCGTTGTGTGAACCATTTGTCCTTGTTTTTTTATCCTTGTGACTCGTTGTTTAAATAATTTGTCCTTGTTTTTTAGTTCTTGTGACTCGTTGTGTAAACCATTTGTCCTTGTTATTGTGACTTGTTGTGTGAACCATTTTTCCTTGCTCATTAGTCCTTGTGACTCATTGTGTAAACTATTTGTCCTTGTACATTAGTCCTTGTGACTAGTTGTGTGAACCATTTGTCCTTGTTCTTTAGTCCTTGTGAGTCGTTGTTTAAACAATTTGTCCTTGTTTTTTAGTTCTTGTGACTCGTTGTGTAAACCATTTGTCCTTTTTATTTTGACTTGTTATGTGAACCATTTCTCCTTGTTCATTAGTCCTTGTGACTCGTTGTGTGAATCATTTGTCCTTGTTCATTAGTCCTTCTAACTCGTTGTGTAAACTATTTGCCCTTGTTCAGTAGTCCTTATAAATCGTTGTGTGAGCCATTTGTCCTTGTTCTTTAATCCATCTGACTTGTTGTGTGAACCATTTGTCCTTGTTCATTAGTCTTCTGACAAGTTGTGTAAACCATTTGTCCTTGTTCATTAGTCTATGTGACTCGTGGTTTAAATCATTTGTCCTTGTTTATTAGTCCTTGTGATTCGTTGTGTAAACCATTTGTCCTTGTTATTGTGACTTGTTGTGTGAATCATTTATCCTTGCTCATTAGTCCTTGTGACTCGTTGTGTGAACCATTTGCCGTTGTTTATTAGTCCTTGTGACTCGTTGTGTAAACCATTTGTCCTTGTTATTGTGACTTGTCGTGTGAACCATTTTTCCTTTTTCATTAGTCCTTGTGACTCGTTGTGTGAACCAATTGTCCATGTTCATTAGTCCTTGTGACTCGTTGTGTAAACTATTTATCCTTGTTCATTAGTCCTTATGACTCGTTGTGTGAACCATTTGTCCTTGTTCTTTAGTCCGTGTGACTCGTTGTGTAAACTATTTGTCCTTGTTCTTTAAACCTTGTGAATCATTGTGTGAACCATTTGTCCTTGTTCTTTAGTCCTTGTGACTCGTTGTTTACACAATTTGTCCTTGTTCATTAGTCTTGTGACTCGTTGTGTAAACCATTTGTCCTCGTGACTCGTTGTGTAAACCATTTGTCCTTGTTCATTAGTTCTTGTGACTCGTTGTGTAAACTATTTGTCCTTGTTCATTAGTCCTTATGACTCGTTGTGTGAACCATTTGTCCTTGTTCTTTAGTCCTTGTGACTCATTGTGTAAACTATTTGTCCTTGTTCTTTAAACCGTGTGACTCGTTGTGTGAACCATTTGTCCTTGTTATTTAGTCCTTGTGACACGTTGTTTAAACAATTTGTCCTTGTTCATTAGTCTAGTGACTCGTTGTGTAAACCATTTGTCCTTGTGACTCGTTGTGTAAACCATTTGTCCTTGTTCATTAGTCCTTGTGACTCGTTGTTTAAATCATTTGTCCTTGTTTATTAGTCCTTGTGATTCGTTGTGTAAACCATTTGTCCTTGTTCATTAGTCCTTATGACTCGTTGTGTAAACTATTTGCCCTTGTTCATTAGACCTTGTGACTCGTTGTGTGAACCATTTGTCCTTGTTTTTTAGTCCTTGTGACACGTTGTTTAAACAATTTGTCCTTGTTTTTTAGTTCTTGTGACTCGTTGTGTAAACCATTTGTCCTTGTTATTGTGACTTGTTGTGTGAACCATTTTTCCTTGCTCATCAGTCCTTGTGACTCATTGTGTAAACTATTTGTCCTTGTACATTAGTCCTTGTTACTCGTTGTGTGAACCATTTGTCCTTGTTCTTTAGTCCTTGTGACTCGATGTTTAAACAATTTGTCCTTGTTTTTTAGTTCTTGTGACTCGTTGTGTAAACCATTTGTCCTTGTTATTGTGACTTGTTATGTGAACCATTTTTCCTTGTTCATTAGTCCTTGTGACTCGTTGTGTAAACTATTTGTCCAAGTTCTTTAGACCTTGTGACTCGTTGTGTGCACCATTTGTCCTTGCTCATTAGTCCCTGTGACTCGTTGTGTAACTATTTGTCCTTGTTCATTAGTCCTTGTGACTAGTTGTGTGAACCATTTGTCCTTGTTCTTTAGTCCTTGTGAGTCGTTGTTTAAACAATTTGTCCTTGTTTTTTAGTTCTTGTGACTCGTTGTGTAAACCATTTGTCCTTGTTATTTTGACTTGTTATGTGAACCATTTCTCCTTGTTCATTAGTCTTTGTGACTCGTTGTGTGAATCATTTGTCCTTGTTCATTAGTCCTTCTAACTCGTTGTGTAAACTATTTGCCCTTGTTCAGTAGTCCTTCTAAATCGTTGTGTGAGCCATTTGACCTTGTTCTTTAGTCCATCTGACTTGTTGTGTGAACCATTTGTCCTTGTTCATTAGTCTTCTGACTCGTTGTGTAAACCATTTGTCCTTGTACCTCGTTGTGTAAACCATTTGTCCTTGTTCATTAGTCTATGTGACTCGTTGTTTAAACCATTTGTCCTTGTTTATTAGTCCTTGTGATTCGTTGTGTAAACCATTTGTCCTTGTTATTGTGACTTGTTGTGTGAATCATTTATCCTTGCTCATTAGTCCTTGTGACTCGTTGTGTGAACCATTTGCCCTTGTTCATTAGTCCTTGTGACTCGTTGTGTAAACTATTTGTCCTTGTTCTTTAGACCTTGTAACTCGTTGTGTGAACCATTTGTATTTGTTCTTTAGTCCTTTTGACTCGTTGTTTAAACCATTTGCCGTTGTTTATTAGTCCTTGTGACTCGTTGTGTAAACCATTTGTCCTTGTTATTGTTACTTGTCTTGTGAACCATTTTTCCTTTTTCATTAGTCCTTGTGACTCGTTGTGTGAACCAATTGTCCATGTTCATTAGTCCTTGTGACTCGTTGTGTAAACTAATTGTCCTTATTCATTAGTCCTTATGACTCGTTGTGTGAACCATTTGTCTTTGTTCTTTAGTCCTTGTGACTCGTTGTGTAAACTATTTATCCTTGTTCTTTAAACCTTGTGACTTGTTGTGTGAACCATTTGTCCTTGTTCTTTAGTCCTTGTGACACGTTGTTTAAACAATTTGTCCTTGTTCATTAGTCTTGTGACTCGTTGTGTAAACCATTTGTCCTTGTGACTCGTTGTGTAAACCATTTGTCCTTGTTCATTAGTCCTTGTGAGTCGTTGTTTAAACCATTTGTCCTTGGTTATTAGTCGTTGTGATTCGTTGTGTAAACCATTTGTCCTTGTTCATTAGTCCTTGTGACTCGTTGTGTAAACTATTTGTCCTTGTTCATTAGACCTTGTGACTCATTGTGTGAACCATTTGTCCTTGTTTTTTAGTCCTTGTGACTCGTTGTTTAAACAATTTGTCCTTGTTTTTTAGTTCTCGTGACTCGTTGTGTAAACCATTTGTCCTTGTTATTGTGACTTGTTGTGTGAACCATTTTTCCTTGCTCATTAGTCCTTGTGACTCATTGTGTAAACTATTTGTCATTGTGCATTAGTCCTTGTTACTCGTTGTGTGAACCATTTGTCCTTGTTCTTTAGTCCTTGTGACTCGTTGTTTAAACAATTTGTCCTTATTTTTTTAGTTCTTGTGACTCGTTGTGTAAACCATTTGTCCTTGTTATTGTGACTTGTTATGTGAACCATTTTTCCTTGTTCATTAGTCCTTGTGACTCGTTGTGTAAACTATTTGTCCAAGTTTTTTAGACCTTGTGACTCGTTGTGTGAACCATTTGTCCTTGCTCATTAGTCCCTGTGACTCGTTGTGTAACTATTTGTCCTTGTTCATTAGTCCTTGTGACTAGTTGTGTGAACCATTTGTCCTTGTTCTTTAGTCCTTGTGAGTCGTTGTTTAAACAATTTGTCCTTGTTTTTTAGTTCTTGTGACTCGTTGTGTAAACCATTTCTCCTTGTTATTTTGACTTGTTATGTGAACCATTTCTCCTTGTTCAGTAGTCCTTGTGACTCGTTGTGTGAATAATTTGTCCTTGTTCATTAGTCCTTCTAACTCGTTGTGTAAACTATTTGCCCTTGTTCAGTAGTCCTTCTAAATCGTTGTGTGAGCCATTTGTCCTTGTTCTTTAGTCCATCTGCCTTTTTGTGTGAACCATTTGTCCTTGTTCATTAGTCTTCTGACTCGTTGTGTAAACCATTTGTCCTTGTGACTCCTTGTGTAAACCATTTGTTCTTGTTCATTAATCTATGTGACTCGTTGTTTAAACCATTTGTCCTTGTTTATTAGTCCTTGTGATTCGTTGTGTAAACCATTTGTCCTTGTTATTGTGACTTGTTGTGTGAATCATTTATCCTTGCTCATTAGTCCTTGTGACTCGTTGTGTGATCCATTTTCCCTTGTTCATTAGTCCTTGTGACTCGTTGTGTAAACTATTTGTCCTTGTTCTTTAGACCTTGTAACTCGTTGTGTGAACCGTTTGTATTTGTTCTTTAGTCCTTTTGACTCGTTGTTTAAACCATTTGCCGTTGTTTATTAGTCCTTGTGACTCGTTGTGTAAACCATTTGTCCTTGTTATTGTGACTTATCGTGTGAACCATTTTTCCTTTTTCATTTGTCCTTGTGACTCGTTGTGTGAACCAATTGTCCATGTTCATTAGTCCTTGTGACTCGTTGTGTAAACTATTTGTCCTTGTTCATTAGTCCTTATGACTCGTTGTGTGAACCATTTGTCCTTGTTCTTTAGTCCTTGTGACTCGTTGTGTAAACTATTTGTCCTTGTTCTTTAAACCTTGTGACTCGTTGTGTGAACCATTTGTCCTTGTTCTTTAGTCCTTGTGACTCGTTGTTTAAACAATTTGTCCTTGTTCATTAGTCTTGTGACTCTTGTGTAAACCATTTGTCCTCGTGACTCATTGTGTAAACCATTTGTCCTTGTTCATTAGTCCTTGTGACTCGTTGTGTAAACTATTTGTCCTTGTTCATTAGTCCTTCTGACTCGTTGTGTGATCCATTTGTCCTTGTTCTTTAGTCCTTGTGACTCGTTGTTTAAATAAACAATTTGTCCTTGTTTTTTAGTTCTTTGAACTCGTTGTGTAAACCATTTTTCCTTGTTATTGTGACTTGTTATGTGAACCATTATTCCTTTTTCATTAGTCCTAGTGATTCGTTGTGTGAATCATTTGTCCTTGTTCATTAGTCCTTCTAACTCGTTATGTAAACTATTTGCCCTTGTTCATTAGTCCTTCTAAATCGTTGTGTGAACCAACTGTCCTTGTTCTTTAGTCCATGTGACTCGTTGTGTAAGCCATTTGACCTTGTTCATTAGTTCTTGTGACATGTTGTGTGAACCATTTGTCCTTTTTTTATTAGTACTTGTGATTCGTTGTGTAAACCATTTGTCCTTGTTATTGTCACTTGTTGTGTGAACCATTTATCCTTGCTCATTAGTCCTTGTGACTCGTTGTGTGATCCATTTGTCCTTGTTCATTAGTCCTTGTGACTCGTTGTGTGAATCATTTGTCCTTGTTCATTAGTCCTTCTAACTCGTTGTGTAAACTATTTGCCCTTGTTCAGTAGTCCTTCTAAATCGTTGTGTGAGCCATTTGACCTTGTTCTTTAGTCCATCTGACTTGTTGTGTGAACCATTTGTCCTTGTTCATTAGTCTTCTGACTCGTTGTGTAAACCATTTGTCCTTGTACCTCGTTGTGTAAACCATTTGTCCTTGTTCATTAGTCTATGTGACTCGTTGTTTAAACCATTTGTCCTTGTTTATTAGTCCTTGTGATTCGTTGTGTAAACCATTTGTCCTTGTTATTGTGACTTGTTGTGTGAATCATTTATCCTTGCTCATTAGTCCTTGTGACTCGTTGTGTGAACCATTTGCCCTTGTTCATTAGTCCTTGTGACTCGTTGTGTAAACTATTTGTCCTTGTTCTTTAGACCTTGTAACTCGTTGTGTGAACCATTTGTATTTGTTCTTTAGTCCTTTTGACTCGTTGTTTAAACCATTTGCCGTTGTTTATTAGTCCTTGTGACTCGTTGTGTAAACCATTTGTCCTTGTTATTGTTACTTGTCTTGTGAACCATTTTTCCTTTTTCATTAGTCCTTGTGACTCGTTGTGTGAACCAATTGTCCATGTTCATTAGTCCTTGTGACTCGTTGTGTAAACTAATTGTCCTTATTCATTAGTCCTTATGACTCGTTGTGTGAACCATTTGTCTTTGTTCTTTAGTCCTTGTGACTCGTTGTGTAAACTATTTATCCTTGTTCTTTAAACCTTGTGACTTGTTGTGTGAACCATTTGTCCTTGTTCTTTAGTCCTTGTGACACGTTGTTTAAACAATTTGTCCTTGTTCATTAGTCTTGTGACTCGTTGTGTAAACCATTTGTCCTTGTGACTCGTTGTGTAAACCATTTGTCCTTGTTCATTAGTCCTTGTGAGTCGTTGTTTAAACAATTTGTCCTTATTTTTTTAGTTCTTGTGACTCGTTGTGTAAACCATTTGTCCTTGTTATTGTGACTTGTTATGTGAACCATTTTTCCTTGTTCATTAGTCCTTGTGACTCGTTGTGTAAACTATTTGTCCAAGTTTTTTAGACCTTGTGACTCGTTGTGTGAACCATTTGTCCTTGCTCATTAGTCCCTGTGACTCGTTGTGTAACTATTTGTCCTTGTTCATTAGTCCTTGTGACTAGTTGTGTGAACCATTTGTCCTTGTTCTTTAGTCCTTGTGAGTCGTTGTTTAAACAATTTGTCCTTGTTTTTTAGTTCTTGTGACTCGTTGTGTAAACCATTTCTCCTTGTTATTTTGACTTGTTATGTGAACCATTTCTCCTTGTTCAGTAGTCCTTGTGACTCGTTGTGTGAATAATTTGTCCTTGTTCATTAGTCCTTCTAACTCGTTGTGTAAACTATTTGCCCTTGTTCAGTAGTCCTTCTAAATCGTTGTGTGAGCCATTTGTCCTTGTTCTTTAGTCCATCTGCCTTTTTGTGTGAACCATTTGTCCTTGTTCATTAGTCTTCTGACTCGTTGTGTAAACCATTTGTCCTTGTGACTCCTTGTGTAAACCATTTGTTCTTGTTCATTAATCTATGTGACTCGTTGTTTAAACCATTTGTCCTTGTTTATTAGTCCTTGTGATTCGTTGTGTAAACCATTTGTCCTTGTTATTGTGACTTGTTGTGTGAATCATTTATCCTTGCTCATTAGTCCTTGTGACTCGTTGTGTGATCCATTTTCCCTTGTTCATTAGTCCTTGTGACTCGTTGTGTAAACTATTTGTCCTTGTTCTTTAGACCTTGTAACTCGTTGTGTGAACCGTTTGTATTTGTTCTTTAGTCCTTTTGACTCGTTGTTTAAACCATTTGCCGTTGTTTATTAGTCCTTGTGACTCGTTGTGTAAACCATTTGTCCTTGTTATTGTGACTTGTCGTGTGAACCATTTTTCCTTTTTCATTTGTCCTTGTGACTCGTTGTGTGAACCAATTGTCCATGTTCATTAGTCCTTGTGACTCGTTGTGTAAACTATTTGTCCTTGTTCATTAGTCCTTATGACTCGTTGTGTGAACCATTTGTCCTTGTTCTTTAGTCCTTGTGACTCGTTGTGTAAACTATTTGTCCTTGTTCTTTAAACCTTGTGACTCGTTGTGTGAACCATTTGTCCTTGTTCTTTAGTCCTTGTGACTCGTTGTTTAAACAATTTGTCCTTGTTCATTAGTCTTGTGACTCTTGTGTAAACCATTTGTCCTCGTGACTCATTGTGTAAACCATTTGTCCTTGTTCATTAGTCCTTGTGACTCGTTGTGTAAACTATTTGTCCTTGTTCATTAGTCCTTCTGACTCGTTGTGTGATCCATTTGTCCTTGTTCTTTAGTCCTTGTGACTCGTTGTTTAAATAAACAATTTGTCCTTGTTTTTTAGTTCTTTGAACTCGTTGTGTAAACCATTTTTCCTTGTTATTGTGACTTGTTATGTGAACCATTATTCCTTTTTCATTAGTCCTAGTGATTCGTTGTGTGAATCATTTGTCCTTGTTCATTAGTCCTTCTAACTCGTTATGTAAACTATTTGCCCTTGTTCATTAGTCCTTCTAAATCGTTGTGTGAACCAACTGTCCTTGTTCTTTAGTCCATGTGACTCGTTGTGTAAGCCATTTGACCTTGTTCATTAGTTCTTGTGACATGTTGTGTGAACCATTTGTCCTTTTTTTATTAGTACTTGTGATTCGTTGTGTAAACCATTTGTCCTTGTTATTGTCACTTGTTGTGTGAACCATTTATCCTTGCTCATTAGTCCTTGTGACTCGTTGTGTGATCCATTTGTCCTTGTTCATTAGTCCTTGTGACTCGTTGTGTGAATCATTTGTCCTTGTTCATTAGTCCTTCTAACTCGTTGTGTAAACTATTTGCCCTTGTTGGTAGTCCTTCTAAATCGTTGTGTGAGCCATTTGACCTTGTTCTTTAGTCCATCTGACTTGTTGTGTGAACCATTTGTCCTTGTTCATTAGTCTTCTGACTCGTTGTGTAAACCATTTGTCCTTGTACCTCGTTGTGTAAACCATTTGTCCTTGTTCATTAGTCTATGTGACTCGTTGTTTAAACCATTTGTCCTTGTTTATTAGTCCTTGTGATTCGTTGTGTAAACCATTTGTCCTTGTTATTGTGACTTGTTGTGTGAATCATTTATCCTTGCTCATTAGTCCTTGTGACTCGTTGTGTGAACCATTTGCCCTTGTTCATTAGTCCTTGTGACTCGTTGTGTAAACTATTTGTCCTTGTTCTTTAGACCTTGTAACTCGTTGTGTGAACCATTTGTATTTGTTCTTTAGTCCTTTTGACTCGTTGTTTAAACCATTTGCCGTTGTTTATTAGTCCTTGTGACTCGTTGTGTAAACCATTTGTCCTTGTTATTGTTACTTGTCTTGTGAACCATTTTTCCTTTTTCATTAGTCCTTGTGACTCGTTGTGTGAACCAATTGTCCATGTTCATTAGTCCTTGTGACTCGTTGTGTAAACTAATTGTCCTTATTCATTAGTCCTTATGACTCGTTGTGTGAACCATTTGTCTTTGTTCTTTAGTCCTTGTGACTCGTTGTGTAAACTATTTATCCTTGTTCTTTAAACCTTGTGACTTGTTGTGTGAACCATTTGTCCTTGTTCTTTAGTCCTTGTGACACGTTGTTTAAACAATTTGTCCTTGTTCATTAGTCTTGTGACTCGTTGTGTAAACCATTTGTCCTTGTGACTCGTTGTGTAAACCATTTGTCCTTGTTCATTAGTCCTTGTGAGTCGTTGTTTAAACCATTTGTCCTTGGTTATTAGTCGTTGTGATTCGTTGTGTAAACCATTTGTCCTTGTTCATTAGTCCTTGTGACTCGTTGTGTAAACTATTTGTCCTTGTTCATTAGACCTTGTGACTCATTGTGTGAACCATTTGTCCTTGTTTTTTAGTCCTTGTGACTCGTTGTTTAAACAATTTGTCCTTGTTTTTTAGTTCTCGTGACTCGTTGTGTAAACCATTTGTCCTTGTTATTGTGACTTGTTGTGTGAACCATTTTTCCTTGCTCATTAGTCCTTGTGACTCATTGTGTAAACTATTTGTCATTGTGCATTAGTCCTTGTTACTCGTTGTGTGAACCATTTGTCCTTGTTCTTTAGTCCTTGTGACTCGTTGTTTAAACAATTTGTCCTTATTTTTTTAGTTCTTGTGACTCGTTGTGTAAACCATTTGTCCTTGTTATTGTGACTTGTTATGTGAACCATTTTTCCTTGTTCATTAGTCCTTGTGACTCGTTGTGTAAACTATTTGTCCAAGTTTTTTAGACCTTGTGACTCGTTGTGTGAACCATTTGTCCTTGCTCATTAGTCCCTGTGACTCGTTGTGTAACTATTTGTCCTTGTTCATTAGTCCTTGTGACTAGTTGTGTGAACCATTTGTCCTTGTTCTTTAGTCCTTGTGAGTCGTTGTTTAAACAATTTGTCCTTGTTTTTTAGTTCTTGTGACTCGTTGTGTAAACCATTTGTCCTTGTTATTTTGACTTGTTATGTGAACCATTTCTCCTTGTTCAGTAGTCCTTGTGACTCGTTGTGTGAATCATTTGTCCTTGTTCATTAGTCCTTCTAACTCGTTGTGTAAACTATTTGCCCTTGTTCGGTAGTCCTTCTAAATCGTTGTGTGAGCCATTTGTCCTTGTTCTTTAGTCCCATCCGCCTTTTTGTGTGAACCATTTGTCCTTGTTCATTAGTCTTCTGACTCGTTGTGTAAACCATTTGTCCTTGTGACTCCTTGTGTAAACCATTTGTTCTTGTTCATTAATCTATGTGACTCGTTGTTTAAACCATTTGTCCTTGTTTATTAGTCCTTGTGATTCGTTGTGTAAACCATTTGTCCTTGTTATTGTGACTTGTTGTGTGAATCATTTATCCTTGCTCATTAGTCCTTGTGACTCGTTGTGTGATCCATTTTCCCTTGTTCATTAGTCCTTGTGACTCGTTGTGTAAACTATTTGTCCTTGTTCTTTAGACCTTGTAACTCGTTGTGTGAACCGTTTGTATTTGTTCTTTAGTCCTTTTGACTCGTTGTTTAAACCATTTGCCGTTGTTTATTAGTCCTTGTGACTCGTTGTGTAAACCATTTGTCCTTGTTATTGTGACTTGTCGTGTGAACCATTTTTCCTTTTTCATTTGTCCTTGTGACTCGTTGTGTGAACCAATTGTCCATGTTCATTAGTCCTTGTGACTCGTTGTGTAAACTATTTGTCCTTGTTCATTAGTCCTTATGACTCGTTGTGTGAACCATTTGTCCTTGTTCTTTAGTCCTTGTGACTCGTTGTGTAAACTATTTGTCCTTGTTCTTTAAACCTTGTGACTCGTTGTGTGAACCATTTGTCCTTGTTCTTTAGTCCTTGTGACTCGTTGTTTAAACAATTTGTCCTTGTTCATTAGTCTTGTGACTCTTGTGTAAACCATTTGTCCTCGTGACTCATTGTGTAAACCATTTGTCCTTGTTCATTAGTCCTTGTGACTCGTTGTGTAAACTATTTGTCCTTGTTCATTAGTCCTTCTGACTCGTTGTGTGATCCATTTGTCCTTGTTCTTTAGTCCTTGTGACTCGTTGTTTAAATAAACAATTTGTCCTTGTTTTTTAGTTCTTTGAACTCGTTGTGTAAACCATTTTTCCTTGTTATTGTGACTTGTTATGTGAACCATTATTCCTTTTTCATTAGTCCTAGTGATTCGTTGTGTGAATCATTTGTCCTTGTTCATTAGTCCTTCTAACTCGTTATGTAAACTATTTGCCCTTGTTCATTAGTCCTTCTAAATCGTTGTGTGAACCAACTGTCCTTGTTCTTTAGTCCATGTGACTCGTTGTGTAAGCCATTTGACCTTGTTCATTAGTTCTTGTGACATGTTGTGTGAACCATTTGTCCTTTTTTTATTAGTACTTGTGATTCGTTGTGTAAACCATTTGTCCTTGTTATTGTCACTTGTTGTGTGAACCATTTATCCTTGCTCATTAGTCCTTGTGACTCGTTGTGTGATCCATTTGTCCTTGTTCATTAGTCCTTGTGACTCGTTGTGTGAATCATTTGTCCTTGTTCATTAGTCCTTCTAACTCGTTGTGTAAACTATTTGCCCTTGTTCAGTAGTCCTTCTAAATCGTTGTGTGAGCCATTTGTCCTTGTTCTTTAGTCCATCTTACTTGTTGTGTGAACCATTTGTCCTTGTTCATTAGTCTTCTGACTCGTTGTGTAAACCATTTGTCCTTGTGACTCGTTGTGTAAACCATTTGTCCTTGTTCATTAGTCTATGTGACTCGTTGTTTAAACCATTTGTCCTTGTTTATTAGTCCTTGTGATTCGTTGTGTAAACCATTTGTCCTTGTTATTGTGACTTGTTATGTGAATCATTTATCCTTGCTCATTAGTCCTTGTGACTCGTTGTGTGAACCATTTGCCCTTGTTCATTAGTCCTTGTGACTCGTTGTGTAAACTATTTGTCCTTGTTCTTTAGACCTTGTAACTCGTTGTGTGAACCGTTTGTATTTGTTCTTTAGTCCTTTTGACTCGTTGTTTAAACCATTTGCCGTTGTTTATTAGTCCTTGTGACTCGTTGTGTAAACCATTTGTCCTTGTTATTGTGACTTGTCGTGTGAACCATTTTTCCTTTTTCATTTGTCCTTGTGACTCGTTGTGTGAACCAATTGTCCATGTTCATTAGTCCTTGTGACTCGTTGTGTAAACTATTTGTCCTTGTTCATTAGTCCTTATGACTCGTTGTGTGAACCATTTGTCCTTGTTCTTTAGTCCTTGTGACTCGTTGTGTAAACTATTTGTCCTTGTTCTTTAAACCTTGTGACTCGTTGTGTGAACCATTTGTCCTTGTTCTTTAGTCCTTGTGACTCGTTGTTTAAACAATTTGTCCTTGTTCATTAGTCTTGTGACTCTTGTGTAAACCATTTGTCCTCGTGACTCATTGTGTAAACCATTTGTCCTTGTTCATTAGTCCTTGTGACTCGTTGTGTAAACTATTTGTCCTTGTTCATTAGTCCTTCTGACTCGTTGTGTGATCCATTTGTCCTTGTTCTTTAGTCCTTGTGACTCGTTGTTTAAATAAACAATTTGTCCTTGTTTTTTAGTTCTTTGAACTCGTTGTGTAAACCATTTTTCCTTGTTATTGTGACTTGTTATGTGAACCATTATTCCTTTTTCATTAGTCCTAGTGATTCGTTGTGTGAATCATTTGTCCTTGTTCATTAGTCCTTCTAAGTCGTTATGTAAACTATTTGCCCTTGTTCATTAGTCCTTCTAAATCGTTGTGTGAACCAACTGTCCTTGTTCTTTAGTCCATGTGACTCGTTGTGTAAGCCATTTGACCTTGTTCATTAGTTCTTGTGACATGTTGTGTGAACCATTTGTCCTTTTTTTATTAGTACTTGTGATTCGTTGTGTAAACCATTTGTCCTTGTTATTGTCACTTGTTGTGTGAACCATTTATCCTTGCTCATTAGTCCTTGTGACTCGTTGTGTGATCCATTTGTCCTTGTTCATTAGTCCTTGTGACTCGTTGTGTGAATCATTTGTCCTTGTTCATTAGTCCTTCTAACTCGTTGTGTAAACTATTTGCCCTTGTTCAGTAGTCCTTCTAAATCGTTGTGTGAGCCATTTGTCCTTGTTCTTTAGTCCATCTTACTTGTTGTGTGAACCATTTGTCCTTGTTCATTAGTCTTCTGACTCGTTGTGTAAACCATTTGTCCTTGTGACTCGTTGTGTAAACCATTTGTCCTTGTTCATTAGTCTATGTGACTCGTTGTTTAAACCATTTGTCCTTGTTTATTAGTCCTTGTGATTCGTTGTGTAAACCATTTGTCCTTGTTATTGTGACTTGTTGTGTGAATCATTTATCCTTGCTCATTAGTCCTTGTGACTCGTTGTGTGAACCATTTGCCCTTGTTCATTAGTCCTTGTGACTCGTTGTGTAAACTATTTGTCCTTGTTCTTTAGACCTTGTAACTCGTTGTGTGAACCATTTGTATTTGTTCTTTAGTCCTTTTGACTCATTGTTTAAACCATTTGCCGTTGTTTATTAGTCCTTGTGACTCGTTGTGTAAACCATTTGTCCTTGTTATTGTGACTTGTCGTGTGAACCATTTTTCCTTTTTCATTAGTCCTTGTGACTCGTTGTGTGAACCAATTGTCCATGTTCATTAGTCCTTGTGACTCGTTGTGTAAACTATTTGTCCTTGTTCATTAGTCCTTATGACTCGTTGTGTGAACCATTCGTCTTTGTTCTTTGGTCCTTGTGACTCGTTGTGTAAACTATTTATCCTTGTTCTTTAAACCTTGTGACTCGTTGTGTGAACCATTTGTCCTTGTTCCTTAGTCCTTGTGACACGTTCTTTAAACAAATTGTCCTTGTTCATTAGTCTTGTGACTCGTTGTGTAAACCATTTGTCCTTGTGACTCGTTGTGTAAACCATTTGTCCTTGTTCATTAGTCCTTGTGACTCGTTGTTTAAACCATTTGTCCTTGTTTATTAGTCCTTGTGATTCGTTGTGTAAACCATTTGTCCTTTTTCATTAGTCCTTGTGACTCGTTGTGTAAACTATTTGTCCTTGTTCATTAGACCTTGTGACTCGTTGTGTGAACCATTTGTCCTTGTTTTTTAGTCCTTGTGACTCGTTGTTTAAACAATTTGTCCTTTTTTTTAGTTCTCGTGAATCGTTTTGTAAACCATTTGTCCTTGTTATTGTGACTTGTTGTGTGAACCATTTTTCCTTGCTCATTAGTCCTTGTGACTCATTGTGTAACCTATTTGTCCTTGTACATTAGTCCTTGTTACTCGTTGTGTGAACCATTTGTCCTTGTTCTTTAGTCCTTGTGACTATTTGTTTAAACAATTTGTCCTTGTTTTTTAGTTCTTGTGACTCGTTGTGTAAACCATTTGTCCTTGTTATTGTGACTTGTTATGTGAACCATTTTTCCTTGTTCATTAGTCCTTGTGACTCGTTGTGTAAACTATTTGTCCAAGTTTTTTAGACCTTGTGACTCGTTGTGTGAACCATTTGTCCTTGCTCATTAGTCCCTGTGACTCGTTGTGTAACTATTTGTCCTTGTTTATTAGTCCTTGTGACTAGTTGTGTGAACCATTTGTCCTTGTTCTTTAGTCCTTGTGAGTCGTTGTTTAAACAATTTGTCCTTGTTTTTTAGTTCTTGTGACTCGTTGTGTAAACCATTTGTCCTTGTTATTTTGACTTGTTACGTGAACCATTTCTCCTTGTTCATTAGTCCTTGTGACTCGTTGTGTGAATCATTTGTCCTTGTTCATTAGTCCTTCTAACTAGTTGTGTAAACTATTTGCCCTTGTTCAGTAGTCCTTCTAAATCGTTGTGTGAGCCATTTGTCCTTGTTCTTTAGTCCATCTGACTTGTTGTGTGAACCATTTGTCCTTGTTCATTAGTCCTTTCGACTCGTTGTGTAAACCATTTGTCCTTGTGACTCGTTGTAAACCATTTGTCCTTGTTCATTAGTCTATGTGACTCGTTGTTTAAACCATTTGTCCTTGTTTATTAGTCCTTGTGATTCGTTGTGTAAACCATTTGTCCTTGTTATTGTGACTTGTTGTGTGAATCATTTATCCTTGCTCATTAGTCCTTGTGACTCGTTGTGTGAACCATTTGCCCTTGTTCATTAGTCCTTGTGACTCGTTGTGTAAACTATTTGTCCTTGTTCTTTAGACCTTGTAACTCGTTGTGTGAACCATTTGTATTTGTTCTTTAGTCCTTTTGACTCGTTGTTTAAACCATTTGCCGTTGTTTATTAGTCCTTGTGACTCGTTGTGTAAATCATTTGTCCTTGTTATTGTGACTTGTCGTATGAACCATTTTTCCTTTTTCATTAGTCCTTGTGACTCGTTGTGTGAACCAATTGTCCATGTTCATTAGTCCTTGTGACTCGTTGTGTAAACTATTTGTCCTTGTTCATTAGTCCTTATGACTCGTTGTGTGAACCATTTGTCTTTGTTCTTTAGTCCTTGTGACTCGTTGTGTAAACTATTTATCCTTGTTCTTTAAACCTTGTGACTCGTTGTGTGAACCATTTGTCCTTGTGACACGTTGTTTAAACAATTTGTCCTTGTTCATTAGTCTTGTGACTCGTTGTGTAAACCATTTGTCCTTGTGACTCGTTGTGTAAACCATTTGTCCTTGTTCATTAGTCCTTGTGACTCGTTGTTTAAACCATTTGTCCTTGTTTATTAGTCCTTGTGATTCGTTGTGTGAACCATTTGTCCTTGTTCATTAGACCTTGTGACTCGTTGTGTGAACCATTTGTCCTTGTTTTTTAGTCCTTGTGACTCGTTGTTTAAACGATTTGTCCTTGTTTTTTAGTTCTCGTGACTCGTTGTGTAAACCATTTGTCCTTGTTATTGTGACTTGTTGTCTGAACCATTTTTGCTTGCTCATTAGTCCTTGTGACTCATTGTGTAACCTGTTTGTCCTTGTACATTAGTCCTTGTTACTCGTTGTGTGAACCATTTTTCCTTGTTCTTTAGTCCTTGTGACTCGTTGTTTAAACAATTTGTCCTTGTTTTTTAGTTCTTGTGACTCGTTATGTAAACCATTTGTCCTTGTTATTGTGACTTGTTATGTGAACCATTTTTCCTTGTTCATTAGTCCTTGTGACTCGTTGTGTAAACTATTTGTCCAAGTTCTTTAGACCTTGTGACTCGTTGTGTGAACCATTTGTCCTTGCTCATTAGTCCCTGTGACTCGTTGTGTAACTATTTGTCCTTGTTCATTAGTCCTTGTGACTAGTTGTGTGAACCATTTGTCCTTGTTCTTTAGTCCTTGTGAGTCGTTGTTTAAACAATTTGTCCTTGTTTTTTAGTTCTTGTGACTCGTTGTGTAAACCATTTGTCCTTGTTATTTTGACTTGTTATGTGAACCATTTCTCCTTGTTCATTAGTCCTTGTGACTCGTTGTGTGAATCATGTGTCCTTGTTCATTAGTCCTTCTAACTCGTTGTGTAAACTATTTGCCCTTGTTCAGTAGTCCTTCTAAATCGTTGTGTGAGCCATTTGTCCTAGTTCTTTAGTCCATCTGACTTGTTGTGTGAACCATTTGTCCTTTTTCATTAGTCTTCTGACTCGTTGTGTAAACCATTTGTCCTTGTGACTCGTTGTGTAAACCATTTGTCCTTGTTCATTAGTCTATGTGACTCGTTGTTTAAACCATTTGTCCTTGTTTATTAGTCCTTGTGATTCGTTGTGTAAACCATTTGTCCTTGTTATTGTGACTTGTTGTGTGAATCATTTATCCTTGCTCATTAGTCCTTGTGACTCGTTGTGTGAACCATTTGCCCTTGTTCATAAGTCCATGTGACTCGTTGTGTAAA
This sequence comes from Silene latifolia, assembly GCF_048544455.1. Classification (NCBI taxonomy): domain Eukaryota; kingdom Viridiplantae; phylum Streptophyta; class Magnoliopsida; order Caryophyllales; family Caryophyllaceae; genus Silene; species Silene latifolia. The sequence goes on along the minus strand of NC_133535.1, from coordinate 60,527,926 downwards.
CTATTTGTCCTTGTTCTTAAGACCTTGTAACTCGTTGTGTGAACCATTTGTATTTGTTCTTTAGTCTTTTTGACTCGTTGTTTAAACCATTTGCCGTTGTTTATTAGTCCTTGTGACTCGTTGTGTAAACCATTTGTCCTTGTTATTGTGACTTGTCGTGTGAACCATATTTCCTTTTTCATTAGTCCTTGTGACTCGTTGTGTAAACCAATTATCCATGTTCATTAGTCCTTGTGACTCGTTGTGTAAACTATTTGTCCTTGTTCATTAGTCCTTATGACTCGTTGTGTGAACCATTTGTCCTTGTTCTTTAGTCCTTGTGACTCGTTGTGTAAACTATTTGTCCTTGTTCTTTAAACCTTGTGACTCGTTGTGTGAACCATTTGTCCTTGTTCTTTAGTCCTTGTGACTCGTTGTTTAAACAATTTGTCCTTGTTCATTAGTCTTGTGACTCGTTGTGTAAACCATTTGTCCTTGTGACTCGTTGTGTAAACCATTTGTCCTTGTTCATTAGTCCTTGTGACTCGTTGTTTAAACCATTTGTCCTTGTTTATTAGTCCTTGTGATTCGTTGTGTAAACCATTTGTCCTTGTTCATTAGACCTTGTGACTCGTTGTGTGAACCATTTGTCCTTGTTTTTTAGTCCTTGTGACTCGTTGTTTAAACGATTTGTCCTTGTTTTTTAGTTCTCGTGACTCGTTGTGTAAACCATTTGTCCTTGTTATTGTGACTTGTTGTGTGAACCATTTTTCCTTGCTCATTAGTCCTTGTGACTCATTGTGTAAACTGTTTGTCCTTGTACATTAGTCATTGTTACTCGTTGTGTGAACCATTTGTCCTTGTTCTTTAGTCCTTGTGAGTCGTTGTTTAAACAATTTGTCCTTGTTTTTTAGTTCTTGTGACTCGTTGTGTAAACCATTTGTCCTTGTTATTTTGACTTGTTATGTGAACCATTTCTCCTTGTTCATTAGTCCTTGTGACTCGTTGTGTGAATCATGTGTCCTTGTTCATTAGTCCTTCTAACTCGTTGTGTAAACTATTTGCCCTTGTTCAGTAGTCCTTCTAAATCGTTGTGTGAGCCATTTGTCCTAGTTCTTTAGTCCATCTGACTTGTTGTGTGAACCATTTGTCCTTTTTCATTAGTCTTCTGACTCGTTGTGTAAACCATTTGTCCTTGTGACTCGTTGTGTAAACCATTTGTCCTTGTTCATTAGTCTATGTGACTCGTTGTTTAAACCATTTGTCCTTGTTTATTAGTCCTTGTGATTCGTTGTGTAAACCATTTGTCCTTGTTATTGTGACTTGTTGTGTGAATCATTTATCCTTGCTCATTAGTCCTTGTGACTCGTTGTGTGAACCATTTGCCCTTGTTCATAAGTCCATGTGACTCGTTGTGTAAACTATTTGTCCTTGTTCTTAAGACCTTGTAACTCGTTGTGTGAACCATTTGTATTTGTTCTTTAGTCTTTTTGACTCGTTGTTTAAACCATTTGCCGTTGTTTATTAGTCCTTGTGACTCGTTGTGTAAACCATTTGTCCTTGTTATTGTGACTTGTCGTGTGAACCATATTTCCTTTTTCATTAGTCCTTGTGACTCGTTGTGTAAACCAATTATCCATGTTCATTAGTCCTTGTGACTCGTTGTGTAAACTATTTGTCCTTGTTCATTAGTCCTTATGACTCGTTGTGTGAACCATTTGTCCTTGTTCTTTAGTCCTTGTGACTCGTTGTGTAAACTATTTGTCCTTGTTCTTTAAACCTTGTGACTCGTTGTGTGAACCATTTGTCCTTGTTCTTTAGTCCTTGTGACTCGTTGTTTAAACAATTTGTCCTTGTTCATTAGTCTTGTGACTCGTTGTGTAAACCATTTGTCCTTGTGACTCGTTGTGTAAACCATTTGTCCTTGTTCATTAGTCCTTGTGACTCGTTGTTTAAACCATTTGTCCTTGTTTATTAGTCCTTGTGATTCGTTGTGTAAACCATTTGTCCTTGTTCATTAGACCTTGTGACTCGTTGTGTGAACCATTTGTCCTTGTTTTTTAGTCCTTGTGACTCGTTGTTTAAACGATTTGTCCTTGTTTTTTAGTTCTCGTGACTCGTTGTGTAAACCATTTGTCCTTGTTATTGTGACTTGTTGTGTGAACCATTTTTCCTTGCTCATTAGTCCTTGTGACTCATTGTGTAAACTGTTTGTCCTTGTACATTAGTCATTGTTACTCGTTGTGTGAACCATTTTTCCTTGTTCTTTAGTCCTTGTGACTCGTTGTTTAAACAATTTGTCCTTGTTTTTTAGTTCTTGTGACTCGTTGTGTAAACCATTTGTCCTTGTTATTGTGACTTGTTATGTGAACCATTTTTCCTTGTTCATAAGTCCTTGTGACTCGTTGTGTAAACTATTTGTCCAAGTTCTTTAGACCTTGTGACTCGTTGTGTGAACCATTTGTCCTTGCTCATTAGTCCCTGTGACTCGTTGTGTAACTATTTGTCCTTGTTCATTAGTCCTTGTGACTAGTTGTGTGAACCATTTGTCCTTGTTCTTTAGTCCTTGTGAGTCGTTGTTTAAACAATTTGTCCTTGTTTTTTAGTTCTTGTGACTCGTTGTGTAAACCATTTGTCCTTGTTATTTTGACTTGTTATGTGAACCATTTCTCCTTGTTCATTAGTCCTTGTGACTCGTTGTGTGAATCATTTGTCCTTGTTCATTAGTCATTCTAACTCGTTGTGTAAACTATTTGCCCTTGTTCAGTAGTCCTTCTAAATCGTTGTGTGAGCCATTTGTCCTAGTTCTTTAGTCCATCTGACTTGTTGTGTTAACCATTTGTCCTTTTTCATTAGTCTTCTGACTCGTTGTGTAAACCATTTGTCCTTGTGACTCGTTGTGTAAACCATTTGTCCTTGTTCATTAGTCTATGTGACTCGTTGTTTAAACCATTTGTCCTTGTTTATTAGTCCTTGTTATTCGTTGTGTAAACCATTTGTCCTTGTTATTGTGACTTGTTGTGTGAATCATTTATCCTTGCTCATTAGTCCTTGTGACTCGTTGTGTGAATCATTTGTCCTTGTTCATTAGTCATTCTAACTCGTTGTGTAAACTATTTGCCCTTGTTCAGTAGTCCTTCTAAATCGTTGTGTGAGCCATTTGTCCTAGTTCTTTAGTCCATCTGACTTGTTGTGTTAACCATTTGTCCTTTTTCATTAGTCTTCTGACTCGTTGTGTAAACCATTTGTCCTTGTGACTCGTTGTGTAAACCATTTGTCCTTGTTCATTAGTCTATGTGACTCGTTGTTTAAACCATTTGTCCTTGTTTATTAGTCCTTGTTATTCGTTGTGTAAACCATTTGTCCTTGTTATTGTGACTTGTTGTGTGAATCATTTATCCTTGCTCATTAGTCCTTGTGACTCGTTGTGTGAACCATTTGCCCTTGTTCATAAGTCCTTGTGACTCGTTGTGTAAACTATTTGTCCTTGTTCTTAAGACCTTGTAACTCGTTGTGTGAACCATTTGTATTTGTTCTTTAGTCTTTTTGACTCGTTGTTTAAACCATTTGCCGTTTTTTATTAGTCCTTGTGACTCGTTGTGTAAACCATTTGTCCTTGTTATTGTGACTTGTCGTGTGAACCATATTTCCTTTTTCATTAGTCCTTGTGACTCGTTGTGTAAACCAATTGTCCATGTTCATTAGTCCTTGTGACTCGTTGTGTAAACTATTTGTCCTTGTTCATTAGTCCTTATGACTCGTTGTGTGAACCATTTGTCCTTGTTCTTTAGTCCTTGTGACTCGTTGTGTAAACTATTTGTCCTTGTTCTTTAAACCTTGTGACTCGTTGTGTGAACCATTTGTCCTTGTTCTTTAGTCCTTGTGACTCGTTGTTTAAACAATTTGTCCTTGTTCATTAGCCTCGTGACTCGTTGTGTAAACCATTTGTCCTCGTGACTCGTTGTGTAAACCATTTGTCCTTGTTCATTAGTCCTTGTGACTCGTTGTGTAAACTATTTGTCCTTGTTCATTAGTCCTTCTGACTCGTTGTGTGAACCATTTGTCCTTGTTCTTTAGTCCTTGTGACTCGTTGTTTAAACAATTTGTCCTTGTTTTTTAGTTCTTTTAACTCGTTGTGTAAACCATTTTTCCTCGTTATTGTGACTTGTTATGTGAACCATTTTTCCTTTTTCATTAGTCCTTGTGACTCGTTGTGTGAATCATTTCTCCTTGTTCATTAATCCTTCTAACTCGTTGTGTAAACTATTTACCCTTGTTCATTAGTCCTTCTAAATCGTTGTGTGAACCAATTGTCCTTGTTCTTTAGTCCATGTGACTCGTTGTGTAAGCCATTTGTTCTTGTTCATTAGTTCTTGTGACATGTTGTGTGTGTTGGGAAATGTGTCCTCAACAATAGTGCGATCACATGATTTAAATATCATTATTAAAATCTCATTTTAAGAATACATGTGGGATGTAATATTTTACATTCAACTGGTCCACACATATCGGTAATGATTGGCTGACTAGAGTTTGACATTACTGTCGTGCGACGGTGGTGATCAGTTGATCCCCTTAGGTCATACCTATAGGGAAATACTCTTAATTGATTATTTAATTAATCGTATACCGATATGAGTTAATTAAATTGCTTAAAATTGACGGATGATTTTGTGAGTATAATTTACGTATCTTATTGTAAATATGATTAAATAAGACACGGTCTAAGTAATCGAATTATTTTATTACTTGGATGAAATTATTGTTTAAAGAAACAATTGAAAAGGAATGAATAAATTATTATAAATACAGAATGTTGTAGTTTATAATTTGGAAACCATTTTGGTACAAGTAATTACGAATTACTAGTCGATTTTGTATATGACATATTTTATGAGTATGTTGATTTTTAATATGTTAAAAATACATTACAATTTCATATGTCAAGTAACATGTCACATATGTTACAATTGACAAATGACAAAATAAAATTGAGCATCCATTTTATTTTGTATGTACCGAAATTATAAGGAGTTAGTGGAATAAAATTGTGTTAATTGTTTAGTGGTAGACACAATGATAAAAGCTAACTAGTAGGCTTGCATGCCTAGTCTCTTGTGAAGAGCAAAGATGAAAGCTATTGGGCAACCTACCCAAGGCCAAATTTTCGGCCACTCCACATGAAAAGAGAAAAGAGCTTTTCTCTTAAAAAATTCATTTTTCATTTTCTTCCCATCTAATTTTCTAGTGTAAGAAAATCCATAAAAACTCTCTACAATTTATGAGAATTCTAGAGAAATAAAACACACATAATCTCCTCTCTTGACCGAGATATTCAAGAGTAAAATACAATTTATTTGTATCAATTTTATTATAAAACCATTATTATTACTAGATCTAAATAGTATTGGTTTATTAAGAAGTATTCCTTGGGTATATGCTTTTGGGAGGGATTCTACACTTGAATCCTTGTTCTTCCATTTGGAAAGCTCAAGAACAAGAGAGAAAGGTGATCTCTCTTGTGCCCATTAAATCGAAATACAATGTAAGAATATGATTTCTCTTCTCTTTTATATATTGTTTGCATGCATAAAATCCGTATTTAATTTTATGACAAATTAATTAGACATATAAGAGTATGTTAAGTATGTATATGAATCTACATTTCCTTCAATCGGTATCATGAGCCACGGTTTTTGCATGCAAATCGGTTAAAAGTTTTTTCGAGTTATAAGAATAAAATATAAAACTTGTAAAATTTGTGTTATTATGATATATCACGAAATTAATTCATGCATGTTAATATTTCTGGTCCTAAAATGTTTTAGGATATTTTGGTTAATTTTACGGATTTTTATTGTTCATATTATACAATAATGACATTTAAATATGATTTTATGAGTAAAAATGTCATTTTCGGTCTAAAATTTGCTATACTTCGAATTTTCCAGTGATTTTTGGATATGTTGTCACATATATTATTTTGAGATAACCTGTAAATTTTCATAATTTTTGGACTTGTTATGCTCGAAAAATGGATTTTTCATTTTTAATTCGGATTTAAAGTGAAAAATAGGTTAATATGAGTTAAGTTTCGAATCTGGTCATAGAAATTTTATATGTTGTCACATGCAATTTTACAAGATGTGTGTAAAATAATTGGCCATTAAGAAGTCCTTATGCATGATTTATGGTTTTTTGAAGAAAAATAACATAAATAGTGACATTATTAGTTAAAAATTAATAAAACATAATCTATGACTTAGGAAAAATGTCTAATGTTGCTTTTTATTATCTTTTTCAGATCTAAAATTGAAAAGTTAATGAATATAATTTTTCCTCATGTTTTATGATTATTTTAGTAAAAATCGATAAACCGCAACATTGTTTTTCCGGGAAAAATTTCGAAATTTTTAACCTAAGATTTTGAACATTATGAGTGTCATGGTAATTTTTCCAGAATGTTCATGAATTTAAATTTCAAATTTTGAATTTATTTGAAGTTTTGTGTTTTATTTGAAGTTTAATAGCTTATTTTTGTAATTTTGGTCCATTTATGAACAATTTTATAAGATATGGGTTAATTATGGTCAAATTATTAGTGAAGACTATATTTTGAGTCCTAAGTGGTTAGGGTAATTAACTAGTGCATAAATATGAGTTTATGCATTTTTGTGATTATAAAATGTTGAAATCACGCAAATCCGTAAAAACCGAGTAATATACGATATTGGCAATTTAAAGGCGATTTAGCATAAAATTGAGCATGTTCATACATATTATAATGCTGCATTTTCTTTATGATTGTCATATTTTGAATTATGTAATTTTACTTAGTATGGCCTTAGATTTTAATTGATATTTCCCGAAATGTATGGGAATATCGATTCGGTTGTAATTTTATTGTGATCTCGTATCACCGTTTTGTAATTTAATAGATTTATTTTATTTTAGTTACAAATGTATAATAGGAATTATGTAATTTATTATGTAATTTTATTCATTCCGGAGTTCCCAAAGACGGATTTCTTCAAGAATGACGATACATAAAGATGGTGTTACCTCGAGATGCGTGCCACAACCGAAGTTCAAGGGACCAATGGAGTTGGTTTCCGAATTTGTAATAGTTAAAGAGTTTTTTCTATTTTAGGAAAGGCCATACTAGGATTTATTTATTTTATGCTTGCATTTTATTTTATGTCACATGCATTGCTAAATCGCCATAACTAAACATGCATTGTCATTTTATCGAGTTCATCGACCGTGTCAATTAGAATTATCGTAGTTCACCGCTTTAGTTCACTTAAAACGTGATAGATAATAAATTGACATGACCTCTCGCTAAAACAATCAATTGAGACTAGCCTTACCAAATAGTAGAAACCATGAAAACCTATTTCGTGAGGGAGTGCACTCGGCCACACCGGGGTACAAACCTTGTTACGTAGGGGAAGTGGGTGATGAATGTTAATCCACCGAATTCATGTTGATAAGGGATGTATCGGCCACACCGTGCCCAAGTTAATGTGGGTTTGGATCATGGACACATTTATTCGAAATTTGGATTGAACTCAACAAAAGTATTTGATAAGGGATGTATCGGCCCCACCGTGCCCTTGTCGATGTGTTTTGGGCTAAAGATAATTGTTAATGTAATATTATCGACCGAGAGTTCTAAAAGTAGAATCGATTAAACGTTAATCCACCGAGTTATATTGATGAAGGATGTATCGGCCCCACCGTGCCTAAATCGATATGAATTTGGGTCTTGGAATCATTTATCATAGTTGGGTAGAGGTCACTATGTAAATGCTATACTTGTTTACAAGTATTAATATAACGATAAATGTTTTGTTTTCCACTATTCCGTTATTCTATTGTTCTATTTCTTTACCACAATTCATATACGATATCATTTCGTTTTTGATTCAAATCTCCATTAAAATATCGTAACTAAAGACAAATATGAGTTTGCTTCTAAAACCTCAAATGAACCATTGCTAAGGATCTCTTGTAAAGAGTATAGATTAAAGTTATTCATTATCAAACAGGTTTTTGATTCTTGACTAACACATCTACTTGCAATGGATTGTTTTTCCATGTACTTAAATGCATTAAGTACATCGAAGCGATAAAATTGTTTTGGTAATTAATTTTGTCAAGAATTCGTAATTGACCAAAATAACGCAACCACTTCAATGAAAGTTTTTAAGACTAAAACGAACAAATGAAGAGTAATCTTCATGAATTCAATTTTGCTTCTCAAAGCAAAGACTCATTGAAATGAGTGGGAGCATTCTCTTAAACCGTTAAGATGAGAACGAGGTTCAAGAAGTAAAGATAATAATGGAATTGATACAAGGTAATGTTAAAGGTAAAGTTGTTGAGAATAACGATACTAAACCTATCAATCCCGACCGATTAAGTTTCCATTGTCTTAAAATGTTGGACACGAGAAAGGAAACTACCCCAAATTATTGAAGAATCAACAAGTTAGTTGTGGGACATCTAATGGGACCTTCTTCTTTAAAAATGTTTATTTGATTAAACATAAATTTTGCTAATACTACTTCGTCAATATTAGAAACCAGTGGAGGTTTTCATCATTGTGTTGGATACATAGGATGAATAGAATATGACGACTAGCAACAATGAAGTCGAGAGATAGAGTAATTGTGTACTCAATCTAGTTTTTGGATTTAAAGTGGTACTTAATTGTGACTATTAAGTGCATAAACTCTAAATAAGAATATAAACTTGTTACGATACAAAAGAGGTTTCACTTTTGTGACCCTATACACCACGATTTGATGTATGGCAAGCCCATTATCAAGGTGATTATATTCTAAACCAAACTAGAATGATATATCATGTAGATGATGTAAGATTCAAATTGGTAACCCAAGATTAAATCTTAAATTTTGGAATGATGAACGCAAAGAGTTATCGAGTACTCTTGAAACCATTAGATTGTTAATGGTATATGCGTATCTTGTATTCAAAGCAAGATGTCTCGTGCCTTTTTGTTTGAAAAAGGAGATCGAGATTGTAAATCATTGATCCAAAATAGGTTGATCATTTTCTTTTACCAACGATTTAAGTTGACACTAGTGTGTTCACTTAATAAGGTAAATAGAGAAATCTTTGAAGAAGTTCGAGAGTTCAAGGAATCACGATATAGTCGTGATGGGATTATCAAAGTGAAGACTTTGATATAAGCCAAAGGAAATGTGATATAGTATCACAAGTTAATCTCTCTTAGCACGCATTATGAAATAATGTGTGGATGGATAAGAAATCAAACGCTATTCGATATGGTTTGGACTTCAATCAAGTTACTTTGAGTTACTTGATCCTTTTGGGGATTTTATCATTTTTGTCTAAATTATTTTTCCACTAATACGAAACATATGAGATATGAAATGGTAAGGGTACCATGTTTGTAAGTTTTCACAAGAAACAAATGCTCATTTTTCCCTTTTTCAAATATCACGATTACGACGGGTTTGCGGCTCGTGAAGCTGTCTTTCTAAAATACAAGTTTATTTCTAGAAGACAGAGTGGGAGAAATTATTCAAGAGCCACAAAGAATGTTATGTCGCAAGAAACTGGTCTTTCTTGGCTACATGAGACGTTTTGTGTAAAATATTGTTTCTTCAAAACCTAGGAGGTTAAATTCGTCACTTGTTGAAAATGATGAATTCATGCTACTTTTAAGAAAGTAAAGAGTTTATAACTTACAAAAGAAATTGTTTGATTCAAGTTGATTACTTCTAGAAAGTAATGAACATATGACTTACATAAGAGTGTTTAAGTCACAACTCAATATAAGGCTTAGAGCCATGAAAATCCGAAATAAAAAGGCTTGATTAGTTGCAAAGGGTTTTGCACTAATAAAGAGAGATTTCAAGGCTTGATTAGTTGCAAAGGGTTTTGCACTAATAAAGAGAGATTTCAAGGATGATTGGTTGCAAAGGGTTTTTACACCAATTGAAATGCTTAAGTCTATTTGGATCTTCTTAGGGATTGTGTTTCATTATTATGAAATACATAGCGAGTGAATCTAAAACGCACTTCTTCAATTAGAAGGAATGTATTCAATACATATCTTGAGTTTTGAAGATTCTTGCAATCCTAAGATAATGTGAAACTTAAGAGAGGGTCTTAAGTAGGACATCAATGAGTTGGAATCAACATTTTTGGATCATGTGATAAAACATTTCTCGATAACTCGAGAAGTTGTGTTTATACATGGAGTTTAGTGGGAGTTACGGAAATTTTAATTAGTCCGATATGTGGATGACATATTGATCATCGAGAATGATTTAAGACTTTTGGAGTATTATAATACATCTTGAATATCCGGATTTATGAAGATAAATCCACATGATATTAGCGTCAGTAAGAAGTCTTATGTTGATAAGATTCATGACTAGTTCAATTAAATTGAACATATTTGATTGATTCCATTTGCTTCATTGCCGGATCAATTAAATGAGTAATGATGTATAACACTTCATATACTTTGAGTATGATGAATTGTTTTCAAAATCGAATTTAAGTAATCTTTACCTGGTATATATAAAGATTACCCTTAAGTGCATGCAGAAGCATTAAGGAAGTAAAGCAAAGTGTTTATGATGCAATTTTGTGTAAGTGTGTTACACAAGTGACAATTGACAATTGAGGTTGCGCATGGTTTCCGACAAAACCATAATCAAAACACATTAGGATGGTTAAGATACCATTGTGGCTATGATAATTAAGAAGTAGATTTTCTAGAATCGTTCTAGGCAATAAAGAACAATGAGAGATATTTATAACGGAAATTGAGTACACTTGCAATCATGGGATGTGCAAGAAGGAAGAGTCCCGCACACTGTGAAAACAGTGGGAGCTATTCTTAGGCTAAGAGGGCCTATGTCTTGATTGGATCTCGACACGTACTCAGAAAGTTTTGTAATACAAATGTATACATTACAAAGGAAAACGAGTATGTAGTGAGGTTGAGTCAGGTACAAGAAATTGATAAAACCTACTAACCAAAGCCTTCTCAAAGGCTAAACATGATGAGTCATGTCATTTCAATTGAATTGAAATGAACAACTACGTACAAGATCAAATTAGATTATAGAACATGAAATAGTAATCAGGTATTGACTATTCATATGTGATAATCGCATTTGTCGTTCGAGTTTTTCCTTTAAAAACTCCTTTTATACTTTGTTACATCCAAACGGGTTGTAGTGACAATTGAACCCCGTTAAAGTGAACACGGATTAACATTGTATTCGCCCATAGTCACTTGTATGAGGTGACGTCTCGAAGTGACTAGATTGTGATGCGATTGATGGCAAGTTCAAGTGCCATAGAGTCATGTGAGATGACTAGTCGATCACATAGGCAGATTGTTAGGAACACCTTGTCGGGCCTTATGACCGCTTATAGAGTTCTGGCAATTTATAAAGCCTGGTCGTGGCGAGAGCTGCTATAGTATTCAAATGAGTCGATTCTTTTGACTAAAGACCATTCACCTAAGATGGCTCAGTTACAGATTAACTTTGATTTGTGTTACTACGACCTTCGTAAATGGGGTCAAATGGGCATATTTTGGGTTATGATGGCTGTGGCTAGTTGAAGGGAATGAGTGCGATAGGAATTGTCCACCCCCTTTTCAGGGTTAAAACAATATCTCAGGGCCACTCGAGGAGTAATGAACTGGAAATGCGTGGCCACGCTCGGAAGGTATCCAGAGTGGATAAATCCGGTCAAACAGTTATTCTCCAGATCGAGGAAACCACTCTCGATATGATCACTTGCAAGTACGACCTGAAAGACACCTTGCATTGAGTGGGAGATAGTAATAGGACAAGAGAATTGGTGACGCACACTTGTCGAGGACAAGTGGGAGATTGTTGGGAAATGTGTCCTCAACAATAGTGCGATCACATGATTTAAATATCATTATTAAAATCTCATTTTAAGAATACATGTGGGATGTAATATTTTACAGTCAACTGGTCCACACATATCGGTAATGATTGGTGACTAGAGTTTGACATTCTTTTTGTCGTGCGACGGTGGTGATCGATTGATCCCCTTAGGTCATACCTATAGGGAAATACTCTTAATTGATTATTTAATTAATCGTATACCGATATGAGTTAATTAAATTGCTTAAAATTGACGGATGATTTTGTGAGTATAATTTACGTATCTTATTGTAAATATGATTAAATAAGACACGGTCTAAGTAATCGAATTATTTTATTACTTGGATGAAATTATTGTTTAAAGAAACAATTGAAAAGGAATGAATAAATTATTATAAATACAGAATGTTGTAGTTTATAATTTGGAAACCATTTTGGTACAAGTGATTACGAATTACTAGTCGATTTTGTATATGACATATTTTATGAGTATGTTGATTTTTAATATGTTAAAAATACATTACAATTTCATATGTCAAGTAACATGTCACATATGTTACAATTGACAAATGACAAAATAAAATTGAGCATCCATTTTATTTTGTATGTACCGAAATTATAAGGAGTTAGTGGAATAAAATTGTGTTAATTGTTTAGTGGTAGACACAATGATAAAAGCTAACTAGTAGGCTTGCATGCCTAGTCTCTTGTGAAGAGCAAAGATGAAAGCTATTGGGCAACCTACCCAAGGCCAAATTTTCGGCCACTCCACATGAAAAGAGAAAAGAGCTTTTCTCTTAAAAAATTCATTTTTCATTTTCTTCCCATCTAATTTTCTAGTGTAAGAAAATCCATAAAAACTCTCTACAATTTATGAGAATTCTAGAGAAATAAAACACACATAATCTCCTCTCTTGACCGAGATATTCAAGAGTAAAATACAATTTATTAGTATCAATTTTATTATAAAACCATTATTATTACTAGATCTAAATAGTATTGGTTTATTAAGAAGTATTCCTTGGGTATATGCTTTTGGGAGGGATTCTACACTTGAATCCTTGTTCTTCCATTTGGAAAGCTCAAGAACAAGAGAGAAAGGTGATCTCTCTTGTGCCCATTAAATCGAAATACAATGTAAGAATATGATTTCTCTTCTCTTTTATTATATTGTTTGCATGCATAAAATCCGTATCTAATTTTATGACAAATTAATTAGACATATAAGAGTATGTTAAGTATGTATATGAATCTACATTTCCTTCAGTGTGAACCATTTTTCCTTGTTTATTAGTCTTGTGACTCGTTGTGTAAACCATTTGTCCTTGTTCATTAGTCTATGTGACTCATTGTTTAAACCATTTGTCCTTTTTTTATTAGTACTTGTGATTCGTTGTGTAAACCAGTCCTTGTTATTGTTACTTGTTGTGTGAACCATTTATTCTTGCTCATTAGTCCTTGTGACTCGTTGTGTGATCCATTTGTCCTTGTTCATTAATCCTTATGACTCGTTGTGTAAACTATTTGTCCTTGTTCTTTAGACCTTGTGACTCGTTGTTTGAACCATTTGTCCTAGTTCTTTAGTCCTTGTGACACGTTGTTTATTAGTCTTGTGACTCGTTGTGTTAACCATTTGTCCTTGTGACTCGTTGTGTAAACCATTTGTCCTTCTTCATTAGTCCTTGTGAGTCGTTGTATAAACCATTTGTCCTTGTTTATTAGTCCTTGTGATTCGTTGTGTAAACCACTTGTCCTTGTTCATTACTCCTTGTGACTCGTTGTGTAAACTATTTTTTCTTGTTCTTTAGACCTTGTGACTCGTTGTGTGAACCATTTGTCCTAGTTCTTTAGTCCTTGTAACACGTTGTTTATTAGTCTTGTGACTCGTTGTGTTAACCATTTGTCCTTGTGACTCGTTGTGTAAACCATTTGTCCTTGTTCATTAGTCCTTGTGACTCGTTGTTTAAAAAATTTATCCTTGTTTATTAGTCCTTGTTATTCGATGTGTAAACCATTTGTCCTTTTTCATTACTCCTTGTGACTCGTTGTGTAAACTATTTTTCCTTGTTCTTTAGACCTTGTGACTCGTTGTGTGAACCTTCTGTCCTTGTTCCTTAGTCCTTGTGACTCGTTGTTTAAACAAGTTGTCCTTGTTTTTTAGTTCTTGTGACTCGTTGTGTAAACCATTTGTCCTTGTTATTGTAACTTGTTGTGTGAACCATTTATCCTTGCGCATTAGTTATTGTGACTCGTTGTGTGATCCATTTGTCCTTTTTCATTTGTCCTTGTGACTCGTTGCGTAAACTATTTGTCCTTGTTCATTAGACCTTGTGACTCGTTGTGTGAACCATTTGTCCTTGTTCTTTAGTCCTTGTGACACGTTGTTTAAACAATTTGTCCTTGTTCATTAGTCTTGTGACTCGTTGTGTAAACCATTTGTCCTTGTGACTCGTTGTGTAAACCATTTGTCCTTGTTCATTAGTCCTTGTGACTCGTTGTTTAAACCATTTGTCCTTGTTCATTTGTCCTTGTGATTCGTTGTGTAAACCATTTGTCCTTGTTCATTCATCCTTATGACTCGTTGTGTAAACTATTTGTCCTTGTTCATTAGACCTTGTGACTCGTTGTGTGAACCATTTGTCCTTGTTCTTTAGTCCTTGTCACTCGTTGTTTAAACAATTTGTCCTTGTTTTTTAGTTCTTGTGACTCATTGTGTAAACCATTTGTCCTTGTTATTGTGACTTGTTGTGTGAACCATTTTTCCTTGCTCATTAGTCCTTGTGACTCATTGTGTAAACTATTTGTCCTTGTACATTAGTCCTTGTTACTCGTTGTGTGAACCATTTGTCCTTCTTTATTAGTCCTTGTTATTCGTTGTGTAAGCCATTTGTCCTTGTTCATTAGTCCTTGTGACTCGTTGTGTAAACTATTTTTCCTTGTTCTTTAGACCTTGTGACTCGTTGTGTGAACCTTCTGTCCTTGTTCCTTAGTCCTTGTGACTCGTTGTTTAAACAATTTGTCCTTGTTTTTTAGTTCTTGTGACTCGTTATGTAAACCATTTGTCCTTGTTATTGTAACTTGTTGTGTGAACCATTTATCCTTGCTCATTAGTTCTTGTGACTCGTTGTGTGATCCATTTGTCCTTTTTCATTTGTCTTTGTGACTCGTTGCGTAAACTATTTGTCCTTGTTCATTAGACCTTGTGACTCGTTGTGTGAACCATTTGTCCTTGTTCTTTAGTCCTTGTGACACGTTGTTTAAACAATTTGTCCTTGTTCATTAGTCTTGTGACTCGTTGTGTAAACCATTTGTCCTTGTGACTCGTTGTGTAAACCATTTGTCCTTTTTCATTTGTCCATTTATCCTTGCTCATTAGTTCTTGTGACTCGTTGTGTAAACCATTTGTCCTTGTGACTCGTTGTGTAAACCATTTGTCCTTGTTCATTCGTCCTTGTGACTCGTTGTTTAAAAAATTTGTCCTTGTTTATTAGTCCTTGTTATTCGTTGTGTAAACCATTTGTCCTTGTTCATTAGTCCTTGTGACTCGTTGTGTAAACTATTTTTCCTTGTTCTTTAGACCTTGTGACTCGTTGTGTGAACCTTCTGTCCTTGTTCCTTAGTCCTTGTGACTCGTTGTTTAAACAAGTTGTCCTTGTTTTTTAGTTCTTGTGACTCGTTGTATAAACCATTTGTCCTTGTTATTGTAACTTGTTGTGTGAACCATTTATCCTTGCTCATTTTTTATTGTGACTCGTTGTGTGATCCATTTGTCCTTTTTCATTTGTCCTTGTGACTCGTTGCGTAAACTATTTGTCCTTGTTCATTAGACCTTGTGACTCGTTGTGTGAACCATTTGTCCTTGTTCTTTAGTCCTTGTGACACGTTGTTTAAACAATTTGTCCTTGTTCATTAGTTTTGTGACTCGTTGTGTAAACCATTTGTCCTTGTGACTCGTTGTGTAAACCATTTGTCCTTGTTCATTAGTCCTTGTGACTCGTTGTTTAAACCATTTGTCCTTGTTCATTTGTCCTTGTGATTCGTTGTGTAAACCATTTGTCCTTGTTCATTCGTCCTTATGACTCGTTGTGTAAACTATTTGTCCTTGTTCATTAGACCTTGTGACTCGTTGTGTGAACCATTTGTCCTTGTTCTTTAGTCCTTGTCACTCGTTGTTTAAACAATTTGTCCTTGTTTTTTAGTTCTTGTGACTCGTTGTGTAAACCTTTTGTCCTTGTTATTGTGACTTGTTGTGTGAACCATTTTTCCTTGCTCATTACTCCTTGTGACTCATTGTGTAAACTATTTGTCCTTGTACATTAGTCCTTGTTACTCGTTTTATGAACCATTTGTCCTTCTTTATTAGTCCTTGTTATTCGTTGTGTAAGCCATTTGTCCTTGTTCATTAGTCCTTGTGACTCGTTGTTTAAACAATTTGTCCTTGTTTATTAGTCCTTGTTATTCGTTGTGTAAACCATTTGTCTTTGTTCATTAGTCCTTGTGACTCGTTGTGTAAACTATTTTTCCTTGTTCTTTAGACCTTGTGACTCGTTGTGTGAACCTTCTGTCCTTGTTCCTTAGTCCTTGTGACTCGTTGTTTAAACAATTTGTCCTTGTTTTTTAGTTCTTGTGACTCGTTATGTAAACCATTTGTCCTTGTTATTGTAACTTGTTGTGTGAACCATTTATCCTTGCTCATTAGTTCTTGTGACTCGTTGTGTGATCCATTTGTCCTTTTTCATTTGTCTTTGTGACTCGTTGCGTAAACTATTTGTCCTTGTTCATTAGACCTTGTGACTCGTTGTGTGAACCATTTGTCCTTGTTCTTTAGTCCTTGTGACACGTTGTTTAAACAATTTGTCCTTGTTCAATAGTCTTGTGACTCGTTGTGTAAACCATTTGTCCTTGTGACTCGTTGTGTAAACCATTTGTCCTTTTTCATTTGTCCATTTATCCTTGCTCATTAGTTCTTGTGACTCGTTGTGTGATCCATTTGTCCTTTTTCATTTGTCTTTGTGACTCGTTGCGTAAACTATTTGTCCTTGTTCATTAGACCTTGTGACTCGTTGTGTGAACCATTTGTCCTTGTTCTTTAGTCCTTGTGACACGTTGTTTAAACAATTTGTCCTTGTTCATTAGTCTTGTGACTCGTTGTGTAAACCATTTGTCCTTGTGACTCGTTGTGTAAACCATTTGTCCTTGTTCATTAGTCCTTGTGACTCGTTGTTTAAACCATTTGTCCTTGTTTATTAGTCCTTGTGATTCGTTGTGTAAACCATTTGTCCTTGTTCATTCGTCCTTATGACTCGTTGTGTAAACTATTTGTCCTTGTTCATTAGGCCTTGGGACTCGTTATGTGAACCATTTGTCCTTGTTCATTAGTCCTTGTGACTCGTTGTGTAAACTATTTTTCCTTGTTTTTTAGACCTTGTGACTCGTTGTGTGAACCTTCTGTCCTTGTTCCTTAGTCCTTGTGACTCGTTGTTTAAACAATTTGTCCTTGTTTTTTAGTTCTTGTGACTCGTTGTGTAAACCATTTGTCCTTGTTATTGTAACTTGTTGTGTGAACCATTTATCGTTGCTCATTAGTTCTTATGACTCGTTGTGTGATCCATTTGTCCTTTTTCATTTGTCCTTGTGACTCGTTGCGTAAACTATTTGTCCTTGTTCATTAGACCTTGTGACTCGTTGTGTGAACCATTTGTCCTTGTTCTTTAGTCCTTGTGACACGTTGTTTAAAACATTTGTCCTTGTTCATTAGTCTTGTGACTCGTTGTGTAAACCATTTGTCCTTGTGACTCGTTGTGTAAACCATTTGTCCTTGTTCATTAGTCCTTGTGACTCGTTGTTTAAACCATTTGTCCTTCTTTATTAGTTCTTGTGATTCGTTGTGTAAACCATTTGTCCTTGTTCATTCGTCCTTATGACTCATTGTGTAAACTATTTGTCCTTGTTCATTAGATCTTGTGACTCGTTGCGTGAAACATTATTCCTTGTTCTTTAGTCCTTGTGACTCGTTGTTTAAACAATTTGTCCTTGTTTTTTAGTTCTTGTGACTCGTTGTGTAAACCATTTGTCCTTGTTATTGTGACTTGTTGTGTGAACCATTTTTCCTTGCTCATTAGTCCTTGTGACTCATTGTGTAAACTTTTTGTCCTTGTACATTAGTCCTTGTTACTCGTTGTGTGAATTATTTGTCCTTGTTTATTAGTCCTTGTTATTCGTTGTGTAAACCATTTGTCCTTGTTCATTAGTCCTTGTGACTCGTTGTGTAAACTATTTTTCCTTGTTCTTTAGACCTTGTGACTCGTTGTGTGAACCTTCTGTCCTTGTTCCTTAGTCCTTGTGACTCGTTGTTTAAACAATTTGTCCTTGTTTTTTAGTTCTTGTGACTCGTTATGTAAACCATTTGTCCTTGTTATTGTAACTTGTTGTGTGAACCATTTATCCTTGCTCATTAGTTCTTGTGACTCGTTGTGTGATCCATTTGTCCTTTTTCATTTGTCTTTGTGACTCTTTGCGTAAACTATTTGTCCTTGTTCATTAGACCTTGTGACTCGTTGTGTGAACCATTTGTCCTTGTTCTTTAGTCCTTGTGACACGTTGTTTAAACAATTTGTCCTTGTTCATTAGTCTTGTGACTCGTTGTGTAAACCATTTGTCCTTGTGACTCGTTGTGTAAACCATTTGTCCTTGTTCATTAGTCCTTGTGACTCGTTTAAACCATTTGTCCTTGTTTATTAGTCCTTGTGATTCGTTGTGTAAACCATTTGTCCTTGTTCATTCGTCCTTATGACTCGTTGTGTAAACTATTTGTCCTTGTTCATTAGACTTTGTGACTCGTTATGTGAACCATTTGTCCTTGTTCTTTAGTCCTTGTGACTCGTTGTTTAAACAATTTGTCCTTGTTTTTTAGTTCTTGTGACTCGTTGTGTAAACCATTTGTCCTTGTTATTGTGACTTGTTGTGTGAACCATTTTCCTTACTCATTAGTCCTTGTGACTCATTGTGTAAACTATTTGTCCTTGTACATTAGTCCTTGTTACTCGTTGTGTGAACCATTTGTCCTTGTTTATTAGTCCTTGTTATTCGTTGTGTAAACCATTTGTCCTTGTTCATTAGTCCTTGTGACTCGTTGTGTAAACTATTTTTCCTTGTTCTTTAGACCTTGTGACTTGTTGTGTGAACCTTCTGTCCTTGTTCTTTAGTCCTTGTGACTCGTTGTTTAAACAATTTGTCCTTGTTTTTTAGTTCTTGTGACTCGTTATGTAAACCATTTGTCCTTGTTATTGTAACTTGTTGTGTGAACCATTTATCCTTGCTCATTATTTCTTGTGACTCGTTGTGTGATCCATTTGTCCTTGTTCATTAGTCCTTGTGACTAGTTGTGTAAACTATTTGTCCTTGTTCTTTAGACCATGTGACTCGTTGTGTGAACCATTTGCCCTTGTTCTTTAGTCCTTGTGACACGTTGTTTAAACAATTTGTCCTTGTTCATTAGTCTTGTGACTCGTTGTGTAAACCATTTGTCCTTGTGACTCGTTGTGTAAACCATTTGTCCTTGTTCATTAGTCCTTGTGACTCGTTGTTTAAACCATTTGTCCTTGTTTATTAGTCCTTGTTATTCGTTGTGTAAACCATTTGTCCTTGTTCATTAGACCTTGTTACTCGTTGTGTGAACCATTTGTCCTTGTTTATTAGTCCTTGTTATTCGTTGTGTAAACCATTTGTCCTTGTTCATTAGTCCTTGTGACTCGTTGTGTAAACTATTTTTCCTTGTTCTTTAGACCTTGTGACTCGTTGTGTGAACCTTCTGTCCTTGTTCCTTAGTCCTTGTGACTCGTTGTTTAAACAATTTGTCCTTGTTTTTTTGTTCTTGTGACTCGTTGTGTAAACCATTTGTCCTTGTTATTGTAACTTGTTGTGTGAACCATTTATCCTTGCTCATTAGTTCTTGTGACTCGTTGTGTGATCCATTTGTCCTTTTTCATTTGTCCTTGTGACTCGTTGCGTAAACTATTTGTCCTTGTTCATTAGACCTTGTGACTCTTTGTGTGAACCATTTGTCCTTGTTCTTTAGTCCTTGTAACACGTTGTTTAAACAATTTGTCCTTGTTCATTAGTCTTGTGACTCGTTGTGTAAACCATTTGTCCTTGTGACTCGTTGTGTAAACCATTTGTCCTTGTTCATTAGTCCTTGTGACTCGTTGTTTAAACCATTTGTCCTTGTTTATTAGTCCTTGTGATTCGTTGTGTAAAACATTTGTCCTTGTTCATTCGTCCTGATGACTCGTTGTGTAAACTATTTTTCCTTGTTCATTAGACCTTGTGATTCGTTGTGTGAACCATTTGTCCTTGTTCTTTAGTCCTTGTGACTCGTTGTTTAAACAATTTGTCCTTGTTTTTTAGTTCTTGTGACTCGTTGTGTAAACCATTTGTCCTTGTTATTGTGACTTGTTGTGTGAACCATTTTTCCTTGCTCATTAGTCCTTGTGACTCATTGTGTAAACTATTTGTCCTTGTACATTAGTCCTTGTTACTCGTTGTGTGAACCATTTGTCCTTGTTTATTAGTCCTTGTTATTCGTTGTGTAAACCATTTGTCCTTGTTCATTAGTCCTTGTGACTCGTTGTGTAAACTATTTTTCCTTGTTCTTTAGACCTTGTGACTCGTTGTGTGAACCTCCTGTCCTTGTTCCTTAGTCCTTGTGACTCGTTGTTTAAACAATTTGTCCTTGTTTTTTAGTTCTTGTGACTCGTTATGTAAACAATTTGTCCTTGTTATTGTAACTTGTTGTGTGAACCATTTACCCTTGCTCATTAGTTCTTGTGACTCGTTGTGTGATCCATTTGTCCTTTTTCATTTGTCCTTGTGACTCGTTGCGTAAACTATTTGTCCTTGTTCATTAGACCTTGTGACTCGTTGTGTGAACCTTTGTCCTTGTTCTTTAGTCCTTGTGACACGTTGTTTAAACAATTTGTCCTTGTTCATTAGTCTTGTGACTCGTTGTGTAAACCATTTGTCCTTGTGACTCGTTGTGTAAACCATTTGTCCTTGTTCATTAGTCCTTGTGACTCGTTGTTTAAACCATTTGTCCTTGTTTATTAGTCCTTGTGATTCGTTTTGTAAACCATTTGTCCTTGTTCATTCGTCCTTATGACTCGTTGTGTAAACTATTTGTCCTTGTTCATTAGACCTTGTGACTCGTTGTGTGAACCATTTGTCCTTGTTCTTTTGTCCTTGTGACTCGTTGTTTAAACAATTTGTCCTTGTTTTTTAGTTCTTGTGACTCGTTGTGTAAACCATTTGTCCTTGTTATTGTGACTTGTTGTGTGAACCATTTTTCCTTGCTCATTAGTCCTTGAGACTCATTGTGTAAACTATTTGTCCTTGTACATTAGTCCTTGTTACTCGTTGTGTGAACCATTTGTCCTTATTCTTTAGTCCTTGTGACTCGTTGTTTAAACAATTTGTCCTTGTTTTTAAGTTCTTGTGACTCGTTGTGTAAACCATTTGTCGTTGTTATTGTGACTTGTTATGTGAACCATTTTTCCTTGTTCATTAGTCCTTGTGACTCGTTGTGCAAACTATTTGTCCAAGTTCTGTAGACCTTGTGACTCGTTGTGTGAACCATAAGTCCTTGCTCATTAGTCCCTGTGACTCGTTGTGTAAACTATTTGTCCTTGTTCATTAGTCCTTGTGACTAGTTGTGTGAACCATTTGTCCTTGTTCTTTAGTCCTTGTGAGTCGTTGTTTAAACAATTTGTCCTTGTTTTTTAGTTCTTGTGACTCGTTGTGTAAACCATTTGTCCTTGTTATTTTGACTTGTTATGTGAACCATTTTTCCTTGTTCATTAGTCCTTGTGACTCGTTGTGTGAATCATTTGTCCTTGTTCATTAGTCCTTCTAACTCGTTGTGTAAACTATTTGCCCTTGTTCAGTAGTCCTTCTAAATCGTTGTGTGAGCCATTTGTCCTTGTTCTTTAGTCCATCTGACTTGTTGTGTGAACCATTTGTCCTTGTTCATTAGTCTTCTGACTCGTTGTGTAAACTATTTGTCCTTGTTCATTAGTCTATGTGACTCGTTGTTTAAACCATTTGTCCTTGTTTATTAGTCCTTGTGATTCGTTGTGTAAACCATTTGTCCTTGTTATTGTGACTTGTTGTGTGAATCATTTATCCTTGCTCATTAGTCCTTGTGACTCGTTGTGTGAACCATTTGCCCTTTCTCATTAGTCCTTGTGACTCGTTGTGTAAACTATTTGTCCTTGTTCTTTAGACCTTGTAACTCGTTGTGTGAACCATTTAAATTTGTTCTTTAGTCCTTTTGACTCGTTGTTTAAACCATTTGCCGTTGTTTATTAGTCTTTGTGACTCATTGTGTAAACCATTTGTCCTTATTATTGTGACTTGTCGTGTGAACCATTTTTCCTTTTTTCATTAGTCCTTGTGACTCGTTGTGTGAACCCATTGTCCATGTTCATTAGTCCTTGTGACTCGTTGTGTAAACTATTTGTCCTTGTTCATTAGTCCTTATGACTCGTTGTGTGAACCATTTGTCCTTGTTTATTAGTCCTTGTTATTCGTTGTCTAAACCATTTGTCCTTGTTCATTGGTCCTTGTGACTCGTTGTGTAAACTATTTTTCCTTGTTCTTTAGACCTTGTGACTCGTTGTGTGAACCTTCTGTCCTTGTTCCTTAGTCCTTGTGACTCGTTGTTTAAACAATTTGTCCTTGTTTTTTTATTCTTGTGACTCGTTGTGTAAACCATTTGTCCTTGCTATTGTAACTTGTTGTGTGAACCATTTATCCTTGCTCATTAGTTCTTGTGACTCGTTGTGTGATCCATTTGTCCTTTTTCATTTGTCCTTGTGACTCGTTGCGTAAACTATTTGTCCTTGTTCATTAGACCTTGTGACTCGTTGTGTGAACCATTTGTCCTTGTTCTTTAGTCCTTGTAACACGTTGTTTAAACAATTTGTCCTTGTTCATTAGTCTTGTGACTCGTTGTGTAAACCATTTGTCCTTGTGACTCGTTGTGTAAACCATTTGTCCTTGTTCATAGTCCTTGTGACTCGTTGTTTAAACCATTTGTCCTTGTTTATTAGTCCTTGTGATTCGTTGTATAAACCATTTGTCCTTGTTCATTCGTCCTTATGACTCGTTGTGCAAACTATTTGTCCTTGTTCATTAGACCTTGTGATTCGTTGTGTGAACCATTTGTCCTTGTTCTTTAGTCCTTGTGACTCGTTGTTTAAACAATTTGTCCTTGTTTTTTAGTTCTTGTGACTCGTTGTGTAAACCATTTGTCCTTGTTATTGTGACTTGTTGTGTGAACCATTTTTCCTTGCTCATTAGTCCTTGTGACTCATTGTGTAAACTATTTGTCCTTGTACATTAGTCCTTGTTACTCGTTGTGTGAACCATTTGTCCTTGTTTATTAGTCCTTGTTATTCGTTGTGTAAACCATTTGTCCTTGTTCATTAGTCCTTGTGACTCGATGTGTAAACTATTTTTCCTTGTTTTTTAGACCTTGTGACTCGTTGTGTGAACCTTCTGTCCTTGTTCCTTAGTCCTTGTGACTCGTTGTTTAAACAATTTGTCCTTGTTTTTTAGTTCTTGTGACTCGTTATGTAAACCATTTGTCCTTGTTATTGTAACTTGTTGTGTGAACCATTTACCCTTGCTCATTAGTTCTTGTGACTCGTTGTGTGATCCATTTGTCCTTTTTCATTTGTCCTTGTGACTCGTTGCGTAAACTATTTGTCCTTGTTCATTAGACCTTGTGACTCGTTGTGTGAACCATTTGTCCTTGTTCTTTAGTCCTTGTGACACGTTGTTTAAACAATTTGTCCTTGTTCATTAGTCTTGTGACTCGTTGTGTAAACCATTTGTCCTTGTGACTCGTTGTGTAAACCATTTGTCCTTGTTCATTAGTCCTTGTGACTCGTTGTTTAAACCATTTGTCCTTGTTTATTAGTCCTTGTGATTCGTTGTGTAAACCATTTGTCCTTGTTCATTCGTCCTTATGACTCGTTGTGTAAACTATTTGTCCTTGTTCATTAGACCTTGTGACTCGTTGTGTGAACCATTTGTCCTTGTTCTTTTGTCCTTGTGACTCGTTGTTTAAACAATTTGTCCTTGTTTTTTAGTTCTTGTGACTCGTTGTGTAAACCATTTGTCCTTGTTATTGTGACTTGTTGTGTGAACCATTTTTCCTTGCTCATTAGTCCTTGAGACTCATTGTGTAAACAATTTGTCCTTGTACATTAGTCCTTGTTACTCGTTGTGTGAACCATTTGTCCTTGTTCTTTAGTCCTTGTGACTCGTTGTTTAAACAATTTGTCCTTGTTTTTAAGTTCTTGTGACTCGTTGTGTAAACCATTTGTCCTTGTTATTGTGACTTGTTATGTGAACCATTTTTCCTTGTTCATTAGTCCTTGTGACTCGTTGTGCAAACTATTTGTCCAAGTTCTGTAGACCTTGTGACTCGTTGTGTGAACTATTTGTCCTTGTTCATTAGTCCTTGTGACTAGTTGTGTGAACCATTTGTCCTTGTTCTTTAGTCCTTGTGAGTCGTTGTTTAAACAATTTGTCCTTTTTTTTATTTCTTGTGACTCGTTGTGTAAACCATTTGTCCTTGTTATTTTGACTTGTTATGTGAACCATTTTTCCTTGTTCATTAGTCCTTGTGACTCGTTGTGTGAATCATTTGTCCTTGTTCATTAGTCCTTCTAACTCGTTGTGTAAACTATTTGCCCTTGTTCAGTAGTCCTTCTAAATCGTTGTGTGAGCCATTTGTCCTTGTTCTTTAGTCCATCTGACTTGTTGTGTGAACCATTTGTCCTTGTTCATTAGTCCTTTTGACTCGTTGTGTAAACTATTTGTCCTTGTTCATTAGTCTATGTGACTCGTTGTTTAAACCATTTGTCCTTGTTTATTAGTCCTTGTGATTCGTTGTGTAAACCATTTGTCCTTGTTATTGTGACTTGTTGTGTGAATCATTTATCCTTGCTCATTAGTCCTTGTGACTCGTTGTGTGAACCATTTGCCCTTGCTCATTAGTCCTTGTGACTCGTTGTGTAAACTATTTGTCCTTGTTCTTTAGACCTTGTAACTCGTTGTGTGAACCATTTAAATTTGTTCTTTAGTCCTTTTGACTCGTTGTTTAAACAATTTGCCGTTGTTTATTAGTGTTTGTGACTCATTGTGTAAACCATTTGTCCTTATTATTGTGACTTGTCGTGTGAACCATTTTTCCTTTTTTCATTAGTCCTTGTGACTCGTTGTGTGAACCCATTGTCCATGTTCATTAGTCCTTGTGACTCGTTGTGTAAACTATTTGTCCTTGTTCATTAGTCCTTATGACTCGTTGTGTGATCCATTTGTCCTTGTTTATTAGTCCTTGTTATTAGTTGTGTAAACCATTTGTCCTTGTTCATTGGTCCTTGTGACTCGTTGTGTAAACTATTTTTCCTTGTTCTTTAGACCTTGTGACTCGTTGTGTGAACCTTCTGTCCTTGTTCCTTAGTCCTTGTGACTCGTTGTTTAAACAATTTGTCCTTGTTTTTTTGTTCTTGTGACTCGTTGTGTAAACCATTTGTCCTTGTTATTAGAACTTGTTGTGTGAACCATTTATCCTTGCTCATTAGTTCTTGTGACTCGTTGTGTGATCCATTTGTCCTTTTTCATTTGTCCTTGTGACTCGTTGCGTAAACTATTTGTCCTTGTTCATTAGACCTTGTGACTCGTTGTGTGAACCATTTGTCCTTGTTCTTTAGTCCTTGTAACACGTTGTTTAAACAATTTGTCCTTGTTCATTAGTCTTGTGACTCGTTGTGTAAACCATTTGTCCTTGTGACTCGTTGTGTAAACCATTTGTCCTTGTTCATTAGTCCTTGTGACTCGTTGTTTAAACCATTTGTCCTTGTTTATTAGTCCTTGTGATTCGTTGTGTAAACCATTTGTCCTTGTTCATTCGTCCTTATGACTCGTTGTGTAAACTATTTTTCCTTGTTCATTAGACCTTGTGATTCGTTGTGTGAACCATTTGTCCTTGTTCTTTAGTCCTTGTGACTCGTTGTTTAAACAATTTGTCCTTGTTTTTTAGTTCTTGTGACTCGTTGTGTAAACCATTTGTCCTTGTTATTGTGACTTGTTGTGTGAACCATTTTTCCTTGCTCATTAGTCCTTGTGACTCATTGTGTAAACTATTTGTCCTTGTACATTAGTCCTTGTTACTCGTTGTGTGAACCATTTGTCCTTGTTTATTAGTCCTTGTTATTCGTTGTGTAAACCATTTGTCCTTGTTCATTAGTCCTTGTGACTCGATGTGTAAACTATTTTTCCTTGTTCTTTAGACCTTGTGACTCGTTGTGTGAACCTTCTGTCCTTGTTCCTTAGTCCTTGTGACTCGTTGTTTAAACAATTTGTCGTTGTTTTTTAGTTCTTGTGACTCGTTATGTAAACCATTTGTCCTTGTTATTGTAACTTGTTGTGTGAACCATTTACCCTTGCTCATTAGTTCTTGTGACTCGTTGTGTGATCCATTTGTCCTTTTTCATTTGTCCTTGTGACTCGTTGCGTAAACTATTTGTCCTTGTTCACTAGACCTTGTGACGCGGTGTGTGAACCATTTGTCCTTGTTCTTTAGTCCTTGTGACACGTTGTTTAAACAATTTGTCCTTGTTCATTAGTCTTGTGACTCGTTGTGTAAACCATTTGTCCTTGTGACTCGTTGTGTAAACCATTTGTCCTTGTGACTCGTTGTGACTCGTTGTGCAAACTATTTGTCCAAGTTCTGTAGACCTTGTGACTCGTTGTGTGAACTATTTGTCCTTGTTCATTAGTCCTTGTGACTAGTTGTGTGAACCATTTGTCCTTGTTCTTTAGTCCTTGTGAGTCGTTGTTTAAACAATTTGTCCTTGTTTTTTATTTCTTGTGACTCGTTGTGTAAACCATTTGTCCTTGTTATTTTGACTTGTTATGTGAACCATTTTTCCTTGTTCATTAGTCCTTGTGACTCGTTGTGTGAATCATTTGTCCTTGTTCATTAGTCTTTCTAACTCGTTGTGTAAACTATTTGCCCTTGTTCAGTAGTCCTTCTAAATCGTTGTGTGAGCCATTTGTCCTTGTTCTTTAGTCCATCTGACTTGTTGTGTGAACCATTTGTCCTTGTTCATTAGTCTTCTGACTCGTTGTGTAAACTATTTGTCCTTGTTCATTAGTCTATGTGACTCGTTGTTTAAACCATTTGTCCTTGTTTATTAGTCCTTGTGATTCGTTGTGTAAACCATTTGTCCTTGTTATTGTGACTTGTTGTGTGAATCATTTATCCTTGCTCATTAGTCCTTGTGACTCGTTGTGTGAACCATTTGCCCTTGCTCATTAGTCCTTGTGACTCGTTGTGTAAACTATTTGTCCTTGTTCTTTAGACCTTGTAACTCGTTGTGTGAACCATTTAAATTTGTTCTTTAGTCCTTTTGACTCGTTGTTTAAACCATTTACCGTTGTTTATTAGTGTTTGTGACTCATTGTGTAAACCATTTGTCCTTATTATTGTGACTTGTCGTGTGAACCATTTTTCCTTTTTTCATTAGTCCTTGTGACTCGTTGTGTGAACCCATTGTCCATGTTCATTAGTCCTTGTGACTCGTTGTGTAAACTATTTGTCCTTGTTCATTAGTCCTTATGACTCGTTGTGTGAACCATTTGTCCTTGTTTATTAGTCCTTGTTATTCGTTGTGTAAACCATTTGTCCTTGTTCATTGGTCCTTGTGACTCGTTGTGTAAACTATTTTTCCTTGTTCTTTAGACCTTGTGACTCGTTGTGTGAACCTTCTGTCCTTGTTCCTTAGTCCTTGTGACTCGTTGTTTAAACAATTTGTCCTTGTTTTTTTGTTCTTGTGACTCGTTGTGTAAACCATTTGTCCTTGTTATTGTAACTTGTTGTGTGAACCATTTATCCTTGCTCATTAGTTCTTGTGACTCGTTGTGTGATCCATTTGTCCTTTTTCATTTGTCCTTGTGACTCGTTGCGTAAACTATTTGTCCTTGTTCATTAGACCTTGTGACTCGTTGTGTGAACCATTTGTCCTTGTTCTTTAGTCCTTGTAACACGTTGTTTAAACAATTTGTCCT
This sequence comes from Silene latifolia, assembly GCF_048544455.1. Taxonomy (NCBI): domain Eukaryota; kingdom Viridiplantae; phylum Streptophyta; class Magnoliopsida; order Caryophyllales; family Caryophyllaceae; genus Silene; species Silene latifolia. Next base: position 60,499,877 of record NC_133535.1, on the reverse strand, counting down.
TGTTCATTAGTCTTGTGACTCGTTGTGTAAACCATTTGTCCTTGTGACTCGTTGTGTAAACCATTTGTCCTTGTTCATTAGTCCTTGTGACTCGTTGTTTAAACCATTTGTCCTTGTTTATTAGTCCTTGTGATTCGTTGTGTAAACCATTTGTCCTTGTTCATTCGTCCTTATGACTCGTTGTGTAAACTATTTTTCCTTGTTCATTAGACCTTGTGATTCGTTGTGTGAACCATTTGTCCTTGTTCTTTAGTCCTTGTGACTCGTTGTTTAAACAATTTGTCCTTGTTTTTTAGTTCTTGTGACTCGTTGTGTAAACCATTTGTCCTTGTTATTGTGACTTGTTGTGTGAACCATTTTTCCTTGCTCATTAGTCCTTGTGACTCATTGTGTAAACTATTTGTCCTTGTACATTAGCCCTTGTTACTCGTTGTGTGAACCATTTGTCCTTGTTTATTAGTCCTTGTTATTCGTTGTGTAAACCATTTGTCCTTGTTCATTAGTCCTTGTGACTCGATGTGTAAACTATTTTTCCTTGTTCTTTAGACCTTGTGATCGTTGTGTGAACCTTCTGTCCTTGTTCCTTAGTCCTTGTGACTCGTTGTTTAAACAATTTGTCCTTGTTTTTTAGTTCTTATGACTCGTTATGTAAACCATTTGTCCTTGTTATTGTAACTTGTTGTGTGAACCATTTACCCTTGCTCATTAGTTCTTGTGACTCGTTGTGTGATCCATTTGTCCTTTTTCATTTGTCCTTGTGACTCGTTGCGTAAACTATTTGTCCTTGTTCATTAGACCTTGTGACTCGTTGTGTGAACCATTTGTCCTTGTTCTTTAGTCCTTGTGACACGTTGTTTAAACAATATGTCCTTGTTCATTAGTCTTGTGACTCGTTGTGTAAACCATTTGTCCTTGTGACTCGTTGTGTAAACCATTTGTCCTTGTTCATTAGTCCTTGTGACTCGTTGTTTAAACCATTTGTCCTTGTTTATTAGTCCTTGTGATTCGTTGTGTAAACCATTTGTCCTTGTTCATTCGTCCTTATGACTCGTTGTGTAAACTATTTGTCCTTGTTCATTAGACCTTGTGACTCGTTGTGTGAACCATTTGTCCTTGTTCTTTTGTCCTTGTGACTCGTTGTTTAAACAATTTGTCCTTGTTTTTTAGTTCTTGTGACTCGTTGTGTAAACCATTTGTCCTTGTTATTGTGACTTGTTGTGTGAACTATTTTTTCTTGCTCATTAGTCCTTGAGACTCATTGTGTAAACTATTTGTCCTTGTACATTAGTCCTTGTTACTCGTTGTGTGAACCATTTGTCCTTGTTCTTTAGTCCTTGTGACTCGTTGTTTAAACAATTTGTCCTTGTTTTTAAGTTCTTGTGACTCGTTGTGTAAACCATTTGTCCTTGTTATTGTGACTTGTTATGTGAACCATTTTTCCTTGTTCATTAGTCCTTGTGACTCGTTGTGCAAACTATTTGTCCAAGTTCTGTAGACCTTGTGACTCGTTGTGTGAACCATTTGTCCTTGCTCATTAGTCCCTGTGACTCGTTGTGTAAACTATTTGTCCTTGTTCATTAGTCCTTGTGACTAGTTGTGTGAACCATTTGTCCTTGTTCTTTAGTCCTTGTGAGTCGTTGTTTAAACAATCTGTCCTTGTTTTTTAGTTCTTGTGACTCGTTGTGTAAACCATTTGTCCTTGTTATTTTGACTTGTTATGTGAACCATTTTTCCTTGTTCATTAGTCCTTGTTACTCGTTGTGTGAATCATTTGTCCTTGTTCATTATTCCTTCTAACTCGTTGTGTAAACTATTTGCCCTTGTTCAGTAGTCCTTCTAAATCGTTGTGTGAGCCATTTGTCCTTGTTCTTTAGTCCATCTGACTTGTTGTGTGAACCATTTGTCCTTGTTCATTAGTCTTCTGACTCGTTGTGTAAACTATTTGTCCTTGTTCATTAGTCTATGTGACTCGTTGTTTAAACCATTTGTCCTTGTTTATTAGTCCTTGTGATTCGTTGTGTAAACCATTTGTCCTTGTTATTGTGACTTGTTGTGTGAATCATTTATCCTTGCTCATTAGTCCTTGTGACTCGTTGTGTGAACCATTTGCCCTTGCTCATTAGTCCTTGTGACTCGTTGTGTAAACTATTTGTCCTTGTTCTTTAGACCTCGTAACTCGTTGTGTGAACCATTTAAATTTGTTCTTTAGTCCCTTTGACTCGTTGTTTAAACCATTTGCCGTTGTTTATTAGTCTTTGTGACTCATTGTGTAAACCATTTGTCCTTATTATTGTGACTTGTCGTGTGAACCATTTTTCCTTTTTTCATTAGTCCTTATGACTCGTTGTGTGAACCCATTGTCCATGTTCATTAGTCCTTGTGACTCGTTGTGTAAACTATTTGTCCTTGTTCATTAGTCCTTATGACTCGTTGTGTGAACCATTTGTCCTTGTTTATTAGTCCTTGTTATTCGTTGTGTAAACCATTTGTCCTTGTTCATTAGTCCTTGTGACTCGTTGTGTAAACTATTTTTCCTTGTTCTTTAGACCTTGTGACTCGTTGTGTGAACCTTCTGTCCTTGTTCCTTAGTCCTTGTGACTCGTTGTTTAAACAATTTGTCCTTGTTTTTTTGTTCTTGTGACTCGTTGTGTAAACCATTTGTCCTTGTTATTGTAACTTGTTGTGTGAACCATTTATCCTTGCTCATTAGTTCTTGTGACTCGTTGTGTGATCCATTTGTCCTTTTTCATTTGTCCTTGTGACTCGTTGCGTAAACTATTTGTCCTTGTTCATTAGACCTTGTGACTCGTTGTGTGAACCATTTGTCCTTGTTCTTTAGTCCTTGTAACACGTTGTTTAAACAATTTGTCCTTGTTCATTAGTCTTGTGACTCGTTGTGTAAACCATTTGTCCTCGTGACTCGTTGTGTAAACCATTTGTCCTTGTTCATTAGTCCTTGTGACTCGTTGTTTAAACCATTTGTCCTTGTTTATTAGTCCTTGTGATTCGTTGTGTAAACCATTTGTCCTTGTTCATTCGTCCTTATGACTCGTTGTGTAAACTATTTGTCCTTGTTCATTAGACCTTGTGATTCGTTGTGTGAACCATTTGTCCTTGTTCTTTAGTCCTTGTGACTCGTTGTTTAAACAATTTGTCCTTGGTTTTTAGTTCTTGTGACTCGTTGTGTAAACCATTTGTTCTTGTTATTGTGACTTGTTGTGTGAACCATTTTTCCTTGCTCATTAGTCCTTGTGACTCATTGTGTAAACTATTTGTCCTTGTACATTAGTCCTTGTTACTCGTTGTGTGAACCATTTTTCCTTGTTTATTAGTCCTTGTTATTCGTTGTGTAAACCATTTGTCCTTGTTCATTAGTCCTTGTGACTCGTTGTGTAAACTATTTTTCCTTGTTCTTTAGACCTTGTGACTCGTTGTGTGAACCTTCTGTCCTTGTTCCTTAGTCCTTGTGACTCGTTGTTTAAACAATTTGTCCTTGTTTTTTAGTTCTTGTGACTCGTTATGTAAACCATTTGTCCTTGTTATTGTAACTTGTTGTGTGAACCATTTACCCTTGCTCATTAGTTCTTGTGACTCGTTGTGTGATCCATTTGTCCTTTTTCATTTGTCCTTGTGACTCGTTGCGTAAACTATTTGTCCTTGTTCATTAGACCTTGTGACTCGTTGTGTGAACCATTTGTCCTTGTTCTTTAGTCCTTGTGACACGTTGTTTAAACAATTTGTCCTTGTTCATTAGTCTTGTGACTCGTTGTGTAAACCATTTGTCCTTGTGACTCGTTGTGTAAACCATTTGTCCTTGTTCATTAGTCCTTGTGACTCGTTGTTTAAACCATTTGTCCTTGTTTATTAGTCCTTGTGATTCGTTGTGTAAACCATTTGTCCTTGTTCATTCGTCCTTATGACTCGTTGTGTAAACTATTTGTCCTTTTTCATTAGACCTTGTGACTCGTTGTGTGAACCATTTGTCCTTGTTCTTTTGTCCTTGTGACTCGTTGTTTAAACAATTTGTCCTTGTTTTTTAGTTCTTGTGACTCGTTGTGTAAACCATTTGTCCTTGTTATTGTGACTTGTTGTGTGAACCATTTTTCCTTGCTCATTAGTCCTTGAGACTCATTGTGTAAACTATTTGTCCTTGTACATTAGTCCTTGTTACTCGTTGTGTGAACCATTTGTCCTTGTTCTTTAGTCCCTGTGACTCGTTGTTTAAACAATTTGTCCTTGTTTTTAAGTTCTTGTGACTCGTTGTGTAAACCATTTGTCCTTGTTATTGTGACTTTTTATGTGAACCATTTTTCCTTGTTCATTAGTCCTTGTGACTCGTTGTGCAAACTATTTGTCCAAGTTCTGTAGACCTTGTGACTCGTTGTGTGAACCATTTGTCCTTGCTCATTAGTCCCTGTGACTCGTTGTGTAAACTATTTGTCCTTGTTCATTAGTCCTTGTGACTAGTTGTGTGAACCATTTGTCCTTGTTCTTTAGTCCTTGTGACTCGTTGTTTAAACAATTTGTCCTTGTTTTTTAGTTCTTGTGACTCGTTGTGTAAACCATTTGTCCTTGTTATTTTGACTTGTTATGTGAACCATTTGTCGTTGTTCTTTAGTCCATCTGACTTGTTGTGTGAACCATTTGTCCTTGTTCATTAGTCTTCTGACTCGTTGTGTAAACTATTTGTCCTTGTTCATTAGTCTATGTGACTCGTTGTTTAAACCATTTGTCCTTGTTTATTAGTCCTTGTGATTCGTTGTGTAAACCATTTGTCCTTGTTATTGTGACTTGTTGTGTGAATCATTTATCCTTGCTCATTAGTCCTTGTGACTCGTTGTGTGAACCATTTGCCCTTGCTCATTAGTCCTTGTGACTCGTTGTGTAAACTATTTGTCCTTGTTATTTAGACCTTGTAACTCGTTTTGTGAACCATTTAAATTTGTTCTTTAGTCCTTTTGACTCGTTGTTTAAACCATTTGCCGTTGTTTATTAGTCTTTGTGACTCATTGTGTAAACCATTTGTCCTTATTATTGTGACTTGTCGTGTGAACCATTTTTCATTTTTTCATTAGTTCTTGTGACTCGTTGTGTGAACCCATTGTCCATGTTCATTAGTCCTTGTGACTCGTTGTGTAAACTATTTGTCCTTGTTCATTAGTCCTTATGACTCGTTGTGTGAACCATTTGTCCTTGTTCTTTAGTCCTTGTGACTCGTTGTGTAAACTATTTGTCCTTGTTCTTTAAACCTTGTGACTCGTTGTGTGAACCATTTGTCCTTGTTCTTTAGTCGTTGTGACTCGTTGTTTAAACAATTTGTCCTTGTTCATTAGTCTTGTGACTCGTTGTGTAAACCATTTCTCCTCGTGACTCGTTGTGTAAACCATTTGTCCTTGTTCATTAGTCCTTGTGACTCGTTGTGTAAACTATTTGTCCTTGTTCATTAGTCCTTCTGACTCGTTGTTTGAACCATTTGTCCTTGTTCTTTAGTCCTTGTGACTCGTTGTTTAAACAATTTGTCCTTGTTTTTCAGTTCTTTTAACTCGTTGTGTAAACCATTTTTCCTTGTTATTGTGACTTGTTATGTGAACCATTTTTCCTTTTTCATTAGTCCTTGTGACTCGTTGTGTGAATCATTTTTCCTTGTTCATTAATCCTTCTAACTCGTTGTGTAAACTATTTGCCCTTGTTCATTAGTCCTTCTAAATCGTTGTGTGAACCAACTGTCCTTGTTCTTTAGTCCATGTGACTCGTTGTGTAAGCCATTTGTCCTTGTTCATTAGTCTTCTGACTCGTTGTGTAAACCATTTGTCCTTGTTCATTAGTCTATGTGACTCGTTGTTTAAACCATTTGTCCTTGTTTATTAGTCCTTGTGATTCGTCGTGTAAACCATTTGTCCTTGTTATTTTGACTTGTTGTGTGAATCATTTATCCGTGCTCATTAGTCCTTGTGACTCGTTATGTGAACCATTTGCCCTTGTTCATTAGTCCTTGTGACTCGTTGTGTAAATTATTTGCCCTTGTTCTTTAGATCTTGTAACTCGTTGTGTGAACCATTTGTATTTGTTCTTTAGTCCTTTTGACTCGTTGTTTAAACCATTTGCCGTTGTTTATTAGTCCTTGTGACTCGTTGTGTAAACCATTTGTCCTTGTTCATTAATCCTTCTAAATCGTTGTGTAAACTATTTGCCCTTGTGCATTAGTCCTTCTAAATCGTTGTGTGAACCAACTGTCCTTGTTCTTTAGTCCATGTGACTCATTGTGTAAGCCATTTGTCCTTGTTCATTAGTCTTCTGACTCGTTGTGTAAACCATTTGTCCTTGTGACTCGTTGTGTAAACCATTTGTCCTTGTTCATTAGTCTATGTGACTCGTTGTTTAAACCATTTGTCCTTGTTTATTAGTCCTTGTGATTCGTTGTGTAAACCATTTGTCCTTGTTATTTTGACTTGTTGTGTGAATCATTTATCCGTGCTCATTAGTCCTTGTGACTCGTTATGTGAACCATTTGCCCTTGTTCATTAGTCCTTGTGACTCGTTGTGTAAACTATTTGCCCTTGTTCTTTAAATCTTGTAACTCGTTGTGTGAACCATTTGTATTTGTTCTTTAGTCCTTTTGACTCGTTGTTTAAACCATTTACCGTTGTTTATTAGTCCTTGTGACTCGTTGTGTAAACCATTTGTCCTTGTTATTGTGACTTGTCGTGTGAACCATTTTTCCTTTTTCATTAGTCCTTGTGACTCGTTGTGTGAACCAATTGTCCATGTTCATTAGTCCTTGTGACTCGTTGTGTAAACTATTTGTCCTTGTTCATTAGTCCTTATGACTCGTTGTGTGAACCATTTGTCCTTGTTCTTTAGTCCTTGTGACTCGTTGTTTAAACAATTTGTCCTTGTTTTTTATTTCTTTTAACTCGTTGTGTAAACCATTTTTCCTTGTTATTGTGACTTGTTATGTGAACCATTTTTCCTTTTTCATTAGTCCTTGTGACTCGTTGTGTGAATCATTTGTCCTTGTTCATTAGTCCTTCTAACTCGTTGTGTAAACTATTTGCCCTTGTTCATTAGTCCTTCTAAATCGTTGTGTGAACCAACTGTCCTTGTTCTTTAGTCCATGTGACTCGTTGTGTAAGCCATTTGTCCTTGTTTATTAGTTCTTGTGACATGTTGTGTGAACCATTTTTCCTTGTTCATTAGTCCTTGTGAATCGTTGTTTAAACTATTTGTCCTTGTTTATTAGTCCTTGTGATTTGTTGTGTAAACCATTTGTCCTTGTTCATTAGTCCTTGTGACTCATTGTGTAAACTATTTGTCCTTGTTCATTAGACCTTGTGACTCGTTGTGTGAACCATTTGTCCTTGTTCTTTAGTCCTTGTGACTCGTTGTTTAAACAATTTGTCCTTGTTTTTTAGTTCTTGTGACTCGTTGTGTAAACCATTTGTCCTTGTTATTGTGACTTGTTGTGTGAACCATTTTTCCTTGCTCATTAGTCCTTGTGACTCATTGTGTAAGATATTTGTCCTTGTTTATTAGTCCTTGTTACTCGTTGTGTGAACCATTTGTCCTTGTTCTTTAGTCCTTGTGACTCGTTGTTTAAACAATTTGTCCTTGTTTTTTAGTTCTTGTGACTCGTTGTGTAAACCATTTGTCCTTGTTTTTGTGACTTGTTATGTGAACCATTTTTCCTTGTTCATTAGTCCTTGTGACTCGTTGTGTAAACTATTTGTCCAAGTTCTTTAGACCTTGTGACTCGTTGTTTGAACCATTTGTCCTTGCTCATTAGTCCTTGTGACTCGTTGTGTAAACTATTTGTCCTTGTTCATTAGTCCTTGTGACTAGTTGTGTGAACCCTTTGTCCTTGTTCTTTAGTCCTTGTGAGTCGATGTTTAAACAATTTGTCCTTTGTTATGTGAACCATTTTTTCTTGTTCATTAGTCCTTGTGACTCGTTGTGTGAATCATTTGTCCTTGTTCATTAGTCCTTCTAACTCGTTGCGTAAACTATTTGCCCTTGTTCAGTAGTCCTTCTAAATCGTTGTGTGAGCCATTTGTCCTTGTTCTTTAGTCCATGTGACTTGTTATGTGAACCATTTGTCCTTGTTCATTAGTCTTCTGACTCGTTGTGTAAACCATTTGTCCTTGTGACTCATTGTGTAAACCATTTGTCCTTGTTCATTAGTCTATGTGACTCGTTGTTTAAACCATTTGTCCTTGTTTATTAGTCCTTGTGATTCGTTGTGTAAACCATTTGTCCTTGTTAGTGTGACTTGTTATGTGAATCATTTATCCTTGCTCATTAGTCCTTGTGACTCGTTGTGTGAACCATTTGCCCTTGTTCATTAGTCCGTGTGACTCGTTGTGTAAACTATTTGCCCTTGTTTTTTAGATCTTGTAACTCATTGTGTGAACCATTTGTATTTGTTCTTTAGTCCTTTTGACTCATTGTTTAAACCATTTGCCGTTGTTTATTAGTCCTTGTGACTCGTTGTGTAAACCATTTGTCCTTGTTATTGTGACTTGTCGTGTGAACCATTTTTCCTTTTTATTAGTCCTTGTGACTCGTTGTGTGAACCAATTGTCCATGTTCATTAGTCCTTGTGACTCGTTCTGTAAATTATTTGTCCTTGTTCATTCGTCCTTATGACTCGTTGTGTGAACCATTTGTCCTTTTTCTTTAGTCCTTGTGACTCGTTGTGTAAACTATTTGTCTTTGTTCTTTAAACCTTGTGACTCGTTGTGTGAACCATTTGTCCTTGTTCTTTAGTCCTTGTGACTCGTTGTTTAAACAATTTGTCCTTGTTCATTAGTCTTGTGACTCGTTGTGTAAACCATTTGTCCTCGTGACTCGTTGTGTAAACCATTTGTCCTTGTTCATGAGTCCTTGTGACTCGTTGTGTAAACTATTTGTCCTTGTTCATTAGTCCTTCTGACTCATTGTGTGAACCATTTGTCCTTGTTCTTTAGTCCTTGTGACTCGTTATTTAAACAATTTGTCCTTGTTTTTTAGTTCTTTTAACTCGTTTTGTAAACCATTTTTCCTTGTTATGTGACTTGTTATGTGAACCATTTTTCCTTTTTCATTAGTCCTTGTGACTCGTTGTGTGAATCATTTGTCCTTCTAACTCGTTGTGTAAACTATTTGCCCTTGTTCATTAGTCCTTTTAAATCGTTGTGTGAACCAACTGTCCTTGTTCTTTAGTCCATGTGACTCGTTGTGTAAGCCATTTGTCCTTGTTCATTAGTTCTTGTGGCTTGTTGTGTGAACCATTTTTCCTTTTTTATTTGTCTTGTGACTCGTTGTGTAAACCATTTGTCCTTGTTCATTAGTCTATGTGACTCATTGTTTAAACCATTTGTCCTTGTTTATTAGTACTTGTGATTCGTTGTGTAAACCATTTGTCCTTGTTATTGTCACTTGTTGTGTGAACCATTTATCCTTGCTCATTAGTGCTTGTGACTCGTTGTGTGATCCATTTGTCCTTGTTCATTAGTCCTTGTGACTCGTTGTTTTAACTATATGTCCTTGTTCTTTAGACCTTGTGACTCGTTGTGTGAACCATTTCTCCTTGTTCTTTAGTCCTTGTGACACGTTGTTTATTAGTCTAGTGACTCGTTGTGTAAACCATTTGTCCTTGTGAGTCGTTATGTAAACCAATTGTCCTTCTTCATTAGTCTTTGTGACTCGTTGTTTAAACCATTTGTCCTTGTTTATTAGTCCTTGTGATTCGTTGTGTAAACCATTTGTCCTTGGTCATTAGTCCTTGTGACTCGTTGTGTAAACTATTTGTCCTTGTTCTTTAGACCTTGTGACTCGTTGTGTGAACCTTCTGTCCTTGTTCCTTAGTCCTTGTGACTCGTTGTTTAAACAATTTGTCCTTGTTTATTAGTTCTTGTGACTCGTTGTTTAAACCATTTTTCCTTGTTATTTTAACTTGTTGTGTGAACCATTTATCCTTGCTCATTAGTTCTTGTGACTCTTTGTGTGATCCATTTGTCCTTGTTCATTAGTCCTTGTGACTAGATGTGTGAACCATTTGTCCTTGTTCTTTAGTCCTTGTGACTCGTCGTTTAAACAATTTGTCCTTGTTTTTTAGTTCTTGTGACTCGTTGTGTGATCCATTTGTCCTTGTTCATTAGTCCTTGTGACTCGTTGTGTAAACTATTTGTCCTTGTTCTTTAGACCTTGTGACTCGTTGTGTGAACCATTTGTCCTTGTTCTTTAGTCCTTGTGACACGTTGTTTAAACAATTTGTCCTTGTTCATTAGTCTTGTGACTCGTTGTGTAAACCATTTGTCCTGTGACTCGTTGTGTAAACCATTTGTCCTTGTTCATTAGTCCTTGTGACTCGTTGTTTAAACCATTTGTCCTTGTTTATTAGTCCTTGTGATTCGTTGTGTAAACCATTTGTCCTTGTTCATTCGTCCTTATGACTCGTTGTGTAAACTATTTGTCCTTGTTCATTAGACCTTGTGGCTCGTTGTGTGAACCATTTGTCCTTGTTCTTTAGTCCTTGTGACTCGTTGTTTAAACAATTTGTCCTTGTTCATTAGTTCTTGTGACTCGTTGTGTAAACCATTTTTCCTTTTTTATTAGTCTTGTGACTCGTTGTGTAAACCATTTGTCCTTGTTCATTAGTCTATGTGACTCATTGTTTAAACCATTTGTCTTTGTTTATTAGTACTTGTGATTCGTTGTGTAAACCATTTGTCCTTGTTATTGTCACTTGTTGTGTGAACCATTTATCCTTGCTCATTAGTCCTTGTGACTCGTTGTGTGATCCATTTGTCCTTGCTAATTAGTCCTTGTGACTCGTTGTGTAAACTATTTGTCCTTGTTCATTAGTCCTTGTGACTAGTTGTGTGAACCCTTTGTCCTTGTTCTTTAGTCCTTGTGAGTCGATGTTTAAACAATTTGTCCTTGTTTTTTAGTTCTTGTGACTCGTTGTGTAAACCATTTGTCCTTGTTATTTTGACTTGTTATGTGAACCATTTTTTCTTGTTCATTAGTCCTTGTGACTCGTTGTGTGAATCATTTGTCCTTGTTCATTAGTCCTTCTAACTCGTTGCGTAAACTATTTGCCCTTGTTCAGTAGTCCTTCTAAATCGTTGTGTGAGCCATTTGTCCTTGTTCTTTAGTCCATGTGACTTGTTATGTGAACCATTTGTCCTTGTTCATTAGTCTTCTGACTCGTTGTGTAAACCATTTCTCTTTGTGACTCATTGTGTAAACCATTTGTCCTTGTTCATTAGTCTATGTGACTCGTTGTTTAAACCATTTGTCCTTGTTTATTAGTCCTTGTGATTCGTTGTGTAAACCATTTGTCCTTGTTATTGTGACTTGTTGTGTGAATCATTTATCCTTGCTCATTAGTCCTTGTGACTCGTTGTGTGAACCATTTGCCCTTGTTCATTAGTCCGTGTGACACGTTGTGTAAACTATTTGCCCTTGTTTTTTAGATCTTGTAACTCATTGTGTGAACCATTTGTATTTGTTCTTTAGTCCTTTTGACTCATTGTTTAAACCATTTGCCGTTGTTTATTAGTCCTTGTGACTCGTTGTGTAAACCATTTGTCCTTGTTATTGTGACTTGTCGTGTGAACCATTTTTCCTTTTTCATTAGTCCTTGTGACTCGTTGTGTGAACCAATTGTCCATGTTCATTAGTCCTTGTGACTCGTTCTGTAAATTATTTGTCCTTGTTCATTCGTCCTTATGACTCGTTGTGTGAACCATTTGTCCTTTTTCTTTAGTCCTTGTGACTCGTTGTGTAAACTATTTGTCCTTGTTCTTTAAACCTTGTGACTCGTTGTGTGAACCATTTGTCCTTGTTCTTTAGTCCTTGTGACTCGTTGTTTAAACAATTTGTCCTTGTTCATTAGTCTTGTGACTCGTTGTGTAAACCATTTGTCCTCGTGACTCGTTGTGTAAACCATTTGTCCTTGTTCATGAGTCCTTGTGATCGTTGTGGAAACTATTTGTCCTTGTTCATTAGTCCTTCTGACTCATTGTGTGAACCATTTGTCCTTGTTCTTTAGTCCTTGTGACTCGTTGTTTAAACAATTTGTCCTTGTTTTTTAGTTCTTTTAACTCATTGTGTAAACCATTTTTCCTTGTTATGTGACTTGTTATGTGAACCATTTTTCCTTTTTCATTAGTCCTTGTGACTCGTTGTGTGAATCATTTGTCCTTCTAACTCGTTGTGTAAACTATTTGCCCTTGTTCATTAGTCCTTTTAAATCGTTGTGTGAACCAACTGTCCTTGTTCTTTAGTCCATGTGACTCATTGTGTAAACCATTTGTCCTTGTTCATTAGTCTATGTGACTCATTGTTTAAACCATTTGTCCTTGTTTATTAGTACTTGTGATTCGTTGTGTAAACCATTTGTCCTTGTTATTGTCACTTGTTGTGTGAACCATTTATCCTTGCTCATTAGTCCTTGTGACTCGTTCTGTGATCCATTTGTCCTTGTTCATTAGTCCTTGTGACTCGTTGTGTTAACTATATGTCCTTGATCTTTAGACCTTGTGACTCGTTGTGTGAACCATTTCTCCTTGTTATTTAGTCCTTGTGACACGTTGTTTATTAGTCTTGTGACTCGTTGTGTAAACCATTTGTCCTTGTGAGTCGTTATGTAAACCATTTGTCCTTCTTCATTAGTCTTTGTGACTCGTTGTTTAAACCATTTGTCCTTGTTTATTAGTCCTTGTGATTCGTTGTGTAAACCATTTGTCCTTGGTCATTAGTCCTTGTGACTCGTTGTGTAAACTATTTGTCCTTGTTCTTTAGACCTTGTGACTCGTTGTGTGAACCTTCTGTCCTTGTTCCTTAGTCCTTGTGACTCGTTGTTTAAACAATTTGTCCTTGTTTATTAGTTCTTGTGACTCTTTGTGTAAACCATTTGTCCTTGTTATTGTAACTTGTTGTGTGAACCATTTATCCTTGCTCATTAGTTCTTGTGACTCTTTGTGTGATCCATTTGTCCTTGTTCATTAGTCCTTGTGACTCGTTGTGTGAACCATTTGTCCTTGTTCTTTACTCCTTGTGACTCGTCGTTTAAACAATTTGTCCTTGTATTTTTAGTTCTTGTGACTCGTTGTGTGATCCATTCGTCCTTGTTCATTAGTCCTTGTGACTCATTGTGTAAACTATTTGTCCTTGTTCTTTAGACCTTGTGACTCGTTGTGTGAACCATTTGTCCTTGTTCTTTAGTCCTTGTGACACGTTGTTTAAACAATTTTTCCTTGTTCATTAGTCTTGTGACTCGTTGTGTAAACCATTTGTCCTGTGACTCGTTGTGTAAACCATTTGTCCTTGTTCATTAGTCCTTGTGACTCGTTGTTTAAACCATTTATCCTTGTTTATTAGTCCTTGTGATTCGTTGTGTAAACCATTTGTCCTTGTTCATTCGTCCTTATGACTCGTTGTGTAAACTATTTGTCCTTGTTCATTAGACCTTGTGGCTCGTTATGTGAACCATTTGTCCTTGTTCTTTAGTCCTTGTGACTCGTTGTTTAAACAATTTGTCCTTGTTCATTAGTTCTTGTGACTCGTTGTGTAAACCATTTTTCCTTTTTTATTAGTCTTGTGACTCGTTGTGTAAACCATTTGTCCTTGTTCATTAGTCTATGTGACTCATTGTTTAAACCATTTGTCCTTGTTTATTAGTACTTGTGATTCGTTGTGTAAACCATTTGTCCTTGTTATTGTCACTTGTTGTGTGAACCATTTATCCTTGCTCATTAAACCTTGTGACTCGTTGTGTGATCCATTTGTCCTTGCTCATTAGTCCCTGTGACTCGTTGTGTAAACTATTTGTCCTTGTTCATTAGTCCTTGTGACTAGTTGTGTGAACCCTTTGTCCTTGTTCTTTAGTCCTTGTGAGTCGATGTTTAAACAATTTGTCCTTGTTTTTTAGTTCTTGTGACTCGTTGTGTAAACCATTTGTCCTTGTTATTTTGACTTGTTATGTGAACCATTTTTTCTTGTTCATTAGTCCTTGTGACTCGTTGTGTGAATCATTTGTCCTTGTTCATTAGTCCTTCTAACTCGTTGCGTAAACTATTTGCCCTTGTTCAGTAGTCCTTCTAAATCGTTGTGTGACCCATTTGTCCTTGTTCTTTAGTCCATGTGACTTGTTATGTGAACCATTTGTCCTTGTTCATTAGTCTTCTGACTCGTTGTGTAAACCATTTGTCCTTGTGACTCATTGTGTAAACCATTTGTCCTTGTTCATTAGTCTATGTGACTCGTTGTTTAAACCATTTGTCCTTGTTTATTAGTCCTTGTGATTCGTTGTGTAAACCATTTGTCCTTGTTATTGTGACTTGTTGTGTGAATCATTTATCCTTGCTCATTAGTCCTTGTGACTCGTTGTGTGAACCATTTGCCCTTGTTCATTAGTCCGTGTGACTCGTTGTGTAAACTATTTGCCCTTGTTTTTTAGATCTTGTAACTCATTGTGTGAACCATTTGTATTTGTTCTTTAGTCCTTTTGACTCATTGTTTAAACCATTTGCCGTTGTTTATTAGTCCTTGTGACTCGTTGTGTAAACCATTTGTCCTTGTTATTGTGACTTGTCGTGTGAACCATTTTTCCTTTTTCATTAGTCCTTGTGACTCGTTGTGTGAACCAATTGTCCATGTTCATTAGTCCTTGTGACTCGTTCTGTAAATTATTTGTCCTTGTTCATTCGTCCTTATGACTCGTTGTGTGAACCATTTGTCCTTTTTCTTTAGTCCTTGTGACTCGTTGTGTAAACTATTTGTCCTTGTTCTTTAAACCTTGTGACTCGTTGTGTGAACCATTTGTCCTTGTTCTTTAGTCCTTGTGACTCGTTGTTTAAACAATTTGTCCTTGTTCATTAGTCTTGTGACTCGTTGTGTAAACCATTTGTCCTCGTGACTCGTTATGTAAACCATTTGTCCTTGTTCATGAGTCCTTGTGATCGTTGTGTAAACTATTTGTCCTTGTTCATTAGTCCTTCTGACTCATTGTGTGAACCATTTGTCCTTGTTCTTTAATCCTTGTGACTCGTTGTTTAAACAATTTGTCCTTGTTTTTTAGTTCTTTTAACTCGTTGTGTAAACCATTTTTCCTTGTTATGTGACTTGTTATGTGAACCATTTTTCCTTTTTTATTAGTCCTTGTGACTCGTTGTGTGAATCATTTGTCCTTCTAACCCGTTGTGTAAACTATTTGCCCTTGTTCATTAGTCCTTTTAAATCGTTGTGTGAACCAACTGTCCTTGTTCTTTAGTCCATGTGACTCGTTGTGTAAGCCATTTGTCCTTGTTCATTAGTTCTTGTGACTTGTTGTGTGAACCATTTTTCCTTTTTATTAGTCTTGTGACTCGTTGTGTAAACCATTTGTCCTTGTTCATTAGTCTATGTGACTCATTGTTTAACCCATTTGTCCTTGCTTATTAGTACTTGTGATTCGTTGTGTAAACCATTTGTCCTTGTTATTGTCACTTGTTGTGTGAACCATTTATCCTTGCTCATTAGTCCTTGTGACTCGTTCTGTGATCCATTTGTCCTTGTTCATTAGTCCTTGTGACTCGTTGTGTTAACTATATGTCCTTGATCTTTAGACCTTGTGACTCGTTGTGTGAACCATTTCTCCTTGTTATTTAGTCCTTGTGACACGTTGTTTATTAGTCTTGTGACTCGTTGTGTAAACCATTTGTCCTTGTGAGTCGTTATGTAAACCATTTGTCCTTCTTCATTAGTCTTTGTGACTCGTTGTTTAAACCATTTGTCCTTGTTTATTAGTCCTTGTGATTCGTTGTGTAAACCATTTGTCCTTGGTCATTAGTCCTTGTGACTCGTTGTGTAAACTATTTGTCCTTGTTCTTTAGACCTTGTGACTCGTTGTGTGAACCTTCTGTTCTTGTTCCTTAGTCCTTGTGACTCGTTGTTTAAACAATTTGTCCTTGTTTATTAGTTCTTGTGACTCGTTGTGTAAACCATTTGTCCTTGTTATTGTAACTTGTTGTGTGAACCATTTATCCTTGCTCATTAGTTCTTGTGACTCTTTGTGTGATCCATTTGTCCTTGTTCATTAGTCCTTGTGACTCGTTGTGTGAACCATTTGTCCTTGTTCTTTACTCCTTGTGACTCGTCGTTTAAACAATTTGTCCTTGTTTTTTAGTTCTTGTGACTCGTTGTGTGATCCATTTGTCCTTGTTCATTAGTCCTTGTGACTCGTTGTGTAAACTATTTGTCCTTGTTCTTTAGACCTTGTGACTCGTTGTGTGAACCATTTGTCCTTGTTCTTTAGTCCTTGTGACACGTTGTTTAAACAATTTGTCCTTGTTCATTAGTCTTGTGACTCGTTGTGTAAACCATTTGTCCTGTGACTCGTTGTGTAAACCATTTGTCCTTGTTCATTAGTCCTTGTGACTCGTTGTTTAAACCATTTATCCTTGTTTATTAGTCCTTGTGATTCGTTGTGTAAACCATTTGTCCTTGTTCATTCGTCCTTATGACTCGTTGTGTAAACTATTTGTCCTTGTTCATTAGACCTTGTGGCTCGTTATGTGAACCATTTGTCCTTGTTCTTTAGTCCCTGTGACTCGTTGTTTAAACAATTTGTCCTTGTTCATTAGTTCTTGTGACTCGTTGTGTAAACCATTTTTCCTTTTTTATTAGTCTTGTGACTCGTTGTGTAAACCATTTGTCCTTGTTCATTAGTCTATGTGACTCATTGTTTAAACCATTTGTCCTTGTTTATTAGTACTTGTGATTCGTTGTGTAAACCATTTGTCCTTGTTATTGTCACTTGTTGTGTGAACCATTTATCCTTGCTCATTAGTCCTTGTGACTCGTTGTGTGATCCATTTGTCCTTGCTCATTAGTCCTTGTGA
The DNA here is from genome assembly GCF_048544455.1 of Silene latifolia. Lineage (NCBI taxonomy): Eukaryota > Viridiplantae > Streptophyta > Magnoliopsida > Caryophyllales > Caryophyllaceae > Silene > Silene latifolia. The sequence goes on along the minus strand of NC_133535.1, from coordinate 60,483,012 downwards.
CTCGTTGTGTAAACTATTTGTCCTTGTTCATTAGTCCTTGTGACTAGTTGTGTGAACCCTTTGTCCTTGTTCTTTAGTCCTTGTGAGTCGATGTTTAAACAATTTGTCCTTGTTTTTTAGTTCTTGTGACTCGTTGTGTAAACCATTTGTCCTTGTTATTTTGACTTGTTATGTGAACCATTTTTTCTTGTTCATTAGTCCTTGTGACTCGTTGTGTGAATCATTTGTCCTTGTTCATTAGTCCTTCTAACTCGTTGCGTAAACTATTTGCCCTTGTTCAGTAGTCCTTCTAAATCGTTGTGTGAGCCATTTGTCCTTGTTCTTTAGTCCATGTGACTTGTTATGTGAACCATTTGTCCTTGTTCATTAGTCTTCTGACTCGTTGTGTAAACCATTTGTCCTTGTGACTCATTGTGCAAACCATTTGTCCTTGTTCATTAGTCTATGTGACTCGTTGTTTAAACCATTTGTCCTTGTTTATTAGTCCTTGTGATTCGTTGTGTAAACCATTTGTCCTTGTTATTGTGACTTGTTGTGTGAATCATTTATCCTTGCTCATTAGTCCTTGTGACTCGTTGTGTGAACCATTTGCCCTTGTTCATTAGTCCGTGTGACTCGTTGTGTAAACTATTTGCCCTTGTTTTTTAGATCTTGTAACTCATTGTGTGAACCATTTGTATTTGTTCTTTAGTCCTTTTGACTCATTGTTTAAACCATTTGCCGTTGTTTATTAGTCCTTGTGACTCGTTGTGTAAACCATTTGTCCATGTTATTGTGACTTGTCGTGTGAACCATTTTTCCTTTTTCATTAGTCCTTGTGACTCGTTGTGTGAACCAATTGTCCATGTTCATTAGTCCTTGTGACTCGTTCTGTAAATTATTTGTCCTTGTTCATTCGTCCTTATGACTCGTTGTGTGAACCATTTGTCCTTTTTCTTTAGTCCTTGTGACTCGTTGTGTAAACTATTTGTCCTTGTTCTTTAAACCTTGTGACTCGTTGTGTGAACCATTTGTCCTTGTTCTTTAGTCCTTGTGACTCGTTGTTTAAACAATTTGTCCTGGTTCATTAGTCTTGTGACTCGTTGTGTAAACCATTTATCCTCGTGACTCGTTATGTAAACCATTTGTCCTTGTTCATGAGTCCTTGTGATCGTTGTGTAAACTATTTGTCCTTGTTCATTAGTCCTCCTGACTCATTGTGTGAACCATTTGTCCTTGTTCTTTAGTCCTTGTGACTCGTTGTTTAAACAATTTGTCCTTGTTTTTTAGTTCTTTTAACTCGTTGTGTAAACCATTTTTCCTTGTTATGTGACTTGTTATGTGAACCATTTTTCCTTTTTCATTAGTCCTTGTGACTCGTTGTGTGAATCATTTGTCCTTCTAACTCGTTGTGTAAACTATTTGCCCTTGTTCATTAGTCCTTTAAAATCGTTGTGTGAACCAACTGTCCTTGTTCTTTAGTCCATGTGACTCGTTGTGTAAGCCATTTGTCCTTGTTCATTAGTTCTTGTGACTTGTTGTGTGAACCATTTTTCCTTTTTTATTCTTCTTGTGACTCGTTGTGTAAACCATTTGTCCTTGTTCATTAGTCTATGTGACTCATTGTTTAAACCATTTGTCCTTGTTTATTAGTACTTGTGATTCGTTGTGTAAACCATTTGTCCTTATTATTGTCACTTGTTGTGTGAACCATTTATCCTTGCTCATTAGTCCTTGTGACTCGTTCTGTGATCCATTTGTCCTTGTTTATTAGTCCTTCTGACTCGTTGTGTTAACTATATGTCCTTGATCATTAGACCTTGTGACTCGTTGTGTGAACCATTTCTCCTTGTTATTTAGTCCTTGTGACACGTTGTTTATTAGTCTTGTGACTCGTTGTGTAAACCATTTGTCCTTGTGAGTCGTTATGTAAACCATTTGTCCTTCTCCATTAGTCTTTGTGACTCGTTGTTTAAACCATTTGTCCTTGTTTATTAGTCCTTGTGATTCGTTGTGTAAACCATTTGTCCTTGGTCATTAGTCCTTGTGACTCGTTGTGTAAACTATTTGTCCTTGTTCTTTAGACCTTGTGACTCGTTGTGTGAACCTTCTGTCCTTGTTCCTTAGTCCTTGTGACTCGTTGTTTAAACAATTTGTCCTTGTTTATTAGTTCTTGTGACTCGTTGTGTAAACCATTTGTCCTTGTTATTGTAACTTGTTGTGTGAACCATTTATCCTTGCTCATTAGTTCTTGTGACTCTTTGTGTGATCCATTTGTCCTTGTTCATTAGTCCTTGTGACTCGTTGTGTGAACCATTTGTCCTTGTTCTTTACTCCTTGTGACTCGTCGTTTAAACAATTTGTCCTTGTTTTTTAGTTCTTGTGACTCGTTGTGTGATCCATTTGTCCTTGTTCATTAGTCCTTGTGACTCGTTGTGTAAACTATTTGTCCTTGTTCTTTAGACCTTGTGACTCGTTGTGTGAACCATTTGTCCTTGTTCTTTAGTCCTTGTGACACGTTGTTTAAACAATTTGTCCTTGTTCATTAGTCTTGTGACTCGTTGTGTAAACCATTTGTCCTGTGACTCGTTGTGTAAACCATTTGTCCTTGTTCATTAGTCCTTGTGACTCGTTGTTTAAACCATTTGTCCTTGTTTATTAGTCCTTGTGATTCGTTGTGTAAACCATTTGTCCTTGTTCATTCGTCCTTATGACTCGTTGTGTAAACTATTTGTCCTTGTTCATTAGACCTTGTGACTCGTTGTGTGAACCATTTGTCCTTGTTCTTTAGTCCTTGTGACACGTTGTTTAAACAATTTGTCCTTGTTCATTAGTTCTTGTGACTCGTTGTGTAAACCATTTTTCCTTCTTTATTAGTCTTGTGACTCGTTGTGTAAACCATTTGTCCTTGTTCATTAGTCTATGTGACTCATTGTTTAAACCATTTGTCCTTGTTTATTAGTACTTGTGATTCGTTGTGTAAACCATTTGTCCTTGTTATTGTCACTTGTTGTGTGAACCATTTATCCTTGCTCATTAGTCCTTGTGACTCGTTGTGTGATCCATTTGTCCTTGTTCATTAGTCCTTGTGACTCGTTGTGAACTATTTGTCCTTGTTCTTTAGACCTTGTGACTCGTTGTGTGAACCATTTCTCCTTGTTCTTAAGTCCTTGTGACACGTTGTTTATTAGTCTTGTGACTCGTTGTGTAAACCATTTGTCCTTGTGAGTCGCTATGTAAACCATTTGTCCTTCTTCATTAGTCTTTGTGACTCGTTGTTTAAACCATTTGTCCTTGTTTATTAGTCCTTGTGATTCGTTGTGTAAACCATTTGTCCTTGGTCATTAGTCCTTGTGACTCGTTGTGTAAACTATTTGTCCTTGTTCTTTAGACCTTGTGACTCGTTGTGTGAACCTTCTGTCCTTGTTCCTTAGTCCTTGTGACTCGTTGTTTAAACAATTTGTCCTTGTTTATTAGTTCTTGTGACTCGTTGTGTAAACCATTTGTCCTTGTTATTGTAACTTGTTGTGTGAACCATTTATCCTTGCTCATTAGTTCTTGTGACTCTTTGTGTGATCCATTTGTCCTTGTTCATTAGTCCTTGTGACTCGTTGTGTAAACTATTTGTCCTTGTTCTTTAGACCTTGTGACTCGTTGTGTGAAACTTCTGTCCTTGTTCCTTAGTCCTTGTGACTCGTTGTTTAAACCATTTGTCCTTGTTTATTAGTCCTTGTGATTCGTTGTGTAAACCATTTGTCCTTGTTATTGTCACTTGTTGTGTGAACCATTTATTCTTGCTCATTAGTCCTTGTGACTCGTTGTGTAAACCATTTGTCCTTGTGACTCGTTGTGTAAACCATTTGTCCTTGTTCACTAGTCCTTGTGACTCATTGTGTAAACTATTTGTCCTTGTTCGTTAGACGTTGTGACTCGTTGTGTGAACCATTTGTCATTGTTCTTTAGTCCTTGTGACTCGTTGTTTAAAGAGTTTGTCCTTGTTTTTTTGTTCTTATGACTCGTTGTGTAAACCATTTGTCCTTGTTATTGTGACTTGTTGTGTGAACCATTTTTCCTTGCTCATTAGTCCTTGTGACTCATTGTGTAAACTATTTGTCCTTGTTCATTAGTCCTTGTTACTCGTTGTGTGAACCATTTGTCCTTATTCTTTAGTCCTTGTGACTCGTTGTTTAAACAATTTGTCCTTGTTTTTTAGTTCTTGTGACTCGTTGTGTGATCCATTTGTCCTTGTTCTTTAGTCCTTGTGACTCGTTGTGTAAACTATTTGTCCTTGTTTATTAGTTATTGTGACTCGTTGTGTAAACCATTCGTCCTTGTTATTGTAACTTGTTGTGTGAACCATTTATCCTTGCTCATTAGTTCTTGTGACTCTTTGTGTGATCCATTTGTCCTTGTTCTTTAGTCCTTGTGACTCGTTGTGTAAACTATATGTCCTTGTTTATTAGACCTTGTGACTCGTTGTGTGAACCATTTCTCCTTGTTCTTTAGTCCTTGTGACACGTTGTTTATTAGTCTTGTGACTCGTTGTGTAAACCATTTGTCCTTGTGAGTCGTTATGTAAACCATTTGTCCTTCTTTATTAGTCTTTGTGACTCGTTGTTTAAACCATTTGTTCTTGTTTATTAGTCCTTGTGATTCGTTGTGTAAACCATTTGTCCTTGGTCATTAGTCCTTGTGACTCGTTGTGTAAACTATTTGTCCTTGTTCTTTAGACCTTGTGACTCGTTGTGTGAACCTTCTGTCCTTGTTCCTTAGTCCTTGTGACTCGTTGTTTAAACAATTTGTCCTTGTTTATTAGTTCTTGTGACTCGTTGAGTAAACCATTTGCCCTTGTTATTGTAACTTGTTGTGTGAACCATTTATCCTTGCTCATTAGTTCTTGTGACTCTTTGTGTGATCCATTTGTCCTTGTTCATTAGTCCTTGTGACTCGTTGTGTGAACCATTTGTCCTTGTTCTTTAGTCCTTGTGACTCGTCGTTTAAACAATTTGTCCTTGTTTTTTAGTTCTTGTGACTCGTTGTGTGATCCATTTGTCCTTGTTCATTAGTCCTTGTGACTCGTTGTGTAAACTATTTGTCCTTGTTCTTTAGACCTTGTGACTCCTTGTGTAAACGATTTGTCCTTGTTCATTAGACCTTGTGACTCGTTGTGTGAACCATTTGTCCTTGTTCTTTAGTCATTGTAACTCGTTGTTTAAACAATTTGTCCTTGTTCATTAGTTCTTGTGACTTGTTGTGTAAACCATTTTTCCTTTTTTATTAGTCTTGTGACTCGTTGTGTAAACCATTTGTCCTTGTTCATTAGTCTATGTGACTCATTGTTTAAACCATTTGTCCTTGTTTATTAGTACTTCTGATTCGTTGTGTAAACCATTTGTCCTTGTTATTGTCACTTGTTGTGTGAACCATTTATCCTTGCTCATTAGTCCTTGTGACTCGTTGTCTGATCCATTTGTCCTTGTTCATTAGTCCTTGTGACTCGTTGTGAACTATTTGTCCTTGTTCTTTAGACCTTGTGACTCGTTGTGTGAACCATTTCTCCTTGTTCTTAAGTCCTTGTGACACGTTGTTTATTAGTCTTGTGACTCGTTGTGTAAACCATTTGTCCTTGTGAGTCGCTATGTAAACCATTTGTCCTTCTTCATTAGTCTTTGTGACTAGTTGTTTAAACCATTTGTCCTTGTTTATTAGTCCTTTTGATTCGTTGTGTAAACCATTTGTCCTTGGTCATTAGTCCTTGTGACTCGTTGTGTAAACTATTTGTCCTTGTTCTTTAGACCTTGTGACTCGTTGTGTGAACCTTCTGTCCTTGTTCCTTAGTCCTTGTGACTCGTTGTTTAAACAATTTGTCCTTATTTATTAGTTCTTGTGACTCGTTGTGTAAACCATTTGTCCTTGTTATTGTAACTTGTTGTGTGAACCATTTATCCTTGCTCATTAGTTCTTGTGACTCTTTGTGTGATCCATTTGTCCTTGTTCATTAGTCCTTGTGACTCGTTATTTAAACAATTTGTCCTTGTTTTTTAGTTCTTGTGACTCGTTGTGTGATCCATTTGTCCTTGTTCATTAGTCCTTGTGACTCGTTGTGTAAACTATTTGTCCTTGTTCTTTAGATTTTGTGACTCGTTGTGTGAACCATTTGTCCTTGTTCTTTAGTCCTTGTGACACGTTGTTTAAACAATTTGTCCTTGTTTATTAGTCTTGTGACTCGTTGTGTAAACCATTTGTCCTTGTGACTCGTTGTGTAAACCATTTGTCCTTGTTCATTAGTCCTTGTGACTCGTTGTTTAAACCATTTGTCCTTGTTTATTAGTCCTTGTGATTTTTTGTGTAAACCATTTGTCCTCGTTATTGTCACTTGTTGTGTGAACCATTTATTCTTGCTCATTAGTCCTTGTGACTCGTTGTGTAAACCATTTGTCCTTGTGACTCGTTGTGTAAACCATTTGTCCTTGTTCACTAGTCCTTGTGTCTCATTGTGTAAACTATTTGTCCTTGTTCGTTAGACGTTGTGACTCGTTGTGTGAACCATTTGTCCTTGTTCTTTAGTCCTTGTGACTCGTTGTTTAAACAATTTGTCCTTGTTTTTTAGTTCTTATGACTCGTTGTGTAAACCATTTGTCCATGTTATTGTGACTTGTTGTGTGAACCATTTTTCCTTGCTCATTAGTCCTTGTGACTCATTGTGTAAACTATTTGTCCTTGTTCATTAGTCCTTGTTACTCGTTGTGTGAACCATTTGTCCTTGTTCTTTAGTCCTTGTGACTCGTTGTTTAAACAATTTGTCCTTGTTTTTTAGTTCTTGTGACTCGTTGTGTGATCCATTTGTCCTTGTTCATTAGTCCTTGTGACTCGTTGTGTAAACTATTTGTCCTTGTTTATTAGTTATTGTGACTCGTTGTGTAAACCATTCGTCCTTGTTATTGTAACTTGTTGTGTGGACCATTTATCCTTGCTCATTAGTTCTTGTGACTCTTTGTGTGATCCATTTGTCTTTGTTCTTTAGTCCTTGTGACTCGTTGTGTAAACTATATGTCCTTGTTCTTTAGACCTTGTGACTCGTTGTGTGAACCATTTCTCCTTGTTCTTTAGTCCTTGTGACACGTTGTTTATTAGTCTTGTGACTCGTTGTGTAAACCATTTGTCCTTGTGAGTCGTTATGTAAACCATTTGTCCTTCTTCATTAGTCTTTGTGACTCGTTGTTTAAACCATTTGTCCTTGTTTATTAGTCCTTGTGATTCGTTGTGTAAACCATTTGTCCTTGGTCATTAGTCCTTGTGACTCGTTGTGTAAACTATTTGTCCTTGTTCTTTAGACCTTGTGACTCGTTGTGTGAACCTTCTGTCCTTGTTCCTTAGTCCTTGTGACTCGTTGTTTAAACAATTTGTCCTTGTTTATTAGTTCTTGTGACTCGTTGTGTAAACCATTTGTCCTTGTTATTGTAACTTGTTGTGTGAACCATTTATCCTTGCTCATTAGTTCTTGTGACTCTTTGTGTGATCCATTTGTCCTTGTTCTTTAGACCTTGTGACTCGTTGTGTGAACCTTCTGTCCTTGTTCCTTAGTCCTTGTGACTCGTTGTTTAAACAATTTGTCCTTATTTATTAGTTCTTGTGACTCGTTGTGTAAACCATTTGTCCTTGTTATTGTAACTTGTTGTGTGAACCATTTATCCTTGCTCATTAGTTCTTGTGACTCTTTGTGTGATCCATTTGTCCTTGTTCATTAGTCCTTGTGACTCGTTGTTTAAACAATTTGTCCTTGTTTTTTAGTTCTTGTGACTCGTTGTGTGATCCATTTGTCCTTGTTCATTAGTCCTTGTGACTCGTTGTGTAAACTATTTGTCCTTGTTCTTTAGACTTTGTGACTCGTTGTGTGAACCATTTGTCCTTGTTCTTTAGTCCTTGTGACACGTTGTTTAAACAATTTGTCCTTGTTTATTAGTCTTGTGACTCGTTGTGTAAACCATTTGTCCTTGTGACTCGTTGTGTAAACCATTTGTCCTTGTTCATTAGTCCTTGTGACTCGTTGTTTAAACCATTTGTCCTTGTTTATTAGTCCTTGTGATTCGTTGTGTAAACCATTTGTCCTTGTTATTGTCACTTGTTGTGTGAACCATTTATTCTTGCTCATTAGTCCTTGTGACTCGTTGTGTAAACCATTTGTCCTTGTGACTCGTTGTGTAAACCATTTGTCCTTGTTCACTAGTCCTTGTGACTCATTGTGTAAACTATTTGTCCTTGTTCGTTAGACGTTGTGACTCGTTGTGTGAACCATTTGTCCTTGTTCTTTAGTCCTTGTGACTCGTTGTTTAAACAATTTGTCCTTGTTTTTTAGTTCTTATGACTCGTTGTGTAAACCATTTGTCCATGTTATTGTGACTTGTTGTGTGAACCATTTTTCCTTGCTCATTAGTCCTTGTGACTCATTGTGTAAACTATTTGTCCTTGTTCATTAGTCCTTGTTACTCGTTGTGTGAACCATTTGTCCTTGTTCTTTAGTCCTTGTGACTCGTTGTTTAAACAATTTTGTCCTTGTTTCTTAGTTCTTGTGACTCGTTGTGTGATCCATTTGTCCTTGTTCATTAGTCCTTGTGACTCGTTGTGTAAACTATTTGTCCTTGTTTATTAGTTATTGTGACTCGTTGTGTAAACCATTCGTCCTTGTTATTGTAACTTGTTATGTGAACCATTTATCCTTGCTCATTAGTTCTTGTGACTCTTTGTGTGATCCATTTGTCCTTGTTCTTTAGTCCTTGTGACTCGTTGTGTAAACTATATGTCCTTGTTCTTTAGACCTTGTGACTCGTTGTGTGAACCATTTCTCCTTGTTCTTTAGTCCTTGTGACACGTTGTTTATTAGTCTTGTGACTCGTTGTGTAAACCATTTGTCCTTGTGAGTCGTTATGTAAACCATTTGTCCTTCTTCATTAGTCTTTGTGACTCGTTGTTTAAACCATTTGTCCTTGTTTATTAGTCCTTGTGATTCGTTGTGTAAACCATTTGTCCTTGGTCATTAGTCCTTGTGACTCGTTGTGTAAACTATTTGTCCTTGTTCTTTAGACCTTGTGACTCGTTGTGTGAACCTTCTGTCCTTGTTCCTTAGTCCTTGTGACTCGTTGTTTAAACAATTTGTCCTTGTTTATTAGTTCTTGTGACTCGTTGTGTAAACCATTTGTCCTTGTTATTGTAACTTGTTGTGTGAACCATTTATCCTTGCTCATTAGTTCTTGTGACTCTTTGTGTGATCCATTTGTCCTTGTTCTTTAGACCTTGTGACTCGTTGTGTGAACCTTCTGTCCTTGTTCCTTAGTCCTTGTGACTCGTTGTTTAAACAATTTGTCCTTATTTATTAGTTCTTGTGACTCGTTGTGTAAACCATTTGTCCTTGTTATTGTAACTTGTTGTGTGAACCATTTATCCTTGCTCATTAGTTCTTGTGACTCTTTGTGTGATCCATTTGTCCTTGTTCATTAGTCCTTGTGACTCGTTGTTTAAACAATTTGTCCTTGTTTTTTAGTTCTTGTGACTCGTTGTGTTATCCATTTGTCCTTGTTCATTAGTCCTTGTGACTCGTTGTGTAAACTATTTGTCCTTGTTCTTTAGACTTTGTGACTCGTTGTGTGAACCATTTGTCCTTGTTCTTTAGTCCTTGTGACACGTTGTTTAAACAATTTGTCCTTGTTTATTAGTCTTGTGACTCGTTGTGTAAACCATTTGTCCTTGTGACTCGTTGTGTAAACCATTTGTCCTTGTTCATTAGTCCTTGTGACTCGTTGTTTAAACCATTTGTCCTTGTTTATTAGTCCTTGTGATTCGTTGTGTAAACCATTTGTCCTTGTTATTGTCACTGTTGGGAAATGTGTCCTCAACAATAGTGCGATCACGTGATTTAAATATCATTATTAAATCTCATTTTAAGAATACAATTGGGAAGTAATATTGTTACTGTCAACTGGTCAACATATATCGGTAATGATTGGCTGACTAGAGTTTGACATTACTGTCGTGTGACGGTGGTGATCAGTTGACCCCCTAGGTCATACCTAAAGGGCAATACTCTTAATTGATTATTTAATTAATCGTATAACGTTACGAGTTAATTAAATTACTTGAAAATTGACGGACGATTTTGGAAGTAAAATTTACGTATCAAATTGAAATGTGATTAAATGAGATACGGTCTGAGTAATTAAATTGTATAGTTACTCGGATGAAATAAATTGTTTAATGTAACAATTAAATTCGAATGAATTGATATAAATACAATCTGTTGTGATTTATAAATGGAAAAATATTTTGGCACAAGTAATTATGAAATTACTAAGTCGATTTTGTATATGACGTATTTTTATTAATACGTTGATTTTTAATATGATAAAAATACATAAACAAATATATGTGACATGTGACATGTAACATATAGATAATTGACGAAAATAATATGGACACCATATTATCAATAAGTGCCGAAATATTGGAGGTGCACTAGCTAAAATATTGTGTTTATATTTTGTATAGAAAACATAATGATGATAAAGCTAGGTAGCCATGCAAACCTATTCTCCTTGTGAAGACCAAAATAGGCATGCATTGGCTCCCCTAAAAGCACCCCACCCACCGGTTTTCCCATAGAGAAAAAGGCAAAGTTTTTGTCTTATTTTTCTAATATACACTACCTTGTTTTAGTGTGATAATTCATTCATTCCTTAATCAAAAAATTTTAGAGTTTTAGAGAGACAAAATTCTCTCTTCTTCTTCCTCCCATAAAACCGAAATAATATAAGTGTTTTATAATTTTTGGTTCAATTTTCTACTAAGATTAATATTATACTAGTACTTATAATATTAATCAAATTAAGAGAAGCCTTGGGTATAATACATAGGGAGAGATCTTATACTTAGATCTTTGTTCTTCCATAAGGATAAGCTCAAGAACAAGAAGAGAAAGGTGATCTCTCTTGTGCCCTAATAGCCGAAATCTACAATGTAAGGACATGATTTCTCCTCTATTTATATTGATGTTTGCATGCATAAAATCCGTTTTAATTTTATGACAAATTTTAGACATATATGAGTATGTTAAATATGTATATGAATCTACATTTCCTTCAATCGGTATCATGAGCCACGGTTGTTTGCATGCAAATTGGTTAAAAGTTTTTCCGAGTTATATGAATAACAAAATAAAACTTGTAAAATTTGTGTTATTATGATATATCACGAAATAATTACATGCATGTTAATATTTCTAGTCCTAAAGTGTTTTAGGATTTTTGGTTAATTTTTCGGATTTTTATTGTTCATAATTTACAATAATGGCATTTAAATGTGATTTTATGAGTAAAAATGTCATTTTTGGTCGAAAATTAGCTATACTTTGAATTTTAAGTTGATCTTTGGATATGTTATCACATATATTATTTTGAGATAACCTGTAATTTTTCATAATTTTTGCATTTGTTATGCTCGAAAAATGAATTTTTCATTATTAAATATGGATTTAAGAGAAAAATAGGTTAATATGAGTTAAATTTCGAATCTGGTCATAGAAAATTTATATGTTGTCACATGCAATTTTACAAGATGTGTGTAAAATAATTGGCTATAAAGAAGTCTTTTAGCATGATTTATGAATTTTTGAAGAAAAATGACATAAATAGTGACATTATTAGTGAAAATTAATAAAATATATTCTATGACTTAGGAAAAACGTCTAATGTTGCATTTTAGTCACTTTTTCAGATCTAAAATTGAAAAGTTAGTGAAAATAATTTTTCCATGTTTTTATGATTATTTTATTAAATATCGATAAACCGCAACATTGTTTTTCCGGAAAATTTTCGAAATTTTTAACCTAAGATTTTGAACATTATGAGTGTCATGGAATTTTTCCAGAATTTTCATGAATTTAAATTTCAAATTTTGAATTTATTTGGAATTTTTGATTTATTTGAAGTTAATAGCTTAATTTTGTATTTTTGGCCCATTTATGAACAATTTTGTAAATAAAAGTTAATTATGGTCAAATTATTAGTGAAGACTATATTTTGAGTCCTAAGAGGTTAGGGTAATTAACTTATGCATAAATATGAGTTTATGTATTTTTGTGATTATAAAATGTTGAAATCACGCAAATCCGTAAAAACCGAGTAATATACGATATTGGCTAATTAAAAGGCGATTTAGCATAAAAATTGAGCATGTTCATACATATTATAATGCTGCATTTTTCTTTATGATTGTCATAATTTTAATTTATGTAATTTTGAATTATGTAATTTTACTTAGTATGGCCTTAGATTTTAATTGGTATTTCCGAGAAATGAATGGGAATATCGATTCGGTTGTAATTTTTATTGTGATCTCGTATCACCGTTTTGTAATTTTAATAGATTTATTTTATTTTAGTTACAAATGTATAATAGGATTTATGTAATTTATTATGTAATTTTATTCATTCCGGAGTTCCTAAAGACGGATTTCTTCAAGAATGGCGATACATAAAGACGGTGTTACCTCGAGATGCGTGCCACAACCGAAGTTCAAGGGACCAATGGAGTTGGTTTCCGAATTTGTAATAGTTAAAGAGTTTTTCTATTTTAGGAAAGGCCATACTAGGATTTATTTATTCTTTTATGCTTGCATTTTATTTTATGTTACATGCATTGCTAAATCGCCATAACTAAACATGCATCGTCATTTTATCGAGTTCATCGACCGTGTCAATTAGAATTATCGTAGTTCACCACTTTAGTTCACTTAAAACGTGATAGATAATAAATTGACATGACCTCTCGCTAAAACAATTAATTGAGATATAGCCTTACCAAATAGTAGAAACCATGAAAACCTATTTCGCGAGGGAGTGCACTCGGCCCTACCGGGTACAAACCTTGTTACGTAGGGGAAGTGGGTGATGAATGTTAATCCACCGAATTCATGTTGATAAAGGATGTATCGGCCCTACCGTGCCCAAGTTGATATGGATTTGGATCATGGACACATTTATTCGAAATTTGGATTGACCTCAACAAAAGTTTTTGATAAGGGATGTATCGGCCCTACCGTGCCCTTGTCGAATGTGTTTTGGGCTAAAGATATATGTTAATGTAATATTATCGACCAAGAGTTCTAAGAGTAGAATCGATTAAACGTTAATCCACCGAGTTATATTGATAAAGGATGAATCGGCCCTACCGTGCCTAAGTCGATATGAATTTGGGTCTTGGAATCATTTATTATAGTTGGGTAGAGGTCACTATATAAATGTTCATATCTTGTTAAATTTACAAGTATGATTTAAAAAGACAAATGTTAATATTTCCTTTTCCTCCATATTTGTAGTTCTTTACAATGAATCCAACAAATGCTACCGCACCTATCACTATTGATTCTTATCACAATGTTCTTGATGACATTTGCTCCAACAACAATTTCGATACAACTAGAGAACTTCATTTCGGGATAGGTTCGGATGGAAACCTTAATTTCATCACCTCTTCTAAACCACCCACTACTACTAGACCTCGTGTGAGTCCGTCTCAGGAAGACTACCTCATGCAATCTTTAGGATCTTTGTCTCTGGAAGATAAAGATGCCAAAGCTAGTGGGAGCTCTAGCAATCAAGTTCTTGCTTCAAAGGGCAAGAGGTTCAAGAAGAAAGCAAAGAAAGTCAAAAACTTCAAGCAAGTTAATGATGAGTGCCATTATTGCTATGGCATGGGACATTGGCTTAGGAATTGCCCTATGTATTTGCGAAATATAAGGGAAGGACTCATTACTCAAAAAGGTACAATTCCTAAAGAAATTTATGTTATTGATATAAATTATACTTCCACTACGACATGGGTACTTGATACCGGTTGTGGTTCTCACCTTTGTAATCATTTACAGGGTTTAAGAGATGTGGAGAAGCTTAGCAAGGGAGATGTGGATCTTCGACTTGGAAATGGAGCTCGGGTAGCGGCCGAATCCAAAGGAACTTATGTTCTAGCCTTGCCAAACGGATTTGAGTTGTATTTGCATAATTGTTTTTATGTTCCTACACTCTCTAAAAACATTATTTCAATCGCTATGCTAGACATGGACGGTTTTTGTTTTGTCATTAAGAACAATCGTTGCTCTATTTCTAGGAATGATTTGGTTATTGGCCAAGCTACTTCCATCAATGGCATATACATTTTAGAGACCTCAAATCCGACAAATGATATTTATAACATTCAATCAAAGAAACTCAAAACAAGTGACCCAAGTGAAGCGTTCATTTGGCATTGTCGATTAGGTCACATAAACGAGAATCGCATCAAAAGATTAATTTCTACTAATGTGATTACACCATTTGATTATCAATCATTTGGTACATGCGAATATTGCCTACTTGGCAAAATGACTCGTAATCCTTTTAGTGGTAAAGGGACACGAGCTAGTGAACTATTGGGACTCATACACACCGATGTATGTGGACCAATGAGTATCACCGCTCGTGGTAATTATGACTACTTTATAACCTTCACCGATGACTTAAGTAGACATGGGCATGTCTATTTAATGAGACATAAGAGTGAAGCGTTTGAGAAATTCAAGGAATTTCAAAACGAAGTAGAGAACCAATTGAACAAAAGGATTAAGGCACTTCGATCCGATCGTGGTGGTGAATACCTTAGTCTTGAATTTGATTCACACTTGAAAGGTTGTGGCATTATATCACAACTTTCTCCGCCCGGAACACCACAACTTAATGGTGTTGCCGAAAGGAGAAATCGAACCTTACTAGATATGGTTCGATCCATGATGAGTCAAACCGAGTTACCAAACTCGTTTTGGGGATTTGCGATACAAACCGCAATTCGATCTTTGAATAATAGTCCCACAAAGTCCACCGAAAAGACTCCATGTGAGATGTGGACGGGTAAGATCCCAAATATATCCTATATGAAGATTTGGGGATGTGATGCTTACGTCAAAACTAAGAACGACAACAAGCTAGCCCCAAGATCCGAAAAATGCATCTTTGTAGGTTATCCCTCGACCTCTCGAGGGTATTACTTCTACAAACCTCAAGATCATAAAGTGTTTGTGTCTTGTGAGGCTGTCTTCTTAGAAAGAGAATTTATTTCTAAAAGACAGAGTGGGAGAAATTTTGAACTTGATGAAGTTCAAGAGCCACAAACCGAAATAGAGACGCAAGAAGATGTTCCTTCGTCGTCTAACGTGGTTATACCTCCTCCACTAAGAAGGACGGGCCGAGTAATTCGCCATCCCGATCGATATGTGGGACTTATCGAAGAAGATGGAACACTCGATGTGTTACTTATGGAAAGTGACGAGCCCGCCACCTACAAGGCCGCAATCTCTAGTCCTAATTCCACCTTATGGCTTGAAGCCATGAAGTCCGAAATGGATTCTATGCTTGAAAACCAAGTTTGGGACTTGGTAGATTTGCCTAAAGGGGCAAGACCCCTCCAATGCAAATGGATATTCAAGGTCAAAAATGGCATAGAAGGACATGACGATGTCTACAAAGCTAGGCTAGTGGCAAAAGGATTTACCCAAGTCCAAGGTCTCCATTATGATGAGACCTTCGCCCCGTAGCCATGCTAAGATCCATACGGATTTTGTTAGCGATCGCCGCATTTCATGATTATGAAATATGGCAAATGGATGTCAAAACCGCTTTTCTAAATGGGCATTTAGAAGAGGAGGTGTACATGATACAACCCGAAGGTTTTGTTGATTCTAAAAATCCTAACAAAGTGTGCAAGCTTAAGAGATCCATTTATGGTCTTAAGCAAGCATCTAGAAGTTGGAATCATCGATTCAATCATGTTATAAAAGAAAATGGTTTCACTCGAAATGTTGAGGAACCATGTTTATACATGAAATTCAGTGGGAGCAATGTTGTGTTCCTAATCCTGTATGTCGATGACATACTACTCATTGGAAACGATATTCCAATGTTGTCTTCTGTTAAGAAGTGGTTAGGTAACCACTTCCAAATGAAGGATTTAGGAGAGGCACAACGCATATTAGGTATCCAGATCTATAGAGATAGACCCAAGAGGATATTGGCACTAAGTCAAGAGTCTTATGTTGATAAGATTCTTCGACGATTCAGCATGGACAAATCCAAAAGGGGTTTGGTACCAATGGTAACCGGAACAATATTGAGCCAGACTCAATGTCCCTCCGAACCCCATGATGTTGAACGCATGAAGTTGATCCCTTACGCTTCCGCTGTTGGATCAATCATGTATGCCATGATATGCACACGTCATGATGTCTCGTATGCCTTGAGCATGACGAGTAGATATCAAGGAAATCCAGGTGAGAGTCTTTGGATTCTTTGTCAAGAACATCCTTAAGTACTTGAGAAGAACTAAGGACTCTATCCTCGTGTTTGGAGGAGACAATGAGTTGCGTGTTACAGGATACACGGACTCAAGTTTTCAAACGGATAGGGATGACATGAAATCACAAGCTGGTTTTGTTTTCATGCTCAATGGTGGTGCCGTAAGCTGGAGAAGCTTCAAGGAAGTCAGAATCGCGGATTCAACAACGGAGGTGAGTACATAGCAAAGCATCGAGGGCGCCAAGGAAGCTATGTGGATCAAACAATTCACGGAAGGTCTAAAAGTAGTACCTACCGCCGATGATCCCATCACTCTCTATTGTGATAATAGTGGGACGATCTTCCAAGCTAAGGAGCCGAAGTCTAGTAATAGATCTAGACATGTACTTAGAAAGTATCATGTAATTCCAGATTTCATTGAAAGAAAGGAAATTGCGATTTGTAAGGTTGGGACGGATGACAACATAGCCGATCCACTCACCAAGCCTTTATCGCAGGCTAAGCATGATGGACATGTTACGTCCATGGGACTTAAACGTGTACCAAATTTTTGTTAGATTTTGAAATGAAATAAAAGTGTTGTTTTTGTTCATGTTCATAATCACATTTGTCTTTTATCTTTAATTTATACTTTGTTACATCCAAACGGGTTGTAGAGACAATTGAACCCCGTTAAAGTGAACATGGATTAACATTGTTTTGCCCATAGTTACTTATATGAGGTGACGTCTCGAAGTGACTAGAGTGTGAGGCGATTGATGGCAAGTTCAAGTGCCATACAGTCATGTGAGATGACTAGTCGATCACATAGGCAGACTGTTAGGAACATTTTGTCGGGCCTTATGACCGCTTATAGAGTTCTGGCAAATTTATATAGCCTGGTCGTGGCGAGAGCTACTATAGTATTCTAATGAGTCGATTCTTTTGACTAAAGACTATTCACCTAAGATGGCACAGTTTGATTAACTTTGATTTGTGTTACTACGACCTTCGTAAATGGGGTCAAATGGGCATATTTTGGGTTATGATGGTGTGGCTAGTCGAAGGGAATGAGTGCGATAGGAATTGTCCACCCCTTGTCGGGTTATATCAATATCTCGGGGCCACTCAAGGAGCAATGAATCGGAAATGCGTGGCCACGCTCGGAGGGTATCCAGTGTGGATAAATCCGGTCAATCGGTTATTCTCAGATTGAGGAAACCACTCTCGATATGATCACTTGCAAGTACGACTGAAAGAGACCTTGCATTGAGTGGGAGATAGTAATAGGACAAGAGAATTGGTGACGCACACTTGTCGAGGACAAGTGGGAGATTGTTGGGAAATGTGTCCTCAACAATAGTGCGATCACGTGATTTAAATATCATTATTAAATCTCATTTTAAGAATACAATTGGGAAGTAATATTGTTACTGTCAACTGGTCAACATATATCGGTAATGATTGGCTGACTAGAGTTTGACATTCTTGTCGTGTGACGGTGGTGATCAGTTGACCCCTAGGTCATACCTAAAGGGCAATACTCTTAATTGATTATTTAATTAATCGTATAACGTTACGAGTTAATTAAATTACTTGAAAATTGACGGACGATTTTGAAGTAAAATTTACGTATCAAATTGAAATGTGATTAAATGAGATACGGTCTGAGTAATTAAATTGTATAGTTACTCGGATGAAATAAATTGTTTAATGTAACAATTAAATTCGAATGAATTGATATAAATACAATCTGTTGTGATTTATAAATGGAAAAATATTTTGGCACAAGTAATTATGAAATTACTAAGTCGATTTTGTATATGACGTATTTTTATTAATACGTTGATTTTTAATATGATAAAAATACATAAACAAATATATGTGACATGTGACATGTAACATATAGATAATTGACGAAAATAATATGGACACCATATTATCAATAAGTGCCGAAATATTGGAGGTGCACTAGCTAAAATATTGTGTTTATATTTTGTATAGAAAACATAATGATGATAAAGCTAGGTAGCCATGCAAACCTATTCTCCTTGTGAAGACCAAAATAGGCATGCATTGGCTCCCCTAAAAGCACCCCACCCACCGGTTTTCCCATAGAGAAAAAGGCAAAGTTTTTGTCTTATTTTTCTAATATACACTACCTTGTTTTAGTGTGATAATTCATTCATTCCTTAATCAAAAAATTTTAGAGTTTTAGAGAGACAAAATTCTCTCTTCTTCTTCCTCCCATAAAACCGAAATAATATAAGTGTTTTATAATTTTTGGTTCAATTTTCTACTAAGATTAATATTATACTAGTACTTATAATATTAATCAAATTAAGAGAAGCCTTGGGTATAATACATAGGGAGAGATCTTATACTTAGATCTTTGTTCTTCCATAAGGATAAGCTCAAGAACAAGAAGAGAAAGGTGATCTCTCTTGTGCCCTAATAGCCGAAATCTACAATGTAAGGACATGATTTCTCCTCTATTTATATTGATGTTTGCATGCATAAAATCCGTTTTAATTTTATGACAAATTTTAGACATATATGAGTATGTTAAATATGTATATGAATCTACATTTCCTTCAGTCACTTGTTGTGTGAACCATTTATTCTTGCTCATTAGTCCTTGTGACTCGTTGTGTAAACCATTTGTCCTTGTGACTCGTTGTGTAAACCATTTGTCCTTGTTCACTAGTCCTTGTGACTCATTGTGTAAACTATTTGTCCTTGTTCGTTAGACGTTGTGACTCGTTGTGTGAACCATTTGTCCTTGTTCTTTAGTCCTTGTGACTCGTTGTTTAAACAATTTGTCCTTGTTTTTTAGTTCTTATGACTCGTTGTGTAAACCATTTGTCCATGTTATTGTGACTTGTTGTGTGAACCATTTTTTCTTGCTCATTAGTCCTTGTGACTCATTGTGTAAACTATTTGTCCTTGTTCATTAGTCCTTGTTACTCGTTGTGTGAACCATTTGTCCTTGTTCTTTAGTCCTTGTGACTCGTTGTTTAAACAATTTGTCCTTGTTTTTTAGTTCTTGTGACTCGTTGTGTGATCCATTTGTCCTTGTTCATTAGTCCTTGTGACTCGTTGTGTAAACTATTTGTCCTTGTTTATTAGTTATTGTGACTCGTTGTGTAAACCATTCGTCCTTGTTATTGTAACTTGTTGTGTGAACCATTTATCCTTGCTCATTAGTTCTTGTGACTCTTTGTGTGATCCATTTGTCCTTGTTCTTTAGTCCTTGTGACTCGTTGTGTAAACTATATGTCCTTGTTCTTTAGACCTTGTGACTCGTTGTGTGAACCATTTCTCCTTGTTCTTTAGTCCTTGTGACACGTTGTTTATTAGTCTTGTGACTCGTTGTGTAAACCATTTGTCCTTGTGAGTCGTTATGTAAACCATTTGTCCTTCTTCATTAGTCTTTGTGACTCGTTGTTTAAACCATTTGTCCTTGTTTATTAGTCCTTGTGATTCGTTGTGTAAACCATTTGTCCTTGGTCATTAGTCCTTGTGACTCGTTGTGTAAACTATTTGTCCTTGTTCTTTAGACCTTGTGACTCGTTGTGTGAACCTTCTGTCCTTGTTCCTTAGTCCTTGTGACTCGTTGTTTAAACAATTTGTCCTTGTTTATTAGTTCTTGTGACTCGTTGTGTAAACCATTTGTCCTTGTTATTGTAACTTGTTGTGTGAACCATTTATCCTTGCTCATTAGTTCTTGTGACTCTTTGTGTGATCCATTTGTCCTTGTTCTTTAGACCTTGTGATTCGTTGTGTGAACCTTCTGTCCTTGTTCCTTAGTCCTTGTGACTCGTTGTTTAAACAATTTGTCCTTATTTATTAGTTCTTGTGACTCGTTGTGTAAACCATTTGTCCTTGTTATTGTAACTTGTTGTGTGAACCATTTATCCTTGCTCATTAGTTCTTGTGACTCTTTGTGTGATCCATTTGTCCTTGTTCATTAGTCCTTGTGACTCGTTATTTAAACAATTTGTCCTTGTTTTTTAGTTCTTTTGACTCGTTGTGTGATCCATTTGTCCTTGTTCATTAGTCCTTGTGACTCGTTGTGTAAACTATTTGTCCTTGTTCTTTAGACTTTGTGACTCGTTGTGTGAACCATTTGTCCTTGTTCTTTAGTCCTTGTGACACGTTGTTTAAACAATTTGTCCTTGTTTATTAGTCTTGTGACTCGTTGTGTAAACCATTTGTCCTTGTGACTCGTTGTGTAAACCATTTGTCCTTGTTCATTAGTCCTTGTGACTCGTTGTTTAAACCATTTGTCCTTGTTTATTAGTCCTTGTGATTCGTTGTGTAAACCATTTGTCCTCGTTATTGTCACTTGTTGTGTGAACCATTTATTCTTGCTCATTAGTCCTTGTGACTCGTTGTGTAAACCATTTGTCCTTGTGACTCGTTGTGTAAACCATTTGTCCTTGTTCACTAGTCCTTGTGACTCATTGTGTAAACTATTTGTCCTTGTTCGTTAGACGTTGTGACTCGTTGTGTGAACCATTTGTCCTTGTTCTTTAGTCCTTGTGACTCGTTGTTTAAACAATTTGTCCTTGTTTTTTAGTTCTTATGACTCGTTGTGTAAACCATTTGTCCATGTTATTGTGACTTGTTGTGTGAACCATTTTTCCTTGCTCATTAGTCCTTGTGACTCATTGTGTAAACTATTTGTCCTTGTTCATTAGTCCTTGTTACTCGTTGTGTGAACCATTTGTCCTTGTTCTTTAGTCCTTGTGACTCGTTGTTTAAACAATTTGTCCTTGTTTTTTAGTTCTTGTGACTCGTTGTGTGATCCATTTGTCCTTGTTCATTAGTCCTTGTGACTCGTTGTGTAAACTATTTGTCCTTGTTATTAGTTATTGTGACTCGTTGTGTAAACCATTCGTCCTTGTTATTGTAACTTGTTGTGTGAACCATTTATCCTTGCTCATTAGTTCTTGTGACTCTTTGTGTGATCCATTTGTCCTTGTTCTTTAGACCTTGTGACTCGTTGTGTGAACCTTCTGTCCTTGTTCCTTAGTCCTTGTGACTCGTTGTTTAAACAATTTGTCCTTATTTATTAGTTCTTGTGACTTGTTGTGTAAACCATTTGTCCTTGTTATTGTAACTTGTTGTGTGAACCATTTATCCTTGCTCATTAGTTCTTGTGACTCTTTGTGTGATCCATTTGTCCTTGTTCATTAGTCCTTGTGACTCGTTGTTTAAACAATTTGTCCTTGTTTATTAGTTCTTGTGACTCGTTGTGTAAACCATTTGTCCTTGTTATTGTAACTTGTTGTGTGAACCATTTATCCTTGCTCATTAGTTCTTGTGACTCTTTGTGTGATCCATTTGTACTTGTTCTTTAGACCTTGTGACTCGTTGTGTGAACCTTCTGTCCTTGTTCCTTAGTCCTTGTGACTCGTTGTTTAAACAATTTGTCCTTATTTATTAGTTCTTGTGACTCGTTGTGTAAACCATTTGTCCTTGTTATTGTAACTTGTTGTGTGAACCATTTATCCTTGCTCATTAGTTCTTGTGACTCTTTGTGTGATCCATTTGTCCATGTTCATTAGTCCTTGTGACTCGTTGTTTAAACAATTTGTCCTTGTTTTTTAGTTCTTGTGACTCGTTGTGTGATCCATTTGTCCTTGTTCATTAGTCCTTGTGACTCGTTGTGTAAACTATTTGTCCTTGTTCTTTAGACTTTGTGACTCGTTGTGTGAACCATTTGTCCTTGTTCTTTAGTCCTTGTGACACGTTGTTTAAACAATTTGTCCTTGTTTATTAGTCTTGTGACTCGTTGTGTAAACCATTTGTCCTTGTGACTCGTTGTGTAAACCATTTGTCCTTGTTCATTAGTCCTTGTGACTCGTTGTTTAAACCATTTGTCCTTGTTTATTAGTCCTTGTGATTCGTTGTGTAAACCATTTGTCCTTGTTATTGTCACTTGTTGTGTGAACCATTTATTCTTGCTCATTAGTCCTTGTGACTCGTTGTGTAAACCATTTGTCCTTGTGACTCGTTGTGTAAACCATTTGTCCTTGTTCACTAGTCCTTGTGACTCATTGTGTAAACTATTTGTCCTTGTTCGTTAGACGTTGTGACTCATTGTGTGAACCATTTGTCCTTGTTCTTTAGTCCTTGTGACTCGTTGTTTAAACAATTTGTCCTTGTTTTTTAGTTCTTATGACTCGTTGTGTAAACCATTTGTCCTTGTTATTGTGACTTGTTGTGTGAACCATTTTTCCTTGCTCATTAGTCCTTGTGACTCATTGTGTAAACTATTTGTCCTTGTTCATTAGTCCTTGTTACTCGTTGTGTGAACCATTTGTCCTTTTTCTTTAGTCCTTGTGACTCGTTGTTTAAACAATTTGTCCTTGTTTTTTAGTTCTTGTGACTCGTTGTGTGATCCATTTGTCCTTGTTCATTAGTCCTTGTGACTCGTTGTGTAAACTATTTGTCCTTGTTTATTAGTTATTGTGACTCGTTGTGTAAACCATTCGTCCTTGTTATTGTAACTTGTTGTGTGAACCATTTATCCTTGCTCATTAGTTCTTGTGACTCTTTGTGTGATCCATTTGTCCTTGTTCTTTAGTCCTTGTGACTCGTTGTGTAAACTATATGTCCTTGTTCTTTAGACCTTGTGACTCGTTGTGTGAACCATTTCTCCTTGTTCTTTAGTCCTTGTGACACGTTGTTTATTAGTCTTGTGACTCGTTGTGTAAACCATTTGTCCTTGTGAGTCGTTATGTAAACCATTTGTCCTTCTTCATTAATCTTTGTGACTCGTTGTTTAAACCATTTGTCCTTGTTTATTAGTCCTTGTGATTCGTTGTGTAAACCATTTGTCCTTGTTCATAAGTCCTTGTGACTCGTTGTGTAAACTATTTGTCCTTGTTCTTTAGACCTTGTGACTCGTTGTGTGAGCCTTCTGTCCTTGTTCCTTAGTCCTTGTGACTCGTTGTTTAAACAATTTGTCCTTGTTTATTAGTTCTTGTGACTCGTTGTGTAAACCATTTGTCCTTGTTATTGTAACTTGTTGTGTGAACCATTTATCCTTGCTCATTAGTTCTTGTGACTCTTTGTGTGATCCATTTGTCCTTGTTCATTAGTCCTTGTGACTCGTTGTGTGAACCATTTATCCTTGTTCTTTAGTCCTTGTGACTCGTCGTTTAAACAATTTGTCCTTGTTTTTTAGTTCTTGTGACTCGTTGTGTGATCCATTTGTCCTTGTTCATTAGTCCTTGTGACTCGCTGTGTAAACTATTTGTCCTTGTTCTTTAGACCTTGTGACTCGTTGTGTGAACCATTTGTCCTTGTTCTTTAGTCCTTGTGACACGTTGTTTAAACAATTTGTCCTTGTTCATTAGTCTTGTGACTCGTTGTGTAAACCATTTGTCCTGTGACTCGTTGTGTAAACCATTTGTCCTTGTTCATTAGTCCTTGTAACTCGTTGTTTAAACCATTTGTCCTTGTTTATTAGTCCTTGTGATTCGTTGTGTAAACCATTTGTCCTTGTTCATTCGTCCTTATGACTCGTTGTGTAAACTATTTGTCCTTGTTCATTAGACCTTGTGACTCGTTGTGTGAACCATTTGTCCTTGTTCTTTAGTCCTTGTGACTCGTTGTTTAAACAATTTGTCCTTGTTCATTAGTTCTTGTGACTCGTTGTGTAAACCATTTTTCCTTTTTTATTAGTCTTGTGACTCGTTGTGTAAACCATTTGTCCTTGTTCATTAGTCTATGTGACTCATTGTTTAAACCATTTGTCCTTGTTTATTAGTACTTGTGATTCGTTGTGTAAACCATTTGTCCTTGTTATTGTCACTTGTTGTGTGAACCATTTATCCTTGCTCATTAGTCCTTGTGACTCGTTGTGTGATCCATTTGTCCTTGTTCATTAGTCCTTGTGACTCGTTGTGAACTATTTGTCCTTGTTCTTTAGACCTTGTGACTCGTTGTGTGAACCATTTCTCCTTGTTCTTAAGTCCTTGTGACACGTTGTTTATTAGTCTTGTGACTCGTTATGTAAACCATTTGTCCTTGTGAGTCGCTATGTAAACCATTTGTCCTTCTTCATTAGTCTTTGTGACTCGTTGTTTAAACCATTTGTCCTTGTTTATTAGTCCTTGTGATTCGTTGTGTAAACCATTTGTCCTTGGTCATTAGTCCTTGTGACTCGTTGTGTAAACTATTTGTCCTTGTTCTTTAGACCTTGTGACTCGTTATGTGAACCTTCTGTCCTTGTTCCTTAGTCCTTGTGACTCGTTGTTTAAACAATTTGTCCTTGTTTATTAGTTCTTGTGACTCGTTGTGTAAACCATTTGTCTTTGTTATTGTAACTTGTTGTGTGAACCATTTATCCTTGCTCATTAGTTCTTGTGACTCTTTGTGTGATCCATTTGTCCTTGTTCATTAGTCCTTGTGACTCGTTGTTTAAACAATTTGTCCTTGTTTTTTAGTTCTTGTGACTCGTTGTGTGATCCATTTGTCCTTGTTCATTCGTCCTTGTGACTCGTTGTGTAAACTATTTGTCCTTGTCTTTAGACTTTGTGACTCGTTGTGTGAACCATTTGTCCTTGTTCTTTAGTCCTTGTGACACGTTGTTTAAACAATTTGTCCTTGTTTATTAGTCTTGTGACTCGTTGTGTAAACCATTTGTCCTTGTGACTCGTTGTGTAAACCATTTGTCCTTGTTTATTAGTCCTTGTGATTCGTTGTGTAAACCATTTGTCCTTGTTATTGTCACTTGTTGTGTGAACCATTTATTCTTGCTCATTAGTCCTTGTGACTCGTTGTGTAAACCATTTGTCCTTGTGACTCGTTGTGTAAACCATTTGTCCTTGTTCACTAGTCCTTGTGACTCATTGTGTAAACTATTTGTCCTTGTTCGTTAGACGTTGTGACTCGTTGTGTGAACCATTTGTCCTTGTTCTTTAGTCCTTGTGACTCGTTGTTTAAACAATTTGTCCTTGTTTTTTAGTTCTTATGACTCGTTGTGTAAACCATTTGTCCTTGTTATTGTGACTTGTTGTGTGAACCATTTTTCCTTGCTCATTAGTCCTTGTGACTCATTGTGTAAACTATTTGTCCTTGTTCATTAGTCCTTGTTACTCGTTGTGTGAACCATTTGTCCTTGTTCTTTAGTCCTTGTGACTCGTTGTTTAAACAATTTGTCCTTGTTTTTTAGTTCTTGTGACTCGTTGTGTGATCCATTTGTCCTTGTTCATTAGTCCTTGTGACTCGTTGTGTAAACTATTTGTCTTTGTTTATTAGTTATTGTGACTCGTTGTGTAAACCATTCGTCCTTGTTATTGTAACTTGTTGTGTGAACCATTTATCCTTGCTCATTAGTTCTTGTGACTCTTTGTGTGATCCATTTGTCCTTGTTCTTTAGTCCTTGTGACTCGTTGTTTAAACAATTTGTCCTTGTTTTTTAGTTCTTGTGACTCGTTGTGTGATCCATTTGTCCTTGTTCATTAGTCCTTGTGACTCGTTGTGTAAACTATTTGTCCTTGTTCTTTAGACTTTGTGACTCGTTGTGTGAACCATTTGTCCTTGTTCTTTAGTCCTTGTGACACGTTGTTTAAAAAATTTGTCCTTGTTTATTAGTCTTGTGACTCGTTGTGTAAACCATTTGTCCTTGTGACTCGTTGTGTAAACCAGTCCTTGTGACTCGTTGTTTAAACCATTTGTCCTTGTTTATTAGTCCTTGTGATTCGTTGTGTAAACCATTTGTCCTTGTTATTGTGACTTGTTGTGTGAACCATTTTTCCTTGCTCATTAGTCCTTGTGACTCATTGTGTAAACTATTTGTCCTTGTTCATTAGTCCTTGTTACTCGTTGTGTGAACCATTTGTCCTTGTTCTTTAGTCCTTGTGACTCGTTGTTTAAACAATTTGTCCTTGTTCATTAGTTCTTGTGACTCGTTGTGTAAACCATTTTTCCTTTTTTATTAGTCTTGTGACTCGTTGTGTAAACCATTTGTCCTTGTTCATTAGTCTATGTGACTCATTGTTTAAACCATTTGTCCTTGGTTATTGGTACTTGTGATTCGTTGTGTAAACCATTTGTCCTTGTTATTGTCACTTGTTGTGTGAACCATTTATCCTTGCTCATTAGTCCTTGTGACTCGTTGTGTGATCCATTTGTCCTTGTTCATTAGTCCTTGTGACTCGTTGTGAACTATTTGTCCTTGTTCTTTAGACCTTGTGACTCGTTGTATGAACCATTTCTCCTTTTTCTTAAGTCCTTGTGACACGTTGTTTATTAGTCTTGTGACTCGTTGTGTAAACCATTTGTCCTTGTGAGTCGCTATGTAAACCATTTGTCCTTCTTCATTAGTCTTTGTGACTCGTTGTTTAAACCATTTGTCCTTGTTTATTAGTCCTTGTGATTCGTTGTGTAAACCATTTGTCCTTGTTCATTCGTCCTTATGACTCGTTGTGTAAACTATTTGTCCTTGTTCATTAGACCTTGTGACTCGTTGTGTGAACCATTTGTCCTTGTTCTTTAGTCCTTGTGACTCGTTGTTTAAACAATTTGTCCTTGTTCATTAGTTCTTGTGACTCGTTATGTAAACCATTTTTCATTTTTTATTAGTCTTGTGACTCGTTGTGTAAACCATTTGTCCTTGTTCATTGGTCTATGTGACTCATTGTTTAAACCATTTGTCCTTGTTTATTAGTACTTGTGATTCGTTGTGTAAACCATTTGTCCTTGTTATTGTCACTTGTTGTGTGAACCATTTATCCTTGCTCATTAGTCCTTGTGACTCGTTTTGTGATCCATTTGTCCTTGTTCATTAGTCCTTGTGACTCGTTGTCAACTATTTGACCTTGTTCTTTAGACCTTGTGACTCGTTGTGTGAACCATTTCTCCTTGTTCTTAAGTCCTTGTGACACGTTGTTTATTAGTCTTGTGAGTCGTTGTGTAAACCATTTGTCCTTGTGAGTCGCTATGTAAACCATTTGTCCTTCTTCATTAGTCTTTGTGACTCGTTGTTTAAACCGTTTGTCCTTGTTTATTAGTCCTTGTGATTCGTTGTGTAAACCATTTGTCCTTGGTCATTAGTCCTTGTGACTCGTTGTGTAAACTATTTGTCCTTGTTCTTTAGACCTTGTGACTCGTTGTGTGAACCTTCTGTCCTTGTTCCTTAGTCCTTGTGACTCGTTGTTTAAACAATTTGTCCTTGTTTATTAGTTCTTGTGACTCGTTGTGTAAACCATTTGTCTTTGTTATTGTAACTTGTTGTGTGAACCATTTATCCTTGCTCATTAGTTCTTGTGACTCTTTGTGTGATCCATTTGTCCTTGTTCATTAGTCCTTGTGACTCATTGTTTAAACCATTTGTCCTTGTTTATTAGTCCTTGTGATTCGTTGTGTAAACCATTTGTCCTTGTTATTGTCACTTGTTGTGTGAACCATTTATTCTTGCTCATTAGTCCTTGTGACTCGTTGTGTAAACCATTTGTCCTTGTGACTCGTTGTGTAAACCATTTGTCCTTGTTCACTAGTCCTTGTGACTCATTGTGTAAACTATTTGTCCTTGTTCGTTAGACGTTGTGACTCGTTGTGTGAACCATTTGTCCTTGTTCTTCAGTCCTTGTGACTCGTTGTTTAAACAATTTGTCCTTGTTTTTTAGTTCTTATGACTCGTTGTGTAAACCATTTGTCCTTGTTATTGTGACTTGTTGTGTGAACCATTTTTCCTTGCTCATTAGTCCTTGTGACTCATTGTGTAAACTATTTGTCCTTGTTCATTAGTCCTTGTTACTCGTTGTGTGAACCATTTGTCCGTGTTCTTTAGTCCTTGTGACTCGTTGTTTAAACAATTTGTCCTTGTTTTTTAGTTCTTGTGACTCGTTGTGTGATCCATTTGTCCTTGTTCATTAGTCCTTGTGACTCGTTGTGTAAACTATTTGTCTTTGTTTATTAGTTATTGTGACTCGTTGTGTAAACCATTCGTCCTTGTTATTGTAACTTGTTGTGTGAACCATTTATCCTTGCTCATTAGTTCTTGTGACTCTTTGTGTGATCCATTTGTCCTTGTTCTTTAGTCCTTGTGACTCGTTGTTTAAACAATTTGTCCTTGTTTTTTAGTTCTTGTGACTCGTTGTGTGATCCATTTGTCCTTGTTCATTAGTCCTTGTGACTCGTTGTGTAAACTATTTGTCCTTGTTCTTTAGACTTTGTGACTCGTTGTGTGAACCATTTGTCCTTGTTCTTTAGTCCTTGTGACACGTTGTTTAAAAAATTTGTCCTTGTTTATTAGTCTTGTGACTCGTTGTGTAAACCATTTGTCCTTGTGACTCGTTGTGTAAACCAGTCCTTGTGACTCGTTGTTTAAACCATTTGTCCTTGTTTATTAGTCCTTGTGATTCGTTGTGTAAACCATTTGTCCTTGTTATTGTGACTTGTTGTGTGAACCATTTTTCCTTGCTCATTAGTCCTTGTGACTCATTGTGTAAACTATTTGTCCTTGTTCATTAGTCCTTGTTACTCGTTATGTGAACCATTTGTCCTTGTTCTTTAGTCCTTGTGACTCGTTGTTTAAACAATTTGTCCTTGTTCATTAGTTCTTGTGACTCGTTGTGTAAACCATTTTTCCTTTTTTATTAGTCTTGTGACTCGTTGTGTAAACCATTTGTCCTTGTTCATTAGTCTATGTGACTCATTGTTTAAACCAATTGTCCTTGTTTATTAGTACTTGTGATTCGTTGTGTAAACCATTTGTCCTTGTTATTGTCACTTGTTGTGTGAACCATTTATCCTTGCTCATTAGTCCTTGTGACTCGTTGTGTGATCCATTTGTCCTTGTTCATTAGTCCATGTGACTCGTTGTGAACTATTTGTCCTTGTTCTTTAGACCTTGTGACTCGTTGTGTGAACCATTTATCCTTGTTCTTAAGTCCTTGTGACACGTTGTTTATTAGTCTTGTGACTCGTTGTGTAAACCATTTGTCCTTGTGAGTCGCTATGTAAACCGTTTTTCCTTCTTCATTAGTCTTTGTGACTCGTTGTTTAAACCATTTGTCCTTGTTTATTAGTCCTTGTGATTCGTTGTGTAAACCATTTGTCCTTGGTCATTAGTCCTTGTGACTCGTTGTGTAAACTATTTGTCCTTGTTCTTTAGACCTTGTGACTCGTTGTGTGAACCTTCTGTCCTTGTTCCTTCGTCCTTGTGACTCGTTGTTTAAACAATTTGTCCTTGTTTATTAGTTCTTGTGACTCGTTGTGTAAACCATTTGTCCTTGTTATTGTAACTTGTTGTGTGAACCATTTATCCTTGCTCATTAGTTTTTGTGACTCTTTGTGTGATCCATTTGTCCTTGTTCATTAGTCCTTGTGACTCGTTGTTTAAACAATTTGTCCTTGTTTTTTAGTTCTTGTGACTCGTTGTGTGATCCATTTGTCCTTGTTCATTAGTCCTTGTGACTCGTTGTGTAAACTATTTGTCCTTGTTCTTTAGACTTTGTGACTCGTTGTGTGAACCATTTGTCCTTGTTCTTTAGTCCTTGTGACACGTTGTTTAAACAATTTGTCCTTGTTTATTAGTCTTGTGACTCATTGTGTAAACCATTTGTCCTTGTGACTCGTTGTGTAAACCATTTGTCCTTGTTCATTAGTCCTTGTGACTCGTTGTTTAAACCATTTGTCCTTGTTTATTAGTCCTTGTGATTCGTTGTGTAAACCATTTGTCCTTGTTATTGTCACTTGTTGTGTGACCCATTTATTCTTGCTCATTAGTCCTTGTGACTCGTTGTGTAAACCATTTGTCCATGTGACTCGTTGTGTAAACCATTTGTCCTTGTTCACTAGTCCTTGTGACTCATTGTGTAAACTATTTGTCCTTGTTCGTTAGACGTTGTGACTCGTTGTGTGAACCATTTGTCCTTGTTCTTTAGTCCTTGTGACTCGTTGTTTAAACAATTTGTCCTTGTTTTTTAGTTCTTATGACTCGTTGTGTAAACCATTTGTCCTTGTTATTGTGACTTGTTGTGTGAACCATTTTTCCTTGCTCATTAGTCCTTGTGACTCATTGTGTAAACTATTTGTCCTTGTTCATTAGTCCTTGTTACTCGTTGTGTGAACCATTTGTCCTTGTTCTTTAGTCCTTGTGACTCGTTGTTTAAACAATTTGTCCTTGTTCATTAGTTCTTGTGACTCGTTGTATAAACCATTTTTCCTTTTTTATTAGTCTTGTGACTCGTTGTGTAAACCATTTGTCCTTGTTCATTAGTCTATGTGACTCATTGTTTAAACCATTTGTCCTTTTTTATTGGTACTTGTGATTCGTTGTGTAAACCATTTGTCCCTGTTATTGTCACTTGTTGTGTGAACCATTTATCCTTGCTCATTAGTCCTTGTGACTCGTTGTGTGATCCATTTGTCCTTGTTCATTAGTCCTTGTGACTCGTTGTGAACTATTTGTCCTTGTTCTTTAGACCTTGTGACTCGTTGTATGAACCATTTCTCCTTGTTCTTAAGTCCTTGTGACACGTTGTTTATTAGTCTTGTGACTCGTTGTGTAAACCATTTGTCCTTGTGAGTCGCTATGTAAACCATTTGTCCTTCTTCATTAGTCTTTGGGACTCGTTGTTTAAACCATTTGTCCTTGTTTATTAGTCCTTGTGATTCGTTGTGTAAACCATTTGTCCTTGTTCATTCGTCCTTATGACTCGTTGTGTAAACTATTTGTCCTTGTTCATTAGACCTTGTGACTCGTTGTGTGAACCATTTGTCCTTGTTCTTTAGTCCTTGTGACTCGTTGTTTAAACAATTTGTCCTTGTTCATTAGTTCTTGTGACTCGTTGTGTAAACCATTTTTCATTTTTTATTAGTCTTGTGACTCGTTGTGTAAACCATTTGTCCTTGTTCATTAGTCTATGTGACTCATTGTTTAAACCATTTGTCCTTGTTTATTAGTACTTGTGATTCGTTGTGTAAACCATTTGTCCTTGTTATTGTCACTTGTTGTGTGAACCATTTATCCTTGCTCATTAGTCCTTGTGACTCGTTGTGTGATCCATTTGTCCTTGTTCATTAGTCCTTGTGACTCGTTGTCAACTATTTGTCCTTGTTCTTTAGACCTTGTGACTCGTTGTGTGAACCATTTCTCCTTGTTCTTAAGTCCTTGTGACACGTTGTTTATTAGTCTTGTGAGTCGTTGTGTAAACCATTTGTCCTTGTGAGTCGCTATGTAAACCATTTGTCCTTCTTCATTAGTCTTTGTGGCTCGTTGTTTAAACCGTTTGTCCTTGTTTATTAGTCCTTGTGATTCGTTGTGTAAACCATTTGTCCTTGGTCATTAGTCCTTGTGACTCGTTGTGTAAACTATTTGTCCTTGTTCTTTAGACCTTGTGACTCGTTGTGTGAACCTTCTGTCCTTGTTCCTTAGTCCTTGTGACTCGTTGTTTAAACAATTTGTCCTTGTTTATTAGTTCTTGTGACTCGTTGTGTAAACCATTTGTCTTTGTTATTGTAACTTTTTGTGTGAACCATTTATCCTTGCTCATTAGTTCTTGTGACTCTTTGTGTGATCCATTTGTCCTTGTTCATTAGTCCTTGTGACTCGTTGTTTAAACCATTTGTCCTTGTTTATTAGTCCTTGTGATTCGTTGTGTAAACCATTTGTCCTTGTTATTGTCACTTGTTGTGTGAACCATTTATTCTTGCTCATTAGTCCTTGTGACTCGTTGTGTAAACCATTTGTCCTTGTGACTCGTTGTGTAAACCATTTGTCCTTGTTCACTAGTCCTTGTGACTCATTGTGTAAACTATTTGTCCTTGTTCGTTAGACGTTGTGACAAGTTGTGTGAACCATTTGTCCTTGTTCTTTAGTCCTTGTGACTCGTTGTTTAAACAATTTGTCCTTGTTTTTTAGTTCTTATGACTCGTTGTGTAAACCATTTGTCCTTGTTATTGTGACTTGTTGTGTGAACCATTTTTCCTTGCTCATTAGTCCTTGTGACTCATTGTGTAAACTATTTGTCCTTGTTCATTAGTCCTTGTTACTCGTTGTGTGAACCATTTGTCCGTGCTCTTTAGTCCTTGTGACTCGTTGTTTAAACAATTTGTCCTTGTTTTTTAGTTCTTGTGACTCGTTGTGTGATCCATTTGTCCTTGTTCATTAGTCCTTGTGACTCGTTGTGTAAACTATTTGTCTTTGTTTATTAGTTATTGTGACTCGTTGTGTAAACCATTCGTCCTTGTTATTGTAACTTGTTGTGTGAACCATTTATCCTTGCTCATTAGTTCTTGTGACTCTTTGTGTGATCCATTTGTCCTTGTTCTTTAGTCCTTGTGACTCGTTGTTTAAACAATTTGTCCTTGTTTTTTAGTTCTTGTGACTCGTTGTGTGATCCATTTGTCCTTGTTCATTAGTCCTTGTGACTCGTTGTGTAAACTATTTGTCCTTGTTCTTTAGACTTTGTGACTCGTTGTGTGAACCATTTGTCCTTGTTCTTTAGTCCTTGTGACACGTTGTTTAAAAAATTTGTCCTTGTTTATTAGTCTTGTGACTCGTTGTGTAAACCATTTGTCCTTGTGACTCGTTGTGTAAACCAGTCCTTGTGACTCGTTGTTTAAACCATTTGTCCTTGTTTATTAGTCCTTGTGATTCGTTGTGTAAACCATTTGTCCTTGTTATTGTGACTTGTTGTGTGAACCATTTTTCCTTGCTCATTAGTCCTTGTGACTCATTGTGTAAACTATTTGTCCTTGTTCATTAGTCCTTGTTACTCGTTATGTGAACCATTTGTCCTTGTTCTTTAGTCCTTGTGACTCGTTGTTTAAACAATTTGTCCTTGTTCATTAGTTCTTGTGACTCGTTGTGTAAACCATTTTTCCTTTTTTATTAGTCTTGTGACTCGTTGTGTAAACCATTTGTCCTTGTTCATTAGTCTATGTGACTCATTGTTTAAACCAATTGTCCTTGTTTATTAGTACTTGTGATTCGTTGTGTAAACCATTTGTCCTTGTTATTGTCACTTGTTGTGTGAACCATTTATCCTTGCTCATTAGTCCTTGTGACTCGTTGTGTGATCCATTTGTCCTTGTTCATTAGTCCTTGTGACTCGTTGTGAACTATTTGTCCTTGTTCTTTAGACCTTGTGACTCGTTGTGTGAACCATTTCTCCTTGTTCTTAAGTCCTTGTGACACGTTGTTTATTAGTCTTGTGACTCGTTGTGTAAACCATTTGTCCTTGTGAGTCGCTATGTAAACCGTTTTTCCTTCTTCATTAGTCTTTGTGACTCGTTGTTTAAACCATTTGTCCTTGTTTATTAGTCCTTGTGATTCGTTGTGTAAACCATTTGTCCTTGGTCATTAGTCCTTGTGACTCGTTGTGTAAACTATTTGTCCTTGTTCTTTAGACCTTGTGACTCGTTGTGTGAACCTTCTGTCCTTGTTCCTTCGTCCTTGTGACTCGTTGTTTAAACAATTTGTCCTTGTTTATTAGTTCTTGTGACTCATTGTGTAAACCATTTGTCCTTGTTATTGTAACTTGTTGTGTGAACCATTTATCCTTGCTCATTAGTTCTTGTGACTCTTTGTGTGATCCATTTGTCCTTGTTCATTAGTCCTTGTGACTCGTTGTTTAAACAATTTGTCCTTGTTTTTTAGTTCTTGTGACTCGTTGTGTGATCCATTTGTCCTTGTTCATTAGTCCTTGTGACTCGTTGTGTAAACTATTTGTCCTTGTTCTTTAGACTTTGTGACTCGTTGTGTGAACCATTTGTCCTTGTTCTTTAGTCCTTGTGACACGTTGTTTAAACAATTTGTCCTTGTTTATTAGTCTTGTGACTCATTGTGTAAACCATTTGTCCTTGTGACTCGTTGTGTAAACCATTTGTCCTTGTTCATTAGTCCTTGTGACTCGTTGTTTAAACCATTTGTCCTTGTTTATTAGTCCTTGTGATTCGTTGTGTAAACCATTTGTCCTTGTTATTGTCACTTGTTGTGTGACCCATTTATTCTTGCTCATTAGTCCTTGTGACTCGTTGTGTAAACCATTTGTCCATGTGACTCGTTGTGTAAACCATTTATCCTTGTTCACTAGTCCTTGTGACTCATTGTGTAAACTATTTGTCCGTGTTCGTTAGACGTTGTGACTCGTTGTGTGAACCATTTGTCCTTGTTCTTTAGTCCTTGTGACTCGTTGTTTAAACAATTTGTCCTTGTTTTTTAGTTCTTATGACTCGTTGTGTAAACCATTTGTCCTTGTTATTGTGACTTGTTGTGTGAACCATTTTTCCTTGCTCATTAGTCCTTGTGACTCATTGTGTAAACTATTTGTCCTTGTTCATTAGTCCTTGTTACTCTTTGTGTGAACCATTTGTCCGTGTTCTTTAGTCCTTGTGACTCGTTGTTTAAACAATTTGTCCTTGTTTTTTAGTTCTTGTGACTCGTTGTGTGATCCATTTGTCCTTGTTCATTAGTCCTTGTGACTCGTTGTGTAAACTATTTGTCTTTGTTTATTAGTTATTGTGACTCGTTGTGTAAACCATTTGTCCTTGTTATTGTCACTTGTTGTGTGAACCATTTATTCTTGCTCATTAGTCCTTGTGACTCGTTGTGTAAACCATTTGTCCTTGTGACTCGTTGTGTAAACCATTTGTCCTTGTTCACTAGTCCTTGTGACTCATTGTGTAAACTATTTGTCCTTGTTCGTTAGACGTTGTGACTCGTTGTGTGAACCATTTGTCCTTGTTCTTTAGTCCTTGTGACTCGTTGTTTAAACAATTTGTCCTTGTTTTTTAGTTCTTATGACTCGTTGTGTAAACCATTTGTCCTTGTTATTTTGACTTGTTGTGTGAACCATTTTTCCTTGCTCATTAGTCCTTGTGACTCATTGTGTAAACTATTTGTCCTTGTTCATTAGTCCTTGTTACTCGTTGTGTGAACCATTTGTCCGTGTTCTTTAGTCCTTGTGACTCGTTGTTTAAACAATTTGTCCTTGTTTTTTAGTTCTTGTGACTCGTTGTGTGATCCATTTGTCCTTGTTCATTAGTCCTTGTGACTCGTTGTGTAAACTA
The DNA here is from genome assembly GCF_048544455.1 of Silene latifolia. Lineage (NCBI taxonomy): Eukaryota > Viridiplantae > Streptophyta > Magnoliopsida > Caryophyllales > Caryophyllaceae > Silene > Silene latifolia. The sequence goes on along the minus strand of NC_133535.1, from coordinate 60,447,647 downwards.
TTTGTCTTTGTTTATTAGTTATTGTGACTCGTTGTGTAAACCATTCGTCCTTGTTATTGTAACTTGTTGTGTGAACCATTTATCCTTGCTCATTAGTTCTTGTGACTCTTTGTGTGATCCATTTGTCCTTGTTCTTTAGTCCTTGTGACTCGTTGTTTAAACAATTTGTCCTTGTTTTTTAGTTCTTGTGACTCGTTGTGTGATCCATTTGTCCTTGTTCATTAGTCCTTGTGACTCGTTGTGTAAACTATTTGTCCTTGTTCTTTAGACTTTGTGACTCGTTGTGTGAACCATTTGTCCTTGTTCTTTAGTCCTTGTGACACGTTGTTTAAAAAATTTGTCCTTGTTTATTAGTCTTGTGACTCGTTGTGTAAACCATTTGTCCTTGTTACTCGTTGTGTAAACCAGTCCTTGTGACTCGTTGTTTAAACCATTTGTCCTTGTTTATTAGTCCTTGTGATTCGTTGTGTAAACCATTTGTCCTTGTTATTGTGACTTGTTGTGTGAACCATTTTTCCTTGCTCATTAGTCCTTGTGACTCGTTGTGTGATCCATTTGTCCTTGTTCATTAGTCCTTGTGACTCGTTGTGAACTATTTGTCCTTGTTCTTTAGACCTTGTGACTCGTTGTGTGAACCATTTCTCCTTGTTCTTAAGTCCTTGTGACACATTGTTTATTAGTCTTGTGACTCGTTGTGTAAACCATTTGTCCTTGTGAGTCCCTATGTAAACCGTTTTTCCTTCTTCATTAGTCTTTGTGACTCGTTGTTTAAACCATTTGTCCTTGTTTATTAGTCCTTGTGATTCGTTGTGTAAACCATTTGTCCTTGGTCATTAGTCCTTGTGACTCGTTGTGTAAACTATTTGTCCTTGTTCTTTAGACCATGTGACTCGTTGTGTGAACCTTCTGTCCTTGTTCCTTCGTCCTTGTGACTCGTTGTTTAAACAATTTGTCCTTGTTTATTAGTTCTTGTGACTCGTTGTGTAAACCATTTGTCCTTGTTATTGTAACTTGTTGTGTGAACCATTTATCCTTGCTCATTAGTTCTTGTGACTCTTTGTGTGATCCATTTGTCCTTGTTCATTAGTCCTTGTGACTCGTTGTTTAAACAATTTGTCCTTGTTTTTTAGTTCTTGTGACTCGTTGTGTGATCCATTTGTCCTTGTTCATTAGTCCTTGTGACTCGTTGTGTAAACTATTTGTCCTTGTTCTTTAGACTTTGTGACTCGTTGTGTGAACCATTTGTCCTTGTTCTTTAGTCCTTGTGACACGTTGTTTAAACAATTTGTCCTTGTTTATTAGTCTTGTGACTCATTGTGTAAACCATTTGTCCTTGTGACTCGTTGTGTAAACCATTTGTCCTTGTTCATTAGTCCTTGTGACTCGTTGTTTAAAACATTTGTCCTTGTTTATTAGTCCTTGTGATTCGTTGTGTAAACCATTTGTCCTTGTTATTGTCACTTGTTGTGTGACCCATTTATTCTTGCTCATTAGTCCTTGTGACTCGTTGTGTAAACCATTTGTCCATGTGACTCGTTGTGTAAACCATTTGTCCTTGTTCACTAGTCCTTGTGACTCATTGTGTAAACTATTTGTCCTTGTTCGTTAGACGTTGTGACTCGTTGTGTGAACCATTTGTCCTTGTTCTTTAGTCCTTGTGACTCGTTGTTTAAACAATTTGTCCTTGTTTTTTAGTTCTTATGACTCGTTGTGTAAACCATTTGTCCTTGTTATTGTGACTTGTTGTGTGAACCATTTTTCCTTGCTCATTAGTCCTTGTGACTCATTGTGTAAACTATTTGTCCTTGTTCATTAGTCCTTGTTACTCTTTGTGTGAACCATTTGTCCGTGTTCTTTAGTCCTTGTGACTCGTTGTTTAAACAATTTGTCCTTGTTTTTTAGTTCTTGTGACTCGTTGTGTGATCCATTTGTCCTTGTTCATTAGTCCTTGTGACTCGTTGTGTAAACTATTTGTCTTTGTTTATTAGTTATTGTGACTCGTTGTGTAAACCATTCGTCCTTGTTATTGTAACTTGTTGTGTGAACCATTTATCCTTGCTCATTAGTTCTTGTGACTCTTTGTGTGATCCATTTGTCCTTGTTCTTTAGTCCTTGTGACTCGTTGTTTAAACAATTTATCCTTGTTTTTTAGTTCTTGTGACTCGTTGTGTGATCCATTTGTCCTTGTTCATTAGTCCTTGTGACTCGTTGTGTAAACTATTTGTCCTTGTTCTTTAGACTTTGTGACTCGTTGTATGAACCATTTGTCCTTGTTCTTTAGTCCTTGTGACACGTTGTTTAAAAAATTTGTCCCTGTTTATTAGTCTTGTGACTCGTTGTGTAAACCATTTGTCCTTGTGACTCGTTGTGTAAACCAGTCCTTGTGACTCGTTGTTTAAACCATTTGTCCTTGTTTATTAGTCCTTGTGATTCGTTGTGTAAACCATTTGTCCTTGTTATTGTGACTTGTTGTGTGAACCATTTTTCCTTGCTCATTAGTCCTTGTGACTCATTGTGTAAACTATTTGTCCTTGTTCATTAGTCCTTGTTACTCGTTATGTGAACCATTTGTCCTTGTTCTTTAGTCCTTGTGACTCGTTGTTTAAACAATTTGTCCTTGTTCATTAGTTCTTGTGACTCGTTGTGTAAACCATTTTTCCTTTTTTATTAGTCTTGTGACTCGTTGTGTAAACCATTTGTCCTTGTTCATTAGTCTATGTGACTCATTGTTTAAACCAATTGTCCTTGTTTATTAGTACTTGTGATTCGTTGTGTAAACCATTTGTCCTTGTTATTGTCACTTGTTGTGTGAACCATTTATCCTTGCTCATTAGTCCTTGTGACTCGTTGTGTGATCCATTCGTCCTTGTTCATTAGTCCTTGTGACTCGTTGTGAACTATTTGTCCTTGTTCTTTAGACCTTGTGACTCGTTGTGTGAACCATTTCTCCTTGTTCTTAAGTCCTTGTGACACGTTGTTTATTAGTCTTGTGACTCGTTGTGTAAACCATTTGTCCTTGTGAGTCGCTATGTAAACCATTTGTCCTTCTTCATTAGTCTTTGTGACTCGTTGTTTAAACCATTTGTCCTTGTTTATTAGTCCTTGTGATTCGTTGTGTAAACCATTTGTCCTTGGTCATTAGTCCTTGTGACTCGTTGTGTAAACTATTTGTCCTTGTTCTTTAGACCTTGTGACTCGTTGTGTGAACCTTCTGTCCTTGTTCCTTCGTCCTTGTGACTCGTTGTTTAAACAATTTGTCCTTGTTTATTAGTTCTTGTTACTCGTTGTGTAAACCATTTGTCCTTGTTATTGTAACTTGTTGTGTGAACCATTTATCCTTGCTCATTAGGTCTTGTGACTCTTTGTGTGATCCATTTGTCCTTGTTCATTAGTCCTTGTGACTCGTTTTTTAAACAATTTGTCCTTGTTTTTTAGTTCTTGTGACTCGTTGTGTGATCCATTTGTCCTTGTTCATTAGTCCTTGTGACTCGTTGTGTAAACTATTTGTCCTTGTTCTTTAGACTTTGTGACTCGTTGTGTGAACCATTTGTCCTTGTTCTTTAGTCCTTGTGACACGTTGTTTAAACAATTTGTCCTTGTTTATTAGTCTTGTGACTCATTGTGTAAACCATTTATCCTTGTGACTCGTTGTGTAAACCATTTGTCCTTGTGACTCGTTGTTTAAACCATTTGTCCTTGTTTATTAGTCCTTGTGATTCGTTGTGTAAACCATTTGTCCTTGTTATTGTCACTTGTTGTGTGACCCATTTATTCTTGCTCATTAGTCCTTGTGACTCGTTGTGTAAACCATTTGTCCTTGTGACTCGTTGTGTAAACCATTTGTCCTTGTTCACTAGTCCTTGTGACTCATTGTGTAAACTATTTGTCCTTGTTCGTTAGACGTTGTGACTCGTTGTGTGAACCATTTGTCCTTGTTCTTTAGTCCTTGTGACTCGTTGTTTAAACAATTTGTTCTTGTTTTTTAGTTCTTATGACTCGTTGTGTAAACCATTTGTCCTTGTTATTGTGACTTGTTGTGTGAACCATTTTTCCTTGCTCATTAGTCCTTGTGACTCATTGTGTAAACTATTTGTCCTTGTTCATTAGTCCTTGTTACTCGTTGTGTGAACCATTTGTCCTTGTTCTTTAGTCCTTGTGACTCGTTGTTTAAACAATTTGTCCTTGTTTTTTAGTTCTTGTGACTCGTTGTGTGATCCATTTGTCCTTGTTCATTAGTCCTTGTGACTCGTTGTGTAAACTATTTGTCCTTGTTCTTTAGGCTTTGTGACTCATTGTGTGAACCATTTGTCCTTGTTCTATAGTCCTTGTGACACGTTGTTTAAAAAATTTGTCCTTGTTTATTAGTCTTGTGACTCTTTGTGTAAACCATTTGTCCTTGTGACTCGTTGTGTAAACCAGTCCTTGTGACTCGTTGTTTAAACCATTTGTCCTTGTTTATTAGTCCTTGTGATTCGTTGTGTAAACCATTTGTCCTTGTTATTGTGACTTGTTGTGTGAACCATTTTTCCTTGCTCATTAGTCCTTGTGACTCATTGTGTAAACTATTTGTCCTTGTTCATTAGTCCTTGTTACTCGTTGTGTGAACCATTTGTCCTTGTTCTTTAGTCCTTGTGACTCGTTGTTTAAACAATTTGTCCTTGTTTTTTAGTTCTTGTGACTCGTTGTGTAAACCATTTGTCCTTGTTATTGTGACTTGTTATGTGAACCATTTTTCCTTGTTCATTAGTCCTTGTGACTCGTTGTGTAAACTATTTGTCCAAGTTCTTTAGACCTTGTGACTCGTTGTGTGAACCATTTGTCCTTGCTCATTAGTCCTTGTGACTCGTTGTGTAAACTATTTGTCCTTGTTCAGTAGTCCTTGTGACTAGTTGTGTGAACCATTTGTCCTTGTTCTTTAGTCCTTGTGAGTCGTTGTTTAAACAATTTGTCCTTGTTTTTTAGTTCTTGTGACTCGTTGTGTAAACCATTTGTCCTTGTTATTTTGACTTGTTATGTGAACCATTTTTCCTTGTTCATTAGTCCTTGTGACTCGTTGTGTGAATCATTTGTCCTTGTTCATTAGTCCTTCTAACTCGTTGTGTAAACTATTTGCCCTTGTTCAGTAGTCCTTCTAAATCATTGTGTGAGCCATTTGTCCTTGTTCTTTAGTCCATCTGACTTGTTGTGTGAACCATTTGTCCTTGTTCATTAGTCTTCTCACTCGTTGTGTAAACCATTTGTCCTTGTGACTCGTTGTGTAAACCATTTGTCCTTGTTCATTAGTCTATGTGACTCGTTGTTTAAACCATTTGTCCTTGTTTATTAGTCCTTGTGATTCGTTGTGTAAACCATATGTCCTTGTTATAGTGACTTGTTGTGTGAATCATTTATCCTTGCTCATTAGTCCTTGTGACTCGTTGTGTGAACCATTTGCCCTTGTTCATTAGTCCTTGTGACTCGTTGTGTAAACTATTTGTCCTTGTTCTTTAGACCTTGTAACTCGTTGTGTGAACCATTTGTATTTGTTCTTTAGTCCTTTTGACTCGTTGTTTAAACCATTTGCCGTTGTTTATTAGTCCTTGTGACTCGTTGTGTAAACCATTTGTCCTTGTTATTGTGACTTGTCGTGTGATCCATTTTTCCTTTTTCATTAGTCCTTGTGACTCGTTGTGTCAACCAATTGTCCATTTTCATTAGTCCTTGTGACTCGTTGTGTAAACTATTTTTCCTTGTTCATTAGTCCTTATGACTCGTTGTGTGAACCATTTGTCCTTGTTCTTTAGTCCTTGTGACTTGTTGTGTAAACTATTTGTCCTTGTTCTTTAAACCTTGTGACTCGTTGTGTGAACCATTTGTCCTTGTTCTTTAGTCCTTGTGACTCGTTGTTTAAACAATTTGTCCTTGTTCATTAGTCTTGTGACTCGTTGTGTAAACCATTTGTCCTCGTGACTCGTTGTGTAAACCATTTGTCCTTGTTCATTAGTCCTTGTGACTCGTTGTGTAAACTATTTGTCCTTGTTCATTAGTCCTTCTGACTCGTTGTGTGAACCATTTGTCCTTGTTCTTTAGTCCTTGTGACTCGTTGTTTAAACAATTTGTCCTTGTTTTTTAGTTCTTTTAACTCGTTGTGTAAACCATTTTTCCTTGTTATTGTGACTTGTTATGTGAACCATTTTTCCTTTTTCATTAGTCCTTGTGACTCGTTGTGTGAATCATTTGTCCTTGTTCATTAGTCCTTCTAACTCGTTGTGTAAACTATTTGCCCTTGTTCATTAGTCCTTGTAAATCGTTGTGTGAACCAACTGTCCTTGTTCTTTAGTCTATGTGACTCGTTGTGTAATCCAACTGTCCTTGTTCATTAGTTCTTGTGACTTGTTGTGTGAACCATTTTCCTTGTTTATTAGTCTTGTGACTCGTTGTGTAAACCATTTGTCCTTGTTCATTAGTCTATGTGACTCATTGTTTAAACAATTTGTAATTGTTTATTAGTACTTGTGATTCGTTGTGTAAATCATTTGTCCTTGTTATTGTCACTTGTTGTGTGAAACATTTATCCTTGCTCATTAGTCCTTGTGACTCGTTGTGTGATCCATTTGTCCTTGTTCTTTAGTCCTTGTGACTCGTTGTGTAAACTATTTGTCCTTGTTCTTTAGACCTTGTGACTCGTTGTGTGAACCATTTGTCCTTGTTCTTTAGTCCTTGTGACACGTTGTTTATTAGTCTTGTGACTCGTTGTGTAAACCATTTGTCCTTGTGACTCGTTGTGTAAACCATTTGTCCTTTTTCATTAGTCCTTGTGACTCGTTGTTTAAACCATTTCTCCTTGTTTATTAGTCCTTGTGATTCGTTGTGTAAACCATTTGTCCTTGTTCATTAGTCCTTGTGACTCGTTGTGTAAACTATTTTTCCTTGTTCTTTAGACCTTGTGACTCGTTTTGTGAACCTTCTGTCCTTGTTCATTAGTCCTTGTGACTCGTTGTTTAAACAATTTGTCCTTATTTTTAGTTCTTGTGACTCGTTGTGTAAACCATTTGTCCTTGTTATCGTAACTTGTTGTGTGAACCATTTATCCTTGCTCATTAGTTCTTGTGACTCGTTGTGTGATCCATTTGTCCTTGTTCATTAGTCCTTGTGACTCGTTGTGTAAACTATTTGTCCTGCTTCTTTAGACCTTGTGAGTCATTGTGTGAACCATTTGTCCTTGTTCTTTAGTCCTTGTGACACGTTGTTTAAACAATTTGTCCTTGTTCATTAGTCTTGTGACTCGTTGTGTAAACCATTTGTCCTTGTGACTCGTTGTGTAAACCTTTTGTCCTTGTTCATTAGTCCTTGTGACTCGTTGTTTAAACCATTTGTCCTTGTTTATTAGTCCTTGTGATTCGTTGTGTAAACCATTTGTCCTTGTTCATTAGTCCTTGTGACTCGTTGTGTTAACTATTTGTCCTTGTTCATTAGACCTTGTGACTCGTTGTGTGAACCATTTGTCCATGTTCTTTAGTCCTTGTGACTCGTTGTTTAAACAATTTGTCCTTGTTTTTTAGTTCTTGTGACTCGTTGTGTAAACCATTTGTCCTTGTTATTGTGACTTGTTGTGTGAACCATTTTTCCTTGCTCATTAGTCCTTGTGACTCATTGTGTAAACTATATGTCCTTGTTCATTAGTCCTTGTTACTCGTTGTGTGAACCATTTGTCCTTGTTCTTTAGTCCTTGTGACTCGTTGTTTAAACAATTTGTCCTTGTTTTTTAGTTATTGTGACTCGTTCTGTAAACCATTTGTCCTTGTTATTGTGACTTGTTATGTGAACCATTTTTCCTTGTTCATTAGTCCTTGTGACTCATTAGTTCTTGTGACTCGTTGTGTGATCCATTTGTCCTTGTTCATTAGTCCTAGTGACTCGTTGTGTAAACTATTTGTCCTTGTTCTTTAGACCTTGTGACTCGTTGTGTGAACCATTTGTCCTTGTTCTTTACTCCTTGTGACACGTTGTTTAAACAATTTGTCCTTGTTCATTAGTCTTGTGACTCGTTGTGTAAACCATTTGTCCTTGTGACTCGTTGTTTAAACTATTTGTCCTTGTTCATTAGTCCTTGTGACTCATTGTTTAAACCATTTGTCCTTGTTTAATAGTCCTTGTGATTCGTTGTATAAACCATTTATCCTTGTTCATTAGTCCTTGTGACTCGTTGTGTAAACTATTTGTCCTTGTTCATTAGACCTTGTGACTCGTTGTGTGAACCATTTGTCCTTGTTCTTTAGTCCTTGTGACTCGTTGTTTAAAAAACTTGTCCTTGTTTTTTAGTTCTTGTGACTCGTTGTGTAAACCGTTTGTCCTTGTTATTGTGACTTGTTGTGTGAACCATTTTTCCTTGCTCATTAGTCCTTGTCACTCATTGTGTAAACTATTTGTCCTTGTTCATTAGTTCTTGTGACTCGTTGTGTGAACCGTTTGTACTTGTTCTTTAGTCCTTGTGACTCGTTGTTTAAACAATTTGTCTTTGTTTTTAAGTTCTTGTGACTCGTTGTGTAAACCATATGTCCTTGTTATTGTGACTTGTTATGTGAACCATTTTTCCTTGTTCATTAGTCCTTGTGACTCTTTGTGTAAACTATTTGTCCAAGTTCTTTAGACCTTGTGACTCGTTGTGTGAACCATTTGTCCTTGCTCATTAGTCCTTGTGACTCGTTGTGTAAACTATTTGTCCTTGTTCATTAGTCCTTGTGACTAGTTGTGTAAACCATTTGTCCTTATTCTTTAGTCCTTGTGAGTCGTTGTTTAAACAATTTGTCCTTGTTTTTTAGTTCTTGTGACTCGTTGTGTAAACCATTTGTCCTTGTTATTTTGACTTATTATGTGAACCAATTTTCCTTGTTCATTAGTCCTTGTGACTCGTTGTGTGAATCATTTGTCCTTGTTCATTAGTCCTTCTAACTCGTTGTGTAAACTATTTGCCCTTGTTCAGTAGTCCTTTTAAATCGTTGTGTGAGCCATTTGTCCTTGTTCTTTAGTCCATGTGACTTGTTATGTGAACCATTTATCCTTGTTCATTAGTCTTCTGACTCGTTGTGTAAACCATTTGTCCTTGTGACTCGTTGTGTAAACCATTTGTCCTTGTTCATTAGTCTATTCGTTATGTAAACCATTTGTCCTTGTTATTGTGACTTGTTGTGTGAATCATTTATCCTTGCTCATTAGTCCTTGAGACTCGTTGTGTGAACCATTTGCCCTTGTTCATTAGTCCTTGTGACTCGTTGTGTAAACTATTTGCCCTTGTTCTTTAGACCTTGTAACTCGTTGTGTGAACCATTTGTATTAGTTCTTTAGTCCTTTTGACTCATTGTTTAAACCATTTGCCGTTGTTTATTAGTCCTTGTGACTCGTTGTGTAAACCATTTGTCCTTGTTATTGTGACTTGTCGCGTGAACCATTTTTCCTTTTTCATTAGTCCTTGTGACTCGTTTTGTGAACCAATTGTCCATGTTCATTAGTCCTTGTGACTCGTTGTGTAAACTATTTGTCCTTGTTCATTAGTCCTTCTAAATCGTTGTGTGAACCAACTGTCCTTGTTCTTTAGTCCATTTGACTCGTTGTGTAAGCCATTTGTCCTTGTTCATTAGTTCTTTTGACTTGTTGTGTGAACCATTTTTCTTTGTTTATTAGTCTCGTGACTCGTTGTGTAAACCATTTGTCCTTGTTCATTAGTCTATGTGACTCATTGTTTAAACCATTTGTCCTTGTTTATTAGTACTTGTGATTCGTTGTGTAAACCATTTGTCCTTGTTATTGTCACTTGTTGTGTGAACCATTTATCCTTGCTCATTAGTCCTTGTGACTCGTTGTGTGATCCATTTGTCCTTGTTTATTAGTCCTTGTGACTCGTTGTGTAAACAATTTGTCCTTGTTCTTTAGACCTTGTGACTCGTTCTGTGAACCATTTCTCCTTGTTTTTTAGTCCTTGTGACACGTTGTTTTTTAGTCTTGTGACTCGTTGTGTAAACCATTTGTCCTTCTTCATTAGTCCTTGTGACTCGTTGTTTAAACCATTTGTCCTTGTTTATTAGTCCTTGTGATTCGTTGTGTAAACCATTTGTCCTTGTTCATTAGTCCTTGTGACTCGTTGTGTAAACTATTTGTCCTTGTTCTTTAGACCTTGTGACTCGTTGTGTGAACCTTCTGTCCTTCTTCCTTAGTCCTTGTGACTCGTTATTTAAACAATTTGTCCTTGTTTTTTAGTTCTTGTGACTCGTTGTGTAAACCATTTGTCCTTGTTATTGTAACTTGTTGTGTGAACCATTTATCCTTGCTCATTAGTTCTTGTGACTCGTTGTGTGATCCATTTGTCCTTGTTCATTAGTCCTTGTCACTCGTTGTGTAAACTATTTGTCCTTGTTCTTTAGACATTGTGACTCGTTGTGTGAACCATTTGTCCTTGTTCTTTAGTCCTTGTGACACGTTGTTTAAACAATTTGTCCTTGTTCATTAGTCTTATGACTCGTTGTGTAAACCATTTGTCCTTGTGACTCGTTGTGTAAACTATTTGTCCTTGTTCATTAGTCCTTGTGACTCGTTGTTTAAACCATTTGTCCTTGTGTATTAGTCCTTGTAATTCGTTGTGTAAACCATTTGTCCTTGTTCGTTAGTCCTTGTGACTCGTTGTGTAAACTATTTGTCCTTGTTCATTAGACCTTGTGAATCGTTGTGTGAACCATTTGTCCTTGTCCTTTAGTCCTTGTGACTCGTTGTTTAAACAATTTGTCCTTGTTTTTTAGTTCTTGTGACTCGTTGTGTAAACCATTTGTCTTTGTTATTGTGACTTGTTGTGTGAACCATTTTTCCTTGCTCATTAGTCCTTGTGACTCATTGTGTAAACTATTTGTCCTTGTTCATTAGTTCTTGTGACTCGTTGTGTGAACCATTTGTCCTTGTTCTTTAGTCCTTGTGACTCGTTGTTTAAACAATTTGTCCTTGTTTTTTAGTTCTTGTGACTCGTTGTGTAAATCATTTATCCTTGTTATTGTGACTTGTTATGTGAACCATTTTTCCTTGTTCATTAGTCCTTGTGACTCGTTGTTTGAATCATTTGTCCTTTTTCATGTTGGAGTTAGTGTCCTCCACAATAGTGCGTTTACATAATAAATCTCATTAATGGAATATCTTCAGATATTTAATTATTTGATCCTCGTCAGTTGATTAACGTAAATCGATAACGGTTGGCTGACTAGAGTTTGACGTTATTGTCGTGAGACGGCGGTGATCAACTGACCCATTTCGGTCACACCTAAAGGAACGAACCCCAATTGACAACTAATTAATTGTATGAGATACAATTTATTAAGTCCCTTGATTTATAGACTAAAAGGTTAGTCGATTATTTTTAGAGAGATTTTGAGTTGCGAACTCGAGGAGCGGCAGTTATTATTTAATTACGCGATAATTAAATAATAAATTTTATGAGACGGGTTTTAGTTAATTAATTGTTAATTCACTAAAATTGTACTAATTGATTAATGTGATTAATATTAGTACGTAAATAATATGTGTAGTGGTACACGTATATTTACGGAATGATTTGGACAAATTAATTATGGAAGTATTTAAACATGAAACGATGTTTAAAATAAAATTACACGTATTTGTGCGACAAATATAAGAACCAATATGGACCCGTAAATGGGCATGTGGACCGTGTAAAATTGAGTAGTGGATGATTAGAAACATAATTATTTCACCTTACTTTATATACTACCATAAGCTATCTTATAATGATTTTGCATGTGATGTAAGATTGATTAAAAAAATAAGAAATTCACTCCTACACACTACCTCCTACCACCCGCCACTTTACCCTCTATATACTCCATCCTTTGTTCATTTCTACACTACATTATTTTGTATGTTTTTGCATGTGAACAAAAATCTATCATCTCTCTAAAATTATTATTCATCTTTACTAAGAAGTTAGTAATCAATTTTTATTACTAAGAAGTTAGTAATATTACAAATAATATCAAGGGTATAATTTTAACAAGTTTCTAGTAAAATACTTGTTAGTTTTGGGTTGAGTTCTTGGGTGCATCTTGAAGGAGATCTTCTCTTTGAAGATTTGTTAGGAGGATCATCCATTTGTTATAAGTATAAGATCAAACTAGAAAGGTGATCTAGTTTGTGCCCTTATTACCATAAAATCAATGTAAGGAAATTGTTTTTCCTTAAACTTTCATTTTTATGCTTTTATATTTGCATGCATGTTACATAGATCACCTAAATGATAAATTATGAGATAATTTAATTTTTATTAGAGAGTCTAATATGGATCTATGATCTTTCAAGTGGTATCAGAGCTTAGGGTTGTAATTTGCATGTTGATTTTAAGCATTTTAATGAATTATGAGATAATATATAAAACTCAAAAATTGTGTTAGAAGAGGTTTTAGCACGAAATTTTTGGGGCATGCATACCTATTGATCTTAAAAGGTTTGTGGTTAAGGTTGGTGATTTATGAAGTTATTTTGCTATTTTAATGATTTTTGATAGAAAACCGAGTCAAAATGCCGTATTTTACTTAAATATTGACTAAAAATAGTTAAAAGTTGATTCGGTCCATGGAAATTTTATGGTATTGATACGAAAATTACTCAAAAGAATAAGATTCGTTAGAGTTGCAGCGGAATTAACCAAACTGGACAGTGCTGAAGACTGTCTGATTGTCGGATTTATAAGATTTGAACGGTTTATTGGTATCGATTTTAACGAGAACTTAGTAATTTTATGTGTTTTTTTGTGATATAAACGAAACAAGAAAATAAAAGGATATTTGCTTGAGCTAGACCTATAGCTCAACCAATGGTGAATTATAATCAAGACCTATTGATTATAACTCGTGTTAATGTTCGAAAACGCGTCAAACAATAACGAAATTCGGAACGAAACTCGTCGAACCTATGCTTACACAATGTAAACGAAACTTTGCAAGTTTATTGATAATTCTTGGATGTGAAATAAGGATACAATAGCTCCCTATTTATACTAAGCTAGACCGACTCCTAGAGGACTTAAGGAAACAATCGACTTCCCTAATCTTACTCGACATAGGCTATGGCTAATTTGCCTTATTATAATCCTAATACTTTTAGGGAAAATAATTAAAGGAAATAACAACTAGGAAATAATTAACTAAACCAGATTTTAAGAAAATTGGAAACTTTCCTAAAACCGAATAGACTACTAATTAGGAAAACTTAAATAAGGAAAGATATGGCAACCGACTTTGTGCTTGCCTATGCACGTTTCCTTGCTTCTCCATACTCGGTCTTTGTTGCTTGGCGTCCAAGGTAAGACTATACTTGGAGCCCAAGTAAACACACGACTCCTTTGGCTGATTCGGACTTGGCACCAAATAGCGATGGATCGAAGCAGTCCTCTGGATCATTTCATTTAGTCGCTCAGTCTAAGTTAACTTCCTCATCAATCAATATCGTATCATCCCCTCCCCCTTTGAAAGGAATTGTCCTCAATTCTGAAATCCCATCATCATCAAGGTATGGAGATAGATCCCCGACATTAAATGTAGCATGTACTCCATAGTCTCCTGGAAGTTCAATTTTGTATGCATTATCATTCACTTTCTCGATCACTTTGTAAGGTCCCTCGGCCCTCGGCATTAATTTGTTCTTCCTCTTGCTAGGGAACCTTTCTTTCCTCAAATGTAACCATACCAAATCTCCTGGATTGAAAAACCTCGGCTTCCTATGTTTGTTTGATTTCTTCTTGTAAGCCTCATTAACGGTTTTGATCCGTTCTCTTACCTGTTCATGTAGCTTGATCATAGACTTCAATTTTGACTCCGCATCCTTATGCACCAATTCATCTTTAGGTAACGGTATCAAGTCTAACGGTAAGTAAGGATTTAAACCATAAACAACTTCAAATGGAGAGTGAGTTGTTGCAAACGTGGGAGAACGATTGTAAGCGAACTCGGCATGTGATAATTTTAAATCCCAATCCTTTTGAGTCTTGCTTACCAATCCTCGCAAAATAGTTCCAAGAATACGATTAGTAACTTCAGTTTGCCCATCTGTTTGAGGATGGTGTGAAGTACTAAACAAGAGCTTTGTTCCAACCTTCCTCCATAACGTGTTCCAAAAGTAACTCAAAAATTTGAATCACGATCGAAACTATTGTCTTTGGTATTCCATGTAGACGAACGATCTCCTTGTAATACAAATCAGCCACATTACTTGCATCATCTGTCTTGTTACAAGCCACAAAATGCGCCATCTTTGAGAAACGATCAACTACCACCATGATAGCATCCTTACCTCGTTGAGTGCGAGGCAAAGCAACAATGAAATCCATCGACACATCTTCCCATGGTCTAATCGGGCCGTGCAATGGAGTGTATTCTCCGGGCTTGAACTTGCTTTTCATAAGATGACAAGTCACACACTTGCTCACAATGTTGTATATATCTCCTTGCATCTTTGGCCAATGAAAATGTTCCTTCAATACATCCAACGTCTTTTGCACACCAAAATGACCAGCTAACCCACCTCCATGTGCTTCACGCACCAATAATTCACGAACCGAATGCTTAGGTACACAAAGAAGATTACCTTTGAAGAGGAATCCGTCTTGAATCACGAATTCTTTGAATGAACCATCTTGACATTCCTTGTAAATCTTTCCAAAATCAATATCTTCAATATAGTAATCTTTCAAGGTCTCAAAACCTAGCAAACGAACTTCAAGTGTAGATAATAATGAATAACGGCGTGAAAGAGCATCTGCCACAACGTTACTCTTACCATCCTTATACTTCGATGAAAAATAAAATGATTATAGGAATTCAACCCACTTAGCATGCCTCGGATTCAACTTTTGTTGCCCATGTATATGTTTTAATGATTCATGATCCGAGTGTAAAATAAAGTGACTAGGACGAAGATAATGACTCCAATGATTAAGAGCCCTAACAATAGCATAAAATTCCTTGTCATAGGTTGAATAATTAAGTCGAGCTCCTCCTAACTTCTCCGAGAAATAAGCAATGGGTCGCTTATTTTGAATAAGAACGACTCAATCCCTACACCACTAGCATCGCATTCGACTTCGAAAGGCTGTGAGAAGTCGGGTAATGCTAACACGGGAGCTTCACATAGCTTCCTTTTAATTGTTTCAAACGCCCCTTGGGCGGCCTCGCTCCAATGGAATGTGCCTTTCTTCATACACTCCGTAATAGGACTAGTAACGGTACTAAAATCACGAATAAAACGTCGATAGAAGGAAGCAAGTCCATGAAAAGATCTAACCTCGATTCTTGTTTTAGGACTTGGCCAAGAACGAATAGCCTCTATCTTTGTTTGATCAACCGATACTCCATCTTTCGAGACAACATAACCCAAGAACACCACGTTATCTACCAAGAATGTACACTTCTCGGACTTACCATATAGTCTTTGCTTTCGAAGTGTTTCAAACACACGCCCGTAAGTGTTCAAAATGCTCCCGGATGCTCTTACTATAAATTAGAATATCGTCCAAGTAGACGACAACAAAACGTCCCAAGAATGATTTCAAAACTTCATTCATTAATCTCATAAAGGTACTTGGGGCATTAGTGAGACCGAATGGCATTACCAACCACTCATATAAACCATGCTTTGTTTTGAACGCGGTCTTCCATTCATCACCTTCACGCATTCGAATCTGATGATAACCACTTCTCAAATCGATTTTTGAAAATATGACCGAACCATGAAGCTCATCTAACATATCATCAAGTCTTGGAATAGGAAAGCGATATTTGATAGTGATATTATTTACCGCTCTACTATCGATGCACATCCTCCACGTTCCATCCTTTTTTGGTACAAGCAATGCGGGAACGGCACAAGGACTCATACTCTCACGAACATAGCCACGCTCTTAACCTATTTGATGGATGGTGTGTTACCACTAATACTCATACTCATAAGGGTGGAAGGGTGTGGATGCTATGGCAACCACAACTGTTTGATGTTAATGTTTTGGAGTATAATCCTCAATTTGTTCATGCTCATATTACTGTTAAAGCTAGTGGTCAAAGCTTTCACTTAACGTTGATTTATGCATTTAATGAGGGGAAGGATAGACATGATCTTTGGAGATGTTTAAATAAGTTTGCTACTACCTGTACTATACCCTGGGCATTAGCTGGGGACTTTAACACAGTGTTGAAACCTGAAGAAAGATTAGGAGGGCAAACTCGAGATGAAGATATGGATGCGTTTGTTGATCGCATTAATAAGCGTAGGATGATGGATATACAGCAACAGGGCTTACTATACTTGGACGAATAAGCAAGATGTAGACCATAGAAAATACAGTAGATTGGATAGGTTTCTAGTAAACAATGAGTGGCATAATGTGTTTCCTGAAATGGTGGGTCATTTCCATCCTGAAGGACTCCTAGACCACAACCCCTGTGTGGTGTCCAATAAGCAGCTAACAACCAGGCAGTATAAAAGCTTCAAATACTTTAATATGTGGGGGAAGGCTGCTGATTTCATTCCCAGGATCAAGGAAGTGTGGGGTGGTACGATTGTCCGGCACATTAATGTTTTGTGTGGTTAAGAAGATGAAATTTTTAAAGAAGGTCTTTGAAAGGACTAAACAAGGAATGTTACTCTGACATTGAAGTCAAGACTGAGGAGGCAGCAATGATTCTAAATGAGATTCAGCAGGAAATTAGGGATGACCCAATGAATCCCTCCCTTATTACCAAAGAGAGGACAGCTATGGAGACTCTAAGAGAATTGAACAATGCCAAATATAGCTTCTGCAGAAAGCTAAACTCAAATGGACCGAGGAAGGGGATATGAACTCGGCTTTTTTTTTCATTCCAAAGATAAAGAAAAGATGCATCGAAACACTATTATTCAAATTGAAGATCAGCATGGGACTGTATGCACAGATGCTCAGAGTATTCAAGATGCATTCTTAGAGTTTTATCATGGACTACTTGGGAGTAGAAAAGTAAATGAGAAAGTTAGACCTGCAGTACTAGAATATGGAAAATTTTGCACGGAGGAACACATAGCTATTCTGAATAAACCAGTGCTCTATGAGGAGATCAAACAGATGGTATTCTCCATTCCAATTGATAAAGCACCTGGACCTGATGGATATTCAAGTGGGTTCTTTAGGGACTCATGGGAAGTGATTGGAAGTGATATAGTGGCAGCAGTCCAGGATTTCTTTAGCACTGGTCAGATGTTAAATCAATTGAATGCCACCAACATTAGCCTGATTCCTAAGTGTGAGAGACCTACCTCAGTTAAACAATTGGACCCATTGCTTGCTGCAATGTTCGTACAAGGTTATCTCAAAAATTTCTGTGCAATAGACTTGCTTTGGTCCTACGAACGATACATGAAAATCAAGGAGCTTTTGTTCAAGGGAGGTCCATTATTGAGAATGTCCTGATATGCCAGGATATAGTACATCAATACTCAAGGAAAAATGTCTCACCCAGATGCTTATTCAAAGTAGACCTGCAAAAAGCCTATGACACAAAGAGAATGGGACTTTGTGGAACAAATGCTAGTGGGATTGAAGTTTCCTAACAAGTTTATAGACCTACTGATGAAGTGCATTACAACTACCTCTTATACCCTAGTCTTGAATGGGAGCAATTTTGGATATTTCAGGGGTAAGAGGGGACTCAGGCAAGGTGACCCAGTCTCCCCTCTCATCTTTACTATCTGTATGGACTATCTTTCAAGACTCATTGCCTATGCCACAGACAGATGGCCATTTCATTATCACCCACAGTGCAAAGGAATTCGTTTAACTCACCTCATGTTTGCGAGATGACCTCCGATGTTCTCGCGCAAGGAGATGCCCCATCTATCCTCCTCCTTGTTAAAGCTTTTACATCCTTCTCTAATGCTTCAGGGTTGCAAATGAACAATGCAAAGTCAGAAATCTTCTTCAATGGAGTGAATATGGAATTGCAGACTGATGTCATATCGATTCTGAGGCTTTCGAGGAAGGAACAATGCCGTTAGATATTTAGGAGTGCCAATTCAACCAGGGAGGGTAACAAAAAAAGAATGCGGCGAGCCTGGTGGAGAAAATGGTGACAAGAATCGAAGTCTAGGTGCAAAAAAGCTCTCCTATGCTGGCAGGGTGGTTCTCATTAACTCAGTGCTTAATACGCTGTACAACTACCGGGCAGCAATGTTCGTCATTCCTACAGCAGCAATAAAGAGAGTTGAGGCAATATGTAGGAACTTCCTATGGGACAGCTCCTCTGAATACCATAGAGTACCCTTAGTAGGATGGGACAGAGTCACCATGACAAAAGCAAAGCAGGGGGACTAGGGATTAAAAAAGCCAGTACATGGAACATTGCATCAGTAGGGAAACTAGTTAACTGGATCTATATGAAGGCAGATAGGCTTTGGATTAAGTGGATAGATAGTGTGTACCTCAAAGAAACTACCTGGCATGATTATATTCCTGCAAAAGATGCTACTTGGACATGGAAGACTATCTGTAAGGTGAAGGAGAAGATTAAGAGTGGATTCAGTGACAGTTCTTGGACTCCTCATCAAAAAGGATACACAATTAGCCATGGTTATGAATGGCTTATGGGATCACCACCTACTCATCAGTGGACTAAATTAGTTTGGAATGACTGGAATGTACCCAAACACTCCTTCAATTCCTGGCTCATCATGCAAGGTGGTCTGAATACTAAAGACAAACTCTTTTCGTATGGATGCTGTGAGGATGACCTGTGTATCCTCTGTGCAGAGCAGACTGAAACTAAGGAGCATCTTTTTGCTGAATGCAAATTCAGCTGTCAAGTTCAGAAGTATGTTGAAGAGTGGATAAAACGACCATTTCCCACTGATAATGAGATGTTGAGGGTACAAGACAGCAGCGTGAATTGGAAGGCTCTTACCATGGTACTATCCTGCTACAAGTACACAGTATGGCATCAACGCAACCTTGCTCGAACCCAATTCAGTATTGTAAGGCCTGTGCTAGTGGCAGAACAAATGAAGATAGTGGTGCAACAACAAATTCGAAAATTTTGTGATAGTAGAGGAAAGCATCAGCAGTTAAACGCAAGGGGCTGGACATGTTTTAGATAAAAGATTAGTCAGTAGAGATAGTTTATTTTTGATACTTTTGTAAACGGATTGGTTTCTTGATATATATAGTTACACTCACATTTTTACCAAAAAAAAACATAGCCACGCTCCATGAGTTCTTCAATTTGACGTTGTAACTCCTTGGTCTCCTCGGGATTACTACGATAAGCGGCCTTGTTAGGAAGTGGTGCACCTGGTACGAGATCAATTTGATGCTCAATTCCACGAATAGGAGGCAAACCCGGTGGTACATCTTCGGGGAAGACATCCTTAAACTCGTGCAATAGTTCTTTAAGTATTCCGTCTTCATGACTCGTTGTGATGGTCTTTGTAGGACTCTCACTTGAGACCAATGCATATACTGTTTCACCATCATCAATAGCTTGCTCCACCTCTCGTTCACTAGCAAACATAGACAAACTTGGTTTCTTACCCTTCTTTGCGTGCATAGCTCGAATTGCTTCCGGGGACATAGGACGCAATACTATCTTCTTGCCATTCACCAATAAAGAATATTCATTACTTCTTCCATTGTGATTAACATTACGATCAAATTGCCAAGGACGTCCTAAGAGAATATGACAAGCATCCATAGGAATAACATCACAAAGCACCTCGTCCTTGTAAGAACCCATTGTAAAACCAACACGTACCTGCCTTGTAACCTTCACCTTGCTACCATCATCAAGCCAATGTAAATTATACGGTTTAGGATGTACCATAGTAACGAGTGCCAATTTTTCTACCATCTCCGTTGAAGCCACATTCGTGCAACTTCCTCCGTCAATAATCACACTACACCACTTGTCTTTCACTTGACACTTTGTATGAAAAGTCTGGTCTCGTTGCTCCGTTGTAATAGGCTCTGTATTAGCTTGCAAAGTACGTCGTAGAACAAGATTAGTATCATACATAGGTGGTTCATAAGGCTCAAAATCCACCTCTCCCTCCTCGGCTTCATTCAATAGAAACAACCCATCTTCGTTGTCTTCTTCAAATAACTCATCACGAACATCCACGGCCTCTCGCAATGTGATATTTCGTTTGTTAGGACAAGCATTCTGAAAGTGTCCAAAACCTTGACACTTAAAACAACGAACAGTAGCCAAACTCTTTTCTTTAGGCGTACGAAGCAGTCTTAGGGACTGTTTGAGCGACTGGTGTTCTTTGGAACAGAGGTTTCGAACTAGAACTCGAACTAGCTCCCATATTCTTAGACAAATCAGGTTTACTCCAAGGATTAACTTTCGATGAGTTACTCACATAAGCACGTTTAGTCTTATTTTGCCCTTCCGCCTTGATACAAAGATCACATAACATATCGGAAGAAGAATAAGGGTGCATCTCGACCGCATGAGCAATATTAAGGTTTAACCCTCGAAAGAAACGAGCCATCTTTTGTTCCTCAATCTCCTCTACTTCACTCATAAGGGTTATTCTTTCAAATTCGGCAATATAATCGGCAATACTCAAGCTCCCTTGCATTAATTCAGCCAATTTACGATATAAATCAATCTTATGAGTTTTGGGAACAAACCTCTTTCGTAGCTTACGTTTTAAAGACTCCCATGAAGCTAGCTTTTCCTTCCCTTCACGTGCCCTAGCAGCCTTCAAACTTTCATACCATAAAGATGCATTCTTGCGTAGCTTCAAGATTGCATATTTGCAACGCTTCTCATCATCAATGTCCTTGAAGTCAAACATCCTCTCCATCTGTCTTTCCCATTCAAAATATTCCTCGGGATCCGTGCCACCAACAAACTCTGGAAGTTCATTGATTTTGAACTCATCCATGTACTTGACCGGTTCTCTCCGTGGTTGCATACGTTGTCCTGGGGTAAAGTTGATGTTCTTTAAAGCCTCTTGGAGATTTTGAAGAAAATTTGGATCATTAAAATCCATGATCACCGTCTTGGATCAACAAATCTGTCTCTGATGCCAAATGATACGAAAATTACTCAAAAGAATAAGATTCGTTAGAGTTGCAGCGGAATTAACCAAACTGGACAGATCTTCAAGAGATCGATTGTCGGATTTATAAGATTTGAACGGTTTATTGAACTGTCTGATTCAGAACGAGAACTTAGTAATTTTTATGTGTTTTTTTGTGATATAAACGAAACAAGAAAATAAAAGGATATTTGCTTGAGCTAGACCTATAGCTCAACCAATGGTGAATTATAATCAAGACCTATTGATTATAACTCGTGTTAATGTTCGAAAACGCGTCAAACAATAACGAAATTCGGAACGAAACTCGTCGAACCTATGCTTACACAATGTAAACGAAACTTTGCAAGTTTATTGATAATTCTTGGATGTGAAATAAGGATACAATAGCTCCCTATTTATACTAAGCTAGACCGACTCCTAGAGGACTTAAGGAAACAATCGACTTCCCTAATCTTACTCGACATAGGCTATGGCTAATTTGCCTTATTATAATCCTAATACTTTTAGGGAAAATAATTAAAGGAAATAACAACTAGGAAATAATTAACTAAACCAGATTTTAAGAAAATTGGAAACTTTCCTAAAACCGAATAGACTACTAATTAGGAAAACTTAAATAAGGAAAGATATGGCAACCGACTTTGTGCTTGCCTATGCACGTTTCCTTGCTTCTCCATACTCGGTCTTTGTTGCTTGGCGTCCAAGGTAAGACTATACTTGGAGCCCAAGTAAACACACGACTCCTTTGGCTGATTCGGACTTGGCACCAAATAGCTGATGGATCTGGACAGTCCTCGGGACTGTTTCATTTAGCTGCTCCAGGTCTAAGTTAACTTCCTCATCAATCAATATCGTATCAGGTATTTCATGAATGTTTTCTACTGATTGTATGCAAAAAGTTGAAGGTTGGTTCGAATTTTTTGCATGTTTATTGATTTTATGATATAAAAGTCGATAAAAGTGAATTAATTAATCATAATTACGAAACATTTGATTCTGCCCATGATAAATTTATGTACATTTAAAAATATTATTTAAATTTTAAAAGTGAATTTTAAAATGTGTTTTCACCTTGTTTTGATATTTATTGGTTTTAGTAGTTAAAAACCGATAAATATCGATCTTTTTCTTCATAAATTATATCCGGATTTTTGGGCCAATTTTTCTGTCATTTTGGTGTTCTTGGGAGTGTTCCAGAATACACAAAATTTTTGTTTCAATTTTTTTGGGTAATTTTTCAATTATTTTGGATTTTTACTTAAATATTATGATTTTACCGATTAAATTAGCAAAATATCACCAAATCACACTAATTATTTATCAGAAAATTAGTGATGACTAATTTTGATGTTCAAAACAGTTTGGACAATTAGTTTGGACTTAAATGAGATTTACGAGTTGATTATTGATTTTTACATGTTAAAAATCGATTAAATCCACAAAAACCGAGATTGATACCAACGATTGATACCAACGATTGATAGATAGGGCGATTTTGGCATGATTTTACAGCATTTTAAGGATATTTATTTAAGTTGAATGAATGATTGTCATTTATTTAAAGTATTTATCTTGTTGTACCTAGTATGACCTAGTTTATTTTAATCGTTATTACCCGAAATGAATGGGAATATCAATTTGTTTGTAATTAAATACGATCTCATATCGTCGGTTTGTAATTAATTAATAGTTTTATTTATTTTATTAATTAATGTATAATAGGAATAGTTATGTAATTTGAATTGTAATAGTTATTTTTACCGGCGTTTCCAAAAGACGGATTACATCGAGACGGTGTCTATTTTTGGAAGGTGTTCCATATCCCAGAAGAAGGAGCCACTTATGGAATGAAGAGGCAAGGGACCAAGGAGTTGGTTTCCGAAATGTAATAGACTAGTTTTTATTAACTAGATGGCCATACTAGGATTTATTCATATGCTTACTTGTTTGCTTGTTTTAGTTTCGCGCATGCCAAAATCGCCATTCACATGCATTTTATTTGCGCGGTTGTCAATTCACGTCATTTACATTCACCGAATTAATTCACTTATAAGGAATTTATGACTAAATTGACAAGATCTCTCACATAACTAAAATTGAGATTAGCCTTACCAATTAGTAACACCTATGAATCTCTTGTTCATTAGAGCCACGCTCGCCCAAGCGGGGTGTTCTCTTTTTACCTTGGGTAAGTAGGGTGGTAAACGGTTATCACACGCTAAAATTGGTTGGACTCAACGGGATATAAGACGGTCTTGTGTTCCGGGGCTAGTAGATGGATTTAAGGAAATTCGTCGACCGAGAGTTCTAGAGGTAGAATTAGTCAACGTGACTTACCGAATTTACACAATTATGGGATGTTTCGCCCAAGCGATGATCATTTTTGTTTAATATTTGGGTCTTGGAATCATTTTTATAATTTAGTGGGAGATCATTATATAAATTCTAAAACTTGTTAAACATGTTTTCACAAGTAAATTTTTTAAACAATGGATGTTAATTTTCCTTTTTGTTGTAGCATTTTAATTCGCAATGGCAACTTCATCAACTCCATCGACTACTTCACCAGGCAAAGATTCATGGCTAAGGTCCGTAATGGACAAATGTATCTTACAAGATGACGGTAGTAACTTTCTTGAATGGGAATCCAACATCAAAAGTGTCACGTTGTCCGACAATGTGCTCACTTACTTGACCGATGCTCCTCCTATCGAGCCCGGTCCAAGGGCTTCATCGGCGGTGCGGACCGCCTATGATGACCATGTGAGGATGTCGAATGATATCAAGAATGTGTTGATATGGCCGATGTCCCGAAAGCTCAAGCTATCATGCATTTCTTTAAATGCGTACGAGATATTCACTCGTATGATCACTATGTTTTCACAAACACCTAAAGTCCGTCAATACGATGCGGCGGCACGCTTCTTTGAAGCTAAGCTTGAGAGGGGCTAAAAGGTTGGTCCCCATGTACTAAAAATGGTCGAATATGTTGACATCCTAGAGCGTCTAGGGTGTAAGATTCCTAAGACTCTTGTGGTGGATCGTATCCTCCACTCACTTCCCACCAAGTTTGCCCACTTTAGGGTAAACTACAACATGAATGACATAGATAAGAGTTACCATGAAATTCATGCACTCCTCACCAAAGCGGAGAGGGATATGGAAGCTAGTGGGAGTGAAAAAGGAGAAGTTTTAACCATGAAGTTAAAGAACATGTCCCTTGGAGTTAAGAAAGGAAAAGGGAAGGAAAAGTCCCAATTCAAGAAATCGTCAAAGAAACATGACAAGGGAAAGGGAAAGGCCGTTGAGAATGGCAATCCCAAGGCAAAAAGTGTCAAGCTCTCCGAGGCCGAATGTTTCCATTGTAATGGGAAGGGGCATTATAGGAGGAGTTGTCCCAAATACTTGGAGGAACTCAAGGAAGGGCGTGTGACGCCTATTGGTATGATTTTCTCTCTCTATGTGATAGACGTTAATTATGCTTGTACTTCCACTTGGGTACTTGATACCGGATGTGGCTCTCACCTTTGTATTCATTTGCAGGGTTTAAGTGACGTGCAAGCACTAGCAAAAGGTGATGTGGATCTCCGCATGGGCAATAGAGCTAGAGTAGCCGCCGTTTCCGTGGGGACCTATGTGCTCACTTTAGCTAGTGGTCTAGAGTTGTATTTAAATAAGTGTTATTTTGTACCGACTTTAACCAAAAACATCATCTCCATTTCCGCGTTAGACGCGGAAGGCTTTTGTTTTATGATTAAGGACAAGTGTTGTACTTTTTCTTTTAATGATGTGGTTTATGTTGGAATATGTGTCCTCCGACAATAATGCGATCACAACTGTTGATCATGATGATCACATGTTTAAGTCTCATTTTAAAGAATACAATTGGGAAGTATTTTTACTGTCAACTGGTCCACACATATCGGTAATGAATGGCTGACTAGAGTTTGACATTACTGTCGTGCGACGGTGGTGATTAGTTGATCCCCTAGGTCATACCTAAAGGATAATACTCTTAATTGATCATTTAATTAATTGTAAGCGGATCTTTTTACTGTACCAACATAGTATAAGAACGAGGACGCACACCCAAGTGCTCATTATAAGTGATTGGGATATTACCACGAAATTGTTTAATCGGGCGGTAAGCGTACGGAGATGACAAAAAACGCCTAGCGCCTATCCACGGCATAACGGCAAAACGGTGTCTCTCCTTCCGCAGTTATCAATTCAGTTTGAACAAAATGTGTACCCTCACTAAACCTTCTTATTTTATGTTGATAGGTAATAAAACCATCTTAAAATAATAACACATCCATGGTTTAATATATAACTTAATCAAGTATCGTCATAATTCAACAAAGGATTTAGCCTATTAGGCTCATCCTTAGAGTAAAATAAAATTAAAACAAGAAAAATAAAAACAAGAAAAACTTACAAACTTAAAGTTGTGCTCAGAATTGAAGAGGTACGGTTGACGAGATTTTATTTATAAGAAAGAAGATTTACAAGGGGGAGAGAGAGAGCTAGAGAGAGGGGTAGGAGAAGCCTGCCTCTAACTAAAACGTTTGCCCGTTTATATAGGCAAAATATAAAAGCTATTCACAACTATTACAAAACACTTTATTAGTGTTAAAAAACTATTGCAAAATTAGAGCGGGAACTGTTATTAGTGCCCATTATTGTCCATGCTTATCATGCGTCATTGCATGCGTGTCTTCTGGGTGGTTTTTATTCCACTATTTTCCCTTTGTCTTTTGATTTGGCATTTTTGGCCCTGTTGTTGATTATTTCTTCTTCTATTAAAAGTTGGACTTCTGTTTCTTCTTCCATTTCTTGAGCATCTTGAAGAAGTTCAAATTTATTCTTGCTATTGGATGTTGTTGATTTTGTCATTGATACATCACTTGTCTGGGATTTATTATCCTCATTCATTCTTCTTTGAGCTAGAGCCCTTTCTGCCAATTTATTGTAATGGCAAAGAATTTCATCTTCAGTTTTATCTTTAATCTGAAATAATTCTTCAGATTGTTGGAATTCTTCCAATTCTCCAGTTTCTTCGGCATTGAAGATAATTAGACTATCAATCTTGTCCTGAATTAGATTGATTGTGTATATACACTTTAACTCATTAGTGTCTTTATCTTGTCTTAACATGGCGTCCCAAAAACGAGAATATGATTCTCTTTTTAAACAAAATAATTTGATATTATTATATCCTGTTTTGGGGATAAACTTCCAAATCCAGGGAATAGAAAATTCAATAAAGAAATTCATTTGAATAATGCCAGGAATATCATCCTGATCAGTTTTTGGAAGTAACTCCTTCCATTCGTCATAAAGATCTTTAAAGATTTGTGGCAGAATATTTTCATTAGGTCCATAAAATTGCCACCATTTGATTAACCAATTTGGCAGATTTTGATCAAAAACTTCAGGGTAAATTTTTATTAGCCATGTGTGGCTTTTCGTAGGATTTTCATATAAGAAAACTTGATCAAAAGCCTGGACATAATCCCAGTAATTGTATTCAACTTTGATATTATTTTTGTTTATTAAGGTTTTAGAAGTAGATGGAGTTATTCCCCATTCTTCAATGGATATTATCCTTTTAATATTGATTTTTGAAAATCTCCGAAATTTCTGGATCTTCCCAATGATTAAAATTGCATTCATTATCGAGAGAATGCCTTCATAAAATCCTCGACTTTTATAAATCTCCATAGGATAATGATTATTGGTTAAATAACGGTTATATAATAACCAAGGGTTATCTTCCCATTTTTTATCAGAATTTTGGAGTATAATAATCTCCCTTTCTTCTGGTGATTTCACCATTTTCTCTTTTTCATCAAGAGATTCTTTCATAATTTTTTTGAAAGATGGGGAACTTATATTAAGTCCTTTTTGTTTCCATATTTGGAATTCTTCAAATTCATCCGTTGTGATATTATCACATAAATTTTTGGCTATTAGCCTTTTTTCACCATATTGTGCCAAAATATTATTTGGTCTTATCTAACCAGATGAGGATCCTGGTCCTGGGTTATTCCCAGTTTTGATAATTTCGGATGATTTTCCTGGGTTATTCCCATATCCGATAATTGAGGATAATTGTCCTGTATTATGGGTATTCCCATATCTGATAATTGAGGATGATTGTCTTCCTCTCCCTCTATTAGAAGGATGCATAAAGCGGCCACGGCCACGGCCTCGACCAAACTCCATTCTGAAACAATTAACAAACTCTTATAGAGTTAAATACTCCCTTGTTAAGAAATCAGGGAGATGATTATCAGATCCTTTTTTATAATGTATTTCAAAATCAAAAGGGGCTAAATGAGCTTGCCACCTTGCAAACATTTGTTTGGAAACATCATGTTTAAAATCTTTTTGAAACATAAATTTCGCAGAACTACAATCAGTTCTTATCGTAAATTTTTGGTTATATAAATCATTTTGAAATTTTAAAACACATCTGACTATGGCTAAAACTTCTTTAGCAATCGTTGCATAATTAGATTGTGCAGAATTCCATTTTCCTGAATAAAAACGGACTAAAAATTCCTGTTTATTATTAGGATCTATTTGTTTAAGAATCCCTCCATAACCAATGTCCAAGCATCGTTTCTACTATTTTTTCCCAATGAGGGTTTGTCAAACTAAGGCATGGTAAAGATATAACTTTACTCTTAATTTTCCGATGACTCTAGTGTGATCATTAGACCAAGCACAGGATTTTTCTTCAACTGTCATATAAAATAAATTTGTATCTTTTGCCAAGTCATCATAATAAGGTGAAATATAATTCAAACTTCCCAAGAATCTTTGAAGTTGAGTTTTGTCAATGATTTCATCTGGGAATTTAGAACCAAATTCAATACTTCTATTAATAGGAATAATTTGGCCTTTCTCAATATTATGACCTAAAAATCTGACTTTAGTTTGAAATAGAGACATTTTAGTTTTAGAAATAACTAAACCATTAGATATGACAATTTTTTTGAAAATATCTAAATGTTTAAAATGTTCTTCTATATTCATAGAGAAGATGAGAATGTCATCAATATAAACTATGATAAAATGACTATAATTGTTAAAAATATCATTCATAATTTTTTCAAATTTCGATGGAGCATTTTTCAATCCAAAAGGCATAACATGCCATTCATATTGTCCAAAAGGAACATTAAAAGCAGTTTTGTATCTGTCATTGGTCAATTTGAATCGCTAATAACAGATTTTAAATCAAATTTAGAAAAATTAGAGCTTTATACAAACGGTCTAATAAATCTTTTTATTAGGTATTGGATATCTAATCCATTTTAAGACCTTATTTAAAGGTTTATAATTAATGACTAATCTAGGAACTCCTCGTTCCTTTTCAGCATTTTTGTTAACATAAAAAGCTGTGCAAGACCATGGTGATTTGGATGGTCCAATAAGTTTTTTCTCTATAAGAGAACTTATTTCTTTTTTGCAAAATTCTAAATATTCTGAATTCATTTGACAAGGCCTAGCCTTGGTAGGAACATTATCTTCCCTGAAATATTCTTCATAAGGAAGATTTACTATATGCTTTTTCCTGTTCCAAAAAGCATTAGGATGGTCATTACAAATAGATAAAGAAAATTGGTTTTCAATATCAATAATTTTTTGTTTTAATCTAGGATTATTAAGTTTTTGATCTCTAGTTAAAATGTTAACTTCATGTTTTAAAAAACTTAATTGATTTTCTTTTAAAGAAATTCTATCATAAATCTCATTTATAGTTTTCATAAAGGGTTTCATGATGAAACTGAAAGTAATAGTTTTTCCTCGATAATTTTGCGTTAAATTCTTATTATCTGCAGTAAAAGGATAAATTTTTGTTATAAAAGGTGTTCCAAGAATAATAGGAACCGAGAGTTTATTTTTTACTAAAAGAAAGCTTAAAGGTATGCAGGTGTTATTAACACATATATCAGCTTTTGGGAGTTTAAAATCAATATCTAATTTATCTCCTCCTGCTTGAGATAAACTATGAGTAGTTTTGACAAAATACCTGGAGTCAATTTCTCCTTCTTGTATGACATTTAAATCTGCTCCAGTATCAATTAAAGCAATAAATTCTTTAGAAAATTGATTATTAATTCTAAGAAGAATCTTAACATACCATTTTTGTCCAAAGAACCATATTTATGGTTTGGAGAAATTTTTATTCCTCTTTAATTCGGGAGAGTAGTAACAAGTTGATTAGCTTGATCTTTGCCACTAGGGTTAAGAATAGGAATCTCATGGTTATCAACCTTTTTGTCATTAGATTCTTGATCATTGTTTAGCAAATCATTTTGAAAAATAAAAAGTTGTTCAAGATTAGAAATTCTTGTATCATTTCTTTGTTCTTCAATTTTTAGAAGTTTAATCTGAGATTTTAAATTATCCATCTCTTTCAAAATATCTTGTAAAGAAGAAGGATTAGAAGTTGTGTTTTTATTTTGAAGACGTTTATAAACTTCATTTAAAGAATAAGGTTTTTTTCTTCAGTAAAATTTTTATTTTTATAATCCAAATTATTATGAGAAGTGCTAGGTATATTTTCAATGATTTGTGATCTTAAATCAGCACTTGGGATGGCTTTTAAAACATCCAACCAATCATTATTGGTGAGAACTTGTAATTTGGCATCTTGAAAATTGGATAAAAGATTAAAGTATTCATCCTTTTTGGGATTAATACAAGCTTTTCCCTGTCCACAGGGTTCACATTCTGAATTAGTAGTTTTAACTACTGTCGTGTAAAAAGAATCATTTTTAAGGATTTTTAAATTATTACTAGAATTACTAGAATTATCAGAATTATCGACATAGCTTCGATTCACTTTGCAGATCAAGTTCATTAAGAAATAATTTTGAAATCTTGTCTTTAAGATCATCATCTATATCAAGATTATTAATTTGTTTTTGGGTCCAGCAATTGTTTGCCATATGACCCTTTTTATTGCATTTAAAACACCTTATTTCTTTTGAAGGTATATAACCCTTTTTACTATCTTTTGCTTTTTATGGAATTTTCTTTGATTTTTCCGATAAGTTTTTTCTTCAAGTTTAGCTTTAGAATATCTTTTCTTTTTATATCTAGGAGAATAAATTCTATCATTGCTTTTGTTTTGTTTTCTACGAGAAGTAGAAGGCATATCCATACCAAATTGTTCACAAAATTCACCTAATTGGCTTCTTTCAATAATGTTCGATGTTTGATTTGTTGGTTTAATTTAATCTCATTACAAAGGTTTATTCCTTCAGCTGTACAAGCTTTAATAAGGTGACCATAATTATATTTTTCGTAATTAATAGAAGGATTTTCTCCACGAAGAATTTTTCTAATTCTTTCAGCAAATAAGTGTGGTAGACCATCAATAAATTTACCTTTCCAATGAGAGCTATTGCATTCCGGTAAAAGCATGACTCTGCTAAGGAAGGTGTCTTTGTACCACCTAAAATCAGTTAAAGTTTTACATCTAAAATTTTGTAAAAGAGTTCTTGTGGAATCATAATTATTCCCCAATTGACCAGTAAAATGATCAAGTATATTGACAAGTAAAGTGTAAACCGCAGTTTCTGTAGGCACTTCATCTTTAATTTCTACATTCGTAAAAATAGTGTTTTTTTTGTTCATTAGTGAGGTAATTATCCCACCATCCTTTAAGTTGACCGGTAAATCCTGATGCTATCATTTTAGCAACAAGAGAATCACTATTATTAGCATTTTTACAAACTTGCGAATACATAAGCATTCTATGGCATTGGTTATGAATTTGTTTTTCAGCAAAATAATCTATATTCCATTCATAGATATGAGATCCACTATAACTATTACTGATAATCTCAGCATTTTCTTCATGCCCAATATCAACAGGTGAAGGTCTTCTATTATAATATAGAGTATCAATAGGTTTTTGACTCCATTTATTCCTTGAAATAACATTCAAATCATCTTTTGAATTTGGATTGAATTCTTCACTTAAAGTTTGCAATTTTAAATTTGCAACCTTATTTGCCAACTGACTTATAAGCTGTTCATTGTTAATGTCAGATAAAAATTTAAAATTCTCTATATCAGGAGGATTTTTTATAATAGGAGTTATTTCTTGCGAAGAAGAAGAAGAAGAAGGGTCTTTAGTCTTGGTATTTTGAATGACTTCATTAAGAAGATTTATGACTTTATTAGCCTTATGGTGTAAATCTGTAACATGTTCACCAAGAATTTTTAAAGATAGATTAGCATAATTATTTTGTTCGCTTAAATAATTTAAATGTTTAGTAGTCGTGCTAATAATTCCATCTTCATACATTTTTGAAAGGGGCATGTAAGAACACCCATCTAATTTAAATTTCTTAAGAGGAGGATAAATTCCCTTAACTTCATTACCATTGATAAGTTCAAAATTTCTTTCAAGAATAGTTAAATGATTATATAAATAAGTTGAACAATACCAAGGGACAAAATAAATAATCGCATTTCTTGATTTGCAGTATTCATAAAATTCATCTTGCAAAATATCTTGCTGTTCTTCATCAAAATTATGAAAAAACCAATTTCTAAATTTTTCCCAAATAGGAGATTCAAATTCATTACTAATTAATTTTCTGGTTAAGGAACCAGGAGAAAAATCTAGTAAGGCCTTCTTAATCATCAGTATAACTTATTTGGGACAATGTGTCCGCTTCCTTTTTAGAATGTCGTCTTAAAATTTTATCAGAATGCATTCTTAAAACATCTTCATCTGTTTCAATAAAATCTTCATCTCTTAATTGAGAAGTTGAACACCTAGATGTACTAGGTATATCTAAATCTTGATCAAGGGCTGAAATAAAAGTCCTATTAGAAAAAGATCTAGTCATTTTTGAAGTACTACTTCTTGGTCGAATATGTTTATTACCAAAATTTAAAGTAACAGCTCCTTCAAGAGTTTGCTGTACATCAAGTAAATTAGTCTCCATAATTGGTTGAGGAGGCATAGCTTGGGTTATAGTCCAATTTTCAGGGAAAGATATTTCTTCCCATTTAATAGCTTTTCTAGTAGTAATATTAGATTTGTTACAATTGGTTTCAATAATAATAGTCTCATTTATAGCTTTATCAGCTAATCTACAGTGAGGATTTAAAGTATATAAAGGTTTATAATAAATCCTGTAACAAATACAGATTAACTCAGATCCTTTTGCATAATTGTAACCATGAGTTTTAACATTCAAAGTTAAAGCATCTAATATATTAGAATCTGTCAAAGATAATTGTAAATTTGGATAAACGTCAAAATAGACTGGACCATGGGCCAAACTGGATTTAACAACTCCAATAATTGACTTTTGCCAATTCAAATTTCTGCCATCTCTTAAGGCTGCAATAAAACTTTCTGGTAATCCTTCCAGAGTTAGTGGTTTAAAAGCCACTTGGACTAAACCAATATGAATAAATTGGTGCTTAGATTTTCTTAGTGGTTCTAAGTCACTATTGTTTAAAAGTTGAAGATACATTTCTTCATTATTTAGAGAAATAGATTCCTCTGTGGTTTTAACTCTGTGTTTTAACCCGATATATTCAAAAAACCCATAATTATAAATAGTTCTTTTGCTAACTTCTGGAATTGTCCATTTGTTTAGCAACTCTAAATTTTGAGGATACTCAACCTCTTCAGTCATACTGTTTTTCACAGTAGACTTACCCGTATTAAGTACACGTAGACTCATAAGATGAGAGAAAGTTGAATTATGACTTAACTATCATAAATTATATATACTTCCATGGCTCTGATACCAAGTTAAGCGGATCCTTTTACTGTACCAACATAGTATAAGAACGAGGACGCACACCCAAGTGCTCATTATAAGTGAACGAGTTAATTAAATTACTTAAAATATTGACGGACGATTTTGGAAGTAAATTTACGTATCTCATTATAATCTGATTAAATAAGATACGGTCTAAGTGATCGAATTGTTTTATTACTTGGATGAAATTATTGTTTAAGGAAACAATTGAAATTGAATAAATAATTTATTATAAATACAAGATGTTGTGATTTATAATTGGTAAATTATTTTGGTACAAGTAATTGTGAATTACCAAGTCGATTTTGTATATGACGTATTTTTATTAATGCGTTGATTTTTAATATGTTAAAAATACATAACAATTTTACATGACATGTGACATGTGACAAATTGACAAATTGACAAAGATAAAATGGAATCCATTTTATCCTCAAATGGACCGAAATATTGGGTGTGATTAACAATTCATATTATGTTAATTTAGTTAGTGGAAGATATGATTATTTTCTATAACTAGGCATGCAAACCTAGTGCCTCTTGTGAAGAGCACCAAGTTCATGCATTGGCCTTCCTCCACCCTCCTACCCGGTTTCCCCTTGAAAAGAGCCAAGGGTCTTTTGCTTAAAAATCATCATTCACTACATGCAAATGTGTGTGATTCATTTTTATTCATTCCAACATTACAAAAAATATTTTTAGAGAGATAAAAATATTTTCTTCCACCTTCTTCCTCCTCTTGACCGAAATCCAAAGAGGACCAAAAATATTTTGGGTCATTTTATTTAAATTAATGTTATTCTAGTATTGATAATATTAATTTTATTAAGGGTATATCTTGGGTATTATTCCTTGGGAGGGATACTATACTTGTATCCTTTTGTTCATCCATTTAAGGAGAGCTCAAGAACAAGAGAGTAGGAGAACTCTTTTGTGCCCTTTGATCCGAAAATAACAATGTAAGAATGAAGATTTGTTCTTTAATTTGTTTATAGTTTGCATGCATAAGATCACCATTTAATTTTATGATTAAATTTACATCAACATATATGAATATGTTAGTATAGAGATCTAGTTTTCTAACAAGCGGTATCAAGAGCCTTGGTTGTTTGCATGCAAATCGGTTAAAAGTTTTTCCGAGTTATATGATTAACATATAAAACTTGTTTAATTTGTGTTATTATGATATATCACGAAAATCATTATGCATGTTAAAGTTTCTGGTCCTAAAATGTTTTTAGGATATTTTGGTTAATTTATGGATTTTTATTGTTCATATTACATAATAATGGCATTAAAAATATGATTTTATGAATAAAATGTCATTTTCGGACTAAAATTAGCTAAACTTCGAATTTTCCAGTGATTTTTGGATATATTGTCACATATATTATTTTGAGATGACCTGCAAATTTTCATAATATTTGGACTTCTTATGCTTGAAAAATGGATTTTTCATTATTAAAATCGGATTTAGATGAAAAATAGGTTAATATGAGATAAATTTCGAATCTGGTCATAGAAATTTAGTATGTTGTCACATGAAATTTTACAAAATGTGTGTAAAATAATAGGCCATATTGAAGTCTTTTTGCATGATTTATGATTTTTTGAAGAAAAATAGCATAAATAGTGACTTAATTAGTGAAATATTAATAAAACATTCTCCATGACTAAGGAAAAACGTCACATGGTTCATTTTATTATCTTTTTAAGATCTAAAATTGAAAAGTTGATGAATATAATTTTTATCATGTTTTTATGATTATTTTTGTTAAAACCGATAAACCGCAACATTGTTTTTCTGGATAAATTTCGAAATATTTAACCTAAGTTTTTGAACATTATGAGTGTCATGGTATTTTTCCAGAATGTTCATGAGTTTAAATTTCAAAATTTGAATTTATTTGAAATTTTGTGATTTAATTGAAATTTATAGCTTATTTTATTATAATTTTAGGTCCATTAATGAACAAATTTTGGAAATATGAGTTAATTATGGTCAAATAGTTAGTGAAGACTAATTTTGAGTCCTAATAGGTTAGGGTAATTAACTTATGCATAAATATGAATTTATGTAATTTTTGTGATTATAAAATGTTGAATCACGCAAATCCGTAAAAACCGAGTAATATACGATATTGGCTACTTTAAGGCGATTTAGCATAAAATTGGGCATGTTCATACATATTATAATGCTGCATTTTCTTTATGATTGTCATAAATTTTATTTTATGTAATTTTGAATTATGTATTTTTACTTAGTATGGCCTTAGTTTTTAATTGGTATTACCCGAAATGTATGGGAATATCGATTCGGTTGTAATTTTATTGTGATCTCGTATCACCGTTTTGTAATTTAATAGATTTATTTTATTTTAGTTACAAATGTATAATAGGAAATTATGTAATTTGTTATGTAATTTTATTTATTTCGGAGTTCCCAAAGACGGATTTCTTCAAGAAGGCGATACATAAAGACGGTGTTACCTCGAGATGCGTGCTACAACCGAAGTTCAAGGGACCAATGGAGTTGGTTTCCGAATATGTAATAGTTAATTAGATTTTCTATTTTAGGAAAGCCATACTAGGATTTATTTTATGTTTTGCATTTTATTTATATGTTGCATGGATCGCTAAATCGTCATAACTAAAACATGCATCTATCTTTCATCGAGTTTATCGATCGTGTCAATTACAATTATCGTAGTTCATGATACGAAATTGATGCAGAGATTAGACGAAATAAACAGTCTCCACGACTGTTCAGTCAGAAGGCAA
The DNA here is from genome assembly GCF_048544455.1 of Silene latifolia. Lineage (NCBI taxonomy): Eukaryota > Viridiplantae > Streptophyta > Magnoliopsida > Caryophyllales > Caryophyllaceae > Silene > Silene latifolia. Next base: position 60,411,957 of record NC_133535.1, on the reverse strand, counting down.
TTTCCCCAGCTGTTTACTCGGTTACTTGGCGCCCAAGGAAGAGGTGTCGAGACTTCTTTCCTAAAAGAAGTCATATCTTAATTGAATTAGTATAAGTTATTTATTTCCTATTTATGTTAGAAGTTCTACTTTCCTAATTAGTAGCTTATTCGGTTTTAGGAAAGTTTACTAGTTTCCTAAATTCAGTTTTCCTATTATGTTTTAGAGAAGTATTTTCTATATCTTTAAGGAGTGTGTAATAAGGCAATTAGAATTGCCATAGAAGTCTTAATCTACACGAGTAGATCTAGGAGATCGGTTTAAGGAAGCTTGTTTCCTTAATCGGTTTAGGAGTCATTCTAGTTAGTATAAATAGGAGTCATTGTATTCTTATTTTAAGCATGATATGATATTGAATTAAGAAAATTGAAGCTGTTGCTTTATTGTGTTTGCAAGTTTTGTAAACATAGGATCGACGCGTTTTCGTTCCGAATTTCGTTATTGTTTGACGCGTTTTCGAACATTAACACGAGTTATAATCAATAGGTCTTGATTATAATTCACCATTGGTTGAGCTATAGGTCTAGCTCAAGCAAATATCCTTTTATTTTCTTATTTTGTTTATATTATAAAAACACATAAAAATTATAAGTTCACGTTCTGATTCAGACAGTTCTCAGCACTGTCCAGTTTTATTAATTCCGCTGCAACTCTAACGAATTTTATTCTTTGAGTAATTTTCGTATCATTTGGTATCAGAGATTCGGCTCTTGATTTCCTTAAAACAAGACGGTCCTATGGGGGAAAGGAATATGGAACTTATCAACACGGAGCAACGAGCTCAACTCTTTTATACCAAGTGCCAAGTGAATGATCGATGGTGTAGTGTGATCATAGATGGAGGAAGTTGCACCAACGCTGCCTCATCCGAGATGGTAAGTAAACTTGCTTTGTCAACTACAACTCATCCTAAACCATACACTTTACATTGGCTAGATAATGGTAAGAAGGTGAAAGTCTCACAACAAGTTCGAGTTTGTTTTGCAATGGGTCCTTACAAAGATGAGGTTTTATGCGATGTAGTCCCTATGGATGCTTGTCATATTATTTTAGGGAGACCTTGGCAATTTGATAGAGATGTGACACATAAAGGTCGAAGCAATGAATATATTCTATCATCTAGTGAAAAGAAAATCGTCTTGAGGCCTATGTCGTCCGAAGCAATTTATGTTATGCATTCTAGTCGTGACAAAAGATCGAGTCTAACAATGTTTGCTATGGAAGACGAACTTGACTAAGAGCTAAACAAGGAAGAGTTTAAAGACAACACCATTGATTCTTCCCTGGATTTAAATCATCCACCAATATTTGACGATTATGGTGATGAAGAAACGGTTGATGCTTTTGAAGATGAAGTTTCAAAGATTGTGAATTTAGATGAGGATGATAACAAAAAAGAAGAGAAAAAAGAAATTGTTGAAGAATTGACATTGGACATTAATTCGATTCATAGCAATCTAATTCATGTCAAACCAACATTGATGAAGGAAAAATATAAATCACCATTGGAATCATATATAGATGAGTTCTTATATGGTGATAGGTATTCTGATCTTACTGTCTTCACTTCGGTGTTAATGGGGAATTATGAAGATATTGAAGGCAATGATAACTTCTTATTTGGTTCAATAGAGTTGAAAGAGGTGCATAGTTCTTATGTGCTCGGTATTCTAATGGATGTGAATGCGGCAACTGTTAAAAGATCATCATGTTCACTTGATCTTGAATTTGCAGATATTAACAAGTTTCTAATTCTTGTGCAAGGAGAGTGGAGGGGAGGAAGGCACGAGAAAAGGAGAATGGGGAGTCGAAACCATGAACATGGAAGGCAAAAGAGGAGTTTGGAAGCAAACAAGATAGATGAGCCTGAAGTTTTTATCAAAGATGATGAGTTAAAAGATGATTCAAGTTTATTACTATTTCTTATAAATGAATTTGCATCCAGGTTTGTGAAGTTCATATTTGATCCCGGAGGATTAAAGCGTCATGAATTGAGGACAATTCCTTTCAAAGGGGGAGGGGATGATACGAAATTGATGCAGAGATTAGACGAAATAAACAGTCTCCATGACTGTTCAGTCAGAAGGCAATTTCCCCAGCTGTTTACTCGGTTACTTGGCGCCCAAGGAAGAGGTGTCGAGACTTCTTTCCTAAAAGAAGTTATATCTTAATTGAATTAGTATAAGTTATTTATTTCCTATTTATGTTAGAAGTTCTACTTTCCTAATTAGTAGCTTATTCGGTTTTAGGAAAGTTTACTAGTTTCCTAAATTCAGTTTTCCTATTATGTTTTAGAGAAGTATTTTCTATATCTTTAAGGAGTGTGTAATAAGGCAATTAGAATTGCCATAGAAGTCTTAATCTACACGAGTAGATCTAGGAGATCGGTTTAAGGAAGCTTGATTCCTTAATCGGTTTAGGAGTCATTCTAGTTAGTATAAATAGGAGTCATTGTATTCTTATTTTAAGCATGATATGATATTGAATTAAGAAAATTGAAGCTGTTGCTTTATTGTGTTTGCAAGTTTTGTAAACATAGGATCGACGCGTTTTCGTTCCGAATTTCGTTATTGTTTGACGCGTTTTCGAACATTAACACGAGTTATAATCAATAGGTCTTGATTATAATTCACCATTGGTTGAGCTATAGGTCTAGCTCAAGCAAATATCCTTTTATTTTCTTGTTTTGTTTATATTATAAAAACACATAAAAATTATAAGTTCACGTTCTGATTCAGACAGTTCTCAGCACTGTCCAGTTTTATTAATTCCGCTGCAACTCTAACGAATTTTGTTCTTTGAGTAATTTTCGTATCAGTTCACCGCTTTAGTTCACTTAAAACGTGATAGATAATAAATTGACATGACCTCTAGCTAAAACAATCAATTGAGACATAGCCTTACCAAATAGTAGAAACCATGAAACCCTATTTCGAGAGGGAGACCACTCGGCCCTACCGGGGTACAAACCTTGTTACGTAGGGGAAGTGGGTGATAAATGTCTATCCACCGAATTCATGTCAATGAGGGGTATTTCGGCACACCGTGCCCTAAGTTGATATGGGTTTGGATTATGGACACATTTATTCGAAATTTGGGTTATACTCAACGAAAGTATTCACGACGATTTCCGGATGTGTTTCGGGCTAGAGATAAATATTAATGTAAATTTTGTCGACCAAGAGTTCTAAAAGTAGAATCGATTAAAAGGTTAATCCACCGAGTTATGTTAATAAAGGTTATTTCGGCACACCGTGCCCTAAATTAATATGAATTTGGATCTTGGAATCATTTATAATAGTTGGGTAGAGGTCACTATATAAATGTTCATATCTTGTTAATTTTAATTACAAGTATGATTTAAAAAGACAAAATGTTAATATTTCCTTTCCTCCATATTTGTAGTTCATTACAATGAATCCATCAAACGCTACCGCACCAATAACTATTGAGTCATACCACAATGTTTTTGACGACGTTTGCTCCAACAATGATTTCGCACTACTAGAGAACTTCATTTTGGGATAGGTTCGGATGGAAACCTTAACTTCATCACTTCTACTAGACCACCCACTACCACTAGATCCCGTGTGAGCCCATCTCAGGAAGACCGCCTCATACAATCTATAGGATCTTTGTCTCTGGAAGATAAAGATGCCGAAACTAGTGGGAGCTCAAGCAATCAAGTTCTTGCTATAAAGGGCAAAAAGTTCAAGAAGAAGGGAAAGAAAGTCAAAAACTTCAAGCAAGTTGATGATGAGTGCCATTATTGCTATGGCATAGGACATTGGCTTAGGAATTGTCCCGTATATTTGCGAAATATAAGGGAAGGAATCATCACTCCAAAAGGTAAAATTCCTAAGGAAATTTATGTTATTGATATAAATTATACTTCCACTACGACATGGGTACTGGATACCGGTTGTGGTTCTCACCTTTGTAATCATTTACAGGGTTTAAGAGACGTGAAGAGGCTTAGCAAGGGAGATGTGGATCTACGCCTTGGAAATGGAGCTCGAGTAGCGGCCGAATCCAAAGGAACTTATGTTTTAGCTTTGCCTAATGGATTTGAGTTGTATTTACATAATTGTTTTTATGTGCCTACACTCTCTAAGAACATTATTTCAATCGCCATGCTGGACATGGACGGTTTTTGTTTTGTCATTAAGAACAATCGTTGTACTATTTCAAGGAATGATTTGGTTATAGGCCAAGCTTCTTCCATCAATGGCATTTACATTGTAGAGACCTCAAATCCAACTAATGATATCTATAACATTCAATCAAGGAAACTCAAATCAAGTGACCCAAGTGAAGCGTTCATTTGGCATTGTCGATTAGGTCACATAAACGAGAATCGCATTAAAAGATTAATTTCAAGTAATGTGATTACACCATTTGATTATCAATCATATGGTACATGTGAATATTGCCTACTTGGCAAAATGACTCGTAATCCTTTTAATGGTAAAGGGACACGAGCTAGTGAACTATTGGGACTCATACACACCGATGTGTGTGGACCAATGAGTATCACCGCACGTGGAAATTATGACTACTTCATAACCTTCACCGATGATTTGAGTAGATATGGGTATATCTATTTAATGAAGCATAAAAGTGAAGCGTTTGAGAAATTCAAGGAATTTCAAAACGAAGTAGAGAACCAATTGAACAAAAGGATTAAGGCACTACGATCCGATTGTGGTGGAGAGTATCTTAGCCTTGAATTTGATTCACACTTGAAAGGTTGTGGTATTATATCACAACTTACTCCACCCGGAACACCACAACTCAATGGTGTTGCCGAAAGGAGGAATCGAACCCTACTTGATATGGTTCAATCCATGATGAGTCAAACCGAGTTACCAAACTCGTTTTGGGGATTTGCGATTCAAACCGCAATTAATCCTTGAACGTAAGTCCAACCAAAGCAACTGAAAAGACTCCATATGAAATATGGAGAGAAAAGGTTCCAAATCTATCCCATAGGAAAATTTGGGGTTTTGATGCTTATGTCAAAATTAAAAATGATAATAAGTTGACACCACGATCCGAAAAATGCATTTTTGTAGGATATCCCATGGCCTCACGAGGCTATTACTTCTATTAGCCGCAAGAGAACAAAGTGTTTGTGTCTCGAGATGCTGTCTTCCTAGAAAGTGATTTTATTTCTAGGAGATAGAGTGGGAGAAATTTTGAACTTGATGAAGTTCAAGAGCCACAAACCGAGATAGAGACACAAGAAGAAGTTCCTTTGTCGTCTAATGCGGTTATTCCTCCTCCTCTTAGAAGAACGGGCCGTGTTATTCGCCATCCCGATCGATATGTGGGACTTATCGAAGAAGATGGAACACTTGATGTGTTGCTTATAGAAAGTGACGAGCCCGCTACCTACAAGACCGCAATCTCTAGTCCAAATTCCTCCTTATGGCTTGAAGCCATGAAGTCCGAAATGGATTCTATGCATGAAAACCAAGTTTGGGACTTGGTAGATTTGCCTAAAGGGGCAAGACTTCTTCAATGCAAATGGATATTCAAAGTCAAGAATGGCATAGAAGGACATGACGATGTCTACAAAGCTAGGCTAGTGGCAAAAGGATTTACCCAAGTCCAAGGTCTCCATTATGATGAGACCTTCGCCCCCGTAGCCATGCTAAGATCCATACGGATTTTGTTAGCGATCGCCGCGTTTCATGATTATGAAATATGGCAAATGGATGTCAAAACCGCTTTTCTAAATGGGCATTTAGAAGAGGAGGTGTACATGATACAACCCGAAGGTTTTGTTGATTCTAAAAATCCTAACAAAGTGTGCAAACTTAAGAGATCCATTTATGGTCTTAAGCAAGCATCTAGAAGTTGGAATCATCGATTCAATCATGATATAAAGGAGAATGGTTTCACTCGAAGTGTTGAGGAACCATGTTTATACATGAAATTTAGTGGGAGCAATGTTGTGTTCCTAATCTTGTATGTCGATGACATACTACTCATTGGAAATGATATTCCGATGTTGTCTTTTGTTAAGAAGTGGTTAGGTAACCACTTCCAAATGAAGGATTTAGGAGAAGCACAACGCATATTAGGTATCCGGATCCACAGAGATAGATCCAAGAGGATATTGGCACTAAGTCAAGAATCTTATGTGGATAAGATTCTTCGACGGTTCAGCATGGACAAATCTAAAAGGGGTTTGGTACCTATGGTAACTGGGACTATATTGAGCAAGACTCAATCTCCCTCCGAACCCCATGATGTTGAACCCATGAAGACAATCCCTTATGCTTCCGCTGTTGGATCAATCATGTACGCCATGATATGCACACGTCCTGATGTCTCGTATGCTTTAAGCATGACGAGTAGATATCAAGGAAATCCAGGTGAGAGTCACTGGATTGCCGTCAAGAACATCCTTAAGTACTTGAGAAGAACTAAGAATTCAATCTTAGTGTTTGGAGGAGACACCGAACTTCGTGTTAATGGTTACACGGACTCAAGCTTCCAAACAGATAGAGATGACATGAAATCTCAAGCTGGTTTTGTTTTCATGCTCAATGATGGAGCCGTTAGCTGGAGAAGCTTCAAGGAAGTCAGAATCGGATTCAACAACGGAGGTGAGTACATTGCAAAGCATCGAAGTCGCCAAGGAAGTCTGTGTGGATCAGGCAATTCACGGAAGGTCTAAAAGTAGTACCTACCGCCAATAATCCCATCACTCTCTATTGTGATAATAGTGGGACGATCTTCCAAGCTAAGGAGCCAAAGTCTAGTAATAGATCTAGACATGTACTTAGAAAATATCATGTAATAAGAGATTTCATTGAAAGAAAGGAAATTGCGATTTGTAAGGTTGGGACGGATGACAACATAGCCGATCCGCTCACCAAGCCTTTATCGCATGCTAAACATGATGGACATATGGCGTCCATGGGACTTAAATGTGTACCAAGTTTATGTTAGATTTTGAAATGAAATAAAAGTGTTGTTTTTGTTCATGTTCATAATCGAATTTGTCTTTTATCTTTTTATTATACATTGTTATATCCAAACGGGTTGTGGAGACAATTGAACCCCGTTAAAGTGAACATGGATTAACATTATATTTGCCCATAGTCACTTGTATGAGGTGACGTCTCGAAGTGACTAGAGTGTGATGCGATTGATGGCAAGTTCAAGTGCCATAGAGTCATGTGAGATGACTAGTCGATCACATAGGCAGACTGTTAGGAACATTTTGTTGGGCCTTATGACCGCTTATAGAGTTCTGGCAAATTTATATAGCCTGGTCGTGGCGAGAGCTGCTATAGTATTCTAATGAGTCGATTCTTTTGACTAAAGACTATTCGCCTAAGATGGCACAGTTTCAGATTAACTTTGATTTGTGTTACTACGACCTTCGTAAATGGGGTCAAATGGGCATATTTTGGGTTATGATGGCTGTGGCTAGTCGAAGGGAATGAGTGCGATAGGAATTGTCCACCCCTAGTCAGGGTTATAACAATATCTCAGGGTCACTCGAGGAGTAATGAACTGGAAATGCGTGGCCACGCTCGGAATGAATCCATGGTGGATAAATCCGGTCAATCAGTTATTCTCCAGATCGAGGAAACCACTCTCGATATGATCACTTGCAAGTACGACCTGAAAGACACCTTGCATTGAGTGGGAGATAGTTATAGGACAAGAGAATTGGTGACGCACACTTGTCGAGGACAAGTGAGAGATTGTTGGAATATGTGTCCTCCGACAATAATGCGATCGCAACTGTTGATCATGATGATCACATGTTTAAGTCTCATTTTAAAGAATACAATTGGGAAGTATTTTTACTGTCAACTGGTCCACACATATCGGTAATGATTGGCTGACTAGAGGTTGACATTACTGTCGTGCGACGGTGGTGATCAGTTGATCCCCTAGGTCATACCTAAAGGATAATACTCTTAATTGATCATTTAATTAATCGTATAACGTTACGAGTTAATTAAATTACTTAAAATATTGACGGACGATTTTGGAAGTAAATTTACGTATCTCATTATAATCTGATTAAATAAGATACGGTCTAAGTGATCGAATTGTTTTATTACTTGGATGAAATTATTGTTTAAGGAAACAATTGAAATTGAATGAATAATTTATTATAAATACAAGATGTTGTGATTTATAATTGGTAAATTATTTTGGTACAAGTAATTGTGAATTACCAAGTCGATTTTGTATATGACGTATTTTTATTAATGCGTTGATTTTTAATATGTTAAAAATACATAACAATTTTACATGACATGTGACATGTGACAAATTGACAAATTGACAAATTGACAAAGATAAAATGGAATCCATTTTATCCTCAAATGGACCGAAATATTGGGTGTGATTAACAATTCATATTATGTTAATTTAGTTAGTGGAAGATATGATTATTTTCTATAACTAGGCATGCAAACCTAGTGCCTCTTGTGAAGAGCACCAAGTTCATGCATTGGCCTTCCTCCACCCTCCTACCCGGTTTCCCCTTGAAAAGAGCCAAGGGTCTTTTGCTTAAAAATCATCATTCACTACATGCAAATGTGTGTGATTCATTTTTATTCATTCCAACATTACAAAAAATATTTTTAGAGAGATAAAAATATTTTCTTCCTCCTTCTTCCTCCTCTTGACCGAAATCCAAAGAGGACCAAAAATATTTTGGGTCATTTTATTTAAATTAATGTTATTCTAGTATTGATAATATTAATTTTATTAAGGGTATATCTTGGGTATTATTCCTTGGGAGGGATACTATAGTTGTATCCTTTTGTTAATCCATTAAAGGAGAGCTCAAGAACAAGAGAGTAGGAGAACTCTTTTGTGCCCTTTGATCCGAAAATAACAATGTAAGAATGAAGATTTCTTCTTTAATTTGTTTATAGTTTGCATGCATAAGATCACCATTTAATTTTATGATTAAATTTACATTAACATATATGAATATGTTAGTATAGCGATCTAGTTTTCTAACAGTTTATGGCAAGGCCATTTCAATTGGAGGCATTTATGTTTTAAATGATGTTAATGACGTTTATCATGTGGAAACTAAAAAGCTCAAAACGGGTGATCCAAACGAATCCTACCTTTGGCATTGTCGTTTAGGCCACATAAACGAAAGACGCATTAAGAGACTTGCTTCATCTAAAGTGCTCAAACCATTTGGTTTCGAATCTTATGGTACATGCGAGTCTTGCCTTTTAGGCAAGATGACTCGTGCACCTTTTGCGGGAAAAGGGACACGAGCTAGTGAGGTTTTGGCTCTCATACATACGGATGTGTGTGGACCATTAACCATCACCGCTAGAGGAGGTTTTCACTACTTCATTACTTTTACTGATGACTTAAGTAGATATGGGTATGTCTACTTAATGAAGAACAAGAGTGAAGCCTTTGACAAGTTCAAAGAGTTTAAAAATGAAGTAGAGAACCAATTGGATAAAAAGATAAAGACCCTACGGTCCGACCGTGGTGGTGAGTATTTAAATATTGAATTTGATTCACACCTAAAAGATTGTGGTATAGTATCACAATGGACTCCTCCTGGCACACCGCAATTAAATGGTGTAGCCGAAAGGAGAAACCGAACTTTACTAGGTATGGTTCGGTCTATGATGAGTCTAACTGAGCTTCCTAGTTCATTTTGGGGTTTTGCCCTCTTGTCTGCAACATTTTCACTAAATCGAAGCCCGACTAAAGCGGCCGATAAGACTCCATATGAGATATGGACAAGGAAAGTCCCTCATTTGTCATTCATGCGTATTTGGGGTTGCGTAGCGTACGTTAAGATCAAGTCTGACAATAAGCTTACACCCAGGTCTGACAAATGTCTTTGTGTAGGATATCCAAGGGAAACACGTGGCTATTACTTATACAATAAACACGAGAACCAAGTGTTTGTGGCTCGTGATGCTGTCTTCCTAGAAAAGGAGTTTATTTCTAGGAGACAGAGTGGGAGAAAATTTGAACTTGAAGAAGTTCGAGAGCCACAAACCGAGAATGAGGTAGAGGAGAACGTGGAGGATAGCATTCCCTCTTCCTCTGAAACGGTAATTGTTCCTAGAAAGTCAAGTAGGATTTCTAATCCACCTGACCGCTACCTTGGTAACATTGAAAAGGATGGTGTTTTGTTACTTTTTGAAAGTGATGAACCCACTACCTACAAATCGGCCATGTCTAGTCCCGACTCCTCGCTTTGGCTAGAAGCCATGTGGTCCGAAATGGATTCCATGTACGAGAACAAAGTATGGGACTTGGTGGATTTACCTGAGGGAGTGCGACCCCTTCAGTAAAAATGGATATACAAAATTAAGCTCGGCGTGGATAAACATGTGGATGTTTACAAAGCTAGATTGGTGGCAAAAGGTTTCACCCAAGTTCATGGTTTACACTATGATGAAACCTTCGCTCCAGTCGCTATGCTTAGGTCCATTAGGATAATCTTAGCGGTTGCCGTATTTCATGATTATGAGATTTGGCAAATGGATGTCAAAACCTCCTTCTTGAATGGGATTCTAGAAGAAGAGGTGTACATGATACAACCTGAAGGTTTTGTGGATACATCTAACCCTAAGAAGGTGTGTAAGCTCAAGAAGTCCATTTATGGTCTTAAGCGAGCATCTATGAGTTGGAATCATCGCTTTGATCATGTTATTAAACAATACGGTTTCACTAGATGTGTGGAAGAACCGTGTTTATACATGTTTAGTGGGAGTAAGGTTGCATTCCTTGTCCTATATGTGGATGACATAATGCTCATAGGGAATGAGGTTCCATTGCTCACTTCCGTTAAGGAGTGGCTAGGGAAACACTTCCAAATGAAGGACTTGGGAGAGGCACAACGAATCTTGGGTATCCGGATCTATAGGGATAGGTCCAAGAGGATACTAGCATTGAGTCAAGACGCTTATATCGACAAAGTTCTTGACCGGTTCAATATGAAAGACTCCAAGAGAGGATTTCTACCTATGGGCCAAGGGATTACTTTGAGCAAGTCACAGTCTCCCTCCACCCCTAAGGAAATTGAACACATGAAGACCGTCCCTTATGCTTTCGTTGTTGGGTCTATCATGTATGCTATGATTTGCACTCGTCTCGACGTTGCGTATGCCTTGAGCATGACAAGTCGTTATCAAGCCAAGACTAGTGAGATTCACTGGATAGCCGTAAAGAACATCCTTAAGTACTTGAGAAGGACTAAGGATTCGTTCTTAATGTTTGGAGGAGAAACTGAGTTGCGTGTAAGAGGTTACACGGACGCAAGTTTCCAAACCGATCGGGATGACATGAAATCCCAATCCGGCTATGTGTTTATGCTAAATGGAGGAGCTGTTTGCTGGAAGAGCTTCAAGCAAGTTTCCAAACTGATTGGGATGACATGAAATCCCAATCCGGCTATGTGTTTATGCTAAATGGAGGAACTGTTTGCTGGAAGAGCTTCAAGCAAAGCGTTACCGCGGATTCTACAACAGAGGCTGAGTACCTTGCAGCGTCTGAGGCTGCGAAGGAAGCTGTTTAGATTAGGCAATTCATGGAGGGGCTAGGAGTAGTCCATTCCGCAAAAGATCCGATCACTCTATATTGTGATAACAGTGGATCTATTTTTCAAGCCAAAGAGCCGAAGTCTAGTAACAAATCTAGACACATTGAAAGGAAATACCATGTAATTAGAGATTATGTGGAAAGGAAGGAAATTGACATTTGTAAGGTTGGGACAGATGATAATATTGCTGATCCTTTAACCAAGCCTTTATCAAAGGCTAAGCATGATGGTCATGTCGTCGCAATGGGATTGAGACGAGTACCAGATTTTCTTTAGATTATGGATATGTAATAATTGGATAGTGTCTCTTATTATATATGATAATCACTTTCATTGTTTTCGCATTCATTCTTTTATGAATCTTTTATTTAGTGTGACTAAATTTTAATACCTTGTTTATCTGAATAAGTTGTGGAGACAATGTTGAACACTATTAAAGTTAATAAGATGACCATTGTATTTTGTCCCTAGTCACTTAATGAGGTGACGTCTCGGAGTGACTAGATTGTAAGTCGATTGATGGTTGTTCAACACCATAAGGTCATACGTGATGACTAGTCGATTACATAGGCAGAGTGTGTGACACTTTGCCGGACAGTGACCATTTAGAGAGTCCCTAAGTTCTATTATAGACGCCTGGTCGTGGCGGGGATCTCTAAGATGTTCTAATGAGTCGATTCTTTTGACTGGAGACTATTATCTGAGCAAGTGCAGTTTCCGAGTGACTTTGATTTATGTCCTAGGTCGTGCCGTGAAAGGAGGCCAAAAGGGCATTTACTAGGTAATGGTGATCTGTATTTTGCAATAGGATAGATAGGGCATACAGGAATTGTCCACCCACGTTGGGTAAACTATATCTCAAGGCCACTCGAGGAGTTAATGACTACAAATGCGTGTCCACGCTCGGAAGTAATCTGTGAGAGATTTTTCCGGTCAGGTAGTCACACTCCCGATCGAGAAAACCACTCGTGATATGTTCGTATGCAAGTGCGACCAGAAAGACACCTTGCATTGAGTGGGAGATTAAAACGGACAAGAGAATTGGTAGGTCACACCTTGTGTCGGACAAGTGGGAGATTGTTGGAGTTAGTGTCCTCCACAATAGTGCGTTTACATAATAAATCTCATTAATGGAATATCATCAGATATTCAATTATTTGATCCTCGTCAGTTGATTAACGTAAATCGATAACGGTTGGCTGACTAGAGTTTGACGTTATTGTCGTGAGACGGCGGTGATCAACTGACCCCTTTCGGTCACACCTAAAGGAACGAACCCCAATTGAAAGCTAATTAATTGTATGAGATACAATTTATCACTACTACATATACAGGCTATAACAACGGTCAAAAACCGTTGTTATATAAAAAAGCGGACGTTGTTAAAGCGTCCGTTGTAAAAGGTTGTAACAACGGTTGGTTTTCTTAAGCAACCCGTTGTTAATAGTTTTAACAACGGTTTTAAGTATAAAAACCCGTTGTGGAAAGTGTGACTCAATTTTGGGGGGAAAGTTATAACAACGGGCTGTGATATACAAAACCGTTGTTATAACTAAAGACAACGGGTTGTTTGTAAATGACCGTTGTTGTTTGTTCTTAAAAAATAAAAAAAAAATTAAATTAAATATTACTAGATGCATGTATAATTACGGCCCGTTAGAATTCCGATGCATGCAGAATATCCCTTAAATTAATTACCAATGGTTTTGAAAAAACTTATAAATGTGACTAGCTATAAATATTAAAACATCCTTTAGTATCTAACATTCATTAATTGAAACAACATGGCAATGAACCCTAATTTTATCAACAACGAAGAATGGCTTACACAAATGATTGAAGATGATGGGAAGGTTCTCGCCGGGCTTCCCGCCGATCAACACCCATTAATCAAAGCATCCCTTGAACATCAACGGAATTATTGGATTAAGAGGTGTGAAGCAGTCCGGCTTGTCAACAAAGCCTCATCATCATCATCATCTTCATACCCTCGTCTTACTTTGTTACTCGTAACTTGGTGCAAAACAGAGATATGTTGAGTTGTACTCTTCCAACCTTATCTCCACATGCAAGTCGTGTCCTTGCATATATTCAATCTGTTATTGCAAAATATGAAGCCAATGACCCGGAAGTTAGCGGTATACCAGAGTGGCGTGATTGGTGGCAGATTGAGAAGCGCTTTTTACGCTTAACCGGGGTTGTTCCGGCTTATTATACATCTTTTGATTTCTGATAATTGCTGTAATGTATTTGGTTTAAAATTAAATGAAATGATCATTTTGAAAGTGTTGAGTTATGCTTGTTTGATTTGCTTCCATTTTTTCAACTCCATAGATCAGTCATCATCAAGATCCGATTATTCGCCATTCTTGTCAATAAGATTTGAAGCAAAGTATTGAGAGATATGATGATGCTGATTATGGCACAACTTCCTAACATATATATTAATTAAAAAACAACTCAACCCACACATTGCTTAGTATAAATACATTGCATTATCTCAACTAACATGCATTTTCATTATCTCAATATATTCTCCAAACCCTAACTGCTAAAACAAACTCCAAATAAATTAACCCTCTCCTTAATCTTTCAAAACAAACTCCAAACTCCAACAAAATGAATGATATCATCCTTAAGACTCTTACTATGCTCGATCCGCATCAAGCGCCAAAGAAGATGGAAATGAAATAATTAGCAGATCTTTGAACGGAACCTAATGGTCGATAAAAACACATACATGGAACTGAAATAATTAGAAAAATAAAATAATGACGATGAAACAAACCTGATAATTACAGAACGTACGTAAAGAGACGATGAAATCAACAGTGACGGCAAGAAGATAAAGCGACGATGAGAAAGAGAGAAAGAGACGATGAGAAAGTGTGTGTTTTGTGTTTGTGTTTGGTCCGCTTCTTTGGGTTTGTGTTTGTGTATGTATTAAGGTTTGTGTTTTGTGGCTGCAGCAGACTTGTGTTTGTGTGGTTTAGAGTATGGAAGGTATTGACAACAGTTATTAAACAACAACCGTTGTGAAATATGTTTTAACAACGGTTGTAAAAAAAACCCGTTGTTAAATAAGTTTTAACAACGGGTTTCAAAAATAACCGTTGTGATTACTTTTCACTAACTTTGCGCCAATTTTGCGCCAAATTATTAACAACGGTTGTTCATGTGTGACCCGTTGTTAAAACGAATAACAACGGTTTTTATAACCATACCCGTTGTAATTGATTTTAGTAAAATTCGCGCCATACATTCTACAACGTCTATTGTGATTTTCGTGAATAATCGTTGTTAAAGGGGCGTTGTAGTTGCCTGGATTTGTAGTAGTGTATTTAGTCCCTTGATTTATAGACTTAAAGGTTAGTCGATTATTTTTAGAGAGATTTTGAGTTGCGAACTCGAGGAGCGGCAGTTATTATTTAATTACGCGATAATTAAATAATAAATTTTATGAGACGGGTTTTAGTTAATTAATTGTTAATTCACTAAAATTGTACTAATTGATTAATGTGATTAATATTAGTTCGTAAATAATATGTGTAGTGGTACACGTATATTTACGGAGTGATTTGGACGAATTAATTATGGAAGTATTTAAACATGAAACGATGTTTAAAATAAAATTACACGTATTTGTGCGACAAATATAAGAACCAATATGGACCCGTAAATGGGCAAGTGGACCGTGTAAAATAGAGTAGTGGATGATTAGAAACATAATTATTTCACCTTACTTTATATACTACCATAAGCTATCTTATAATGATTTTGCATGTGATGTAAGATTGATTAAAAAAAAAATAAGAAATTCACTCCTACACACTACCTCCTACCACCTGCCACTTTCCCCTCTATATACTCCATCCTTTGTTCATTTCTACACTACATCATTTTGTATGTTTTTGCATGTAAACACAAATCTATCATCTCTCTAAAATTATTATTCATCTTTACTAAGAAGTTAGTAATCAATTTTTATTACTAAGAAATGTTAGTAATATTACAAATAATATCAAGGGTATAATTTTAACAAGTTTCTAGTAAAATACTTGTTAGTTTTGGGTTGAGTTCTTGGGTTCATCTTGAAGGAGATCTTCTCTTTGAATATTTGTTAGGAGGATCATCCATTTGTTATAAGCTCAAGATCAAACTAGAAAGGTGATCTAGTTTGTGCCTTTATTACCATAAAATCAATGTAACGAAATTGTTTTTCCTTAAACTTTCATTTTTATGCTTTTATATTTGCATGCATGTTACATAGATCACCTAAATGATAAATTATGAGATAATTTAATTTTTATTAGAGAGTCTAATATGGATCTATGATCTTTCAGTTCATTAGTCCTTCTAACTCGTTGTGTAAACTATTTGCCCTTGTTCATTAGCCCTTCTAAATCGTTGTGTGAGCCATTTGTCCTTATTCTTTAGTCCATGTGACTCGTTGTGTGAACCATTAGTCCTTGTTCATTAGTCTTGTGACTCGTTGTGTAAATCATTTGTCCTTGTGACTCGTTGTGTAAACCACTTGTCCTTGTTCATTAGTCTATATGACTCGTTGTTTAAACCATTTGTCCTTGTTTATTAGTCCTTGTGATTCGTTGTGTAAACCATTTGTCCTTGTTATAGTGACTTGTTGTGTGAATCATTTATCCTAGCTCATTAGTTCTTGTGACTCGTTGTGTGAACCATTTGTCCTTGTTCATTAGTCCTTGTTACTCGTTGTGTAAACTATTTGTCCTTGTTCTTTAGACCTTGTGACTCATTGTGTGAACTATTTGTATTTGTCTTTAGTCCTTGTGACTCGTTGTGTAAACCATTTGTCCTTGTTATTGTGACTTGTCGTGTAAACCATTTTTCCTTTTTCATTAGTCCTTGTGACTCGTTGTGTGAACCAATTGTCCTTGTTCATTAGTCCTTGTGACTCGTTGTGTAAACTATTTGTCCTTGTTCATTAGTCCTTGTGACTCGTTGTGTGAACCATTTATCCTTGTTCATCAGTCCTTGTGACTCATTGTGTAAACTATTTGTCCTTGTTCATTAGTCCTTCTGACTTGTTGTGTGAACGATTTGTCCTTGTTCTTCAGTCCTTGTAACTAGTTGTTTAAACATTTTGTCCTTGTTTTTTAGTTCTTGTGACTCGTTGTGTAAACCATTTGTCCTTGTAATTGTGACTTGTTGTGTGAACCATTTTTCCTTGTTCATTAGTCCTTGTGACTCGTTGTGTGAATCATTTGTCCTTGTTTATTAGTCCTTCTAACTCATCGTGTAAACTATTTGCCCTTGTTCATTAGTCCTTCTAAATCGTTGTGTGAACCAACTGTCCTTGTTCTTTAGTCCAAGTGACTCGTTGTGTGAGCCATTTGTCCTTGTTCATTAGTCCTTGTGACTCGTTGTGTGAACCATTTGTCCTTGTTCATTAGTCTTGTGACTCGTTGTGTAAGCCATTTGTCCTTGTGACTCGTTGTGTAAACCATTTGTCCTTGTTCGTAAGTCTATGTGACTCGTTGTTTAAACCATTTGTCCTTGTTTATTAGTCTTTGTGATTCGTTGTATAAACCATTTGTCCTTGTTATTGTGACTTGTTGTGTGAACAATTTATTCTTGCTCATTAGTCCTTGTGACTCGTTGTGTGAACCATTTGTCCATGTTCATTAGTCCTTGTGACTCGTTGTGTAAACTATTTGTCCTTGTTCTTTAGACCTTGTGACTCGTTGTGTGAACCATTTGTCCTTGTTCTTTAGTCCTTGTGACTCGTTGTTTAAACAATTTGTCCTTATTTTTTAGTTCTTGTGACTCGTTGTGTAAACCATTTATCCTTGTTATTGTGACTTGTTATGTGAACCATTTTTCCTTGTTCATTAGTCCTTGTGACTCGTGGTGTGAATCATTTGTCCTTGTTCATTAGTCCTTCTAACTCGTTGTATAAACTATTTGCCCTTGTTCATTAGTCCTTCTAAATCGTTGTGTGAACCAACTGTCCTTGTTCTTTAGTCTATGTGACTCGTAGTGTGAGCCATTTCTCCTTGTTCATTAGTGCTTGTGACTCGTTGTGTGTACCATTTTTCCTTGTTTATTAGTCTTATGACTCGTTATGTAAACCATTTGTCCTTGTTCATTAGTCTATGTGACTCGTTGTTTAAACCATTTGTCATTGTTTATTAGTACTTGTGATTCGTTGTGTAAACCATTTGTCCTTGTTATTGTGACTTGTTGTGTGAACCATTTATCCTTGCTCATTAGTCCTTGTGACTCGTTGTGTGATCCATTTGTCCTTGTTCATTAGTCCTTGTGACTCGTTGTGTAAACTATTTCTACTTGTTCTTTAGACATTGTGACTCGTTGTACGAACCATTTATCCTTGTTCTTTAGTCCTTGTGACACGTTATTTAAACAATTTGTCCTTGTTCATTAGTCATGTGACTCGTTGTGTAAACCATTTGTCCTTGTGGCTCGTTGTGTAAACCATTTATCCTTGTTCATTAGTCCTTGTGACTCGTTGTTTAAACCATTTATCCTTGTTTATTAGTCCTTGTGATTCGTTGTGTAAACCATTTCTCCTTGTTCATTAGTCCTTGTGACTCGTTGTGTAAACTATTTTTCCTTATTATTTAGACCTTGTGACTCATTGTGTGAACCATTTTTCCTAGTTTATTAGTTCTTGTGACTCGTTGTTTAAACAATTTCTCCTTGTTTTTTAGTTCTTGTCACTCGTTGTGTAAACCATTTGTCCTTGTTATTGTGACTTGTTGTGTCAACCATTTTTCCTTGCTCATTAGTCCTTGTGACTCGTTGTGTAAACTATTTGTCCTTGTTCATTAGTCCTTGTGACTCGTTGTGTAAACTATTTGTACTTGTTCTTTAGACATTGTGACTCGTTGTACGAACCATTTATCCTTGTTCTTTAGTCCTTGTGACACGTTATTTAAACAATTTGTCCTTGTTCATTAGTCATGTGACTCGTTGTGTAAACCATTTGTCCTTGTGACTCGTTGTGTAAACCATTTGTCCTTGTTCATTAGTCCTTGTGACTCGTTGTTTAAACCATTTATCCTTGTTTATTAGTCCTTGTGATTCGTTGTGTAAACCATTTGTCCTTGTTCGTAAGTCTATGTGACTCGTTGTTTAAACCATTTGTCCTTGTTTATTAGTCTTTGTGATTCTTTGTATAAACCATTTGTCCTTGTTATTGTGACTTGTTGTGTGAACAATTTATTCTTGCTCATTAGTCCTTGTGACTCGTTGTGTGAACCATTTGTCCCATGTTCATTAGTCCTTGTGACTCGTTGTGTAAACTATTTGTCCTTGTTCTTTAGACCTTGTGACTCGTTGTGTGAACCATTTGTCCTTGTTCTTTAGTCCTTGTGACTCGTTGTTTAAACAATTTGTCCTTATTTTTTAGTTCTTGTGACTCGTTGTGTAAACCATTTATCCTTGTTATTGTGACTTGTTATGTGAACCATTTTTCCTTGTTCATTAGTCCTTGTGACTCGTGGTGTGAATCATTTGTCCTTGTTCATTAGTCCTTCTAACTCGTTGTGTAAACTATTTGCCCTTGTTCATTAGTCCTTCTAAATCGTTGTGTGAACCAACTGTCCTTGTTCTTTAGTCTATGTGACTCGTAGTGTGAGCCATTTCTCCTTGTTCATTAGTGCTTGTGACTCGTTGTGTGTACCATTTTTCCTTGTTTATTAGTCTTGTGACTCGTTATGTAAACCATTTGTCCTTGTTCATTAGTCTATGTGACTCGTTGTTTAAACCATTTGTCATTGTTTATTAGTACTTGTGATTCGTTGTGTAAACCATTTGTCCTTGTTATTGTGACTTGTTGTGTGAACCATTTATCCTTGCTCATTAGTCCTTGTGACTCGTTGTGTGATCCATTTGTCCTTGTTCATTAGTCCTTGTGACTCGTTGTGTAAACTATTTGTACTTGTTCTTTAGACATTGTGACTCGTTGTACGAACCATTTATCCTTGTTCTTTAGTCCTTGTGACACGTTATTTAAACAATTTGTCCTTGTTCATTAGTCATGTGACTCGTTGTGTAAACCATTTGTCCTTGTGACTCGTTGTGTAAACCATTTGTCCTTGTTCATTAGTCCTTGTGACTCGTTGTTTAAACCATTTATCCTTGTTTATTAGTCCTTGTGATTCGTTGTGTAAACCATTTCTCCTTGTTCATTAGTCCTTGTGACTCGTTGTGTAAACTATTTTTCCTTATTATTTAGATCTTGTGACTCATTGTGTGAACCATTTTTCCTAGTTCATTAGTTCTTGTGACTCGTTGTTTAAACAATTTCTCCTTGTTTTTTAGTTCTTATCACTCGTTGTGTAAACCATTTGTCCTTGTTATTGTGACTTGTTGTGTCAACCATTTTTCCTTGCTCATTAGTCCTTGTGACTCGTTGTGTAAACTATTTGTCCTTGTTCATTAGTCCTTGTGACTCGTTGTGTAAACTATTTGTACTTGTTCTTTAGACATTGTGACTCGTTGTACGAACCATTTATCCTTGTTCTTTAGTCCTTGTGACACGTTATTTAAACAATTTGTCCTTGTTCATTAGTCATGTGACTCGTTGTGTAAACCATTTGTCCTTGTGACTCGTTGTGTAAACCATTTGTCCTTGTTCATTAGTCCTTGTGACTCGTTGTTTAAACCATTTATCCTTGTTTATTAGTCCTTGTGATTCGTTGTGTAAACCATTTGTCCTTGTTCATTAGTCCTTGTGACTCGTTGTGTAAACTATTTTTCCTTATTATTTAGACCTTGTGACTCATTGTGTGAACCATTTTTCCTAGTTCATTAGTTCTTGTGACTCGTTGTTTAAACAATTTCTCCTTGTTTTTTAGTTCTTGTCACTCGTTGTGTAAACCATTTGTCCTTGTTATTGTGACTTGTTGTGTCAACCATTTTTCCTTGCTCATTAGTCCTTGTGACTCGTTGTGTAAACTATTTGTCCTTGTTCATTAGTCCTTGTGACTCGTTGTGTGAACCATTTGTCCTTGTTCTTTAGTCCTTGTGACTCGTTGTTTAAACAATTTGTCCTTGGTTTTTAGTTCTTGTGACTCGTTGTGTAAATCTTTTGTCCTTGTTATTGTGACTTGTTATGTGAACCATTTTTCCTTGTTCATTAGTCCTTGTGACTCGTTGTTTGAATCAGTTGTCCTTGTTCATTAGTCCTTCTAACTCGTTGTGTAAACCATTTGTCCTTGTGACTCGTTGTGTAAACCATTTGTCCTTGTTCATTAGTCTATATGACTCGTTGTTTAAACCATTTGTCCTTGTTTATTAGTCCTTGTGATTCGTTGTGTAAACCATTTGTCCTTGTTATAGTGACTTGTTGTGTGAATCATTTATCCTTGCTCATTAGTCCTTGTGACTCGTTGCGTGAACCATTTGTCCTTGTTCATTAGTCCTTGTGACTCGTTGTTTAAACTTGATGCGATCCAAGCTAATGACTCGAAGTTGGTTAACGGGCTGGACGAGCTGGTTTTGAACAGTCACGGTGATAGTCTGATTATGGCTCGTGGTTTTCAGCCTTTAAGCTTTAATTATCCTTCCTTTGTGAATTTGCTAAGTATGGACTAAGGGAGCTGATTTGTGGCATGCATTACAAGGGAAGGGAGGTCCAATATTACGTTTTTATTTTACTTTTCAGATTATGTTGTTAAAATAAAATCTTAAGCTTAATTAGTAGTTGTCTAGGTACATTGAACTTGTTGCTTTAAGTGTTGTAATTAAGTGAAGAGTGAATGCTCAAACTCTTCACAGCTTTGGCTACTCATTTCAGCTCATTTGAGGCTATATAAAGCCTTGAAGTTTATGAATAAAACCATCTCAGAATTTTCAGAAAAACACTTGTGTTAAACTCGTTTCTTGCTTAGAAACAAAACTTGTTTTAATTGGAACGCGATTCTAATTAAAATTCTCGAGTTGTTGATCAATAGGTCTTGATCTTACTCACTTTGATCAAGTAATAGGTCTTGCTTGTTCAAAACACTATCCCTTATATACAAAAATCAGAATTGGTCGTACCTAGTACGTTCGGTTCGCCAAAAACAGTCAGTTAATCTTTAATCTTTTGTTCTCTAAATTAATTTGTTTCAGGTCTGCGCGTACCTAGTACGAACAGTCCTCAGCACTATCCTGATTGTTCTTAATTCCGCTGCTCTATTCGTATCATTTGTGGTATCAGAGCTTCGGCTCTTGATTTTCCTAAATTGAGACAATCCTAGGGTCTTGTTTTCAAAATTATCATATTATTATCCAAAAAAAAAAAATTACTGTTCACGGATAAATTACTGTTCATCCGAAAAAAAAAGATGGAGTCTTTAAAAATTTTCAATCACACAAAAGGTGTATACTTTTATGAAGAAATTCAAGAGGAGGCTGGTTATTTCTTAAATCTTGATTTACCTCCGCTGTTTGATGATTATGCTGAACCGTTGGTGTATAAGGATGGTGAACATGATGTTTATAATGTCGGGTCTTACAATGATTTCAATCGACCTCCAAAATTTGACAATTATGGTGATGAGAAAGCGGTAGTTTCTGATTCTGAGATATCTTTTTACTCGTTGGATTTTGGTGTTGGGTTCGGCCTGATTTCTGAGCAAAACAAGTGCATCACTGATCCTATTGAGTTTCAAGATCAACCAAGTTATTATTTGGTTGATTTTCAAACGGACGGGAATATTGTGGTTATGTTAGAGTCGTCTTGTTCATTTATGCACAAGGGGTTTTTGGAAAGTGAAGGGCAAAACAAATTAGGGCCTGACATCGAATATGGTTCGTTTTTGTATGGGGATTTGTTCCTATTATTCGCCTATATGCTGGTCATACTCGTTTTTGATCCCGGTGGGCTAAGACTTCAAGAATTGAGGACAATTCTTTTTGAAGAAAAGGCGGATGATGCGATCCAAGCTAATGACTCGAAGTTGGTTAACGGGCTGGACGAGCTGGTTGTGAACAGTCACGGTGATAGTCTGATTATGGCTCGTGGTTTTCAGCCTTTAAGCTTTAATTATCCTTCCTTTGTGAATTTGCTAAGTATAGACTAAGGGAGCTGATTTGTGGCACGCATTACAAGGGAAGGGCGGTCCAATATTACGTTTTTATTTTACTTTTCAGATTATGTTGTTAAAATAAAATCTTAAGCTTAATTAGTAGTTGTCTAGGTACATTGAACTTGTTGCTTTAAGTGTTGTAATTAAGTGAAGAGTGAATGCTCAAACTCTTCACAGCTTTGGCTACTCATTTCAGCTCATTTGAGGCTATATAAAGCCTTGAAGTTTATGAATAAAACCATCTCAGAATTTTCAGAAAAACACTTGTGTTAAACTCGTTTCTTGCTTAGAATTAAAACTGGTTTTGATTGGAACGCGATTCTAATTAAAATTCTCGAGTTGTTGATCAATAGGTCTTGATCTCACTCACTTTGATCAAGTAATAGGTCTTGCTTGTTCAAAACACTATCCCTTATATACAAAAATCAGAATTGGTCGTACCTAGTACGTTCGGTTCGCCAAAAACAGTCAGTTAATCTTTAATCTTTTGTTCTCTAAATTAATTTGTTTCAGGTCTGCGCGTACCTAGTACGAACAGTCCTCAGCACTATCCTGATTGTTCTTAATTCCGCTGCTCTATTCGTATCATTTGTGGTATCAGAGCTTCGGCTCTTGATTTTCCTAAATTGAGACAATCCTAGGGTCTTGTTTTCAAAATTATCATATTATTATCCAAAAAAAAAAAATTACTGTTCACGGATAAATTACTGTTCATCCGAAAAAAAAAGATGGAGTCTTTAAAAATTTTCAATCACACAAAAGGTGTATACTTTTATGAAGAAATTCAAGAGGAGGCTGGTTATTTCTTAAATCTTGATTTACCTCCGCTGTTTGATGATTATGCTGAACCGTTGGTGTATAAGGATGGTGAACATGATGTTTATAATGTCGGGTCTTACAATGATTTCAATCGACCTCCAAAATTTGACAATTATGGTGATGAGAAAGCGGTAGTTTCTGATTCTGAGATATCTTTTTACTCGTTGGATTTTGGTGTTGGGTTCGGCCTGATTTCTTGAGCAAAACAAGTGCATCACTGATCCTATTGAGTTTCAAGATCAACCAAGTTATTATTTGGTTGATTTTCAAACGGACGGGAATATTGTGGTTATGTTAGAGTCGTCTTGTTCATTTATGCACAAGGGGTTTTTGGAAAGTGAAGGGCAAAACAAATTAGGGCCTGACATCGAATATGGTTCGTTTTTGTATGGGGATTTGTTCCTATTATTCGCCTATATGCTGGTCATACTCGTTTTTGATCCCGGTGGGCTAAGACTTCAAGAATTGAGGACAATTCTTTTTGAAGAAAAGGCGGATGATGCGATCCAAGCTAATGACTCGAAGTTGGTTAACGGGCTGGACGAGCTGGTTGTGAACAGTCACGGTGATAGTCTGATTATGGCTCGTGGTTTTCAGCCTTTAAGCTTTAATTATCCTTCCTTTGTGAATTTGCTAAGTATAGACTAAGGGAGCTGATTTGTGGCACGCATTACAAGGGAAGGGCGGTCCAATATTACGTTTTTATTTTACTTTTCAGATTATGTTGTTAAAATAAAATCTTAAGCTTAATTAGTAGTTGTCTAGGTACATTGAACTTGTTGCTTTAAGTGTTGTAATTAAGTGAAGAGTGAATGCTCAAACTCTTCATATTTTTGGTTACTCATTTCAACTCATTTGAGGCTATATAAAGCCTTGAAGTTTATGAATAAAACCATCTCAGAATTTTCAGAAAAACACTTGTGTTAAACTCGTTTCTTGCTTAGAATTAAAACTGGTTTTGATTGGAACGCGATTCTAATTAAAATTCTCGAGTTGTTGATCAATAGGTCTTGATCTCACTCACTTTGATCAAGTAATAGGTCTTGCTTGTTCAAAACACTATCCCTTATATACAAAAATAAGAACTGGTCGTACCTAGTACGTTCGGTTCGCCAAAAACAGTCCGTTAATCTTTAATCTTTTGTTCTCTAAATTAATCAGTTTCAGGTCTGCGCGTACCTAGTACGAACAGTCCTCAACACTGTCCAAATCGTTCTTAATTCCGCTGCTCTATTCATATCACATCGAACTGACGGCCTCTACTATTTATTTGTAATATTATATATTTGACGAAAATGACGAAAAGAATAAGAAAAACGATACAAATTATATACAAAGACAAGTTAAATGGGTAGTTTATATACAATTATACGATAAATATAGAAATAAATAAAAGACTGAAATAAAGAGAGTAACGAAAACTTGTTTGAATTGGTACCCTCAGGCCTATGTGGATGTTGACTATTAATGAATTTCGACTTTGTCGTAAATTAACGGCTCTTATGCGCTGGTATGGAACTGGGACGATTTATTTGTGGATGGTTTGATTTGAAACTGGGACAATATATTTGAGACGGTATATTGAATTTATGGATCTGATTTTGTGTGTATGGCTCTTTCGTTCCCTTCGTTATTTTCTTGTTTGTCTCGTATGTTTCCTCCGTATTATTATTGTCCTTCTCATTATTTTATGAACGTGTAGTATTTATAATAAGTTAATAACACATGAGTTTTAGTTTAGTATGATTTGGCTTGTAAAAGATTAAGTTTAGTGCTCAAAAGTTTGGGTGCTTATTTACCCATGTGCCACTTTCTTATCGTTTCCAAACTTGTAAAATTTACAGCTAATATCTATTGCTTATCACAAATATCATAGAGTATACGCCTCTTACTAGTACACGAGCTCTCAGATATAATTGGATTATGGGCCGTCACATACTTCTTTAATCTTTTGAATAATAAGTGTGAGGCTTATTTATTTTGGTATGTCTAGTGGCCTAGTGAAATTAGTTGGGTCGATTAACACGATTTCTAATATGGAACTTAAGTGTCATTAAAATGGTATGAAATATGGTAATGAAATGGATCCGGTGAGAAATAAGTCGGAAGGAATAGAAGGAATATTTATGATTGGTTTATGCCATTTTAAGTGCTTTTTCGGGAAATAAGCGTAAAGAGCCGTAAATTATTAACATTGTCAATTTTCATTTAGTCATTAAATTTTAGCCTCATCATCGGGTACCTGTAAGGCTAGCAGACAACTTTGAGGTGTCTACAGTTGTTGTTAAGAAATAATATCAACACTAACTACTAATAATATCACATATTATACATAGTAGTATCGCGGCTAAAAGTATTTTAAATGTCTTACCATATCTAAATTCAATTTTAGTGGCTGCTTAAAAAGAGCTGACCACATATTCCATATTCCATGTCCCATATACCTGTTCCTTAAGTTTCGCCAATTCATCAACATAACTTTATCTAAATTTAAGATTTCCGCTATAGCACTCTGTTGTTCTTAAGGATAGCTGATTAGTCTCCATAACACACATTTTATACTACATATTTTAAAAGATGATAGATAAACATGTGACGTTTATATTTTCCATAATGAGTGGGCAATGCCATAGAAAATTCTTGTTGGTTTGTCGTTTTCCTTTTGAGGAATTTGGAACTCATTGAGCAATATTGCCCATGCCTCAATGACCACTGCTTCTATCTTAGTGTTAGGCAACAAAGACTCAATATCTTCTCTTTGTATACAATGGTAAGTTCCAAAGTTGCAGATAATGTCTCTGTACCATGTTGCAAAATATTAGCATTATAGTTAGTTTTTAAGTAATAATATGGAGCAGATTAAGTCATGTCTTACATTTAAAAAAAATGGTTTAAAGAGGAACTTACAACTTGCTGAATGTATAGTCCGTAAGGAAGCAATTGTCCATGACATCCTTCTAAATCATCAAGACAGGCTCAAATAAATTGTCGCTTTTGAACATTGATTATGAGATAAGGATACCATCTTTGTCTGGCAAACCATATTGCAAAGTACTCCCCAAATTGTAAGGTACCATATATGCTAAAGCAGGTACTATGTCCGAGTACAACAAATAATCAATGATAGTTCCCTTCCCTGTTGCATCTAAACCAGCATTTATTACAACTTTCTTCAATTTAGTCACCACATTTGTATCCTCGTTCATTTTCTCAGCCACAACATCTCTTTTAACGGCCTCCTTATTTCTTGTATCTAATTAACCTCTTCATTTGTTTTCTCTTCAACAGGCCTTGTTACTCCTAAATCGACATTTGAAACAGCCTCCTCCAATTGAGTCACCACATTGGTAACCTCGTTCATTTTCTCTTTCTTGGCCTCTTTTTCAACACCCTGCTGATTTTCTGTAGAAGGATTAACCTCCTTATTGATTTCGTCTCTAACATCCTCGTTAATTTTTTCAGCCTCTCTATCAATGTCATCCTGATGTGTTGTACCATGATTAACCACCTCATTATTTTTTTCCTGAACATCATTCATTACTCCCAAACCATCATTTGTCTCCTCATTAATTGTAATACTACGGTTTTCTATGTCTATGGGTACTCTATCGAGTGGGGTTTACTTTGTCGAGTAAGTATGTTTTTATACGAAACAGTAGGATACCTGATGGGTACTCGATCGAGTATGTGTGACGGTCGATCGAGTATGGGGCACTCGATCGAGTAAGTCACTTACTCGATCGAGTAAGCTGTTATTACAAGCTGTTAGCCGAGTTTTGTTAATAACGCGTGATTGATACTTAAGGGTTCCGTCATTCTTCTTAATCACTTTTTACTTTTTTAAAACCTTTCAAAGAGAGAAAATAGTTACGTTGCATTGTTCTTCACGTTGTTAACAAATCCCAAGGGATAGAATCGTCAGATTGTCTTATTCTTTTGTATCAAGGGTAAGATTCTTGTGTAATTTTTATATTGTTTCATTGAGTTTGTTTAAAACCCTAATTGGGTAGAATTGGGGGGTTTTTGGTAGGATTATGTGATTAGGTGATAATTGTATGAATATGTGAATATAGGAGGAGGTTTCGTAGAGGAGCATTACTGATTAGGTGATGTGACGGTCTTGTGGTTGCTTGTTTAGGGTAGGGTTTCCCTACTCAGTATTGAGTACATAATGTTGTTGATGGTTGATAATTGTTGTTGCCTGTTGATTCATATCTTATTGAAATTGGTAAATGGTAATTGTTGTGGTATAATGTGGTTGGCTGTATAATTGTCTATTGTACGTGAGGTGCGTCCTCGACTGAGTGGAGTCACTTGCGGGAATGACTTCACGCCCTTGATTCGCCCTCTATGGAACCTGCCACAGAAGGGGATGTGTACATTAAGGAACTTGGATTATCGCTCGAATGAGATGAGCGGGGCTTAGGTGGGAACGGCTACGGTCCCCCACTGGCGGTGTGGAATACTTGTTGCGACGGGTATTCTGTCAGGTGTGTGGAGCTATGATGGAGATTGGATGATTGTGTATTGTTTCTGTTGTTTTGTTTAGTGTAATCAGTAACTCACCTCGTTGTTGTTTTGTAAAACTATGGTGATCCATTTGAGGATGGTGAGAAGTTATTAAGCAGGTATGAGATGATGCGCATGCGATAGTTGGGTTTAGTTGCCACGAGATGTCTAGAAGTCTTCCGCTGTGTCTTAAACATTTATTTACTTAGTTGGTTTGACATTTTTGGAACAGTTGTATCTTTATTTAACAGTTTTGGTTTTGGACATGTATTGTTTAAACTTACTTAATAAAGTACGTTTATTTATTGTCTATTTGATATACATTATCTCAGGTAACCGAGATGGTAGCATTTCCATGCCTTAAGTGGTCCTGCTAAGGCACTTGGAGTATGGGGGTGTTACAAAATGGTATCAAAGCCAGGTTTTGGAACCTGTAACTAAGGAACCCAATGAATCTAGAGAATCAAAATAAAATGAGCCCGGTAGGAGTTGTTAGGAGCTAATGCAAAGACTTGGGAGACGTCCTAAACTCACGAATTCGCCCTACAACTTTAAACCGGTCACTATGGGGTGTCATGGGATCGCTATGTGTTTACTAATGTTTATATGAATATGATGGATGGATGAGATGTGATTGAAGGGAGGATGGGTGGAAAAAGATGAAGTAATTATTGCATAAGAATATGATTTATGATTAAGAGTGTGTTATGTGATGAAAAGGAGAATTTATAATTTGGCTATGCTAGTAACATGTGATTAGGGGATGTGATATGATTAAACATGATTTTGTTTGCGTAAAGTTATATAGTAAAGTTACATACTTGTTTACAGTTGATTCATATGCACATGTTGGATGAAGAACGTGGTTGAAATGGATGGATTGATGGGAAAAGATGGAGTGGCAATTGCATGAGAATATGAATTTCGGGATTAAGAATATGTTTAGGTGACGAGGTGGACTTGTAATATTGTTGTATTGGTAAAATGGGAATAAGATTTGTAATGTATAAGTATGTTTTGTTGTATGAAAAGTTATAAAGTTAAAGCATGCGGGTAGTACATAGTGATAAGTTGACTAATATATGTGCAGGATAAATGTTGTTGTTTGGCTTTTGTAGATTGTAACATGTGGTTAGGGATACTGGTTTTACGAGTATCGAGTTGGTTTTGTTTACTTTGTTGTTGTTAAAGTTGTTTAGAATTAAAAATCAAGTAGTTATGTTGTCCGACTATAGAGAGGTTGTCTTTAAACTGTTATAACCTGAGATGTATAAATGATTTTGATTTGATTTTAATTGGATATGATAGCTTGTTCTTTTACGATTCTAACGATAGGTCACACGCCCAAAATGACTAAGAAACGAGTGAGATATGACCGTTTTACGAAAATTGGACAGTGTTGAGAAATGCGTAGGGTACTCGATCGAGTGGCTCTTACTCGATCGAGTGCACCTCTTGTTACTCGATGAGTATGTTGGAGTTAGTGTCCTCCACAACAGTGCGTTAACATAATAAATCTCATTAATGGAATATCATCAGATATTTAATTATTTGATCCTCGTCAGTTGATTAACGTAAATCAATAACGGTTGGCTGACTAGAGTTTGACGTTATTGTCGTGAGACGGCGGTGATCAACTGACCCCTTTCGGTCACACCTATAGGAACGAACCCCAATTTATAACTAATTAATTGTATGAGATACAATTTATTTAGTCCCTTGATTTATAGACTAAAAAGTTAGTCGATTATTTTTAGAGAGATTTCGAGTTGCGAACTCGAGGAGCGGCAGTTATTATTTAATTATGCGATAATTGAATAATAAGTTTTGGGAGACGGGTTTTAGTTAATTAATTGTTAATTCACTAAAATTGTACTAATTGATTAATGTGATTAATATTGGTACGTAAATAATATGTGTAGCGGTACACGTATATTTACGGAGTGAATTGGACGAATTAATTATGGAAGTATTTAAACATGAAACGTTGTTTAAAATAAAATTACACGGATTTGTGCGACAAATATAAGAATCAACATGGACCCGTATATGGACAAGTTGACCGTGTAAAATAAGAGTAGTGGATGATTACTCACATAATCATTTTACCTTATTTTGTATACTACCATAATTTATCTTATACCAGATTTTGCATGTGATGTAAGATAAAAATATAAGACAAATTTGTCCACTCCAACACTCCTATTTCCACCCGCCACTTCCCTTCCTTTTCACTCCATCTATTGTTCATTTATTTACACTACTTCACTTCTTCACTCAATATACTTTGCATGTGACTAATTCTCCAACATCTCTCTAAAAATATTACTCATCTTTACTAAGCTTGTTAGTAAAAATATATTATTACTAAGACTAGTTAGTAATATTACTAATAATATCAAGGGTACAATATTAACAAGTTCTAGTTCAATACTTGTTATTATTTTTGGGTTAGTTCTTGGGTGCAACAAGAAGGAGATCTTCTCTTTGATGATTTTTAAGGAGGATCATCCATTTGGAATAAGCTCAAGAACAAGCTAGTAAGGTGAACTAGTTTGTGCCCTTTTTACCACAAATTCAATGTAAGGAAATTGTTTTTCCTTATACTTTCTTTTTATGCTTTCATATTAGCATGCATGTTACATAGATCACCTAAATAAAAATTTATGAGATAAATTTATTTTTATTAGAGAGTCTAATATGGATCTATGATCTTTCAAGTGGTATCAGAGCTTAGGCTTGTAATTTGCATGTTGATTTTAAGCATTTTAATGAATTATGAGATAATTTATAAAAACTCAAAAATTGTGTTAGAAGAGGTTTTAGCACGAAATTTTTGGGACATGCATACCTACTGATCTCAAAAGGTTTGTGGTATTTTTTGGTGATTTGTGAAGTTATTTTGCTATGTTTAATGACTTTTGGTTGAAAACCGAGTCAAAATGTCGCATTTTAGTTAAAAATTGACTAAAAATAGTTAAAAGTTGATTCGGTGCATGGATTTTTTTATGGTAATTCATGCATGTTTTCTACTGATTTTATGCAAAAAGTTGAAGGTTGATTCGAAATTTTTGCATGTTTATTGATTTTATGAGATAAAAGTCGATAAAAGTCAAATTAATTAATCATAATTTCGAAACTTTTGATTCTGCCCATGATAAATTTATGTATATTTAATAATATTATTTAACTGTTAAAAGTGATTTTGCATGTGTGTTTTCACTTTGTTTTGATGTTTATTGGTTTTAGTGGTTAAAAACCGATAAATATCGATCTTTTTCTTTATAAACTTTATCCGGATTTTCTGGGCAATTTTTTCTGATATTTTGGTGTTCTTGGGAGTGTTTCAGAATGCTAAAAATTTTTGTTTCAAATTTTGGGGTAATTTTTCAATTATTTTGGATTTTTACTTAAATATTATGATTTTACCGATTAAATTAGCAAAATATCACCAAATCAAACAAATTATTTATCATAAAATTAGTGAGGACTAATTTTGAGGTTCAAAATAGTTTGGACAATTAGTTTGGACTTAAATGAGATTTAATAGTTGATTATTGATTTTTACATGTTAAAAATCGATTAAATCCACAAAAACCGAGATGGATACCAACGAATGATAGATAGAGCGATTTTGGCATCATTTTACAGCATTTTAAGCATATTTATTTAATTTGAATGAATGATTGTCATTTATTTAAAGTATTTATCTTGTTGTACCTAGTATGGCCTAGTTAATTGTAATCGTTATTACCCGAAATGAATGGGAATATCGATTTGTTTGTAATTAAATACGATCTCGTATCGTCGGTTTGTAATTAATTAATAGTTTTATTTATTTTATTAATTAATGTATAATAGGAATAGCTATGTAATTCATTTGTAATAGTTATTTTTTACCGGCGTTTCCAAAAGATGGATTACAACGAGACGGAGTCTATTTTTGGAAGGTGTTCCAAATCCCACAAGGAAGAGACACTTATGGAATGAAGAGGCAAGGGACCAAGGAGTTGGTTTTCGAAATGTAATAGACTAGTTTTTATTAACTAGGTGGCCATACTAGGATTTATTCATATGTTTACATGTTTGCTTGTTTTATTTTCGCGCATGGCAAAATCGCCATTCACATGCATTTTATTTTCGCGGATGTCAATTCACGTCATTTAAATTCACCGAATTAATTCACTTATAAGGAATTTATGACTAAATTGACAAGATCTCTCACATAACTAAAATTGAGATTAGCCTTACCAATTAGTAACACCCATGAATCATTAGAGCCACGCTCGCCCAAGCGGGGTCTTCTCTTTTTACCTTGGGTAAGTAGGGTGGTAAACGGTTATCACACGCTAAAATTGGTTGGACTCAACGGGATATAAGACGGTCTTGTGTTCCGGGGCTAGTAGATGAATTTGAGGAAATTCGTCGACCAAGGGTTCTAGAGGTAGAATTAGTCAACGTGACTTACCGAATTTACACAATTATGGGATGTTTCGCCCAAGCGATGCTCATTTTTGTTTAATATTTGGGTCTTGGAATCATTTATATAATTTAGTGGGAGATCATTATATAAATGTTAAAATTTGTTGAACATGTTTTTCAAAAGTATTTTTAAAACAATGAATGTTAATTTTTCCTATTTTTCGTTCTTTTTCATTAATGAATTTACTATGACATCGCGCACTTCATCCTCCTTTCATCCTCTATTTATTATTATACTCGTTTTGTTCTTTCATAGGAAGCGGTTTCTTTGAAAGAATTCGGTAGCAATGATTGGTAACATGATTTACTAATTCACCTATATAAGCTTACAACAATTATTGCGATTATTATACAACTTAACATCCATACATATTTAAAAAGGGGTTTTCATGTTGCAAACTCATATTACGAGTTTAAAAGGGAGTCAAATTTTATCAAGAGAGTCTTGATTTCGAAAGTGACACCTCAGTCATGATGATGACATATTAATTTTAATTACTCAAGAGTAATTTAAATGTTTGCGAAAAGAGTTTTCAAAAAGCACTAAGAATACTCCAATATGATACCGTCAAATGGCTCACTTCGAGAAAGACCAAATCGATTGTTTATGCGCTAACGAGTTTAGGCATATGATAACAATTGAACGGTTAGGTAGTCCAATTTCGCAAGAAGTTGAGATTTTGCCACATGTTGCACTCACTTTATAGTAATTCACTCTTACTAAGTGTATAAAATGTCACGAATGACTTGAAGAGAGGTCTTCATAAGATTCATTTTTGCTTGATTGAAGCAAAGAGGAATGTGAAAGTGAGTTGGAGTTAAGAAGAATCAACCCTAGATGTATGCGATAGAACAAAGTTGAAGGAGACATTTACTAAATGGATAGGCTAGTTCCACTATCTTGGTATGAGATATCAAGTACGGGTCATTTCTTTGTAAAGAAGTTTACATGAATTGACAAAACGTAAGACGTCTAGCATAGGACATTTTTGTATCGAAATGGTGCTAGAGTAGCAATGATTTCGATAAGGACAAATGTACCTAAATTTGGTTTTAAAAGAAATGTAATTATCTATGTTTATACATAGAAGGCATCACTCATGTGATTTAAAACAAAATGTTGTACCTACTCCTATGATGACTTGGTGGTTGGTTTAGACCACTCAAGTTAGAGGAATTTTACATTCTTCACGAAAACTAAATATTAAACTATCTTGTAGATTTTAAAGTCTCTACTCCGGTGAACCCAAATTGATCAAACCTCAAGTAAATTCGTTTCACGTATAAACGATTAGCACATCGAACAACCATTTGATTGAGAATCTTATGGTGTGTGTGCATAAATTATGTTTTCTTTTGAAGAAAAGAAACACAATAGTGAGGTGATTGACCATATACGTACGGATGTGTAAGGCCGATAGTTGGTTATAAATATACTTCGTTACTTTTACCGTAATGTTAAGTAGATATGAAAACCTCATATCTATTTAATAAGACATAAAAGTGATTTTTGAAACGTGGAATATTTTCAAAATGAAGTAGTAAACCAAAAGCACGTCACGATCAAGATGTTGATCGGAAGTTTCAAAGTAATGACTTTGAAGATCAAATGGGTAATATCAAGTAATGACCTTGATAATCACTAAGAAGGTTGTGAACCAGTTCACATAATGCCTTCTCCTTGGGACACCATAGAATATGGTGTAGTCAAGAAGATAAACCGAACTTTATGAGATATAGTTTGAGGTTTTTTGCAATTTTGTAAGCAATTTTCTCACTAAAATTTTAAAACCCGACTATAATAGCCTTAATGACTCCATATGAGATATGGGTAGGGAGGGTCCCTAACTTGTCATTATTATACATTTGGGATCATAAATGTTTATGTTCAGAACCAATTTGTGTATTTGTGAGGGTTATCCAAAATTCAACCACTTGGTTTTTACTCCTCCAAAACGAGAACACAGAGTTTGTGGCTCATAATACTGTCTTTCCAGAATGATTTTCATTTTCTGGAAGACAGAGTGGGAGAAATTTTGAACTTACGGAAGTCCAAGACCCACAAACTGAGTACAATGCAAGAAGATGTTCTTTATTGAGGCTCAGTGGTGAGTACAGTGCAAGAAGACGTTCTTTATTGTGGCTCAATGGTTATAAGGAGATAATTTTGCGATAATATTGCGTTACTTTTCAAAAGTGACGAATCTTAAACCCTCATCAAAGGCTTTTCTATAGTATGAACTCTATGTGATGGCGTGTCACCATGCAATTCGAATTGATCTCCTTGCACACGATGCGATAAGGAAGGAAACACGAGATGTTTTCAAAGACTTCATTTAAGGTGAATACTTTGGTTGGTTACCTTGATCTTGTAGTAAAGGTTACATAAGATGTTTAAAATTTGGGTTGGTTATAGAGAATTTTGTGACAACCCAAATGCCTTTATCAATTCGTATGTTCTTAGTAATATAGCTTCTCATGAGGATGAGATTCGACAAATGAATAATGAAACTTTCTCCATGGGAGAAATTTTGTTGATGTTGTCAATGCTAAGAAGCCTAGCATGCTTGAAAGATCCCTTTTGTGATCTATATACGTCAAAGAGTTGGAACTTTGGGTTCAATCATGTAGTCTATCAAAATGGTATTATTCGAGTGTCGAGGTACCATGATGATACATGGAGTTTAGTGGGAGCTAAAGTTAGTTTCTTAGTCTAAATATGTGCTTGACATATTAGTGACTAGAAATGTAGCTAAGGTGATGTTTCTTAGTCTAAATATCTGTTTGACATATTAGTGACTAGAAATATTCTCGGGTGAATACTTGAAAGTAGCATGGCGAATATTAATATCCGGATCTAATGAGATAAATCTCTATGGATATTAGCATTATAGTCAAGAGACTTATGTGATAAGATTCTTGACTCGTTCAAGTTGTTGAACAATTAATATGATCTCTTGTGCTTCCGCTGCAGGATCTATTAAATATGCTTAAAGCTTCTCTCGTCGGGACTTATCATGTTGAGAATATGAGAAGTTATTACCAATCATTTCCTAGTGAGTGTCACTAGATGATTATCAAGAGCATCCTTGAGTACATGAGAAGCACTGAGGATTTACTCTTGTAGTTTGGAGGAATTTATGAATTTTGTGTAAAAGGATTACACGGAAACATTCCTATGCTTATAAGATGTTATGGGCCTCGTTAAGGAATGGTTAGCATATAAGAATGTTATGTGCATAAAGAATAATATGTATAAGAAGTTATACATATGTGTATAAGAAGTTATACATGTAAAAAGCAAACATGTATGAGGAGTCATACATAAAAGATGTCATATGAAGGATGTGTATGTATAAGTGTTATACGTACAAATCATGAACGAAAGCTAAGTACATTACAACATCCGATGTTGTAAGAGAGATAGTTGATAACCGGAATTTAATGGGACTAGAGTAGTTCTGTTAGCCGAATATCGTATCCCAAGATACTGTGAAAACAGTGGGAGTGTTTGACTGGCTTTAGAACCAGAGTCTAAAAACTTGTTTAGACGTATACTTAAAAATTCTCTATGTGATGAAAAGATTGCATAGTACAAAGGAAAAAGCAATGGAAATTAGAGTGATGCAACTGTTGCTAATCCTCTAACCAAAGCCGTTGGCATAAGGTAGACATGATGGTTATGTCATCTCAATGTGAATTGAGGAGTATACCTTAATTTCTAAAGATCGTTATGTAAATATTGGATAGAGTATTGATATTTACATAAGTGATGAAAGCATTCATTGTTAGAGTTTCTTTAAGAACTCAATTATTCAGTTTGACTGAAAACATTGAATACCTTGTTTATCTGAATAAGTTGTGGAGACAATGTTGAACAATATTCAAGTGAATAAGATGAACATTGTATTTTGTCCCTAGTCACTTAATGAGGTGACGTCTCGAAGTGACTAGATTGTGAGTTGATTGATGGTTGTTCAACACCATAAGGTCATAAGTGATGACTAGTCGATTACATAGGCAAAGTGTGTGACACTTTGCCGGACAGTGACCATTTAGAGAGTCCCTAAGTTTTATTATAGACGCTTGGTTGTGGCGGGGATCTCTAAGATGTTCTAATGAGTCGATTCTTTTGACTGGAGACTATTATTTGAGCAAGTGCAGTTTTCGAGTGACTTTGGTTTTTGTCCTAGGTCGTGCCGTGAAAGGAGGCCAAAAGGGCATTTACTAGGTCATGGTGAGCTGTATTGTGCAATAGGATAGATAGGGCATACAGGAATTGTCCACCCACGTTGGGTAACTATATCTCAAGGCCACTCGAGGAGTTAATGACTACAAATGCGTGGCCACGCTCTGAAGTAATCTGTGAGAGATTTTTCGGGTCAGGTAGTCACACTCCCGATCGATAAAAACCACTCGCGATATGTTCGTATGCAAGTGCGACCTGAAAGACACCTTGAATTGAGTGGGAGATTAAAACTGACAAGAGAATTGGTAGCGCACACCTTGTGTCGGACAAGTGGGAGATTGTAGGAGTTAGTGTCCTCCACAATAGTGCGTTAACATAATAAATCTCATTAATGGAATATCATCAGATATTTAATTATTTGATCCTCGTCAGTTGATTAACGTAAATCGATAACGGTTGGCTGACTAGAGTTTGACGTTATTGTCGTGAGACGGCGGTGATCAACTGACCCCTTTCGGTCACACCTATAGGATCAAACCCCAATTGATAACTAATTAATTGTATAAGATACAATTTATTTAGTCCCTTGATTTATAGACTAAAAAGTTAGTCGATTAATTTTAGAGAGATTTTGAGTTGCGAACTCGAGGAGCGGCAGTTATTATTTAATTACGCGATAATTAAATAATAAATTTTATGAGACGGGTTTTAGTTAATTAATTGTTAATTCACTAAAATTGTACTAATTGATTAATGTGATTAATATTGGTACGTAAATAATATGTGTAGCGGTACACGTATATTTACGGAGTGAATTGGACGAATTAATTATGGAAGTATTTAAACATGAAACGTTGTTTAAAATAAAATTACACGGATTTGTGCGACAAATATAAGAACCAACATGGACCCGTATATGGGCAAGTGGACCGTGTAAAATAAGAGTAGTGGATGATTACTCACATAATCATTTCACCTTATTTTGTATACTACCATAATTTATCTTATACAAGATTTTGCATGTGATGTAAGATAAAAATATAAGACAAAGTTTGTCCACTCCAACATTCCTATTTCCACCCGCCACTTCCCTTCCTTTTCACTCCATCTATTGTTCATTTATTTACACTACTTCACTTCTTCACTCAATATACTTTGCATGTGAACAATTCTCCAACATCTCTCTAAAAATATTACCCATTTTTACTAAGCTTGTTAGTAAAAATATATTATTACTAAGACTAGTTAGTAATATTACTAATAATATCAAGGGTACAATATTAACAAGTTCTAGTTCAATACTTGTTATTGTTTTTGGACTAGTTCTTGGGTGCAACAAGGAGATCTTTACTTTGAAGATTTTTAAGGAGGATCATCCATTTGGAATAAGCTCAAGAACAAGCTAGTAAGGTGAACTAGTTTGTGCCCTTTTTACCACAAATTCAATGTAAGGAAATTGTTTTTCCTTATACTATCTTTTTATGCTTTCATATTAGCATGCATGTTACATAGATCACCTAAATAACAATTTATGAGATAAATTAATTTTTATTTGAGATGCATCTATGATCTTTCAGAGTAGCCGTGGTAATTTATTATACATGCTTCTGACCTTCAACTA
The DNA here is from genome assembly GCF_048544455.1 of Silene latifolia. Classification (NCBI taxonomy): domain Eukaryota; kingdom Viridiplantae; phylum Streptophyta; class Magnoliopsida; order Caryophyllales; family Caryophyllaceae; genus Silene; species Silene latifolia. The sequence goes on along the minus strand of NC_133535.1, from coordinate 60,373,648 downwards.
CTCGATCGAGTAGGCTGTACTCGATCTAGTTACCCCTGTTTTAGGTCATATGCTTATCTTTTGACTTCATTGCATATTATGTTTAATTCAAAGGTGTTATTTTGCTTCTTTATGCATTGTTTTACATATGTGTTGGTCTTGATGCGTAAGTTGCCTAATATTATGATGTAATGAGTGGCACCTTATGGTGGGTATGAGTTCGGTGGGGAGGACCTGAGTTATATGTAGTTGTGATGGATGGTGGAAAAAGAAAAAAAAGGAGGCTAATGAGCTTATTGGGGCATGGAGCATGTTTTGTGAGATGTAGTGAGTGATATGAAGGTGTTTTGAGTAATGTAAAAGTAAGTGAATATGGGTAAGGGGGTGACGTAAGTTTATGGAACGTGAGAATGAAAAGATTGAAATGAGGGATGCAAATGGTGGTAACTTGGGATGTTTAAGGATTATGAAGGTAGTTATAACTGGGTTGGTCAAGAATATATGAAATGGAATGGTCGTTGTAGATAGGTGGAAAAGAATGGTGTATAGAGAGCTTAGATTGAGTTATGTCGTGACATGGATTTGTAGATAGTGAGTGAGTTTGGGGAATTTTGTTTATTAAGAGGTAAACCTAGTGTGTGATTTCCTTGGGCAGTTAACAGTATGAAATGAGTTTTGGTTTCTAGAGGCGAAAAAAAATTTGGAGAGTAAACTTTGCTTGTGTGGACGGATTGGTGACAAGTGTGAGTGATAGCATGATGAGAGAAGATTCATGGTAAGAAAGAGTGAGTTGGTACTGATGTGAAATAAAAGGATTTGAGTTTTGGAGCAATGAGAAGGTACTGGAGCACTAAAGAGTTAAGTAAAAGGAATAAGGAGTTGAATTATTAATTGATTTTGTCGAGTATAAAAGGAAAAGAATGAGGGGAGTAAACCAGGAGAATGTTGATCGGAATTATGTGAAATAGAAGTAAGGAATCGTCGAGATGTATGATACTATCATGATGATGTAAATGGTTATAAAGGAGTTTGAGGACAACGTTAGTCATGAGTTTCGAGGAATTAAGGGAGTAAGAAGTTGATAGATTATCCGCACGATATGAGATTTTGGTGGAGAGTTAGATGACGATACAATTAAGGATAGTATTGGGAAGAATATTGAGGTAAATTTTGATGGTGGATTTGATGTCCGTTATTTGGAATGTTAACCGAAAATAGGAAATGAACTGTTATATTTAGAGGTGAATGTAAGATATTTGTTATACGAACAGTGGTGGTGTTGTGGTGTTGTCACTAGTTGTTAAGGGTGATGATAGATAAGAAAGATAGCAATTCGAAAGAGGTTGACTTTGTGGAGGCCGGATTGACAGGTATGGTTGTGAGGAAGTATAAGATGTGGTCATAGGAGGCGGTTTCTAGTAGTTGAGTATTAGCTGTATGGTTATATTGGGCAGGAGGTGATGGTTATGCGAATGGGAGAATGTGTTATGAGGGGCATACGAGTTAAGCTCGTGCGAGAGGTAACCTTTATCAAGTGGTAACTTACGTGATTAGGATTGAGTAGTTGGATGTGATTACGGGTCTATGATGTGTATAAATGTTTGTGTGAGGTTCTGACCTCACGAAAAGTGGTATGGTGTGATAGTTATAAAGTTGTTATCTGAATGTTATGTAATATATGTTGGGTACGATAACCTAATGGAATGATATTCAAAAGTGTTATTTTGGGTGATCTGCCATGGCTAGTTATACTTGTATGTGTATTCATGATATATGTTTATTCCGTGAAATGGTATAGATGATATTCACGAGGTTCTTATCTGTTTATTCCGTGTAATATGTTGCGTTGTGATCTAGTAAAGCGATTTTGAGTAAGTTTTCTTGTCCGGAAAGTTATACTGAGTCAGTGTTTATGGTATTTTATAAGTTGCGACGACTATCGATGTGATTGTTGTGCCTCGGGGTGATCCGGGCACGGTACTTCGTGTTGTGATACGGGTATTTTGGCGCTGCGGTGCGGGTGTTGGTGGCGGTGTTGCGATGTCGTCATCGGTTGTGGTGGAGTAGGCAGGATGATTACGATACGAGTTTTCGAAAGTACATAACAGTCATACATAGATTGTTGTTTTGTTTACTGCTGTTTCCTGCGAATTTCGGTTTGGAAAGATAGGCGGTTATTTTGTTTATTGATGTTTCTTACCAGTTTTAGCTTGGGAGTGAGGGTATAGTAAGATATGGAAGAGAGTTGTGTATGTTTTCGTTGTTGTAATGGTATAGTGATATCCTGTTGATGGGACACAGTTGCGAGAGGTTGTTGAAGTACTTGTGATATTCTTTTAGAGGAGGCATTAGTTGACATAGTAATGACAGGTGATGTGTGAAACATGTGTTATACTGATCTGAAAGCTGCAGGTGGTTCATAATCTTCTATTGAGACAGTGAGTATAGAGTGTTGGGAATTAGTATCATGTTTAGTTGTGGATGAGTTGTAGTAATAAAAGGGAGAGCTTCAGAATCTAGTGAGAGTGTGTGTAACAATTGTGGATCGTGAATTATGATTATGGTGATAAACACATGTATAGAGGAGTTTGTCGTTTTGCGGTAATGTTGAAGGGTTGGTGTGGTGATTTTGCTGAGGATTTTATGGTATAGATTAGATGGAGTGCAGAATGAATTAAGGAATGAGGACTGTTAAAGTAAGAGAGCCTTGGATATAGGAATGGTTGTAAGTGTTGAGTTTATAGGTGGTTATCATTGACATGTGGTGGTGATGAGGATAATGAGAAGATATAGCTAAGGATTTAGTATTAGTGGGTACGAGAACGTAACCTTTATCTTAAGTGGAGTAGGATGCGACGAAGAGAGTATGATGGTTGTATATCTTGCGGTATATTTGGAAGTTTAAGCCTTTGAGCGCTGGTGTAGAATAATGGATGGATTTATGTTGTTGTTGATACTATTAAAGGTAATGGAAGTGCTTGTAGTAGTATGTTGTTTATGAGTGTAAGAATACTTCGATAGTGTTGACAGTTGGGTGATGATGTTTATGAGTGCGAGTAAACTTCGAGGACAAAGTTCTTTTTAAGGGTGGTAGAATGTAACATTCCGTTTAGTGGTTGATCTTGCTTGGTGGATTGTCTTGATATTAGATTTTCTAGTGGATTATATGTTAGTGAGACGGAGCTAGCGATATTTGTGGATGGTATTTGGTAGTGTATGGAGTTAGTGTCGAGAGAGACTATAATGTAGTTGATACGATATCGTGAGCCATGTTGTGGTGGTAGGCATAGTTGGTGGAGTTGGTGTTAAGTGTTCATGTTTTATAGGTTGCGGTTTCGTTTTAAGTTCTTAGTTGCGTTGTTGTGTGTTGAACGAGTTAGTATGTTTGTTTTGAGTATGGCTTGAACTTTGGAGACGAAGTTCTTTTTAAGGAGGGAAGATTGTAATACTACGGTTTTCTATGTCTATGGGTACTCTATCGAGTGGGGCTTACTCTATCGAGTAAGTATGTTTTTATATGGAACAGTAGGATACCTGATGGGTACTCGATCGAGTATGTGTGACACTCGATCGATTAAGGGGCACTCGATCAATTAAGTCACTTACTCGATCGAGTAAGTTTGTATTACAAGTTGTTTTAGCCGGGTTTTGTTAATAACACGTGATTGATACTTAAGAGTTTCGTCATTCTTCTTAATCACTTTTTACTTTTCTAAAACCTTTCAAAGAGAGAAAAGAGTTACGTTGCATTGTTCTTCGCGTTGTTAACAAATCCTAAGGGCTAGGATCGTCGGATTGTCTCGTTCTTTACGCTGTTGAGTTCGTTGTGTCAAGGGTAAAATTCTTGTGTAATTTTTATATTGTTTCATTGAGTTTGTTTAAAATCCTAATTGGGTAGAATTGGGAGTTTTGGGAGGATTATGTGATTAGGTGATAATTGTATGAATATGTGAATATAGGAGGAGGTTTCGTAGAGAAGCATTACTGATTAGCTGTTGTGACAGTCTTGTGGTTGCTTGTTTCAGGTAGGGTTTCCCTACTCAGTATTAATTACATAATATTGTTGATGGTTGATAATTGTTGTTGATTCATATCGTATTGAAATTGGTAAATGGTAATTGTTGTGGTATAATGTGGTTGGTTGTATAAATGTCTGTTGTACGCGAGGTGCGTCCTCGACTGAGTGGAGTCACTTGTGGGAGTGTTATCACGCCCTTGATTCGCCCTCTATGGAACCAGCCACAGAAGGGGATGTGCACATTAAGGAACATAGGTTATCGCTCGAATGAGATGAGCGGGGCTTAGGTGGGAACGGCTGCGGCCCCCCACTGGCGATGTGGAACACTTGTTGCGACGGGTATTCTGGGAGGACTACACACTTTTAGTGTGTAGTCAGGTGTGTGGAGCTATGATGGAGATTGGATGATTGTGTATTGTTTCTGTTGTTTTGTTTAGTGTAATCATTAACTGGCCCTGTTGTTGTTTTGTAAAACTGTGGTGATCCATTCAGGGATAGTGAGTTGTTATTGAGCAAGTATGAGATGATGCGCATGGGATAGTTGGGTTGTGTTGCCACGAGATGTCTAGAAGTTTTCCGCTGTGTCTTAAACATTTATTTACTTAGTTCGTTTGACATTTTTGGAACAGTTGTATCTTTAATTAACAGTTTTTGTTTTGAACATGTATTGTTTAAACTTTACTTAATAAAGTACGTTTCTTTATTGTCTATTTGATATACATTACCTCGGTTAACCGATATGGCAGCATTTCCATGCTTTAAGTGGTCCTGGTAAGGCACTTGGAGTATGGGAGTGTTACATTATTGTTTTCATTCCACTGAGTCAACACATTTGTCTCCTCATTAATGGTTTCATTCTTTCTTTCAATGCCGCCTCTATGAGGTGTATCACGATTCATCTCCTCACCAAAGAATTCCTCCTCACTTGCCCCTCTTCCTCCTAAACCAATATTTTCTACTATGTCATTTAAATTTGAATACATATCATTATCCTCATCATCTTTTTTTTTTCATCATCAGCACTATTCAAGTTTGTAACATCATTAATTTCTTCATCTTCTTCCTCATGATCACTGTTTATTTGAAGATCTGGATCTGTACATCCTCCATATTTTTTGATCAATTTTGCGTACTTAATTTTTAACATCTCAGTCAATACATCAAACGAGGGCAGCCCTTCTCTTGTTTTCACCCTTTCATAGGACCTCGCTATCAACCCATCCGTAAAGGCATGATATCCAATATCATTCATGAAAGGAAATGTTTGTGTATTGGGAGTATCTTGATCTTGCTTCTCCGATGTATCACAATTATCAGCGTTTTCTTCAGCAGCTTCTTTTTCAGTCTCAACTTCTTTAGGACAGTCCTTCGTGGCAGCAGGTTGGGTAGAGATAATTGTTTCATCCATTATATTTGTCGGTTTCATACTTATGAACTTCCTCATGTTATGTACAAATCTTGAAAAGAACAACTCGTTTTGCCTCTTTATACGCAGATAAATTTCATGAGCATTCTGCCAAATGTCATTATATAAATATCAAACATACATACTCTATTTCCTAATGTAAAAATAAGGCAATGTCAAACAATAACAAGGGTATTCAATATGACATCACAACAATATCATAACATACTGAAAAAATATCACCATTATTCTTAAACAATATCACAACATTACACTTGCTTGTAGATGTTACCCATTGTGTGATATTGTTTTACAATATCACAACAATATCACACTTCATGTGAAAAAATATCACTCTATTTGTCCTGCTGTGAATCAATATCAGAACCATTACAATTGGTTGCTATTATGAAACAATATCACAATCGCCAACATAAAATATCACACCTCATATTAAATAATATCACAGTTTCTTAAAATATTATTATTGTTAATAAAATTTATATTAAATAATTGTAAAACAATATCGACTTGTGTACACAAAAATATCCCAAGGTGTACAAAACAATATCAAAGTAAAAAGAAAAGCAATAAATGTAAGTGTAAGGACAACAAAAAGACATTAGTACTTACATCCATTGCTCTTGCTCTAATTTGTTTATCAGTTTCAACTCATGTAGGCAGCTTAATCATGATGTGGCCCTCCTTTGCTTCAGCTTCAGCTTCATGATCGTCTTTCTCAGAGCTTTGGGTAAGTCTCGTCTCCGGTTCTTCTGAAAAATTTATCATATCTTATTAGCTATTGAAATTTTCTCTATCAAAGATGCAAAGAAACATACTGTAACAGATTGAGTACTTAATGACAAATTTACATATGAATGATGTTTGTTTTCTAACCTTGTTGTGATAAACAGATTGGGAACTCAATTTTTGAAATTGGTGAATTCCCCAACAATGTTGTTTTCTTCTCATCTTCAAGCCTTGTTTTCAGTTTCAGATCATCCCAATGTTGGATTAGGGGTAGAGTGTGTTTCATACCCTTACCCTTAAAATTAAACCTATGGAAAGAGGCTAGCATAATCACTAGTATGCACCCGGTGATATTTGATTTCTTTTTTTCTTTCCATCCCTTAATACTAGCAGTCATCTCTTCAAAGATATAATCACACCAGTCATAAACTCTAATTTTTGTGACATCTGCAACAGACTTAACAAGTTTTTGAATCTAGGAAAATAGACATGCGGTATAGAACAAACATTCTTTTAAACTCATCACCAGCTTCAGTACACGCCATCAATCTATCATATGCACATTCTTCACATTAATTGGAGCGGAAGTACTTTTCACACCAAACTTTAGCCTCCAATCATTATTCATTTTGGTGTCAGTCCCAGTATTAGTATTTCCCCTTTTTGTGGAGTTTACTTGATTACCTAGAAATATGTCATGGACAATACAAAATCCAACTTTTTCGTTCTAAACATATTGCTAGTACAGTCAAATGCCTTTTAGACCCGATTCAGGATTCCATGTGGTAGTTGAGTTATCTTTAACTCCAACAAACCTCCAAATCCAATATCCCTTACAGCCTTCTGTTGTTCTTCATTTAAGTTCTTAACTAACTCAACCAACTTTTTTGAACTACACTTAGTCTGCAATTGTGTTCCCTTCCTTTTGTCAACCTGAGGCTGCTCTACTTCAACTGCGACTTCATAGTTGATATTTGTTCAACATCATCAATTGTTGCTATTGGCGTCTTTGTCCCAATGGTTGTGTTAGGTTCATTTGTAACCGTCAGCTCCATTTTTCTCGCTACTTAATATATGCATTACAATTTTTAATAGTATCACAATATGTCCTTAATAGTATCAGATCATATAAATAACAGTATAACGTTACCGTATAGTATCACAACCTATCCTTAACTGTATCACACGTTATACTTAACAGTATCACAAGTTAAAGAAATGTTGCTTTTATGAAACAATCAATTTCTCAAGTGAACACAAACCATTAAAGTTTAATAGTATCACAACCTATCCTTAATAGTATCGCACTTATATCAGCAGAAACGATAAATTCCTCAACTGCATTGTTAAACAACTGTTGAACACTAAATTTCACAATCGAACAATAGTTAACCCTAATTTTCGCGATTAAAACCAACAAAACAACTAATAAACATCTACAACTACAATCGATCATAGTAATTTGTTCAATGTGTCCATGTTATCAATAAAAAACCGTTTAAACTCATTAACAACTAAGACATTTTATAAATTTACAGCAACAACAAGAAAGTAACCGTTTAAACTCATTAACAAGTCGAAAATTAGTGCTTTATTTTTTGATTTAATCCTATTATATTCATTTAATTGAACTTAATTACAATAATTAAGAACAAAATCAATATGTATAATCAAATTAATACGGCATAAGTTGAAATAAAATCGCAGAAATGAAATAGAAGGAGAAACGAGCGTACCTCAACGGGTTTTTGAGAGAATTTTGAAATTCAACTGATATTATGCAATCTAGTGAATGAATGAATCTAGATTGTTGAAATCGTCTTTGAATCTTTAGGTTTTTGCGGATTTTCAATGAGATTTTTAGAGAGTATTTGTTTTGAATTGTTTTTTCTTTTTTTTAGAGAGAGAAACAATTTTTTTTAAATGAAATCTTTTTTATTTTTTAGAATATATCAGTGCCCTTTTTTTGTCAACTTGAAGCATGATATTGTGGATGGAATCATGGACTCAAATATATATATATATATATATATATATATATATATATATATATATATATATATATATATATATATATATATATATATATATATATATATATATATAAAAGAGAGAGAGAGGGAAAGATGGGGGGGGAGACAAGAGAGATAAGGAGTTTTGTTCATCATTATTCTATCTTAACATTTAATTATGTAAGTATCTTAACCTCGCTTTTGTCAATTGTTTACATATGTAAGTTTGAACGTTGACCAACCACTGTTGACCACCACCATCCTTGAGCACCCGCACCTGCCGTTAACCGGGGTTTGACCGTGTACTTTGGGCGTTATTTTGAGGTATATTATTTTCTTAATCGTTATTGTATTAAAAGATTAGTAATTGTATGCAAAATATTTGATTGTTTAGGTGAGGAATTTGTGGAGGAACGCTTTTCATTCTTATTTGTTTAATTTGGGAAGACTTGCTTGAAAGGTAGGGATATCCTACTCAACTCTTTTATGATCTTGTTGTGTAAACAATAGTGTATGTGTTGTTGTATAATGCGTGATATGGTTATTGTGAAGCATATCGTGAAGCGGATTGTTATTATTATTGATCTTCTATGAACTCATTTATACATTTAGTGCCACTATAAATCATTATTATTATGAGTTGTAAGATTGGAGATGAGTTGTGCATAGAACGGAGAGTGCTACTGCCAGTTGTGCATAGTACGTAGGGTACTACTACCAGTTGAGCATGGTATGAAAGTACTACTGTCGGATAGTTGAGCATAGTACGGTGTTGAGGAGTTGTGCTACTGCCAGTAATGTTAGTGACTTGTATGCAGTATGGTTGGAGATGGTGATGATGGTTCATGGTCAGTTGGTTAAGCCATTGCTGTTATTTATTTGCTTACGTAATTAACCTTTTGCGCTAATATTGTTGTTTAGATATTCCTACTCAACCATTGGTTGACGTTTGTTTGTGTCTTGTCAAATAAAATTGATGCTTGCATTAACTGATGGCATCCTGTGGTGAACCAATTAATATTTCCGGTTAATTGGGGAGCAGATTAAATAGCAGGCACTTGAGTTAGCTGACTTGACAGCTCATGGGGATGCATGAGGATTTCGGCCAAGACTACTTAGAAGTCTAGATCACATAGTTTCAGACGGTTATTTTTTATGTATTCACTTTATTTAATTTCGCTGCAAGATGTAATTAATGATTATTAAGTTTTCAGCTAGTTAAGTTGTAATGAGACCTTTAAACATTTAATTTATCTAAAGTAATTTTGTTTGTTACCTTTGATATTCACTGCATCGGAAAACCGAGATGGTAACAGTCCTATTTATTTTGGAATATCTTGCTAAAGGCTCCTAAATAAATGAACCGTATGGTTCATTTCCTGAGTCTAAGTCTGTCATCAAGTCCATGAGTCAAGTCTAAGTCAAGGTTGTTGGTCAACTCAAAATGTGAGTCATGTCATTTCCTAAGTGTGTAGGAGTTCTTTAGTTCCATTAATGATTGGTTCGGGTTCTTTTGTAAAAAGGACTCCTCACACAAGAAACGTGACTATCACTGAAGCACTAAACAAGGTTAATGACACCCTGGTTCTATCTATGGCCCGAATGGAGCTTGTCAAAGCCATACTTAGTGGAGACGTTCCTCCACCCTCTCAACCAACCGAGCTCGAGAAATGGTTTAAGTTGAAGAAGACCAACTAAAACACTCTCAAGGAGAGAGTATCCATATGTGAATGCTCGAACTTATGCTCTCGGTCAGAATAAGTTTATTTAACTGACATTCCCAAGTTCAAAAGGACTAAAGATCCACTTTAGCACATTCGGTCCTATAATGAGCATTTGTCGTTGAAAGCTAAGGGGTGCCCGTTGATATGCTATCCAATATCTTTGCCCAGTCACTAGGTGAACACCAGAAGGCGTGGTTTTACAAACATTGAAAAAAACAATTTCCTAACATCCAAAGACATTACGGTGGAATTTTGTAAATATTATGCTGATAATGCCGAAATCCAGACTAGCATAAGGACTCTTTAAGTTATGACACAGAAAGAAATGGAGGGATCTACCGAATTCCTAACAAGATCGTGCGCGGAAAGCGTGAAACTTACTAAGAAACCAAAATAAACTGATGGTAGACAGGTTCGTGAAGATTCTTCGACCCCTTTGCCGAGATGCGCTTACTCTAGGGGTGATATTGGTGGTATTTACAAATATTATCGGAGGTTTGGAGGTTGTTATCTTATATTCTTGTGGGTTCCGAAGTAGCATTTAATTCGAGACGGTTACGTTGTACTGGTACTATTATTATAGTGGATTCTAGTCTATTTGGCTAGTGTGTTTTACTTTCGGTTTGGAAGGTTTTGTCATGGGTTCGACTTTAAATACTGTTTCAACTTATTATTACTTATATTTATTTAAGTTTACGGTTTACTCGTGGCTTCAATTGCGCGTGGGAAATTGGCGCTAATTTCCCAACATATTAAAGCAAATAAAAATAATATAAAATGCTAAAAATAATCTGAACTTTTAAAAAATTGAAATAAAATGTACTTATGTTGGTTTTATTGCATAATTTTACGACATGATTAATTACTTAACGATTACGATATAAAAATAAACATTTGTAAACGACGTTAATATTACCCGTTTCTTTCTGTCCCTAACCCTATCCAAAACTCATACCAGCGGTATTTTACAAATCTGAAATAAACAGCGTCCCAGAATTTACCCAAACTCGATAGGATCGAACCCGTAACCTGTCCTCCGGACCCATTTGACATTTTTAGATTCACGGTGTTACAGCCCTTGGAATCATCCACCTTATCTTATGTTGTTTGGACGCCCTTTACCCGGGGTTACAACATCCAAAATGAAACAAACAGGTGTAGCAATAAGAATAGAATGCAATTTACATGAGAAACAGTAGAATCCAAAGTCATGGCTGCATCATCATTCTCTCTAAGCCTGGCTCCTGCAATCCTATATCACAAGGTATCATGTAATAACAAAATAACATGCTCCAATATCTCCTCCTTGCCTGATCAAAGTAAGTTCATTTTATATTTGTGTTATGTCTTTGATTTTCTTTGTTTGATTATTAGTATGGTCCTTGAGATTTGGGTGGGTAATCTAGAAAGCTTGTTACCAGAGAAAGGCCGTAATGTATATACGTGGCAAAAACGTCCGGACTTAACGGCCTTCCGGAGTAAGGCGAGAATAGAAGAATATCCCTTGGTTCAAAGCCTCTGAAATTAAATTGACCTTAAATTGCAAAGATATATGATCCATAATAACCCAACCTAAACCCAAGTTACCAGAACCTTAATCATCTGACTTTGAATGACTCAGTCCTGAAAATGAACAAATAATATGAAACCTAAAAAAGCCTTGAACCTGACATGGAGTGCATTATGTACTTAAAGTAATCAAACTTAATAAATAAATCTGCACAATACGATACTAAGGTTTATTAACTGATTCATCATTCTCCTTATGCTTGCTTATATCAGGATACTGTGACAGATGATCACTGATGATGGCAGCTGGAATGCTAGCTTTAAGTTTCATTTCTCCTCAAACTGCTTTAGCCCAAGGTACTATCGTAACTACCTACTGTTTTGCACTAACCTTTTGGCATATATCTTCATTAATACTACATTCTACAGAAGGGTGAATAATGTACCACTAACGCACACTTTTTAGTTTCACAGAAGTCCCACAAAACTACAGGGCCTTCATCGACAAAGCCGATGGCTACTCGTATGTTTACCCATCAGATTGGAGGGTATAATATCTGTCTGTCTCAAAAGCCTACTTAACCTGATCATAAACCTTTATAAATCATACATTTTCATGTATTTTTTATTCAGGATTTCGAATTCAGGGCACATGACTCTGCATTCAAGGATCGGTATTTGCAACTACAGAATGTGCGGCTCAGTTTCCTACCAACTGACAAGCAGGATATCCATGATTTAGGCCCTATGGAAGATGTATACTTGACTAACCCATACACTTTATCACAATTCTCATACTTTTCATCTTTGTTTTCAAAACTTTTGACTTGATAGTATGCGATTGGGCAGGTCGTTCGGGATTTGGTGAAGAACATATATGCCGCACCAAATCAAGTGGCTTATATAAAAGAAATGCAAGAGGTTAGTACTACTACTACTACTACTACTACTACTACTACTACTACTACTACTACTACTACTACTACTACTACTATCAGGCTTTATGAGCATTAGACTAGAAAACAGTGGCTTTGGACCTGACTCAAATTTGTATGATCCATACTTAGACAAATAGACTATTATTACCAAATTCTGTTTGGATCTGTTAGACGATAGATCCAAACATTTGGAGTAATTTTTACGACGACATCTGGATTTTATATCAGACATCACTGATTTGGATTTCAATCCAGCGCCCCTTGACTTGTGTTTTTCATGGATTTTTTTTGGTGAATGACTCAAATTCCTATGAACAGCGGTCCGACAATGGCAAGAACTATTACACTGTCGAATACCAGCTTACATCTCCAAATTTCTCCGTTACACGCTTCTCGACCCTTGCTATTGCAAATGGTAAGTTTATTACTTTAGTAGTAGGAATAACCAAGTAGAGAGATGCTCTTAAAGTAACTGTAATATACAATGGTCAATGGCTAAGACCTGTGTTGTGTTACAGGGAGATTTTACACTCTGACAGTCGGGGCAAACGAGAGACGTTGGAAACGAGTCCGTAACAAGCTCAAAGTTGTTGCCGATTCTCTCCAAGTGTTTGATATCTAGTGCCGATCATTTGCAATTGGTGTAAGCATCTGTGACATAAAGAGACGGCAAGAGAGTGAGGGTACGCTACAGACTTGAAAAATGAACTGGATTTAAAAATTCAAAACTACATTCTTTTATGTAAACTTTTTTTAAACTTACTCCTAATCAAAATTTCCTTATCAGATCCCAATCAATACTATATATTAATTCCAGAAACCAAGGGACTTCAATGTAATTAAAGAAAGTTATAGAAATTAATTATACTATATAGTTTTAAATCACTAGCACCCTGTGATGGACCCAATTAAGGGATCTCAATGCAAATGTTTTATAATTTGGGTTAAAATTAAATTATATAGAAGCTTGGTAATTTTCCTAAACATTTGTAAGAGAATAAAACATGCTCAATTTCCTTAAAATAAAATAATCAATTAAAATAGTCAATTTCCTTAAAATAAAATAATTAATTAAGATGATCAATTTCGAGGAGACTAAAAGAAAGAAGATGCTTGGTAATTTTCCTAAATATTTATTGAAGACTAGAAGATGGTCAATTTCCTTAAAATAAAATAATTAATTAGTATAAACATGCACACTTATGGTATTAATTATTATCATCATAAAATTATATATTAAATTTAAAATCTATGCAATTTTATTAAACTTTATAGGTTATTAGATGTATAGAGATGTTAATTATTTAACATACAAAAATATAATATAAGTAGGTTATAAATAATTCAAGTTAGATTCCATAACCTAGAAAGCGGTTTCTTTGAAGGAATTAATGATTGGTAACATGATTTACCAATTCACCTACATAAGCTTACAATGATTTTCGCGGTTATTATACAACTTAATTAACGTCCATACATATTAAAAAGGGGTTTCATGTTGCAAACTCATATTACGAGTTTAAAAGGAAGTCACATTTTATCAAGAGAGTCTTGATTTCGGAAGTGACACCTCCGTCATGATGATGACATATTAGTTTTAATTACTCAAGTGTAATTCAAAAGTTTGCGAAAAGAGTTTTCAAAAACACTTATAATACTCCAATATGATACCGTCAAACGGCTCACTTCGAGAAAGGCCAAATCGATTGTTTATGCGCTAAAGAGTTTAGGCATGTGATAACAATTGAACGGTTAGGTAGTCCAATTTCGGAAGAAGTTGGGATTTTGCCACATGTTACACTCACTAGCTTTATAGTAATTCACTCTTACTAAGTGTATAAAATATCACGAATGACATGAAGAGAGGTCTTCATGAGATTCATTTTTGCTTGATTGAAGCAAAGAGGAATGTGAAAGTGAGTGGGAGTTAAGAAGTATCAACTCTAGATGTATGCGATAGAACAAAGTTAAAAGAGACATCTACTCAATGGATAGGCTAGTTCCACTATCTTGGTATGAGATACCAAGTACGGGTCATTTTTTTGTAAAGAAGTTTACATGAATTGATAAAACGTAAGACGTCTAGCATATGACATTTTTGTATCGAAGTGGTGCTAGAGTAGCAATGATTTCGATAAGGACAAATGTACCTAAATTTGGTTTTAAAAGAATGTAATTATCTATGTTTATACATAGAAGGCATCACTCATGTGATTTAAAACAAAATGTTGTACCTACTCCTATGATAACTTGGTGGTTGGTTTAGACCACTTAAGTTAGAGGAATTTTACATTCTTCACGGAAACTAAATGTTATACTATCTTGTAGATTTTAAAGTCTCTAATCTGGTGAACCCAATTGATCAAACCTCAAGTAAATTCGTTTCAAACGAGTAAACGAAAAGTACATTGAACAACCATTTGATTGTGAGTCTTATTGTATGGGTGCATGTATTATGTTTTTCTTTTGCAGAAAAGAAACACAATAGTGAGGTGATTGACCATATACATACGGATGCTTAAGGCCGATAGTTGGTTATATATATATACTTCGTTACTTTTACCGTAATGTTAAGTAGATATGAAAACCTCGTATCTATTTAATAAGACATAAAAGTGATTTTTGAAACGTGGAATATTTTCAAAATGAAGTAGTAAACCAAAAGCACGTCCAGATCAAGATGTTGATAGGAAGTTTCAAAGTAATGACTTTGAAGATCACATGGGTAATATCAAGTAATGACCTTGATAATCACTAAGAAGATTGTGAACAAGTTCACATAATACCTTCTCCTTGGGACACCATAGAGTATGGTGTAGTCAAGTATATAAACCGAACTTTATGAGATATAGTTTAAGGTTTTTCGCAATTTTTGTAAGTTATTTTCTCACTAAAAGTTTAAAACCCGACTATAATAGCCTAAATGACTCCATGTGGGATATGGATAGGGAGAGTCCCTAACTTGTCTTTTTATACATTTGGGATCATAAATGTTTATGTTCAGAACCAATTTGTGTATTTGTGAGGGTTATCCAAAATTGAACCACTTGGTTTTTACTCCTCCAAAACGAAAACAAAGAGTTTGTGGCTCATAATACTGTCTTTCCAAAAAGATTTTCATTTTCTAAAAGACAGAGTGGGAGAAATTTTGAACTTACGGAAGTCCAAGACCCACAAACTGAGTACAATGCAAGAAGATGTTCTTTATTAAGGCTCGGTGGTGAGTACAATGCATGAAGACGTTCTTTATTGTATAAGGAGATAATTGTGCGATAATATTGTGTTACTTTTCAAAAGTGATGAATCGTAAACCCTCATCAAAGGCTGTTCTATAGTATGAACTCTATGTGATAGCGTGTCACCATGGAATTCGAATTGATCTCCTTACACAAGATGCGATAAGGAAGGAAACACGAGATATTTTCGAGACTTGATTTAAGGTGAATACTTTGGTAGGTTACCTTGATCTTGTCGTAAAGGTTACATAAGATGTTTAAAATTTGGGTTGGTTATAGAGAGTTTGTGACAACCCAAATGCCTTTATCAATTCGTATGGTCTTAGCAATATAGCCTCTCATGAGGATGAGTTTAGGCAAAAGGATAACGAAACTTTCTCCTTGAATGTATCTTATGAAGGGAGAAGTTTTGTTGATGTTGTCAATGCTAAGAAGCCTAGCATGCTTGAAAGATTTCTTTTGTGATCTATATACGTCAAAGAGTTGGAACTTTGGGTTCAATCATGTAGTCTATCAAAACGATATTACTCGTGTGTCGAGATAACATTATGATACATGGAGTTTAGTTGGAGCTAAAGTGAGTTTCTTAGTCTAAAATATGTGCTTGACATATTAGTGACTAGAAATGTAGCTAAGGTGATATTTCTTAGTCTAAAATATGTGCTTGACATATTATTGACTAGAAATGTAGCTAAGGTGATATTTTTTAGTCTAAAATATGTGTTTGACATATTAGTGACTAGAAATATTCTCGGGTGAATACTTGAGAGTATCATGGCGCATCTTAAATATCCGGATCTAATGAGATAAATCTCCATGGATACTAGCATCTTAGTCAAGAGACTTATGTGATAAGATTCTTGACTCGTTCAAGTTGTTGAACAATTAATATGATCTCTTGTGCTTCCGCTGCAGGATCTATTAAATATGCTAAAAGCTACTCTCATCGGGACTTATCATGTTGAGAATATGAGAAGTCATTACCAATCATTTCCTAGTGAGTGTCACTAGATGATTATCAAGAGCATCCTTGAGTACTTGAGAAGCACTGAGGATTTACTCTTGTAATTTGGAGGAATTTATGAATTTTGTGTAAAAGGATTACACGGAAACATTCCTATGCTTATAAGATGTTATGGGCCTCGTTAAGGAATGGTTAGCATGTAAGAGTGCTATGTGCATAAATAATAATATGTATAAGAAGTTATACATATGTGTATAAGAAGTAATACATGTATAAAGCAAACATGTATGAGGAGTCATACATAAAAGATGTCATATGAAAGATGTGTATGTATAAGTGTTATACGTACAAATCATGAACGAAAGCTAAGTACATTACAACATCCGATGTTGTAAGAGAGATAGTTGATAACCGGAATTTAATGGGACTAGAGTAGTTCTGTTAGCCGAATATCGTATCCCAAGAGACTGTGAAACAAAGTGGGAGTGTTTATTTGTCTTTAGAACCAGAGTCTAAAAACTTGTTTAGGCGTGTACTTAGAAATGCTCTATGTGATGAAAAGATTGCATAGAACAAAGGAAAATAGCAATGGAAATTAGAGTGATGCAACTGTTGCTTATCCTCTAACCAAAGCCGTAGACATGATGGTTATGTCATCTCAATGTGAATTGAGGAGTATACCTTAATTGCTAAAGATCGTTATGTAAATATTGGATAGAGTATTGATATTTACATAAGTGATGATCGCATTCATTGTTAAATTTTCTTTAAGAACTCAATTATTCAGTTTGACTGAAAACATTGAATACCTTGTTTATCTGAATAAGTTGTGGAGACAATGTTGAACACTATTTAAGTGAACAAGATGAAGATTGCATTTTGTCCCTAGTCACTTAATGAGGTGACATCTCGGAGTGACTAGATTGTAAGTCGATTAATGGTTGTTCAACACCATAAGGTCATACGTGATGACTAGTCGATTACATAGGCAGAGTGTATGACACTTTGCCGGACAGTGACCATTTAGAGAGTCCTAAGTTCTATTATAGACGCCTGGTCGTGGCAGGGATCTCTAAGATGTTCCTATGAGTCGATTCTTTTGACTGGAGACTATTATCTGAGCAAGTGCAGTTTCCGAGTGACTTTGGTCTTTATCCTAGGTCATGCCGTGAAAGGAGGCCAAAAGGCATTTACTAGGTCATGGTGATCTGTATTGTGCAATAGGATAGATAGGGCAGACAGGAATTGTCCACCCACGTTGGGTAACTATATCTCAAGGCCACTCGAGGAGTTAATGACTACAAATGTGTGGCCAAGCTCGGAAGTAATCTGTGAGAGATTTTTCCGGTTAGGTAGTCACACTCCCGATCGAGAAAACCACTCGCGATATGTTCATGTGCAAGTGTGACCTGAAAGACACCTTGCATTGAGTGGGAGATTAAAACGGACAAGAGAATTGGTAGCGCACACCTTGTGTCGGACAAGTGGGAGATTGTTGGAGTTAGTGTCCTCCACAATAGTGCATTTACATAATAAATCTCATTAAAGGAATATTATCAGATATTTAATTATTTGATCCTCGTCAGTTGATTAACGTAAATCAATAACGGTTGGCTGACTAGAGTTTGACGTTATTGTCGGTCCGCCATAGATCATATCACGATATTTTGTGATAACAGTGGGGCCATCTTTCAAGCTAAAGAGCCCAAGTCTAGTAACAAGTCTAGACATGTAGTTAGAAAATTTCATGTAATTAGAGATTTCATCGAAAGGAAGGAAATTGCGATATGTAAGGTTGGGACAAATGATAATATTTCCGATCCCTTATCCATGCCTTTATCGCAGGCTAAGCATGACCAACATGTAGTTTCCATGGGTTTAAACGCATGCCAAATTTGTATTAGATTATGAGATATGAAATGAAAAACGTTGTTTTAGTTTGTTCATATATGATAATTGCGTTTATCGTTCGAGTTTCATTTTAAAAATCTTTCATTTATTACTTTGTTATATCCTAGTGGGTTGTTGAGACAATATTGAACCCCATTAAAGTGAACTGTATTAACAAAGTATTGGCCCTTAGTTACTTACATAAGGTGATGTCTCCAAGTAACTAGAGTGTGAGTCGATTGATGGCTAGCTCAAGTTCCATAAAGTCATAGGGGATGACTACTCGATCATATAGGCAGACTGTATGGGACACTCTGTCGGGCAGTGACCGCTTATAGAGTTCTGGCAATTTTATATAGCCTGGTCGTGGCGAGAGCTACTATAGTATTCTTTTGAGTCAATTCTTAGACTAAAGACTGTTCGCCCAAGGTGGCACAGTTTCTAAGTGACTTTGATTTATGCTCTACGACCTTCGTAACTGGGGTCAAATGGGCATCTTTTGGGTCATGATGAGCTTTGGCTAATCAAAGGGAGCAGTGCGATAGGAATTGACCACCATTGTCAAGGTTATTTAAAATCTCAAGGCCACTCGAGGAGTAGTGAACTGAAATGCGTGGCCACGCTCGGAAGGTATCCACGGTAGATAATTCTGGTCAGACAGTTACTCTCCATATCGAGGAAACCACTCAAGATATGATCAAATGCAAGTACGACCTGCAAGACACCTTGCATTGAGTGGGAGATGATGTAATAGGACAAGAGAATTGGTGACGCACACTTGTCTCAGACAAGTGGGAGATTGTTGGAGTAAGTGTCCTCAACAATAGTGCGATCACATGATTAAATCTCATAATAAGAATATGGAGGGGATGATTCACTTATATTGTCAACTGATCAATATTAATCGGTAATGATTGGCTAACTAGAGTTTGACATTACTGTCGTTTGACGGTGGTGATCAGTTGATCCCTTAAGGTCACACCTATAAGACAATTCCCTTAATAGATAAATTAATTAATTGTATGTCGATACAAGTTAATTAATTCCTTAAAATTGAACGATTTATTCTGTGAGTGAGAATTCGTATCTTATAGTAATATGATTAAATAATATTCGTTTTAGTAGTTAAAATGTTTTATTATTAAAACTGATTATTGTTTATGAAATAATTGAAATAAGAATGATTGGTTAATTATAATTACAAAAATGTTGTAGATTATATTAACATAACCCATTTTATTTACTTGTAATTATGAATTACTAGTTGATTTATTGTGTGTGATTTATTTTTATAAATAATGATATTTAATAAGTTAAGTATGCATTTAAATGACATATGACTCATTATATGTCACATATCACACAATTATACAATTGACAAAGTTGACAAAATAAAATGGACTCCATTTTAAATGGATGACCGAAAATTGGAAGGTTTTATGGGTTAGTGCATGTTTTTATTTAATTGTTAAATGAATACACATTGATAACCTAATACATATAGCCTTACACACCTAGTTTCTTGTGAAGAACGATATGAAAAGTGAAGGCCATGTATTCGCCTTCTCTTGACCCTCCTTATCCGGCCACTCCCTTCAAAATAGGGGCTTGGCTCTTATTTTTCCTTCAACCAATTTCACAAAATTTCCTTGTGTATTATTATTCTTTCTCACTTTAAAATAGTTTTAGAAGCTCTAAAATCTTGCTCTTATCACTACTACAAATCTAGGCAACTACAACGCCCCTTTAACAACGCTTATCCACGAAAATCACCATAAGACGTTGTAGAACGGATGGCGCGAATTTTACTAAAATTAATTACAACGCTTATGGTTCCATAACCGTTGTTATAGGTTTTAAAAACGGGTCAAACATGCACAACCGTTTTTAATATATTGGCGCAAAGTTAGTGAAAAGTAATTACAACGGTTATTTATAAACCCGTTGTTAATACCTTTTAACAACGGTTTACTATGGACCTGTTGTTAATATATTCTGTAATGACAACGGGTTTTTTTTAACAACCTTTGTCAATACTTTCCATACTATAAACCACACAAACACAGATCAGCTACAGTCACAAAACACAAACCTAACACAAACACAAACACAAACACAAACACAAACACAAACACAAACACAAACACAAACACAAACACAAACACAAACACAAACACAAACACAAACACAAACACAAACACAAACACAAACACAAACACAAACACACTTTCTCATCGTCTCTTTCTCTCTTCCTCATCGTCGCTTTATCATCTCGCCGTCACTGTTGGTTTCATCGTCTCTTAGTTTCTCTAATTATCAGGTAAATATGCATGATTTAATTTAGATTTTGTTATTTCAGTCATTATTTTCTTTCTCTAATTATTTCATTTGCATGTGTTTTTATCGATCATTATGTTCTTTCTCTAAGTATTATTCGCTTAATTAGTTTTGTCACTGTTGTTTTTCTGCGTTTATTAGCTTGTAAAACAAATTAAATAAAATAAAACAAAGAAGAAGCAAGATGATAGAGAGGAATGCATGATAAACTTAATTAATATATATATATATATATATATATATATATATATATATATATATTTATATACATAGAGAGTCTTATTCTCTTCTATGATTTCCATCCTCTCCTCCTTAGCTATTTGGAGGTTTCGTTCAACAGTTGCTATATCGTCATATAGCTGCAACAACTGCTGCTCTGTCAAGCCATTTTTTTTTTGGCGTCCTTGAGTGCGGTCCGAGCGTCCTCAAGGTAGCTCCTATACCTGTCCTTGATGTCCAGCAACCGGCGGATGAAACTCCTGTTGTGCTCGGTCATAGTATCAGTCTTACGGATGGTATCATTCATTGTTGATGAAGTTTGGAGTTTGTTTCAAAGATTTAGGGTTTGGAGTTTGTTTTAGCAGTTAGGCTTTGGAGATATATAGTGAGATAATGGAAGGGTAGTTGAGATAATGCATGTATTTATACTAAGTAATGTGTCTTTTGAGTTGTTTTTTAATTAATATATGTTTAGGAAGTTGTGCCATCATACGAAAATTACTCAAAAGAATAATATTCGTTAGAGCTGCAGCGGAATTAATAAAACTGGACAGTGCTGAGATCTGTCTGATTGTCGATTTTATATGATTTGAACGGTTTATTGAACTGTCTGATTCAGAACGAGAACTTAGCAATTTTTATGTGTTTTTATAATATAAACGAAACAAGAAAATAAAAGGATATTTGCTTGAGCTAGACCTATAGCTCAACCAATGGTGAATTATAATCAAGACCTATTGATTATAACTCGTGTTAATGTTCGAAAACGCGTCAAACAATAACGGGGTTTGGAACGAAACTCGTCGAACCTTGATGCTTACACAATGTAAACGAAAACTTTGTAAGTTTATTGATAATTCTTGGATGTGAAATAAGGATACAATAACTCCCTATTTATACTAAGCTAGACCGACTCCTAGAAGGACTTAAGGAAACAACCAACTTTCCTAATCTTACTCGACATAGGCTATGGCTAATTTGCCTTATTATAATCCTAATACTTTTAGGGAAAATAATTAAAGGAAATAACAACAAGGAAATAATTAACTAAACCAGATTTTAAGAAAATTGGAAACTTTCCTAAAACCGGATAAACTACTAATTAGGAAAACTTAAATAAGGAAAGATATGGCAACCGACTTTGTGCTTGCCTATGCACGTTTCCTTGCTTCTCCACACTCGGTCTTTGTTGCTTGGCGTCCAAGGTAAGACTATACTTGGAGCCCAAGTAAACATACGACTCCTTTGGCTGACTCGGACTTGGCACCAAATAGCTGATGGATCTGAACAGTCCGCGGGCCTGTTTCATCTAACTGCTCCAAATCTAAGTTAACTTCCTCAGCGATCAATATCGTATCATCCCCTCCCCCTTTGAAAGGAATTGTCCTCAATTCAGAAATCCCATCATCGTCAAGGTATGGAGATAGATCCCCGACATTAAATGTAGCATGTACTCCATAGTCTCCTAGAAATTCGATCTTGTATGCATTATCATTCACTTTCTCGATCACATTGTAAGGTCCCTCGGCCCTTGGCATTAATTTGTTCTTCCTCTTGCTAGGGAACCTTTCTTTCCTCAAATGTAACCATACCAAATCTCCTGGATTAAAAAGCCTTGGCTTCCTATGTTTGTTTGATTTCTTCTTGTAAGCCTCATTAACGGTTTTGATCCGTTCCCTTACCTGTTCATGCAACTTGATCATAGACTTCAATTTTGACTCCGCATCTTTATGCACCAATTCATCTTTAGGTAACGGTATCAAGTCTAACGGTAAGTAAGGATTCAAACCATAAACAACCTCAAATGGAGAGTGAGTTGTTGCAAACGTGGGAGAACGATTGTAAGCGAACTCGGCATGTGATAATTTTAAATCCCAATCCTTTTGAGTCTTGCTTACCAATCCTCGCAAAATAGTTCCAAGAATACGATTAGTAACTTCAGTTTGTCCATCTGTTTGAGGATGGTGTGAAGTACTAAACAAGAGCTTTGTTCCAACCTTCCTCCATAATGTGTTCCAAAAGTAACTCAAAAATTTCGAATCACGATCAGAAACTATTGTCTTTGGTATTCCATGTAGACGAACGATCTCCTTGTAATACAAATCAGCCACATTGCTTGCGTCATCCGTCTTGTTACAAGCCACAAAATGCGCCATCTTGGAGAAACGATCAACTACTACCATGATAGCATCCTTACCTCGTTGAGTGCGAGGCAAAGCAACAATGAAATCCATCGACACATCTTCCCATGGTCTAATTGGAATTGGCAATGGAGTGTATTCTCCGGGCTTGAACTTGCTTTTCATAAGATGACAAGTCACACACTTGCTCACAATGTTGTATACATCTCCTTGCATCTTTGGCCAATGAAAATGTTCCATCAATACATCCAATGTCTTTTGCACACCAAAATGACCAGCTAACCCGCCTCCATGTGCTTCACGCACCAATAATTCACGAACCGAATGCTTAGGTACACAAAGAAGATTACCTTTGAAGAGGAATCCGTCTTGAATCACGAATTCTTTGAATGAACCATCTTGACATTCCTTGTAAATGTTTCCAAAATCAATATCTTCAATATAGTAATCTTTCAAGGTCTCAAAACCTAGCAAATGAACTTCAAGTGTAGATAATAATGAATAACGGCGTGAAAGAGCATCTGCCACAACGTTACTCTTACCATCCTTATACTTCGATGAAAGATAAAATGATTGTAGGAATTCAACCCACTTAGCATGCCTCAGATTCAACTTTTGTTGCCCATGTATATGTTTTAATGATTCATGATCCGAGTGTAAAATAAAGTGACTAGGACGAAGATAATGACTCCAATGATTAAGAGCCCTAACAATAGCATAAAATTCCTTGTCATAGGTTGAATAATTAAGTCGAGCTCCTCCTAACTTCTCCGAGAAATAAGCAATGGGTCGCTTATTTTGAATAAGAACAGCTCCAATCCCTACACCACTAGCATCGCATTTGACTTCGAAAGGTTGTGAGAAGTCGGGTAATGCTAACACGGGAGCTTCACATAGCTTCTTTTTAATTGTTTCAAACACCCCTTGGGCAGCCTCACTCCAATGGAATGTGCCTTTCTTCATACACTCCGTAATAGGACTAGTAACGGTACTAAAATCACGAATAAAACGTCGATAGAAGGAAGCAAGTCCATGAAAAGATCTAACCTCGGTTACTGTTTTAGGACTTGGCCAAGAACGAATAGCCTCTATCTTTGTTTGATCAACCGATACTCCATCTTTCGAGACAACATAACCCAAGAACACCACGTCATCTACCAAGAATGTACACTTCTCGGCCTTACCATATAGCTGTTGTTTGAAGGAAATGTAGATTCATATACATATTAACATACTCATATATGTCTAAATAATTTGTCATAAAATTAAAACGGATTTTATGCATGCAAACAAATAATATAATAGAGGAGAAATCAAGTCCTTACATTGAAGATTTCGGTTCTATTGGGCACAAGAGAGATCACCTTTCTCTCTTGTTCTTGAGCTTTCCCTTATGGATGAACAAGATCTAAGTATAAGATCTCTCCCTAAGCTTTATACCCAAGGCTCCTCTTAATTTGATTAATATTACAAATACTAGTATAATATTAATCAAGGTAGAAAATTGAACCAAAAACTTTTATAAAACACTTATATGTTTCGGTTTTATGGAGGGAGAAATAGAGAGCTTTTTATCTCTCTAGAATACTAATTTTGGATGATCAATTAGAATGAAAACAATACACTACACTTAGTATATTATTAGGTAAAATTATTGAAAAACAATGATAGCATTTGCCTTCTCAAAACCGTGTAAGAGGAGGGGCTTTTTGAGAGCCAATGCATGGAGAAATTGTTCTTCACAAGGAACAATAGGCTTGCATGGCTAGGTTTGCTTTTAATCATTGTGTTTTTCCACTAATTACAAACAACATATAATTAGCTTAAATCCTTCTAATTTTCGGCCCACTCTATAATATGGATTCCATATTATTTTTGTCAATTGTCTATATGTTACATGTCACATGTCACATATATTTGTTATGTATTTTTAACATATTAAAAATCAACGTATTAATAAAATACGTCACATACAAAAATCGACTTAGTAATTTCATAATTACTTGTGCCAAAATATTTTACCATTTATAAATTTCAACTGATTGTATTTATAACAATTCATTCAATTTAATTGTTACATTAAACAATTATTTCATCCGAGTAATGATACAATTCAATTACTCAGACCGTATCTTATTTAATCACATTTCAATATGATACGTAAATTTTACTTCCAAAATCGTCCGTCAATTTTCAAGTAATTTAATTAACTCGCAACGTTATACGATTAATTAAATAATCAATTAAGAGTGTTGCCCTTTAGGTATGACCTAGGGGGTCAACGATCACCACGTCGTCACACACGACAAGTAATGTCAAACTCTAGTCACCAATCATTACCGATATATGTTGACAGTTGTGATAACAATATTACTTCCCAATTGTATTCTTTATAATGAGACTTAAACATGTGATCATCATGAGCAACAGTCGTGATCGCATTATTGTCGGAGGACACATATTCCAACAATCTCCCACTTGTCCTCGACAAGTGTGCGTCACCGATTCTCTTGTCCTATTACTATCTCCCACTCAATGCAAGGTGTCTTTCAGGTCGTACTTGCAAGTGATCATATCGAGAGTGGTTTCCTCGATCTGGAGAACAACTGATTGACCGGATTTATCCACTCGGATGCCATCCGAGCGTGGCCACGCATTTCCGATTCATTACTCCTCGAGTGGCCCCGAGATATTGTTATAACCCTGACTAGGGGTGGACAATTCCTATCGCACTCATTCCCTTCGACTAGCCACAGCCATCATAACCCAAAATATGCCCATTTGACCCCATTTACGAAGGTCGTAGTAACACAAATCAAAGTCAATCTGAAACTGTGCCATCTTAGGAGAATAGTCTTTAGTCAAAAAAATCGACTCATTCGAATACTATAGTAGCTCTCGCCACGACCAGGCTATATAAATTTGCCAGAACTCTATAAGCGGTCATTAGGCCCGACAAAATGTTCCTAACAGTCTGCCTATGTGATTGACTAGTCATCTCACATGACTCTATGGCACTTGAACTTGCCATCAATCGCATCACACTCTAGTCACTTCGAGACGTCACCTCATATAAGTGACTATGGGCAAAAACAATGTTAATCCATGTTCACTTTAACGGGGTTCAATTGTCTCTACAACCCGTTTGGATATAACAATGTACAAGGTGAGTTATTAATAACTCAAACGACAAATGTCGACATCACACTCGGGTAGTCAATATCGACAATGTATATTATAAGTGTAACCACTTATTTATTGCAATAGAAGTTTAACATGCCATGTGTCCACGCGTTCAAACTTCTTACACTTGCAATCTCCTTCACATTCATGTTCTCTCTCATAGCATGAATCTTACCAAGTACACATCAAGGTTCCCAACCTTGGTTTCGGTTCTTTAACTTGAAAGAACTTTCTTATCGATCATCTCATAACGAACGAATTTGCGATGAATAACACAACTTGTACCGATCAAGTATTTTATCCACACACAATGCACTAGGTATGTGTTTTGTAGAATCTTGTAACAATTGACAAGATTATTTAGCTTTAGCACTTCTCACAAGTCCTAGCTTTACTAGGAAGGATTGTTTTTGAATAACCTCTTATTCAACCAAGCATCTTTCCAAAACTTCTCATTTCTCTTTCTAGGCTTGAAAGATTTGGGATTCTCATAAATCCTCATATGTGCTCGGATTTTCTACAATATGTGCAACCTCTTGACACACAATAGAACATTCCGACAATCACTGAAATCGCTCATCGGATTCTACTCGAGAATTCATGACGTTTCTATTATGGCTCACAAATCAATCATCATGCTCTTATACATATGATTCATAATTGGACATGTACATGATTATTCTAATGGCGGAAACATTAGTTACTAATAATCACGTGGTCAACCGTTCATAGGTTCAATGAACGACCATGACTTCTAATGGTAGTTCCATTTTCATTCATATGAATAACCTATGTGTAGGTTGATACGATGTGTATCTCTTAATACTAATCCAACATCCCTTGATGTAATTTGATCCATCATTGTCCATATTCATCCAGAATTGAAAACTCAAAAGCTTCTTTATGAAAGAAGGTATTAGCTCGTCATTCTTTAATGAGTGATGAGTTGTAAACATTCAAAGGATGACAGCTCCCACTACATTCCATGTCTTCACATGAGAATTTCCTAACTCCCACTCAATTCTACACATTTCGAAATTGACTTCTCAATCGAAATTTATTCAAGAATTGAAATATAAATTGCATTGCCAAGTTATTAAGATAAAACCATATATGTTCCCATCATATCCTTTCAAAATGCCTATTTTGAAGTGGTCTCATCTTAACCTTGCGGAAAGAGATTTTAAATCTCCAACACACTCATGTCATAATGACGTGTAGTAATGTCATTTTCAAATATAAACAATATTTAGAACACATCCTTCGCAAATACCCTTTTGGAAGGAGGTTTAACCATTTCATAGTGAGGTTAAACAATGACATTTGCGTGGTTAAAAACTTTGGCCATTGAAGATATCGGTATATCAATTTTGCAACTCGATCATAACTAGTATGTTACTTTGATTCATTTAGGCTCTTAAGTAAATCTCATGGTTGAAACTATTGGTCAAATGTTTCATAAACTCGATCAAAAACTTGTTGAGACTTTACATTAGTCATTTTCTTCCAAAACTTCTTTTGGTCTCCTCGTGTAGTTATCTTGAGAATATACTCTTATGATTACTACACTTGATCTCTTTAGTCATATAGAACTAACTTGAGACCATAGATCTCATCTATTCGGCATACTATGTAAATAGATATACCTTTATTCAAATCATTCTCTCTTGCGTAGATCTTCATTTACACAAGTACACAATTTTATCTTGCCTTGTGTGTTGTGTCCTCATTTTTCTCCCACTCTATCTTTAGAATAAATACTCTAAACATTCAAAGATAGCATATGAGACACAAATTAATGATGTTGAAGTATAAGGAGAACTATCTCATAGATAGATTAATAGTAATTGATTTCATATGTGTACTTGGTGATTTGACATACCTATAAGAGAGTTCATAGACTCAAAATTGTTTCATAAATGATCATACACAAGCCTTAAGCATGTGGACATATAATGAAACCCGTCATTATAATTGTCTATTAGATCACCTTAAGTGACTAATCTTATGTTTCAAGGAGCAAGCATTTAAAGATGAAATTTTAGAACATAAAGGATAAATGATAAAACGGGTGACTTGGGTTGCAAACCAAGTCACCATCATCCAAAATACAACTCATTATCCAAAATACTTTTCCATGTCGAACACGGAAACTTAAAGTTCTAAAATCCAAAACATTACTTAAAATAAGACAATTGAAAAACAAAGCTCCATAAAAGCTATCCTAAGCTTCTCCATGGTTTCTCATGCTTGTTTTTCCTTTCCTTTGTCTTTGCTTGGTGGAGGCCCTATTTACAATAAAAAGGGAGATACATTATCACAACTTTGCATCATAATACCATAGTTGAATTTAGAAACATAAAAGAAGGTTAGTCATTTACCCTCCGGAGTGATCTTTCCAGCTTTGATATCACCAAGGTACTTGGAACAATTTCTTTTCCAATGTCCCATGCCATTACAATAATGGCACTTATCAAGAGAACCCTTCTTGACTTTGGAGGTGCTAGCTTCACAAGACTTAGCTTTGGTGAATGTGGGAGCTTGCTTTTTACCCTTCTTTCCACTCTTCTTGAACTTCCCCTTACTCTTTGTGCTTATGTTAAGCACATCCTTGGGAGGGTTCACATTTAACCCCATGTCCCTCTCGGCTTGCACAAGTAACTTGTGCAACTCCTCAAGAGACACATCCTTGTCTTGCATGTTGAAATTCACCCGGAATTGCACATATGCCTTGACTTTAGACAAGGAGTGTAGAATCCTATCTACGATGAGTTCTTTGGGGATTTCAACCTTTTGAATTTTCAAGGTCTCGACAAGCTCCATGAGTTTGAGCACATGAGGGCTAACCTTTTGGCCCTCTTTGAAGTCGAGATCAAAGAATGCCGCGGCCGCCTCATATTGGACGATCCGCGGAGTTTGTGAAAACATGGTCACAAGTTTGGAGTAAATCTCATTAGCATTGCCCATTTTGAAGGCTCTCCTTTGGAGGTCCACCTCCATCGCAAATATTAAGACATTTTTCATTGCGGCGGACTCCTTTTGGTAAGCCTCATAGGCTTCCCTAGTGGCCGCGGTGGACCTAGTGGAGGGTTCGGGTGGAGAGGCCTCGGTAAGGTAACGAAGCTTGTCGTCACCTTCGGCGGCTAATTTAAGTTGGGCATCCCAATCGGAGAAATTTGACCCATTATTTTCAAGTTTACATCGATCCATAAAAGATCGGAGCCAAGATGAAGTAGCGAGTGGTGTAGCATTAGGAGTTGGTGTTGCCATTTGTTATGAAAAAGAAGTGGTCTACAAAACAAAATATAAGGAGTAAAACAATTGTCGTTTTAATAATACTCGTAAAAATGTATGATTTAAACAAGTTTTATGCATTTTTCTAGTGACCTCTACCCAACTAGAATAAATGATTCCAAGACCCAAATTCATATTAACTTAGGGCACGGTGTGCCGAAATACCCCTTATTAACATAACTCGGTGGATTAACCTTTTAATCGATTCTACTTTTAGAATTCTTGGTCGATGATGTTTACATTAATATTCATCTCTAGCCCGAAACACATCCGGAAATCGTCGTGAATACTTTCGTTGAGTACAACCCAAATTTCGAATAAATGTGTCCATAATCCAAACCCATATCAATTTAGGACACGGTGTGCCGAAATACCCCTCATTAACATGAACTCGGTGGATAAACATTCATCACCCACTTCCCCTACGTAACAAGGTTTGTACCCCGGTGTGGCCGAGTGCACTCCCTCGCGAAATAGGTTTTCATGGTTTCTACTATTTGGTAAGGCTATGTCTCAATTGATTATTTTAGCGAGAGGTCATGTCAAATTATTATCTATCACGTTTTAAGTGAACTAAAGCGGTGAACTACGATAATTATATTTGACACGGTCGATAAACTCGATAAAATAAGGATGCATGTTTTAGTTATGGCGATTTAGTGATGCATGTGACATAAAATAAAATGCAAGCATAAAGATAAATAAATCCTAGTATGGCCTTCCTAAAATAGAAAACTATTTAACTATTACATATTCGGAAACCAACTCCATTGGTCCCTTGAACTTCGGTTGTGGCACGCATCTCGAGGTAACACCGCCTTTATGTATCGCCATTCTTGAAGAAATCCGTCTTTTGGAACTCCGGAATGAATAAAATTGCATAATAAATTACATAATTTCCTATTATACATTTGTAACTAAAATAAAATAAATCTATTAAATTACAAAACGGTGATACGAGATCACAATAAAAATTACAACCGAATCGATATTCCCATACATTTCGGGAAATACCAATTAAAATCTAAGGCCATACTAAGTAAAATTACATAATTCAAAATTACATAAATTGAAATTATGACAATCATAAAGAAAATGCAGCATTATAATATGTAAGAACATGCTCAATTTTATGCTAAATCGCCTTTAATTAGCCAATATCGTATATTACTCGGTTTTTACGGATTTGCGTGATTTCAACATTTTATAATCACAAAAATACATAAACTCATATTTATGCATAAGTTAATTACCCTAACCTCTTAGGACTCAAAATATAGTCTTCACTAATAATTTGACCATAATTAACTTTCATTTACAAAATTGTTCATAAATGGACCAAAAATTACAAAAATAAGCTATTAGACTTCAAATAAATCCAAAAATTTCAAATAAATTCAAAATTTGAAATTTAAATTCATGGACATTCTGGAAAAATTCCATGACACTCATAATGTTCAAAATCTTAGGTTAAAAATTTGAAAATTTTAGGAAAAACAATGTTGCGGTTTATCGATTTTAATAAAATAATCATAAAAACATGGAAAAATTATTTTCATTAACTTTTCAATTTTAGATCTGAAAAATATAATAAAATGCAACATTAGATGTTTTTCTTAAGTCATAGATTATGTTTTTATTAATTTTCACTAATAATGTCACTATTTATGCCATTTTTCTAAAAAAATTCATAAATCATGCAAAAAGACTTCTTTATAGCCAATTATTTTACACACATCTTGTAAAATTGCATGTGACAACATATTAATTTTCTATGACCAGATTCGAAATTTAACTCATATTAACCTATTTTTCACTTAAATCCGAATTTAATAATGAGAAATTCATTTTTCGAGCATAACAAGTCCAAAAAATTATGAAAATTTACAGGTTATCTCAAAATAATATATGTGACAACATATCCAAAAATCAACTTAAAATTCGAAGTATAGCTAATTTTCGACCAAAAATGACATTTTTACTCATAAAATCACATTTAAATGCCATTATTGTAAAATATGAACAATAAAAATCCGAAAAATTAACCAAAATATCCTAAAACATTTTAGGACTAGAAATATTAACATGCATGTAATAATTTCGTGATATATCATAATAACACAAATTTTACAAGTTTTATTTGTTATTCATATAACTCGGAAAAACTTTTAACCAATTTGCATGCAAACAACCGTGGCTCTTGATACCGATTGAAGGAAATGTAGATTCATATACATATTAACATACTCATATATGTCTAAATAATTTGTCATAAAATTAAAACGGATTTTATGCATGCAAACAAATAATATAATAGAGGAGAAATCAAGTCCTTACATTGAAGATTTCGGTTCTATTGGGCACAAGAGAGATCACCTTTCTCTCTTGTTCTTGAGCTTTCCCTTATGGATGAACAAGATCTAAGTATAAGATCTCTCCCTAAGCTTTATACCCAAGGCTCCTCTTAATTTGATTAATATTACAAATACTAGTATAATATTAATCAAGGTAGAAAATTGAACCAAAAACTTTTATAAAACACTTATATGTTTCGGTTTTATGGAGGGAGAAATAGAGAGCTTTTTATCTCTCTAGAATACTAATTTTGGATGATCAATTAGAATGAAAACAATACACTACACTTAGTATATTATTAGGTAAAATTATTGAAAAACAAAGATAGCATTTGCCTTCTCAAAACCGTGTAAGAGGAGGGGCTTTTTGAGAGCCAATGCATGGAGAAATTGTTCTTCACAAGGAACAATAGGCTTGCATGGTTAGGTTTGCTTTTAATCATTGTGTTTTTCCACTAATTACAAACAACATATAATTAGCTTAAATCCTTCTAATTTTCGGCCCACTCTATAATATGGATTCCATATTATTTTTGTCAATTGTCTATATGTTACATGTCACATGTCACATATATTTGTTATGTATTTTTAACATATTAAAAATCAACGTATTAATAAAATACGTCACATACAAAAATCGACTTAGTAATTTCATAATTACTTGTGCCAAAATATTTTACCATTTATAAATTTCAACTGATTGTATTTATAACAATTCATTCAATTTAATTGTTACATTAAACAATTATTTCATCCGAGTAATGATACAATTCAATTACTCAGACCGTATCTTATTTAATCACATTTCAATATGATACGTAAATTTTACTTCCAAAATCGTCCGTCAATTTTCAAGTAATTTAATTAACTCGCAACGTTATACGATTAATTAAATAATCAATTAAGAGTGTTGCCCTTTAGGTATGACCTAGGGGGTCAACTGATCACCACCGTCACATGACACTAATGTCAAACTCTAGTCAGCCAATCATTACCGATATATGTTGACCAGTTGACAGTAACAATATTACTTCCCAATTGTATTCTTTATAATGAGACTTAAACATGTGATCATCATGATCAACAGTCGTGATCGCATTATTGTCGGAGGACACATATTCCAACACTGTTTTCGAAGTGTTTCAAACACTGCCCGTAAGTGTTCAAAATGCTCCTGGATGCTCTTACTATAAATTAGAATATCGTCCAAGTAGACGACAACAAAACGTCCCAAGAATGGTTTCAAAACTTCATTCATTAATCTCATAAAGGTACTTGGGGAATTAGTGAGACCAAATGGCATTACCAACCACTCATATAAACCATGCTTCGTTTTGAACGCGGTCTTCCATTCATCACCTTCACGCATTCGAATCTGATGATAACCACTTCTCAAATCGATTTTTGAAAATATGACCGAACCATGAAGCTCATCTAACATATCATCAAGTCTTGGAATAGGAAAGCGATATTTGATAGTGATATTATTTACCGCTCTACTATCGATGCACATCCTCCACGTCCCATCCTTTTTAGGTACAAGCAATGCGGGAACGGCACAAGGACTCATACTTTCACGAACATAGCCACGCTCCATGAGTTCTTCAATTTGACGTTGTAACTCCTTGGTCTCCTCGGGATTACTATGATAAGCGGCCTTGTTAGGAAGGGGAGCACCTAGTACGAGATCAATTTGATGTTCAATTCCACGAATAGGAGGTAAACCCGGGGGTACATCTTCGGGGAAAATATCCTTAAACTCGTGCAATAGTTCTTTAAGTATTCCATCTTCATGACTTGTTGTGATTGTCTTTGTAGGACTCTCACTTGAGACCAATGCATATACTATTTCACCATCATCAATAGCATGCTCCACCTCTCATTCACTAGCAAACATAGATAAACTTGGTTTCTTACCCTTCTTTGCATGCATAGCTCGAATTGCTTCCGGGGACATAGGACGCAATACTATCTTCTTGCCATTCACCAATAAAGAATATTCATTACTTCTTCCATTGTGATTAACATTACGATCAAATTGCCAAGGACATCCTAAGAGAATATGACAAGCATCCATAGGAATAACGTCACAAAGCACCTCGTCCTTGTAAGAACCCATTGTAAAACCAACACGTACCTGCCTTGTAACTTTCACCTTACTACCATCATCAAGCCAATGTAATTATAAGGTTTAGGATGTACCATAGTAACGAGTGCCAATTTATCTACCATCTTCGTTGAAGCCACATTCGTGCAACTTCCTCCGTCAATAATCACACTACACCACTTGTCTTTCACCTGACACTTTGTATGAAAAATCTGGTCTCGTTGCTCCGTTGTAATAGGCTCTGTATTAGCTTGCAAAGTACGTCGTAGAACAAGATTAGTATCATACATAGGTGGTTCATAAGGCTCAAAATCTACCTCTCCTTCCTCGGCTTCATTCATTAGAAATAATCCATCTTCGTTGTCTTCTTTAAATAATTCATCACGAACTTCCACGGCCTCTCGCAATGTAATATTTCTTTTGTTAGGACAAGCATTCTGAAAGTGTCCAAAACCTTGACACTTAAAACAACGAACAGTAGCCAAACTCTTTTCTTTAGGCGTCTAAACAGTCTTATGAACTGTTTGAGCGATTGGTGTTGCTGGAACAGTAGGTTTCGAACTAGAACTCGAACTAGCTCCCATATTCTTAGACAAATCAGGTTTACTCCAAGGATTAACTTTCGATGAGTTACACACATTAGCACGTTTAGCTTTATTTTGCCCTTCCGCCTTGATACAAAGATCACATAACATATCGAAGGAAGAATAAGGGTGCATCTCGACCGCATGAGCAATATTAAGGTTTAACCCTCGAAAGAAACGAGCCATATTTTGTTCCTCAATCTCCTCTACTTCACTCATAAGGGTTATTCTTTCAAATTCAGCAATATAATCGGCAATACTCAAGCTCCCTTGCATTAATTCAGCCAATTTACGATATAAATCAATCTTATGAGTTTTGGGAACAAACCTCTTTCGTAGCTTACATTTTAAAGACTCCCATGAAGCTAGCTTTTCCTTCCCTTCACGTGCCCTAGCAGCCTTCAAACTTTCATACCATAAAGATGCGTTCTTGCGTAGCTTCAAGATTGCATATTTGCAACGCTTCTCATCATCAATGTCCTTGAAGTCGAACATCCTCTCCATCTGTCTTTCCCATTCAAAATATTCCTCGGGATCCGTGCCACCAACAAACTCCGGAAGTTCATTGATTTTGAACTCATCCATGTACTTGACCGGTTCTCTCCGTGGTTGCATACGCTGTCCTGAGGTAAAGTTGATGTTCTTTAAAGCCTCTTGGAGATTGTGAAGAAAATTTGGATCATTAAAATCCATGATCACCGTCTTGGATCAACAAACCTGTTCTCTGATACCAAATGATACGAAAATTACTCAAAAGAATAATATTCGTTAGAGTTGCAGCGGAATTAATAAAACTGGACAGTGCTGAGATCTGTCTGATTGTCGATTTTATATGATTTGAACGGTTTATTGAACTGTCTCATTCAGAACGAGAACTTAGCAATTTTATGTGTTTTTATAATATAAACGAAACAAGAAAATAAAAGGATATTTGCTTGAGCTAGACCTATAGCTCAACCAATGGTGAATTATAATCAAGACCTATTGATTATAACTCGTGTTAATGTTCTAAAACGCGTCAAACAATAACGGGGTTTGGAACGAAACTCGTCGAACCTTGATGCTTACACAATGTAAACGAAAACTTTGCAAGTTTATTGATATTTCTTGGATGTGAAATAAGGATACAATAACTCCCTATTTATACTAAGCTAGACCGACTCCTAGAAGGACTTAAGGAAACAATCGACTTTTTTAATCTTACTCGACATAGGCTATGGCTAATTTGCCTTATTATAATCCTAATACTTTTAGGAAAAATAATTAAAGGAAATAACAACAAGGAAATAATTAACTAAACCAGATTTTAAGAAAATTGGAAACTTTCCTAAAACCGGATAAACTACTAATTAGGAAAACTTAAATAAGGAAAGATATGGCAACCGACTTTGTGCTTGCCTATGCACGTTTCCTTGCTTCTCCACACTCGGTCTTTGTTGCTTGGCGTCCAAGGTAAGACTATACTTGGAGCCCAAGTAAACATACGACTCCTTTGGCTGACTCGGACTTGGCACCAAATAGCTGATGGATCTGAACAGTCCGCGGGACTGTTTCATTTAACTGCTCCAAATCTAAGTTAACTTCCTCAGCGATCAATATCGTATCATCTCTGCTTCAAATCTTATAACCCTTCTCATTCCATATATTGTCCATTCATATGCAGGGATTGGCAGTAATAATGCATCCATCGGAATTATAACGGGTCGCCGTAATAATGCATGCATTTAGTAATATTTAATTTAATTTTTTTTAAAAATAAACAACAACGGTTATTTAAAAAAAACCCGTTGTCTTTAGTTATAACAACGGTTTTTTATACTGTAACCGTTGTTATAACTTTCCCACCAAAATTTAGCCACCCTTTCCAAAACGGTTTTTTCAACTTTAAACCGTTGTTAATAGTTTTCACAACGGGTTTCTTAGGAAAACCAACCGTTGTTAAAACCTACTACAACGGACGCTTTAACAACGTCCGATTTTTTATATAACAACGGTTTTTAACCGTTGTTATAGCCTGTATCTGTAGTAGTGTATATTTTCTAATAACCAAATATACTACTAAAAGTAGTAGTAATATTAGAATTGAAATATTATTTAAGGTACCTAATTTATTATCTAGTTAATATATAAATTAGATTTAAGGGTTAAAGTCTTGACTGCAATTTTTAAGGAGTATCTCTATACTTGAGGTTGGAGGATCATCCACTATTTTTTGCTCAAGAATAAGTGAAGGTAGGAGACCTTACTTGTGCCCAAAATTTCGGATCTTACTACAATGTAAGGAAAATTGTTTTCTTCTTAATCTCTTTATTTTGTTATGCATGCACTAGATCCACCTCTAGTTTAATGAATAAATTAGTTTTATTATTAGAAGAGTTTAATAAAATGGTTTATGAAACTTTCACATTATAAATAATTTCACCATACAACATGCTTAACCACTAATCATATTATCATATACGATTACTTTCACCTTTTTCCATCACATCCTCCATCCAACCACATATTCATCCATCCAACATATTCAGTTGAACATTAATAAACACATAGCGATCCCAATGACACCCCATAGTGACCGGTTCAAAGTTGTAGGGCGAGTTCGAGACTTTAAGACGTCTCCCAAGTCTTTGCATTAGCTCCTAACAACTTCTACCCGAGTTCATTTTAGTTTAACTCTCTATGTTCATTGGGCTCAATAGTTACAGGTTCCAAAATCCTTTCTCTGATACCACTTTGAAACACCCCCATATACCTAGGTGCCTTACTAAGACCACCTAATGTATGAGAATGTTACCATCTCGGTTGCCCGAGGTAGAGTATATCAAATAGACCATAGAATAACGTACTTTAAGTAAATAGTTAAAGTGATTACATGCAATCCCAAAACTGAAAGATACAAAACAGCTATTCCAAACCAAAATCCAACTAAATAAATAAAAGTACCTCGACACAACAACATAAGACTACGAGCTAACCCTCGTGCATCCAAGTAATACCTACTCAATAACAGCTCACCATCCGCGAATGGATTACCACAGTTTTTTTTGGTGAAATGTGAGTCATTATATTTTATATCAAAAACTAAAAAGGAGTGTTAGCATATACAAGGATCTCAAGAGGATCCCAAAAAGCAACCAAACTATAGAGACTATTACAATCCATGATTCCTAAGCATAGCTAGACTAACTTGATCCATGTTTGGACCAGCTTTAAACTTGATGCGTCTTCTAGCTTCTTCTTCAATCTATTTGGCAACAGTTTCTGGTCTAAGAAGGAAGTTATTGATCCTTGCATTGTTCCTCTGCAACCAGACATTGTAGCAGTAAGCATTCATCACCACTGCCATTATCTTCCACTGAGGAGTGCCCTTTATTACCTGCAACCATGTCAGTAATAGCTGGCAAAGGTCTGCCAAGCCAATGTTCTAACTTACCTCTGATCCTGCTACTGTAAGGACAGTAGATAAAGAGATGTTCTCTAGTTTCAGGCATGCTATCACAGCAACAACAATGATCATCATTGCTGCAACCAATTTTAAACAGTTTATCTTTGATATCCAGTCCTCCTTGGAGAGTAATCCAGGTAATCAGTGAGTGCTTAGGAGTATTCCAGTTATTCCAGACAAGCTTAGTCCAAATCTGAGCAGGATGAGGCCTGACCAGCCAGTCATATCCTCCTCTGATTGAATCACCACAGTTTTTAAAACAATTAAACGAGGCCAGTTACTGTACAATGATATAAGATAATACAACAACAAGTACACAGTCAAAATCCTCCAACACCGTCACATCACCAATCATCTAACTAGCCTGAAGGTCTAGTCCTGTCAGATTACCAATCGCAATCAGTAATGCACACCGCCAGTGGGGGACCAGAGCCTTTCCTACCTAAGCCTCGCTCATCTCTACCAAGCGATCAACCCATGTTCCTTAATGTGCACATCCCCTTTTTGACGGGAACCACAAGGGGCGAATCAAGGGCATGAAGCCACTCCTGAAAGTGACTCCACTCAGCCAAGGGCGCACCTCGCGAACCTTAGATAATTAACAACAACCAATTACAATATAAACAATACCAAATCAATTATGATATATTCACATGCCAACAACCAACAACCATCTTATCATCATGTATACAATAACTGAGTAGGGAAACCCTACCTGGAATGCAATCACCACAAATCGACACAAGCAGCAGATCAAAAGTGCTCTTGTACGAAATCACCTCATATCAACATATACTCATACCATTATAATCTAGTACCAACAATACTCCCAAAATCCCAAAATTACCCAGTTAGGGTTTAACCAAAACTAATGAATTAACATAAAAACTGTAGCGTGGTGACTCGTTTCCCATCTAAGCACATCAGCAAACAGACCAACTGTACCTGCTAAACCAACTGCTCACCATCCCTGAATGGATCACCACAGTTTTGCAAACACAACACTGGGTCAGTTACTGAATAACCAAAGCAAGACAAGTACAATAGGCAACTAGCTGATCATCATCCTCCTCCAATCTCTCGATCTCCCACAGTAACCGGCTACACACCGAAGTGTTTAGCCCTCCCAGATTACCCATCACAACAAGTAATCCTTACCGCCAGTGGGGGACCGCAGCCAATTCCCACCTAAGCCCTGCTCATCAACGAACGATATCCCTGCCCCTTAATGTGCACATCCCCTCCCGTGGCGGGTTTCACGGAGGGCGAACTAGGATATGAAGCCACTCCCGCAAGTGACTCCACCACAATCATCACAACACCAACACCACAAGAACACCAACACCAACACTCCCACAACGATCAGCAGACAATCAATCGTATACAATACAATACAATCTCAAATCAATTAAATAGGAACTGAGTAGGGAAACCCTACCTTATCGCCAAACCATGAAAATGCATCCAAAATTAGCCAAGCAAGACTCTGAGACGTATCCTACAAACGGTAACCATATCCTATTATAAGACTACCCCAAAAGCCTACTGAAAGCGACAACAAAACAGCGACTTACCTAGTGACGCGGACCGATGGCGACAACGGCGACATCCTCACACGCATCCTTCATGTATAATCCTGTCTCCTTCCATGGTTAATGTCTAGGCTAGATGAGAGGGTAGGAAAAAAGGTGGGTGATAGGTGAGAGAGGGATAAATTAGGGTTAGAGTGAAATGGAACCGTCAAAAATTACATAAGACTTGCGAACTTGTGTTTTATAATAACGCGTCAACAGCTGGTATACTCGGTCGAGTACTCTCATACTTGGCCGAGTAAGCCCTACTCGGTCGAGTGTTCCCAATATTCGGCCGAGTAGTCTCTACTAGGTCGAGCAACCAACCACATAAGTCACTATCTTCACTTATCCTCTCACCTATCCCCTCCTAAGGTCCTCCGTGGTCAAAAGGGTCGGTCAAAAGGGTCTTTAAACATAGTGGGTATTACACAGCAGTAAACATATTACTCCATAACCTACCATTCCTATCTTCTCCCCTATCATGACAAAACCCAGGCCACAATAACGTCTTCAACACCGCCACCTCCTCCACGCCATCCGCATTCTATGTCCTCGCCGACCGCCACCTACTCTCCCGCCTCTCCAACCACCGTCAGCTACTCCATCATCTCTCCGACCGACATCCTCACCAACTTCGAGATTGGTGTTCTCAACACCGTTATTCCATTTAGAGCACAAACACCGTTCAACTAGAATTCATCTTATGATTCAGTTGTTTTAAATGTATATATTTGGGGCTTCATGGGGTTTGGGTCCGTGTTTTGATAACCGAATAGAATACCACCACCCCTGATTCCGATAAACATTGTCGACGGCAACCGATAACTTTGTATTTAAAGTTGAAGATTATGGTTTGTGATTTATTCTTAATTGAATTTATTCTAGCTTCCCTATATACATATTTTATTATCTTAAAACTTCATCTTCAAAACTCATGCTTTTAATTTGAAAACTTAATATGATTATTTTTTTAGCTTCACACATCTTATTAATATCTTAAAAGTTTATCTTCAAAACTCATATTTTTAATTTGAAAACTTAATATAATTATTTTTTTAGCTTCACATATTTTAATATCTTAAAAGTTTATCTTCAAAACTCATACCTTTAATTTGAAAACTTCATATGATTAGATGAAGACTTGAGGCTTTCAATTTTGTTTTTTTTGTTTTATTAAAGTCAGATTTTAGTTTAATAACTACTAACTTTAGCTTGAAAACTTTATATTGTAAATTAAAATAAATTTTATGGGTTTGTCTTAAAAATTTGTGTAGGCGTAGAGTTGATTCATCGGTTGTGTTCCGGCGGTATCTGAGGCCGTCGGAATGGAGGTAGACAGGGAGAGTTGTTTACCTACCGTTATTCAATTGGGCTTGCTTTTTTCCCTTTATAAAGTACTACGTATTTGATTTGTTGGGGCTCTATGTTAATGGGCCTGTCTTATATTATAAGACCGCCTTATTAAACAATTTGTGAATTATCTTATATACACAAGTATTATGATACTTAACTCGTTTTAAACTTAATACGAAGACGGGAATTTGTGATTTTTCATATCCCTTACAAGATTTGCGTCATGCCATACATGCATACACTCAAAACTTCTAATATTACCCACTTTTATATGATTTTTAAAATTTTAAAACAATTTATAAAAAAAATACTCCATAATTAATTTCGGTTATGATTTAAATTTATTAAGAAAATGTA
This sequence comes from Silene latifolia, assembly GCF_048544455.1. Taxonomy (NCBI): domain Eukaryota; kingdom Viridiplantae; phylum Streptophyta; class Magnoliopsida; order Caryophyllales; family Caryophyllaceae; genus Silene; species Silene latifolia. The sequence goes on along the minus strand of NC_133535.1, from coordinate 60,332,275 downwards.
ATTTTGATGTATTATTAAATGCTACTGCCAAGTGACTTTTTTGTTTTAATAAAGATAATAATAAAAAAAAATTAATTAACTAAATGCACATGAAATTATTTTGTACCCGTATTTTGACAGTGATCTGACCCGACCCGTGTCAAATCCTTCAGGTAAAAACTTTGGTATGAATCGAACCCCATAAAAGTTATTTTCTGGATACGCCACTGAGTGTATCACAAGAATGTATTTTGGCACACATACAAGGAATAAGGAATTATCATTGCCTTAATTGTTTGATCACCACGTGGGTAAAAAAATGCAAGGATAACCAAATAAGAAGAGAATGCCTTAAATATAATATTGTGATCAATAAAAAGATGTATAACATCAACCAAAAATCTCGGGAAACTACTTGGGTGCCCATAAAAGCATCCCCCTACTACTATGAGAATAAAAAAAATTTAGTTTTGTCCTCCAAAAAGCATCTAGCTAAATAAGGTAATAAATAAAATTTTCATTCTTTACATTATTATCTTTTCGATAAATATATTCTTATGAATAAACTCAAATTTATTAAATAAATTCATAATTATGTTTTTTTCATTAAAATAAAAATAAAATTGATATTAAATTATAAAGTATAAGTTGCCAAATTTTTGAGTATTGCAATAATTATTACTATAGAGAATAACTTGACATATGCTTACTATTAGCTTCGTGACTAAAAACATTCACTAAAAAAAATCACAACATAAATAAATTTTTTATTAGTTTTCCATTTTATTTTCTTTGTTTCATATCAAAATACAATGGAGTGAACTGATAAATATTAATGAGGTGCAAATTTTAAAAGTAAAAATCCTCCTATGTACTAAGAGAATACAACTTTTCTAAAGTTTCCCCTCCAAAGTGCTCAAACTTATATATGGAAACAAATTAGATTTTCATTTATTAAACTAATTTTCCATTTAACATAATCTATACATAAAAACTGTAACTCCTATTATTAACTTCGTGCCGAAAAAAGATTTTTTTAAAAAAATTTGATGTAGTTAAAATATTTTCATAAAAAACACAATTCATGGAATTATTCAATTCTTTTGATTAATTTTAATATTAGTTATTTTTTACAAAAATTCGCGAGATATAAATCTAAAATCTATAACTAATACACTAAAAATTAAAAGGTCTATATTTACCGCACATTTGCGCGGGATATACACTAGTTTTCAAAACATGTGATCTAAAAATTATCATTAAAAGTAATAGTCGGTCTGTTAAAGACAACGGACTAAAAATCGACTTTGAACGGAATTAATTAATAATTAATCAAAACCGTAGATTAAGGAACAAAATTAACTCTCATAAATAAATAAAAATTATATGAGATTAGGAATTAATAAGCATAAAAAGGGTTCAATAGAAATAAATTCCGAATTCCAACAAATTAACTCGGAATAGAATTAGATTACGGATTAAATGAACAAATAAGACCAAGCTGAAATAATTAGAATGAATGATAAATCTCTAGAATACAAGAATGTTCGAGATATAAAAGAATTCAAGAACTCAAAGAGAGCAAAATATATTACTCGGGAATGAAATTCGAGTCAGACTTAAACTTCAGTGATGAGATGCTGGCACTTAGGTTCGAGAAGGGGTTAACCACAACTATCAAGAAGAGGCTGGCAGCTAGTCAACCAAGTAACATGGATGAAGTGTATCAAAGAGCTGGACATGCAGAGAGAATTGTGGATATGCTTAAGGAGGAATAGAAAGAAAAGGGTGAGAAGAGAAAGACTGAGGCTGCAAGTGAGAATGCTGGGAAAAAGAAACAAAACGTGAATCCATACCGATCTTTTTTCTCTAACAATGGGCAGAATGGGAATGGAAACCGCGGAGGTTTCGGCAGAGGAGGAGCTTCGGGAGGTGGTGTGATTACTTGTTTTAGATGTGGGAAAGTGGGTCATAAGATTGTTGATTGCAGAGTTCATGTGGGAGGCCAAAGTAGGGGTTTTGTAAATGTGAACCAGAGTAGAGGCTACCGCACTCCTATACAGAACCATGGAAATTATAATCAAAGATCTGGAGGTGGCAATTATCAGAGGAGCAACAACAACAACAATTATTCTAATCAAAATCGCTTCAACAACAATCAAAGCAATAATTTTCAGAAGATAATGAACAGTGGAAATCAGCAGAGTGGGTCAGCATCAGCTAGCCAGAGTGGAGCCAAGAGCAGTGGGAAATTATTTATGATGGGAAAGGAAGCTGCTGAGGAGGATGCTCATATTGTCACGAGTACATTTCTTGTTAATTCTATTCGATTCGGGAGCTACCCACTCTTTTATTTCAAGTGAGCATGCTAGGACTTTAAATTTGAAAGAATATGATGAGATAAAAGACCTAGTTGATATACCTTCGGGGGATTCCATACCTTGTAGCCGTGTGTATAGAGATGTGTCAGTTAAAATTGGGGAAGCTATCTTTTTGACCAATTTAATTGAATTTCCTTTGGGTGGTTTTGAGGTAATTTTAGGGATGGATTGGTTAAGCAAATATAAAGCCTTTATAGATTGTCATCAAAAGAATGTAACCTTGAGTGGACCTAAGGGAATAAAAGTGTCTTACAAGGGATTTGTAATGAAACCAAAAATAAAACTTATCTCAACAGTTACAATAAAATCTTGTTTGAGGAAGAGAGGTGAGTTGATCTTGTGTCATATGAGGGACACGTGAGAGGAGGTGCATGCGGCAGCATCTATACCTGTTGTGCAAGACTTTCAGGATGTGTTTCCAGATGAGATTCTAAGGTTACCACCTCAGAGGGATATTGATTTTGGCATTGACTTAAAACCTAGGGCGGGACCAATTTTTAAAGCACCTTATAGGATGGGACCTAAAGAGTTGGAGGAGCTTAAAAAGCAATTGGAGGAGTTGTTGGATAAGGGCTATGTGCGGCCGAGTATGTCACCTTGGGGAGCACCTGTGTTATTTGGTAAGAAGAAAGACGGGAGCATGAGGTTGTGTATTGACTATAGAGAGCTGAATAATGTGACTATCAAGAATCGTTACCGTTTGCCGCGGATTGATGATTTATTTGACCAGCTGAGTGGAGCTGGAATATTTTCTAAGATTGATTTGAGGTCGGGGTACCATCATTTGAGAATTAAGAATGAAAATATTCCAAAGACTGCAATCAGGACAAGGTAAAAACACAACGAATTTGTTGTTATGCCATTTGGATTAACTAATGCATCGGCAGTCTTCATGGACTTGATGAACCATGTGTTTAGTCCCTATTTGGACCAGTTCGTGGTCGTCTTTATCGATGATATTCTGGTGTATTCTAAGAATAAAGAAGAGCATGAGAAGCATTTGAGGATTGTGTTGCAGACCCTGAGGGAAAATAATCTTTATTCTAAGTTGAGCAAGTGTGAGTTCTGGTTAGAGAAAGTTACTTTTCTGGGGCATGTGGTGTCTAAGGAGGGAGTGTCAGTGGATCCAAGCAAGATTGAGGCAGTGTCCAAGTGGGAGAGACCAAAGAATGTGGGGGATATTAAAAGTTTTCTGGGGTTGGCTGGCTATTATAGGAGGTTTGTAAAAGACTTCTCAAAAATAGCGAAGTCTTTGACTACCTTGATGAGGAAGGAGAATAACTTTCAGTAGGATGAGAGTTGTGAGGCGGCATTCCTAACCCTGAAGGAGCGCCTGAATACAACTCCTATTTTAGCCTTACCTGAAGGGAGTGAGAATTTTGAAGTTTATACAGATGCTTCAAAGAATGGTTTGGGATGTGTGCCTATGCAGAATAGGAAAGTAATAGCTTATGCCTCGAGACAGCTGAAACAGTATGAAGCGAATCATCCAACTCATGATTTGGAGTTGGGGGCGGTGGTTTTTGCCTTGAAACTGTAGCGTCATTATCTTTATGGAGCTACTGTTAATGTATTTTTTGATCACAAGAGCTTAAAGTACATTTATACTCAAAAGGAGCTAAATATAAGACATAGGAGATGGATAGAGTTAATTGGAGATTATGACATGGAGATAATTTATCATGATGGGAAGGCTAATGTGGTGGCGGATGCACTTAGTAGGAAATATGTCCATACTTTGTATACTGCCATATCTAGGATGAAATTGTGTGAGGAAGTGGAAAAGATGGGCATTTCTATGATCAAGAAAGGAGATATAATTGGAGATTTGACCATTGAGCCAGAGTTATATGAAGAGATCAGGAAGAAGCAAGAAGGAGATGCGAGAGTGGCGCGGTGAAGAGAGGCCGTGGTGGAAGGTGGGAAGAAGCAGTTTCACATGGGTAGTGATGGTGGTTTGAGGTTTGATGGGAGATGGTGTGTATCTGATGATGAAGAATTAAAAAGAAAGATTTTAACTGAAGCTCATTCTACTCCATATTCTGTTCAAACTGGAGGAGATAAGTTATATAAAGATTTGAAGAACACCTTTTGGTGGCCTAAGATGAAGAAAGAGGTTGCTGAGTTCGTTGCTAGATGTTTGGCTTGTCAAAGAGTAAAGGGAGAGCACAAGACACCACAAGGTAAAGTTCAATCCTTGGATGTGCCTGAGTGGAAATGGGGAAGCATTTCGATGGATTTCAATGTGGGGTTGCCTAAGACTCAGTGAGGGAATAATATGATATGGGTGATTGTGGATCGACTGACTAAGTCAGCTCACTTCATTCCTATGAAAGATCCTTGGAGTAAAGCTGAGTTGGCTAAAGCTTATGTCAAAAATATGGTGAAGCTTCATGGTGTGCCAAAGGATATTGTTTCTGATCGTGATTCAAGGTTTATATCTACGTTTTGGCAAGAATTGCAATCTTTGATGGGGACTCAGTTAAAGATGAGCATAACATTTCATCCAGTTAGAGATGGTCAGACTGAGAGGACTATTCAGACCTTGGAGGATATGCTGAGAGCTTGTGTGATGTAGTTTGGTGGATCATGGGAGGAGAGGTTGGATTTGATTGTGTTTTCATATAATAACAGCGACCATGCTAGTATTGGCATGGCACCTTTTGAGACATTGTATGGAAGGAAGTGCAAGAGTCCTGTGTGTTGGGATGACAGGGCAGATACAGTTGTGTTGGGACCTGAGATTATCCAGGAAATGGTGGAGCAGGTGCACGTTATTCGTCAGAAGATGCGTGCACCGCAGGATAGATAGAAAAGCTATGCAGATTTGAAAAGGAGTGGTATAGAGTTTGCTGTGGGAGATAAAGTGTTGCTTAAAGTGTCTCCTATGAGAGGTATGATGAGGTTTGGGAAGAAAGGGAAGTTGAGTCAGAAGTATACTGGGCCATATGAGATCTTAGACAGAGTTGGAGAGGTAGCTTACCGTGTAGCATTACCTCCAGCTTTGGATAGAGTGCATAATGTTTTTCATGTTTCACAATTGAGGAAGTATGTGAGTGATCCTACTCATGTGCTGGAGCCTGAGCATGTTGAGATTGATGAGCAGTTGTCTTATGTTGAGGAGCCTAAGGAAATCCTGGATAGGAAAGTGAGAAAGACTCGTAATGGTGAGACTGCTTTAGTGAAGGTTTTATGGTATAATCATAAGGTGGAAGAAGCTACATGGGAAGCTGAAGCTGCCATGCGAGAAAAGTATCCTAGACTTTTTGTTTGAGTTAGTTGGTTATGGGGATGTAACCCTTTTTTTAGGGGGATAGGATGTAACATCTCGTATTTTATAACATTTTTATGATAATTTAATAATAAAAGTATCTTGTGAAGGATTTAATAAGAAATCTAGTTGGAATTAATTTGAGATATTATTTTAGTTGTTTGGGTATTTTGGTGAACTTCGAGACGAAGTTCTTTTTAAGGAGAGAAGACTGTAATACCCCGTATTTTAGACGGTGTATTTATATTAAAATATGTTTTAAATGATATTTAATAATTTAATTAAATTAAATTATAAATTGTAAGACGATAATAAAAGAATTAAATAATATTTGAGTCGGAAATAAGGTGGGCCGTGTATGTTGAGTATATAGTCGGGATTGAAATTGTATGTTATTACTAATACTAATATGGGAGTAATTAAAAGAAAAGGAAAAAAATAAAGATAATTACTTTAAGGAAACTTCCTCCCTCTTTCTTTCCCACATCTATATAAATAAGATGGTATACCTACCCATAAGCATACAAAAACATAAAAACACAATAATTGATCTAAGGCAAGGGAGAGAAAGATCTAAGGGAGAAAAATAAGAGAATTCATCCAATTATTGTTGCCTCAAGGTAAGATCGTCTTAATTTATATTTATATCATTCTATTTAACTAAATTATCGTTTAAACCTCGTATGGACCACCGTGAATCGTGCTGTCACCCTCATTAGTTGGCCTTGACCATGGGGATGTCAGTGGGACCTGTCGTCGCTGTTGTCGACTACCGTGGGTGGTGAATTTGGCATCTAAAGTAACGGTTGTCGCAAATTTAAGACGGGTTTTGTGACTTAAGGGTTGGACGATTAAATACGAGACTTGGGTGGCTGGATTGCTCGGCTATGGGCAGTTCTTATGGTGGTGTTGGGGTGGTTGCAGGTGGTGGTTGGTACGGTGAGGTGTCGGGTGTGGTGGTTAAACGGGTTTTGGGTTGTCTTTCATTTTGTGTGTCGTTTTGGGCCGTTGTGCGGGGTTGTTACAATTGGTGGGACCACCGTGGGTCAAGGGAGACCATGGTGGTGGCCACGGGTGGTCATGGTGGCAGTAGGGTGGCGAGTTGGTGGTGTTTAGTTGTTTTCGTGTCGGGTTTTTTGGGGGTCATCTAGAGCGTGTAGGTGCGAGTTGCAGGGGGAGTTTTAGCCGGTGTTAGGTGGTTGTCAGGGTTGGCCGTGGTGCGAGCTAGGCTGGGGTAGGTTTGGGCGGTGGAGTAGGTGGTTGGGAGTGTCGTAATAGGCAGGTTGTTGGTGAGGGATGCGGTTGTGTCGGGAACGGGGGTAGTATACATGTCAGGGGTGTGTTTACAGGATTGTTGCGGTTGGTTATGGGTTTGTTGTGTTTGTTTTTCATCCAATCATACGGGATTTGTATGGGTGTGTATGGGTTGGTTTGTGTCAATAAATTAATAGGACGGGTTACGTAATCGTTACACGGAGAATTAATTAATGAAAATAAATTACAATAATTAAAATAATATACTAAATTGAATAACTAATAATTAAATTATAATATTTCGTTTAGGTGACGGTTTTGAAGTGGAGTATTTATGATTATTTTATTGGACTGCTTTATTGGATTTGCCGCTGAGGTAGGTTATCTACTCAACTCGAATACGTATTGGTGTAATGTATTTGATGAACGTTAATTGGAATTGGATGTTGTTTGTTGGTTGAATATTGTTGTTGTTGATTTCTCATTATTCATATTTTATGTTGTATTGTTGTATTAAAGCCCCGGTCCAAGGGTGGCGGGTAAATGAAGAACCGGTCCACGGGTGGCGGTATATAAAAGGGTGTCTCGGGATTGATGTTGATAATATTTATACGGGTATCTCGGGTTATTGATAAAGGGTGTCTCGGGTTATTTATATGGGTGTCTCGGGTTGTGTATGGAGGATGTGTGGAGATTGGAGTTGTGATCGGGATTGATCATTTACATGTTTATTCTGTATTATTGTTGTATTGTTCTTGTTGTTTAGATATTCCTACCTAACTGTTGGGTTGACCGTGTATTCGCTAAACACATGTGATGAACCAATAATTGGGGAGCAGATTGATTTCAGGTATTTAAGTTAGCTTAGAAGGAGAGCTGAAGGGCGAGAGGATGTGGCATTACTTAGCCGTCTAGATCACCTTAGAAGAACAATCAATCTTTATTATTCGTATTAATTAGTTTCCGCTGCAATTGTATTTATTAGTTTAGTTATTTAATTTGGATTATGTAATAAGGCCATTTAAACATTATATTTATTTAAAGTACTGTGGTTTCGTTTACCTTTGTATTCACTACCCCAGGCAACGGAGATGGTAACACGTTCATTTATCTAGGAATGCCTAGTAAAGGCTTTAAATAAATGGGGGTGTTACACCAACGTTGGTGACTCGTACTCCAATGCTCTAAAAAGATTGATGAAACAAGGCAAACTCCAACCCATAAGACCTACACCTGACCCAGAGAAGAAGTCTAGGTTCTGGGTTGAGAACGCCTACTGCGAGTACCATAGAGGCAAAGGGTGTAACCCCCCCCCCCCCCCCACCCCCACCATTTATTCGGGAGCCTTTAGCTAGACATTCCCAAGTAAATGAGAGCTGTTACCATCTCGGTTTCCCGAGGTAGTGAATAACAAAGTACAACAATACCAAAGTACTTTAAATTAAAACTTTAGTGAATACATGTTTATTACAACTTAATCCAACTTAAAACTTAATATAAAATAATTAAAACTCGCAGCGGAAATAAATAAACCTATTGTAATAAGTCTCTACTGTCATCTCCTCAGTCATCTTGAAAGAATCAAATTCAGCTCTCATCTTACTCCTAATATGTTCTGGTACAAATACAGCTCTCATAGTCTCCTTAAAACCCTTCCAAGTGATAAAAGGTTCCTCACTCTCCCTCCAAGCTTCCCTTAAGACCTCTTTACTACGATTCCACCATAAACCTGCTTTTCCCCTCAAATAATAAGCAGCTTGATCCACTTGCAATTCCGCAGGACAACCCAGTAACTCAAAAAGGTTATCGAACTCTCTATGCCAATCTCCTAGTAAGGATGGTTCACCTAATCCGTCATATTTCGTCGGGTTGTGTCTTGCAATATTAGCACTCATCTTTGCTGGATCCTGAACTGACCCCTTAGCCTTTAGTGCCGCAGTCAAAGCCTCATTCATAGATATCAAACGGTCAATCTCCTCTTGGGACATGGTAGAGGGTGTAGGTGTAGATCTCTTTGGAGGCATGGTTCTATAAAAGTAAAACAAGACAACATAAGTTTCTATCCGAGTAAAGATGGCTCAACATTTTTAAATATTCTATACTTACAAAACAAGGTTTGGTCAACTCTGTCCTTTCTCACCCTCCTTAGGTCCTCCTAACATCACTCTCACCTCCCAATTATCATAGGTTAAAAATTGATAAAACATTTATTTTAAACTTTTAGTAAAACTCGCGTTTTTCGGAAATCAAAGTCAAGCTGTAACTTTCAAAAATCACCATTAAATAAAAGTTATATTCTACATTGAGTTTTTATACTTTCCAGAAAATATAAAGAGTTTTCAAACCATGAGAAAAATAATTAAGCACAAATCTCGAATAATCATTTTATAAAGATTTTTACAATTCAGTGGGTCGAAACAAAAACCGATCAGAAATTTGTCAAAAACTAAAGTCAACTTGTAAAAATCACAATTAATTGTCATAAATTTACCTTGCAACGTGCCTTATCAATTTAGAAACATATTTGATTATTTTAAACAGTGGAGTTGGAATCAAGCAAAATTATTAAGTAGGTATTAAATGAGAAATTTAACAAAATTGTTTGTCGAAAACATAACTGCACAGGAACATTCTGACCACTGTCCACTAAATTATTTATTTCTCCCAAAACATAAAACTTTTAAAAATGAAATCAACGGCATTGGTAAGCTAACTCACTGGGTTATCACTCATAAATATTTCAACCATGTATGATGAACGTAGGTCAAATGGTAACTAAATCTAATAGAGGTAAAATCTGACGGAATAAAGTTCAGCTCTAGGTTCCTTTCTACTAGGTCACAAGCCCTTATTAACACCCTTCTACTCCTATATCAACACAACTTGGTCGATAAAATTTCACACACGACTAGTATATACTCTAAAGCATTCATATCACAAGCTTAATCATTTCATAATAAATTTTAAATAACATGGTTTTGGGATTCACACAACCGCATATCACTAGACATGATTCTACTATCACACAACGTTCAACCATATAATCAATATCAATTTATAATTACTTTCATGCTCATGATCAAAACAATTCAACATCAACTCCTCATTTCATCCATTCCACACCCCTTAAAATCAAGGTTACGTCCCGTAAACTTAGTCATCAATGAAAACAATATTCAAACAAGGCAACCAAAACTCCTACGACAAAATAAACAATATTCATTTTAAATTACCCCACTCTGTAATATCTCTCAAGGGAACCGATTCAAAATTGAAAGGGCCAGAAGTTTGGTGTGAGGGGGCCCCTAACTCATCCCAAGCCTTTAGTGGGCTCCTAACAGTTTCTACCCGGGTTCATTTTATTAGACACGTCCTATGTTCATTATTGTTCATTGGTCAGGCCTGAGGATCATTTTGCTCTGATACCACTTTGTAACACCCCTATTTATTTAGGAGCCTTTAGCAAGACATTCCCAATAAATAGGACTGTTACCATCTCGGTTGCCCGAGGTAAATGATACAAATTAAAACAAACCAAAGTACTTTAATAACTTTAACTGAAATAATGGTTTTATTACATTGCCAACCGATTAAATTTAAACCTTAACATTACAATATACTACGCAGCGGAAATTACATAAATAAAGTTGTATAAGTCAACTAAGTGATCTAGACAACAACTATGGTCCAAGTCGTGCTCACGTCCCAATGCTCCCAAGTCAGCTAATCTCTAGTACCTGTCAAATCTGCTCCCCATTATGGTTCATCACAGGTGTTCACGAATACACAGTCAACCACGAGGTTGAGTAGGGACTAAACAAACCACGGTATTAACGACATAAATATAGACAATAGTGTTAGTATAACAGTAAATAAACCAGCTTAGTAATAAAATTCACATGTTATGCTAGCACCCATAACATTTATCCATCCACAACATACCCATTCACATCCACTCCTCCCAACTCCGTCTTAACGCTTCCTTAGCTCCGAATGTGCACATCTCCCTAGTAGTGAGCCTACTAGAGAAGAGATTCTGAGGGGCGGCCAGTGATCAACTGACGCCACAAGGACTAGCGGTTGCTCAGACCGGTCCCTTCAAATAATAACCAAGGACTAGCGGTATATCGGTCCCTTCAAATAATAACCAAGGACTAGCTGTATATCGGCCCCTTCAATAAATAACTCACAAGGACTAGCAGTTTGGTCCCTTCCATCACAGTGCGACAATCACCGCTACTCATAAGCAACCCAACTCCATGTTCTCAATTGCACATCCGTAATCACAATCGTAATATATAAACAACCACATATATGAACAATTAACAAACAGATAAATATAAGTTGAGTAGGATAATCCCTACATGGCAAGCAAATACTCCAATTACGCAATCCGAATAATAGCAATCCAATTAACAAAGTCTCTCACAACTCCGTCACCTAATAAAATAATGATTTATCCAATATTAATTATTTATACTTTATTTATAATTCAATATCAAATATACATTAATTACTTATTATTAATTATAATATTACGATATTCTAAAACCCGATTAAATTAAAAACCCGAGTCACCCACTCAACTTGTGATGACCCACATCATATATCAACACACCCCACAATTAACAACACGGTTTGAAAACCGTATTACACCATCCCCACTTAACCCGTATAAAAACCCATCACCAACACCCCAAACAACCCACGGCACACCACCACCTCAGCCTTACCGTGACCAAAACCCCACCACGACTGACCAATCCCCCACAAAACCACCACACTTGTCCCAAAATCCGAGCCCTAGCAACGATCAGTACAACCTTTACAAAATTACCGAAAACCCGTCATCAACAACCACCGCATACAAAGCACCTCGCCAACACCACCACAGCCACCACTACCACCTCTGGACACCACCGTTGACACCTCTGTCCCACGGTGACACCAGGGGTGGTCCCCTTTCCCCGGTACAGCCACCAATACGGCCACGGTTTACGTCTTAAGATGGTGACATCCTTCCCCTATTTTCCTCTGTTTAACGTTTTTCCAGCCACCAACCACCGCAAACCGCCACCTTAGACCACCAAGACACGACCATGGTAGTCGACACCCCCTCCCAGTCTTAACCCATCCTAGCCTAGGTTCAATTAGTCGAGTTTCATGGGTCCAATTCCCTTAAACCCTCTTTCGACATACCCTAACAACGAACCCAAACAGCCACCCAAAACCCGCCTGAAACACCCCTCTCCCGTCGGTCAAAGGTGGTCAAAGAAGGTCATCAGTGGTACCTGATGATCCACGGTCACAACTATGGTCACGGCTTGTCCTACGGTGGTCTAGTTTACAAGTTATGGCGTAGCAAAGAGTATACATGAGACGGTCTTACCTCGAGTTAATTAACGAAGTTAGTCTCGTGAATATCTAACGTCGATTCCAATTCTCTCCCCTTTGTGAATTCTTCAGATTTATTATCAATAACATGGTCTATGGTTTCAACTATTTATATAGGTAGGTTAAGGTTATAAGAAATTAATTAGGAAATATGTAGTTTACCATAATATTAATATTATACACTTATATTATTATTATTAGTATACTCGTATTACTACTATAATTATAACATAATTATCGAGTATTATTATTCTATAAATTATCGTATTTTGTTATTGCTCAATTGTCATCCCGACTCGTTGTTTTATTATTTTATTAATTATTTCCATCTAACAACATAATCCGCAATTATTATAATTAATAAATATAACTAATCAATATAATTTATAAAATATGATTTATAAAATATAATTAAAATACGGGGTATTACACCACGCATATTCGAGTCGAGCAATCACTAACGTTAACTTTAATCAATCTCGTTTCATCAAACATGTAAGTCTGAGGGTGAAAAATCCTATTTTATTATTGTATTTTTTATTTTGTATCAATTAATGTAGATTTATATATCAGAAGCACGTTCGAAACCAATTTAAAATCCATATTTTAAAACTGTATTTACAAAACAGCGGAAGTCAGACGTCGAGAAGAAACGCAACAATAGCTGCGCCTCTTAGAAGAGTCGCAGCATCTGCTGCGCCTTAGAGCTTATCAAATGGTCCAAGCCCATTGGCCCTACCCGGCCAGACCCGCCTTTTTGAAGGGCTTGGGCCTTTAGTTTTGGCCCAAAACAGCCCATGGGCCGGCCTAAAAAGGCCCAAAATATTTTGGGGCCGGGTTTGGGCCAAGCATTTGGCCCAAATTTTGGCCCGGCCCGACCCATATTTATTAATAATGAATATTTTTTCTAATAAAACCTATTAAAGTAGCGTTAAAGTTATACCCAACTCTTTACAAACTCAAGTATATTTTTTTAGATTTATAAAATAAGGTATACATAACATAAATCATATCTACGAATGCATGATTAAGCATTCTAAAGTGGCGATGTTTGTCTTTATTTTATTTTAGAGAGCAATTCATATGGATTTCATCATATTTTGTACAATTTTATACACTATGTATATTTTAAAAGTTGTAACTGATGGTATTACGCTAATTATTTCCTAGGGTAAGTCGTAAATTTTAGGGCCCGAAAAAGCCCATTTAGGCCCAAAAGCCCGCATTAGCCCATAAGGACCGGGTCTGAGCTTGCTAAATAAGCCCACGCACTTGGCCCGACCCGGCCCGGCCCATAAAAATGGGCCGCTTTGTTAGAAAGGCCCGGCCCATGATAATTTTCCAGAGGCTACCGCTGCTTCTGCTCTTCTTCTTCCTCGACTTCTTACAATAATTTTCCCTTTTTCTTATTTCTTTGTTTTTCTTTTCTTTCATTCCTTTTGTATAAAATTGTATTTTAACAAATCCTTTTAAACTGCAATACTTAATTCTTCTTAAATCTCGAGTAATTCAATACTTGTGGGTTTTCGCCGTTTTATTTCAAATCGATTCTTCCGGATTTCGACTTGTTCATGTCGAAATTCTGAAAGTCCTAATTTGATATATGAGTTTGTTTTCAGGTCTTATTTGTCTAATTTTGTTATTCTAATCCCCAAGTTTCGTTCCTTTTTGTGTTTCCGATACGAGTTCGTCGTAATTATGTAAACCTGTAACACCCCTGATTTTCGGCTAAATTAAAACTAACTTTCAAGATAAACCCGCCGAAATACAGAGATATTATAATCAATATACAAAGTTTTTCTTACAAAATGTCTCATAAAATAAAATATACAAGATGAACTAAAACTTTTACAAACACTTTAAATATAATCTTGCCTTCAAATAAAACCCTTTTTGAACAGCAGCGGAAGACCTGAAAGAAAACCCAGAAGACAGAAAGGACTACCCATATGACGAGTAGCCCCGAAGAGAGAAAACACGTCAGCTGGGGAGCTGAGTAACAGATAATACATGAATATAAGAATAATAGTTTTTGGTCATGGCGTGGAAACACATACACTTAAAAATAAAAACAAACACAGAGAATAATAAAAACACTTTCATTTCACTAATCTAAACCTCAAACTAACTTCGTTCAAATTCCATAAAATAACACTCTCTATTATCCCAATAATAAACCAAGTTTCATCTCACTAGTCTGCCTCACTCATTACTCCGTCTCATAATATAATACTTCCAAATAACCAGATATCGTATTCTCATTGTCGAACATAAGACAAGGACAAGGGGTGAGTGAACTGGCGGATAAGACCGCGAAATAATTTTTCCATCTCAATATCGATTTCAAACTCAAATACTCAATAACCATGGTCACTCTAGACCGTAAACATAACTCGGCACATAGGCCCCATAACTCATAACTCAATACCAGTAACCAATTTCCATCTCAATTTCAATATCGATATTGTCAAAGGTTCAAAGAACCGTGCTCAACATTTAGAGTAAAATTCTAAGCTACTCACCCACGAGTGAAAGTCAAAGGAAACGACAATTAACAATACAACACGACAACCCAAAAACACAAACTCAACTCGAAGCCATTAATCCACTCATAAAATTTCGATAAGAGGCGTAGGAGTATCTCGTTTAATTCATCATACTAGGCTATACATACTATTTTCATCTTCCATATCTCACATTAGAATACTCTAATATGATATAATTAG
Source organism: Silene latifolia (assembly GCF_048544455.1). NCBI lineage: Eukaryota > Viridiplantae > Streptophyta > Magnoliopsida > Caryophyllales > Caryophyllaceae > Silene > Silene latifolia. The sequence goes on along the minus strand of NC_133535.1, from coordinate 60,317,270 downwards.
ATTACACCAATCATAGTAAGCATTAGTAAACCCCTTTATCAATCCCAAACAATCGTATAACTCCAAATTTGAACATACTGCAGTCAGCCAAATAAATTCAAGGTCCTCTTTCCAAGTAGAATAACATACTCCTTACCCACTCATCTTTAACCCATGTCCCAATAATTGACTTAACCATATACAATAGAACAGCTACAAGGATATAAAATATATACTCCGTAAAAAAAAAACAATTATCACATACCACCTTTAACAATTAATTCATCACATAAAATATGAATAACAGACATAAATCCATACAAACCCGAATAATAATAATAGTAATAATAGTAATAATAGTAATAATAATAATAATAATAATAATAATAATAATAATAATAATAATAATAATAATAATAATAATAATAATAATAATAATAATAATAATAACAGTAAGTATAATAACAGTAAGTATAATAACAGTAAGTATAATAACAATAAGTATAATAACAATAACAACAATAACAATAACAACAATAACAATAACAATAACAATAATAATAATAATAATAATAATAATAATAATAATAATAATAATAATAATAATAATAATAATAATAATAATAATAATAATAATAATAATAATAATAATAATAATAATAATAATAATAATAATAATAATAATAATAATAATAATAATAGGATCGGTAGACTCTTGTTACCTTCTATAGTATGATAAATCCCGAAATAGTCAAACTGGCTCAAAGGACAACACCCACCAAAAATAAATAAAGGAGAAGTAACGAGGATGACATGCGCTAGACAAAGTAACCGTGGTTCACAACGACGCCCAAATTGATCAACAGTGGCAAGTTATTATGATATGGTGATCAAGATAATGACAAACAACAAAAGTGACGTTTAATGGTGACCTTGGTTTTTTTTTTTTTTACTTTTTGATTTGTAAATAAGAGGGAAGCAAATTGATAAAAGGGAGTTTTTGGCAGAGAACGGCAAAAGTGGATAATAATACTTAGGGTTAGTAATAATAAGTCCGTAAGGCTAAGTGCAAATAAAATTACTAAGAAATTCTTTATGAGAATAAGTAAATTATACTATATTTTCCAAATAAAAACTAAGGAATATTAATTAAATACAAAAATATTTAAGGTATTATAATCTTCCCCCTTAAAAGGAACTTCGTCCTGAAGTTCTACTTTAGACATCAAAAAAAAAAATTTTAAAGTTTGAGTGGTATTACATATTACCCTCCTTCAAAAAAACTTCGTCCTCGAACTAAATATTCAAAATAATTTGAGTCACAAACATTCAAGAAAGGTTTTAAAATTGAAATCGGTGATGTCAAGATGTGACGAGCTTAACACCTAACCAAGAAAGACCCCGCTCTGATACCAATTGTAACACCCCTGATTTTCGGCTAAATTAAAACTAGTTTTCAAGATAAACCCGCCGAAATAAAGAGATACTATAATTAATATACAAAGTTTTTCTAACAAAATGTCTCTTAAAATAAATTATACAAAATGAACTAAAACTTTTACAAACACTTTAAATATAATCTTGCCTTCAAATAAAACCCTTTTTGAACAGTAGCGAAAGACCTGGAAGCAAAACCAGAAGACAAAAAGGACTACCCATATGACGAGTAGCCCCGAAGGGAGAAAATACGTCAACCGGGGAGCTGAGTAACAGATAATACATGAATATAAGCATAATAGTTTTTGGTCATGGCGTGGAAACACATACACGTAGAAATAAAAATAAACACAGAGAATAATAAAAACACTTTAATTTCACTAATCTAAACCTCAAACTAACTTCGTTCAAATTCCATAAAATAACACTCTCTCTTATACCAATAATTAACCAAGTTTCATCTCACTAGTCCGCCTTACTCATTACTCCGTCTCATAATATAATACTTCCAAATAACCAGATATCGTATTCTCATTGTCGAACCTAAGACAAGGACAAGGGGTGAGTGAACTGGCGGATAAGACCGCGAAATAATTTTTCCATCTCAATATCGATTTCAAACTCAAATACTCAATAACCATGGTCACTCTAGACCGTAAACATAACTCGGCACATAGGCCCCATAACTCATAACTCAATACCAGTAACCAATTTCCATCTCAATTTCAATATCGATATTGTCAAAGGTTCAAAGAACCGTGCTCAACATTTAGAGTAAAATTCTAAGCTACTCACCCACGAGTGAAAGTCAAAGGAAACGACAATTAACAATACAACACGACAACCCAAAAACACAAACTCAACTCGAAGCCATTAATCCAGTCATAAAATTTCGATAAGAGGCGTAGGAGTATCTCGTTTAATTCATCATACTAGGCTATACATACTATTTTCATCTTCTATATCTCACTTTAGAATACTCTAATATGATATAATTAGATTACACCAATCATGGTAAGCATTAGTAAACCCCTTTATCAATCCCAAACAATCGTATAACTCCAAATTTGAACATACTGCAGTCAGCCAAATAAATTCAAGGTCCTCTTTCCAAGTACAATAACATACTCCTTACCCACTCATCTTTAACCCATGTCCCAACAATTGACTTAACCATATACAATAGAACAACTACAAGGATATAAAATATATACTCCGTAAAAAAAAACAATTATCGCATACCACCTTTAACAATTAATTCATCACATAAAATATGAATAACAGACATAAATCCATACAAACCCGAATAATAATAATAATAATAATAATAATAATAATAATAATAATAATAATAATAATAATAATAATAATAATAATAATAATAATAATAATAATAATAATAATAATAATAATAATAATAATAATAATAATAATAATAATAATAATAATAATAATAATAATAGGATCGGTAGACTCTTGTTACCTTCTATAGTATGATAAATCCCGAAATAGTCAAACTGGCTCAAAGGACAACACCCACCAAAAATAAATAAAGGAGAAGTAACGAGGATGACATGCGCTAGACAAAGTAACCGTGGTTCACAACGACGCCCAAATTGATCAACAGTGGCAAGTTATTATGATATGGTGATCAAGATAATGACAAACAACAAAAGTGACGTTTAATGGTGACCTTGGTTTTTTTTTTTTAGTTTTTGATTTGTAAATAAGAGGGAAGCAAATTGATAAAAGGGAGTTTTTGGCAGAGAACGGCAAAAGTGGATAATAATACTTAGGGTTAGTAATAATAAGTCCGTAAGGCTAAGTGCAAATAAAATTACTAAGAAATTCTTTATGAGAATAAGTAAATTATACTATATTTTCCAAATAAAAACTAAGGAATATTAATTAAATACAAAAATATTTAAGGTATTATAATCTTCCCCTCTTAAAAGGAACTTCGTCCTGAAGTTCTACTTTAGAAATCAAAAAAAAATATTTTCAAAGTTTGAGTGGTAGTACATATTACGCTCCTTAAAAAAAACTTCGTCCTCGAACTAAATATTCAAAATAATTTGAGTCACAAACATTCAAGAAAGGTTTTAAAATTGAAATCGGTGATGTCAAGATGTGACGAGCTTAACACCTAACCAAGAAAGAACCTGCTCTAATACCAATTGTAACACCCCTGATTTTCGGCTAAATTAAAACTAGTTTTCAAGATAAACCCGCCGAAATAAAGAGATACTATAATTAATATACAAAGTTTTTCTAACAAAATGTCTCTTAAAATAAAATATACAAAATGAACTAAAACTTTTACAAACACTTTAAATATAATCTTGCCTTCAAATAAAACCCTTTTTGAACAGTAGCGGAAGACCTAGAAGCAAAACCAGAAGACAGAAAGGACTACCACTACTACAAATCCAGGCAACTACAACGCCCCTTTAACAACGATTATTCACGAAAATCACAATAGACGTTGTAGAATGTATGGCGCGAATTTTACTAAACTTAATTACAACGGGTATGGTTATAAAAACCGTTGTTATTAGTTTTAACAACGGGTCACACATGCACAACCGTTATTAATAATTTGGCGCAAAATTGGCGCAAAGTTAGTGAAAAGTAATCACAACGGTTACTTTTGTAACCCGTTGTTAAAACATATTTGATAACGGGTGTTTTTTACAACCGTTGTTAAAACATATTTGACAACGGTTGTTGTTTAATAACCGTTGTCAATACCTTCCCATACTATAAACCACACAAACACAAGTCTGCTGCAGCCACAAAACACAACCCTTAATACACAAACACAAACACAGCAGACAAACACAAACACAAAACACACACTTTCTCATCGTCTCTTTCTCTCTTTCTCTCTTTCTCATCGTCGCTTTATCTTCTCGCCGTCACTGTTGATTTCATCGTCTCTTACGTTTTGTATTTATCAGGTAAATCTCGCCGTCACTGTTAGTTTCATCGTCATTATTTTCTTTTTCTAATTATTTCTTTTGCATGTATGTGTTTTTATCGACCATTATGTTATTTGTTTAAGTATTGTTCGCATAATTAGTTAGTAAAACAATGAAGAAGCAAGATGAAGAAGCAAGATAAACATAATTAATATATATATATATATATATATATATATATATATTTATAAATACATAAATTAAAAAAAATTACATTAATGAAAATGCAATTCTTATATTTTCATAGAGGATCTTATTCTCCTCTATCATATCGTTCCTCTCCTCCTTGGCTATTTGGAGGTTCCGTTCGCGATTGCTATATCGTCGTATAGCCGCAATCGCCGCTTTGCTCAGCCATCAAGCCATCTTCTTTGGCGTCCTTCAAGACGGATCGAGCATCCGCAAGGTAGCTCTTAAAACTTTCCTCAATATGGAGAGCCGGCGGATGAAAGCGTTGTTGTTCTCGATCATAGTAAGAGTCTTAAGGATGAAATCATTCATTTTGTTGGAGTTTGGAGTTTGTTTTGAAAGATTAAGTAGGGTTATTTATTTGGAGTTTGTTTTAGCAGTTAGGGTTTGGAGATGTATATATTGAGATAATGGAAATGTTAGTTGAGATAATGCAATGTATTTATACTAAGCAATGTGTGGGTTGAGTTGTTTTCTAATTAATATATATGTTAGGAAGTTGTGTCATGCATAATCATCATCATATCTCTCAATGCTGCTTCAAATCTTATTACTAACCCTTCTTATTCCATATTGTCCGTTCATATGCACAGTGATGTCAGTAATAATGCATGCATCGGAATTATAACGGGCCGTAATTATGCATGCATCTAGTAATATTTAATTTAATTATTTTTTTTTATTTTTTAAGAACAAACAACAACGGTTATGTATAAAAAACCCGTTGTCTTTAGTTATAACAACGGTTTTGTATATTACAACCCGTTGTTATAACTTTCCCCCCAAAATTGAGTCACACTTTCCACAACGGGTTTTTATACTTAAAACCGTTGTTAATATTTTTAACAACGGTTTCCTTAAGAAAACCAACCGTTGTTAAAACCTTTTACAACGAACGCTTTAACAACGTCCGCTTTTTTATATAACAACGGTTTTTGACCTTGTTATAGGCTGTATTTGTAGTAGTGTACCCATATGACGAGTAGCCCCGAAGGGAGAAAACACGTCAGCCGGAGAGCTGAGTAACATATAATACATGAATATAAGCATAATAGTTTTTGATCATGGCGTGGAAACACATACACGTAAAAATAAAAATAAACACAGAGAATAATAAAAACACTTTCATTTCACTAATCTAAACCTCAAACTAACTTCGTTCAAATTCCATAAAATAACACTCTCTCTTATCCCAATAATTAACCAAGTTTCATCTCACTAGTCCGCCTCACTCATTACTCCATCTCATAATATAATACTTCCAAATAACCAGATATCGTATTCTCATTGTCGAACCTAAGCCAAGGACAAGGGGTGAGTGAACTGGCGGATAAGACCGCGAAATAATGTTTCCATCTCAATATCGATTTCAAACTCAAATACTCAATAACCATGGTCACTCTAGACCGTAAACATAACTCGGCACATAGACCCCATAACTCATAACTCAATACCAGTAACCAATTTCCATCTCAATTTCAATATCGATATTGTCAAAGGTTCAAAGAACCGTGCTCAACATTTAGAGTAAAATTCTAAGCTACTCACCCACGAGTCGAATTCAATGGAAACGACAATTAACAATACAACACGACAATCCAAAAACACAAACTCAACTCGAAGCCATTAATCCACTCATAAAATTTAGATAAGAGGCGTAGGAGTATCTCGTTTAATTTATCATACTAGGCTATACATACTATTTTCATCTTCCATATCTCACATTAGAATACTCTAATATGATATAATTAGATTACACCAATCATGGTAAGCATTAGTAAAACCCTTTATCAATCCCAAACAATCGTATAACTCAAAATTTGAACATACTGCAGTCAGCCAAATAAATTCAAGGTCCTCTTTCCAAGTACAATAAGATACTCCTTACACACTCATCTTTAACCCATGTCCCAACAATTGACTTAACCGTATACAATAGAACAACTACAAGGATATAAAATATATACTCCGTAAAAGAAAACAATTATCACATACCACCTTTAACAATTAATTCATCACATAAAATATGAATAACAGACATAAATCCATACAAACCCGAGTAATAGTAATAGTAATAATAGTAATAATAGTAATAGTAGTAGTAATAATAATAATAATAGTAGTAGTAGTAGTAGTAGTAGTAGAATAATAATAATAATAATAATAATAATAATAATAATAATAATAATAATAATCATAATAATAATAATAATAATAATAATAATAATAATAATAATAATAATAATAATAATAATAATAATAATAATAATAATAATAATAATAATAATAATAATAATAATAATAATAATAATAATAATAATAATAATAATAATAATAATAATAATAATAATAATAATAATAATAATAATAATAATAATAATAATAATAATAATAATAATAATAATAATAATAATAATAATAATAATAATAATAATAATAATAATAATAATAATAATAATAATAATAATAATAATAATAATAATAATAATAATAATAATAATAATAATAATAATAATAATAATAATAATAATAATAATAATAATAATAATAATAATAATAATAATAATAATAATAATAATAATAATAATAATAATAATAATAATAATAATAATAATAATAATAATAATAATAATAATAATAATAATAATAATAATAATAATAATAATAATAATAATAATAATAATAATAATAATAATAATAATAGGATCGGTAGAATCGTATTACCTTCTATAGTATGATAAATCCCGAAATAGTCAAATTGGCTCAAAGGACAACACCCACCAAAAATAAATAAAGGAGAAGTAACGAGGATGACACGCGCTAGACAAAGTAACCGTGGTTCACAACAACGCTCAAATTGATCAACAGTGGCAAGTTATTATGATATGGTGATCAAGATAATGACAAACAGCAAAAGTGACGTTTAATGGTGACCTTGGTTTTTTTTTTACTTTTTGATTTGTAAATAAGAGGGTAGCAAATTGATAAAAGGGAGTTTTTGGCAGAGAACGGAAAAAGTGGATAATAATACTTAGGGTTAGTAATAATAAGTCCGTAAGGCTAAGTGCAAATAAAATTACTAAGAAATTCTTTATGAGAATAAGTAAATTATACTATATTTTCCAAATAAAAACTAAGGAATATTAATTAAATACAAAGATATTTGGGGTACTATATTCTTCCCCTCTTAAAAGGAACTTCGTCCCGAAGTTCGACTTTTGAAATCAAAAAAATTATTTTCAAAGTTTGAGTGGTATTACATATTACCCTCCTTAAAAACAAACTTCGTCCTCGAACTAAATATTCAAAATAATTTGAGTCACAAACATTCAAGAAAGGTTTTAAAATTGAAATCGGTGATGTTAAGATGTGACGATTTTAACACCTAACCAAGAAAGAACCCGCTCTGATACCAAATGTAACACCCCTGATTTTCGGCTAAATTAAAACTAACTTTCAAGATAAACCCGCCAAAATAAAGAAATATTATAATTAATATACAAAGTTTTTCTTACAAAATGTCTCCTAAAATAAAATATACAAAATGAACTAAAACTTTTACAA